>NC_138747.1:3271037-3948537 GCF_965113295.1 Leuciscus leuciscus
GCAGTGCTTACATACACCAAACATTACACTTCTATTCCTTTTTTTTTGCAGAGAGGTTTGTTCATGTAACATTCGTCTTATTTTATACAACATTTTATTCCTAAAATAAACTTGGTGCAAATGTATTTTTGGAGTTATGGAGGGATACAAAGAGATATCGAAAAATCCTCTCGGTGAAAACCTGTATCTCTAATACAGTATGTCAACAAAATGAAACAAGAGTTTTGAACCTGGCTTTATCCAGTGTTCAGATTTTTGTGCTTGGAATTATGCAAATTTAGAAATGCATGCATATTTAATTAGATATTACCTAATTTGCATATTTAAACATAATATCTTTACAAAACTTGTAATGCATAAAAAATTTGTGCATTTCTTAAATATAACTAAAGTATTAGTTAAATCTATTAGTTAATTTGTTACCCTATTGTGTCTTGCCATAATTAGTCTTTTTTGATTTTAGGGTGAAATATGATTTCACCCACTTAGACCCAACAGCCTAATAATTGTCTGGATTATATATATTTATATTTCAGAATATTTATATGCTCATTTTTTATTTATATAATATATTTAGTTTATATGATAGTAAAAAAAAAATATATATATATATAAATAAAATATATATATAATATGTGCTAGTTTATTTATTTACTAGCATAAATGTGACCCTGGAATCACGTCACCAGTCTCGAGTCGCACGGGTATATTTGGTACAACAATACATTGTATGGGTCAAAATGATAGATTTTTCTTTTATGCCAAAAATCATTAGGATATTAAGTAAATTATATATTTTTTTCTTATCTGTGACCCGATCATGTCCTGTCTTCAGTGGAGAACCCGTGTGCGGAGCGTAACGGTGGCTGTTCTCAGGAGTGCCTCAGGGATCGAGATCAGGCCCGCTGTGAATGTCGTCCAGGTTATCAGCTGGCTGAAGATGCCAAGACCTGTGAAGGTAACTTATATAAGAGTTTGTGTCACATGCTTCTAGAACAGAAAGATGATATTACATTACTGTTGCATTGGTCACATTCACGTCTTCATACATCATGCGTGTGTTTTCTGTGCATCAGACATTGATGAGTGCCAGACGGGCCAGGCGGACTGTGCTCATGGATGCCGGAACACTAGAGGATCTTTTATGTGTGTTTGTCCCTCTGCCTATGAGCTGGGTGTGGATGGCAAGCAGTGCTATCGTGAGTATGAGCTGAGCCTGTCAGAAAACGGCTCCATTAAACCTTTTTTTTCTCTGTAGCCTCACTCTCTCATTTTTTTTAATGTAATTCTTTCTTATAAAGAATTGCAACACACAACATCTCTCACATATGTGGTAAAAATGAGAAAAAGTTAATCAAATCACTTGTTTATCTCTGTAACCTCTTTCAGATGCGGTTGGCTCTTTGATGAATAGAATAGAATAGAATAGAATAGAATAGAATAGAATAGAATGGCTCAAAAATGCATAGAGAATAGGTATGAAATATATGTAATCTGATAGTACAGAATAGAATAGAATACATGTAAAATACAGTAGAATAGAATGGGTATGAAATATATAATGTTCCTGTAGCTAACTATATATTTACGTATGTAATGTAGATGTACATCTAAATATGTAAATTTGTAATAGGACAGACAAAACAAAATATACTACATTATACGTTTATAATACAGCGGCTCTGAAATGCATATGGCATAGAAAAAATAAATTATTCCTATTATATATTTTTTATTTATCTCAATATCTATATGCTCATTTTTTATTTATATAATATATTTAGTATATATGATAGTAAAAAAAAAAAAAATTATATATGTGTATATATAATATTTGCTAGTTTATTTATTTTTATTTATTTACTAGCATATATGTGACCCTGGATCACGTCACCAGTCACGAGTCGCACGGGTATATCTGTGGCAATAGCCAACAATACCTTGTATGGGTCAAAATTATAAATTTTTCTTTTATGCCAAAAATCATTAGGATATTAAGTAAAGATCATGTTCCATGAAGATATTTTGTACATTTCCTACTGTAAATATATAAAACATGTATTTCTGTGAGTGAATGCTGCACAATCGAGAACATAAATGCACAACTTTAAAGGAGATTTTCTCAATGTTTAGATTTTTTTGCACCCTCAGATTCCAGATTTTCAATAGTTGTATCTCGACCAAATATTGTCCTATCCTAACAAACCACACATCAATGGAAAGCTTATTTATTCAGCTTGCATATGATGTATACATCTCAATGTCAAAATTGTGACCCATGTGACTGGTTTTGTGGTCCAGGGTCACATTTATATATGAATTAAACACGCTTTTAAACATGTCTGCCTGAATTTCGGTGTGTTTTTGTCTCTTAGGTATTGAGATGGAGATCATAAACAGCTGTGATCATAATAACGGTGGTTGTTCTCATCACTGTGAACATTCAACCACTGGACCCGTGTGCAGCTGTAACCAAGGCTATCATCTGGACGACGACCGCAAGACCTGCATCGGTACAGCAAACTAGATCTGGCCATTACCTGTTTTACTGCACAAGCATGGTGATCCTGTAAGGTAAAGGTGTGTGTTCTGTCTGTCAGATATAAACGAGTGTGAAGACGGCAGCTCGTGTTGTGAGCACGACTGCACAAACTATCCTGGAGGTTATGAGTGTTACTGTACAGCCGGATATCGTCTGAACGCTGATGGATGCAGCTGTGACGGTATGACACTCAAACATACAGAGATTTACCCTTACAAATATCCACGACAGTGTGTAAATATCATAAATATGTTGAATACTGATTGGTCTGATGATCACAGATATCGATGAGTGTTTGGCTGCCAGCGGAGGATGTGATCACACGTGTCAGAATAACGCCGGCTCCTTCCAGTGCTTCTGTAGACGCGGGTATCGTCTCGATGAAGACCGACGCTCCTGTATATGTGAGTTTTCAGTCTGTCACGAACTGGGTTTCTTTTCATAGTTTAAAAAATGTATTCCCAATGCAGAGCAATAAATGATTTGTGAGGTAATTGAAGTAACCTAATGCACAGAAACCTGCTTGTATAAGAGAGATTCATCAAATAGGGGAAATATTCTCTCCGATAGAAGGATTTTAAAGAAGAAATGCTTCAAAAAGAGTCATTCTAGTTTTAAAAGAGATTTTAAGATGGATAGATTTTATGTATTTATAATTTTTTTTTTTTTTTTATATATTATAATTATTTATATATTATTTTATAGATATCATATTTATCAGAACCTATATTATATTATACTATAGTATATTATATTCATATTAAAAAGAGTCATTCTAGTTTTAAAAGAGATTTTAAGATGGATAGATTTGATGTATTTATAATATTTTTTTGAAAATATTTATATATTATAATTATTTATATATTATTTAATAGATATAATATTTCTCAGAACCTATATTATATTATATTATATTATATTATATTATTTATATTACATTACATTACGTTACGTTACGTTACGTTATGTTATGTTGTATTTAAGCCTGTTAAGTGATTACATTTTTTATTCTAATTAATTATATGATGTGCCAATTAATTTATAAAATTAATCACAAATTAATCGCACATAAATTTTGGCTTAGAAATGATCATTTAAAGTCATTATTGTGTTAGGTGAGAAAAGCATCGAATAAACATTCAGAAATATTTTGATTCAACATAGAATTTATTACACATAAACTTTTAATGAACTAATTATAAATAAGCAGTAATTAGGAGTTTATTGAGGCAAAAGTCGTAGTTAATAGTGAGAATCGGACTCTAATCTAAAATGTGACCATTTAAGTATAGTTTATGTGATATTTTAAGGAATCTAATTAAACTGGATGTGTGTGTGTGTGTCAGTGCTGGAGCAGTCCGTCGAGGCGTTGAGCAGTGGTGTGGAGAAACCCCGACCTCATCTCACTATCCTTCAGGACTATGATCAGATCCTGGAGCGATACGACGACTACGAGGACGACGCGGGAGAACTGCGCGCTGAGAGCACTTTAACTGAGAAATTCAGTACGAAAACCTAGTCATTCTGTTCTGTACCAGTGCTGTCATTTTATATATTGTAGGATAACATGTATCATAATGCAAACTCCAAATGCATGATTCTTTTCCTCCTGTCTGCGCAGTTTGTTTGAACGGCTCGTTCGGCTTCGACTGCAGTCTGTCGTGTGAGGATTGTGCTAACAGAGGAGTGTGTAACACACACACAAACGGCTGTGACTGTCCTGACGGATGGACGGGGATCGTTTGCAATGAGAGTGAGTTTCTCCAAAAGAGCCTCAACACTAACATAATTATCAGTAATCATTTGTAAGATTGCAAAATATCTTGAAGAACAATGATGGAGGGCTGATCGTTTAGGTGTCTAAAATGTATTATAATCTTTTAGACGTAAACAATGGATAATGTACGGAATAATTGACGACGGACTGTTGAATTATTAGAAAATAATGCACACCCGAGGTTGTAATACGGCCACAACGCTGGAGTCAATTATTCTGCTTATACTACAGTTAGCACACCTCTAACATTGTTCAGATATTGTATTTCAAGACATTTGTCAGGATTTTTGTCCTCAAAACGCTTGTGTGTGTAGGACTAATTTCTCATCCCACGTCTCCGTTCATAATCCCAAAATGTCATTTTAGAGCTAGAAACAGAGGCTTGAGCCATTGATGTAATGCAGTTATTAGAGAGAGAGAGAGATTAAGTGTGTGTGAATTAACCGAGTATGTGCGTATCTTAAAGGGATACTTCACCGATTAGCATTAAGCTTTGTATCAGTAGAAACCCGGTAGTATTTTGGAGTGACCATGCTTCCCTCCCTTATGTCCCCCTGAGACCAGAGATTTATGTATTGTGTGCCTGGAAAAACAACTCTGATGACGCAAAAATCTTCCTTTATCTTCATCGGAGGCTTTTTTGTCCAGAGGCGAGAGACTCCAGCCAGTAGGAGGAGCTCGTCCCGCATGTCTTCAACTCGCCCATAGGGGGATCTCACGATAAAACGCCGTCTTCTCAGTTTCGAGTCACTAGTAGCCTAGCTGTATCATTTCTCCCGACACTGCCCTCTGTAACCGGGAGGCGTGGCTTGGGAGTGTCCTCGTAGGGCAGCGAAGCAAGTGCATTCTGGGAGTTGTTGTCTTTCATCCACATGAGCCAAAAATACATTTTCTGGCTTTTCTTAGTCTAGAAGGCACCAACTTCTAAAATAATTTCACATTTCTACTACATAAATGACCCAATTTAAATACACATTCATCTTTCCAGCGGTGAAATATCCCTTCGACAGTGTTCAGCATCAGCGTCTCTACTAATAGTGAAACTGTAAGTTGATCTGCTTCAAGAACAGCGCTGTTATTACCTCGCTAGTGAGAAATGTCATGTAGCTTTTAAGTTTCTGAACTATTTTACTAATAAAATCGTCAGAGCGGCGCTGACAACACGTTTCTGTGCGAGTGTGTGTCCGTACTGTATGTGTGTGTTTGAGTGGGAGAAAGACAGTATGTGCCTTTCGTACATAATAAAACCGTAATTTTGTGGCAAAAAACATGTAAATAATTAGTTTGATCCTATTGTGTACCATATTTATTTGCTTGGTCAGTGTTGTTGTGGGTTTTGGTTCTTTTGCTGTTGTCTGCCTTTGAAATGACAGAAATCATTTGGTGAAGTGATATGGAACTGTGATGCGGTCGAGACCTGCCGGAACTACTTCAGCTGTGCGTTTCCCTGAAAATATCTGCACACCTTAGAACATTCGTCAACCAATCAGATTCAAGCATTCAACAGTCTTATAGTATAAAGTCAAGTCAAGTCAAGTATATTTGTATAGCGCTTTTCACAATACAGATTGTATCAAAGCAGCTTCACAGTATTAAATTAAAATAATACAACAAAGTTTGTTTCAAGAGGAATTTATTGATTGATAAAATTAAATTAAATATCCCCAAAATATCCCCAACTGAGCAAGCCAAAGGCAACATCAATAAATCTCGAAATGTAATGCTTTTGGAGACAAAAAGTGTCTATTGTAACAATTTTTTTATTAAAATTAAAACCTATATTGATGTAGGCCCAATGACCTTTCAAAAGATGTTTAATTTTCGGAGTCCTCAAGGCTGATCATAAATATGTCATTAAATATTGAAGAAAATGCAATCCATTTGAGAGAAATGGACAATTCAGCATGAGTTAATGAGGGCTTGATTACATCGACAGAAAAGCCAAATTTCACAGGCAGAGAATAAATTATTTTTATCAGATGCTGAAAAGACTGATGAATCATGCACAATAAACCAGTGATCAGAGACATTTATTAAAAACATGTCACTGTCTTACTGTTCTGCACGCCTTTCAAAGGTCATGACCTTTCTCCTCCTGTGTGTGTGTCATCCAGCGTGTGCGGAGGGCTGGTTCGGAAGGAATTGCTCGTTGAGCTGTGAGTGTAAGAACGGTGGTGTGTGTGATCCGGTCACGGGGAGCTGCCGCTGTCCACCAGGGGTCAGTGGAGAGCTGTGTCAGGACGGTCAGTTCACATCAACTACAAATCATATATAACATATTCAGTATTGGGTGCACCATGTCATGTTTATAGAGTTTATTTGATGCACTCGATCCAGGTTGTCCTAAGGGTCTCTATGGGAAGTTCTGTAATAAGAAGTGTAACTGTGCTAATAATGGACGGTGTCATCGCACGTATGGAGCGTGTCTGTGTGACCCGGGACTGTACGGAAGGTTCTGCCATTTATGTGAGTCGGGATTTACCCTTTTAACTACACTTTGCTTTTAAAACAACTCCATTTATGCTGTGCTGTGCTTTAAATGTGCATTAAACTCAACACTAACACATACCTTATGAGTGTGACTTTCTTTATGAAAACTTGTGCTCTTTGTTTCTTCCGTGTTCATGCAGTGTGTCCGAAGTGGATGTTCGGTCCAGGCTGTTCTGAAGAGTGTGTGTGTGTCCAGAAGAACACTGTGGAGTGTAACCGTCGTCACGGTGCCTGCGTCTGCAAGCCTGGTTATCGGGGCGAGAGCTGTGGAGACGGTGCGTCTGACGAGCGTCTGAAGTGTATCATACAAGATTGCACTGTATTGAACAATTTACATCCAAATGCTTTATGAAATACCATGAAAATAACTAGAAAACAGTTTTATTTACATAAAAATGCTTTAAAGAAATACAAGAAAAATAATTGGAAAATATGCAATCCAAAAATAATATATATATATATATATATATATATTATTCTTTAAAAAAAAAAAAATTGCCTTGAAATGCTTTAAAGAAATACAAGGAAAATAATTGTAAAACATGCCATCTAAAATAAATAAATAGATTTTTTTTTTTTTAAATAAAATAGATTTTTTTTTTTTTTCATTTGCATTGAAATAGATTTAAGAAATACAAGAAAAATAATTGGAAAACAATCTAAAAATAATGAAAGGAAAAGAAATAGAAAGAGAATGGATATGTTAAAACATAGCATTTAAATATTTTGTAAAATTTTTATTTGCATTGAAATGCTTTGAATCGGAAAACATGCAATCCTAAAATAAAATAATATATACAGTATATATATATTTTTTTATCATTTTTCATTTGCATTGAAATGTGTTAAATAAATACCAGGAAAAGAGTAGGAAAAAAATCGTAAAAGAAAGAAAAGAAAAGGATATGTAAAAACATCGCATTTTAACATTGTTTTACATTTTTAATTTGCATTGAAAGACGTTTAAAAAAGATGGCAATATATGATACGATCAATATTGATTGTTTTTCCTTGTAGAGTGTGGATCAGGCTTCTTCGGCTCTGGCTGCGAGAGGAAATGCTCCTGTCCGGATGGAGTGACCTGTGATCATGTGACTGGAGCCTGTCGACCGCAGTGTCCAGCAGGAAAGAGAGGAGACAAATGTGACCAAGGTATGTTCGGTCAAATTACAGGTGTATAATATGTCTGCACTGAATGCCAATTAAGGCCATAGGATGCTAAATTTTACACTGCAATAAAACTGAATTTGGAAATTGAATGTGATGCAAGACTTTGATTAGTGTTTCATTTCTGTGATAGATTGTGTTGATGGAAGATTTGGGATTGGCTGCTATCAGTCATGTGACTGTTCTGGGGCATCATGTGACAGGATCACTGGCCAATGCATGTGTCCTGCTGGAACGTTTGGAAAGCGTTGTGAAAAAGGTGAAATTGTCATTCTGACATCAACATGTCATGCTTATATTGAGCTAAACTCTTTTCTTATGATAAAAATGAATGCACTATTTACAGTATTTTGGAAACACAAGCTGCATTAGTGGCTCATAGACACAAAATTATCCTTTATGAAAATTCTGCAAGTTTGCATGATATTGTTTAACCCTTGTATTATGTTAAATTCTGGGTACGATCATTATGTAACCCTAGTTTGGATCAGTACAATTCACCAAAAATCACACACACAAAAATTCAGGTAAAAACAGTAAACATTAATTAACATTAAAACTTCTCAAACATTACCAAAAGGTTCAGACTATATATGATAATATATGATTTTTAATAGATTTTTTACAATATTATATATAAAAAAATTAATTATATATATATATATATATATATATATATATATATATATATATATATATATATATATGTGTGTGTGTGTGTGTGTTGGATATATTTTCCAACTTTAATTAATTATTAATTTAGATAATTATTTTCAATTTTTTTTATTTTTTTTTTCAATTGCTATATATTTTCAATTGGTTATATTTAAATAATATTTACATTTAATAATATTTAAATATACTATATTTATATTGCTTTCCTGAAGCTCAAATAGTAGATTAGCAAGATCACGGGTTCGACTCAATTAATGTGTGAACTTATATAAATGTACAGCATCAATGCAATGTCATTTAATTTAGATTAAAGCATCTGCCAAATGCATAAATGTTAATACCCTGACATGACAAAATACATGCATTTTTTAGTAATGTTGTGTCTGTGCATCTTCCTTCAACCATGAAACTTGAGGGTCGCTAACATCACAGTCTCAATATAAATGTAGTACACACATTTCACAACACCTCACTTTGCAGTGGTTCATGAGCCTCAATGAGAAAGTCACACATTTTCATGATCTCCATTATTTCTGAAAGTTAAAAAATGTTGCTGGTCAAATTGACCCGGAACATAATATAAGGGTGAAATTATATATCTATCTGAATTATAGATGTTGATACACACAGTGTGTTTGTGCATCAGAGTGTGTGGAGGGTCACTGGGGTGTTGGATGTCGGGAAACGTGTCCGTCTTGTGAGAACGGAGGCCGCTGTGACCGGCGTAACGGCACGTGTGTGTGCGCTCCTGGATTCATGGGCAGATCGTGCCAGAACAGTGAGTAAATCCGTCAGGATCTCTGTGCTTTCTCCTGTATCCGGTGTTTTTGAGTCTCTCTGTGTTCAGTGTGTCCCGCGGGCCGTTTCGGTGTGGGCTGTCAGCTCAGATGTGTGTGTGAGAATGGAGGACGTTGTGATCCTGTAACCGGACGCTGCTCATGTCCTCCCGGCTGGACGGGCCACAGCTGCAGGAAGGGTACGTTTCATGTTTTTTATTATTATGTAATATAAAATGTCATTATTTTGATGGTGAGATAATGTGTGTGTTGTAGCCTGTGACACGGGCCGCTGGGGTCTGGACTGTGTGAGTGTGTGTGACTGTCGAAACAGTGGCGGAGGGTGTGACGCTCAGACCGGACACTGTCAGTGTGAGGCGGGTTTCACTGGACCTCGATGTGACCAGAGTGAGTGTCACATATACACACATTACTTTAACCACACACACACACACACACACACACACACACACACACACACACACACACACACACACACACACACACACACACACACACACACATGCACGTACAACAACGTAAAAGTGTGCTAAAGACACGTCATAGTATGCGCTGTCCTAACAATATTAATATGATTTCATTGTTCCATATGATGATAGCGAATGATAGCCATTTACTTCCACAGTATTTTTTGCAATGTAAAAAAATAAAAAATAAAAAGGATAAAAATAAAATGGATCATCATTTTAGGTTAAAATATATATTAATATATTAGAGAAAATGTATATCTAAGATCCTGTAACATTTTTAAAACCTTTTTGACTTCACTTGCTTATTTATTAATGGTTTTGCATTTGACAAAATAATTTATAAATGTACAGATATTCCATGTAATTTCTTAATTCATATGTGCCATGTAAAATAATTATTGAAAAAAATTAGATGGATATATGATATGATAAATATGAATTATTTTTCCTTGTAGAGTGGGACTATTTTAGATTTGACAATCCTTCTATAGTAAATGCATATCTATATGTTATAAATGTTACAGTATTTATCACGTGATCTGTGTCGTACATCTATCCCAGAATGCCCTGCTGGTTCATTCGGGCCGGGCTGTAAGCATCGCTGCCAGTGTGAGAACCAGGCATCATGTGACCATGTGGGCGGAGCTTGTACCTGTAAGATTGGCTGGACTGGAACGTTCTGTGAAAAACGTACAGTATGATTGTTCAACTTAACATTTATTAACACGTTATCGGATACTGATGATCAGATTTTTGACTGAATGCTTGTGTGTGTGTGTGTGTGTGTGTGTGTGTGTGTGTGTGTGTGTGTGTGTGTGTGTTCAGCTTGTCCGCAGGGGTTCTATGGTCTGGATTGTCAACAGAAGTGTGTGTGTATGAACGGGGGTCTCTGTGATCATGTCCATGGTGAATGTTCCTGCCGGCCTGGCTGGATCGGTCCACACTGTAACCAAAGTGAGCTTTTGTGTTGCTACTGGACCTTTAAGACTTCTGTGTGGAAATGATTGGCTAACTTCTTCACTTGTGAAATTGATAAAGCCTTGTCAAACAAAGAGGATTTTTATCTTGCTCATCTCTTCCAAACCCTGCATGATTATATATTATTCTTTAATGAGCCCTTCTGTCCCAGTTTTCCCGTGAGTAATGTTTGTTGTGGTCTGGTCTGTAGCGTGTCCTGCTGGATTGTATGGAGCGAGCTGTTCTCAGACGTGTGTGTGTCACAATAACAGCAGCTGTGATGCCGTAAGCGGTCAGTGTGTGTGCGGCGCAGGGTGGACGGGACACTCCTGCTCACAGCGTAAGATTCGGACACCTCATTCATTAAAGGTCCCATATGGTCAAAACTGAAATTTCCTGGCTTTTTTCAGGTCTAGGGGCGATGGAACTACCATATAAGTTTCCAAACAGTCGATCCACAGACAGATGCACACAGCCTGCATAAAGTAGCTGTGCCTTTTCACAAGCCGTTGTGACTTCCGTATAAATGTGATGTCACCGCCTTCAGTCTCCACCCTCACTAATGGTGGGTCACTCAGAAAATAACAGGCCAATCAGAAGAGAGGCTCATGAATATTAAGTAGACAGCCCAAAATCGACCTGTTCTTGGCAGAGCTCCTGAGAAAGGAGTTGTAAAAATATATTGAGATGGTTTTTGGTACTTATACCGCAAATATGTATTTCTTAAGGACATCAAAACCTAAAATAAAACTTCAGAAAGGCGTACAATATGGGACCTTTAAAAAACTGTACTAGCTGACTATATACATGTACAATGCTGAAGTACATATACATAGTTCAGTCATGAAACTCTTCTGAGCAGCTGATTGGTTCTCTTAAAGCTGACATTTTTGACCTATTTATTTCCAAATGTATATATATTTTTTTTTTTTTCTAAAAGTATTAATTTCTTTAAAAAAAAAAATTCTGACCCCTAACATTTCATCAATATTCATTAATGAATGAATGAATGAATGAATTCATGCAACTTTATTAATCCCTAAGGGGAAATTTAGATTGGACAATACAATAAAATAATAACATAACAATGTGCAACTATGTACCTAGAAGTAATTAAGCATATTAATTTGCATAAAAAGTCATCAAGACTCATAATGCTCACTGATGACAACAATATGGACAGTTTAAATAAGTCAGAGTAGAAAGCCAGTGTTTTTCACTTCATGATGAATCATATTTCTGTGAGTCTGAATTATTGATGGTGTTGTGTCGCTGTTTTTGCAGGATGTTCTCGCGGTTTCTTCGGTTTGGGCTGTTCTGAGATCTGTGTGTGTGAGAACGGGGGCTTGTGTGACCCTGCGAGCGGCCGATGCGTCTGTCCCAGCGGCTGGACGGGATCCGCCTGTCAACTGGGTCAGTGACTCTGATCTTCACGCTTCAGTTTCTTTATTTACTGTGAGGGGAAACACCTGGAATATTCCGCCGGTCTGTTCGTGATCACATGTAAATACTCAATGCCATATGTAATACACTTTAACTGAGTGTGTGCAGTGTGCTGACGAGACTGCTACTACACACTACATTTACTGGAGAGGAAACCATGATGGCCAGTGTGGAAGCTCTGGTTTTGTTTTTACGACTGGAAATGATCAGGATATGTCACAAGCTAGATTTGAACTTGCATCATCAAAAATTTAGTTGCGTTTTAATGTTTTTGACGTTGCATTTTGATGAGTTTCGATGTTCAGCTCCAGTAATGGATCTCTCATGCTGACCGTCACTGGTCTGTGTAAGTCGGGAAGGAGAAGAGCTGCCGATTTCCAGGCATTACATCATATGTTTAGTGTCGTGCTGGTCTTCCAGGATTTGTTAAGTCGTCACTGCAGACACGTTCGTCTCCTGTAAGATCTTGGTTTCTTCTCCTCACACCTCATAACTCTGGCCGCTGCTCCAGGGTGAAGGTTTCCTCATGTTTCAGAAGAGCAAATGGACGCGGTGAACTCTTACTAGACGTGACCGATCACATGCAGGTTCATTTATCCTCCGTGCTAAAGCGTAAAATAAAGCAGAAAGTCACAGATTGCAGATGTTTCATGTAAAGTCACAACACAAAGCATCATGTATCCCTGTGGTCCCAGAATGCCCAGCGGGTCGGTTCGGGTCAGGCTGTCAGGACAGATGTGCGTGTGAGAACGACGGTCAGTGTGACGGACAGACGGGTCGATGTGTTTGTCAGCCGGGCTGGACAGGAGAACGCTGTGAGAACGGTAAGGTCATCTGAAATCTGTGTGGCGTACACCAAAGGCTATTGGCTATTTCTGGAAATGCAGACCTTCAGTATGTCCCACATCTATAGGAAATATGTGAGCTTGTCCATACCCATCAGAAGTTTAAAATAATTATGATAATAACGACGTCTTATGCTCACCAAGGATGCTTTTATTTGATGAAAAATGCATTAAAAACAATATTGTGTATTGTGAAACATCATTCAGAAATCATTAATAATAACTTGCCGGAAAAAAAGCATTAGAATGATTTGTGACTGAAGACTGGAGTAATGATGCTGAAAAATCAGCTTTGCATCACATAAATAAATTACATTTTACCATATATTAACATAGAAAACAGCTTTTTTAAAATTGTAATATTATTTCACTGTTTTTACTGTATTTTTGATCAAATAAAAGCAGCCTTGGTGAGCAAAAGAGACTCTCAAAAACATTTAAAAAAAAACGTAATTATTCCAAACTTTTGAATTGGATTCGGCTCTTACTGGTGGTTAGATATACTTTCTGATGTATTTTAAATACAATAATAAAGACTGACTGTCAGGATATTAGAGTATAATCCTGAGTTCACTAGTCATATTCACACTGAGAGAACGATTGAACATGCCTATAAATCCAGCCTGTGTGTGTGTGTGTGTGTGTGTGTGTGTGTGTGTGTGTGTGTGTGTTTTGTATTTGTCTATCCATGTGGTGACCAAATGTCCCTGTATTGAAGATCCCTAATAAAGGAACTAAATAATGTATTTTTCCACATATAAAAAGATCAGTAGGTGTGTGTAAGGAAGGCGAGGGTGTAATGATGTGTGTGTGTTAGCGTGTGTATCGGGGCGGTTTGGAGTCGGCTGTGAGGAACTCTGTGTGTGTGAGCACAGCGCCCCCTGTCATCATGTGAGTGGACAGTGTGTGTGTCCTGCAGGATGGAGAGGAAGACGCTGTGAGAAAGGTCAGAAAGGTCACGCAACACACATCAAATTATTATTATATATTTAATGAAATGTTTATTTAATACTTTTTAATGATGTTATATATATATATATATATATATATATATATATATATATATATATATTATTTTATAATGATTAAATAATAGATATAACATTTTACGTTCCTGTATTTTCACTTGAAAAGGAATTTAATTTATGAATATTTTTACTTGTATAATATTTGTCATATTGGTTATCACCTATAATAGGCCTAAATAATTATCAAATATTTAATTAAATATTTATTTAATAAATAATAATTATTCAGTAATTATTAATTTATTTAATAATTATTAATTTATTTAATAATTATTAATTTATTTAATAATTATTAAATCATTTATTATTAAACTCTTGATATATTTTACATTTTACCTTCCAGTATTTTTTACTTGAAGTGGAATTTAACTTATCAATATTATAACTTGTATAATATTTGTCATATTGGTATTACCCATAGTAAATAATAATTAAATGTTTATTTAATTATTGTTCATTATTTAATACATAATAAAGATGAATTATTAAATATGTAATATATATATATATATATATATATATATATATACATGTGTGTGTGAAACTGGATCTTGATTTGAAGTGTGTGTGTGTGTGTGTGTGTGTGTGTGTGTGTGTGTCAGCGTGTCTGCCGGGCTCATACGGTCAGGACTGTGATCAGATCTGCTCTTGTCCGTCGGGATCATCCTGTCATCATGTGACCGGAGTGTGTGGATGCTCTCCTGGATACACAGGCAACGGCTGCGAGCTCAGTGAGTGTGTGAGCCCACAAATCACATCCATAATTACTGCAGAAAATGGTTATTAATAAAAACATGGACAATTACTGCATTATTAAAAAAAAAACAAGTGGCAACAATATTATTTATTTAGATATGATGCAATACCAGTGCAATAATATATACTAACCACAACATATGTGACCCTGGATCACGAGTCGCACGGGTATATCTGTGGCAATCGCCAACAATACATTGTATGGGTCAAAATTATCCATTTTTCTTTTATGCCAAAAATCATTAGGATATTAAGTAAAGATCATGTTCCATGAAGATATTTTGCAGCACAATGAGATTTTCTCAATGTTTCGATTTTTTGCACCCTCAGATTCCAGATGTTCAATAGTTGTATCTCGGCCAAATATTGTCCTATCCTAACAAACCACACATCAATGGAAAGCTTATTTATTCAGCTTTACCCAACAGTTACCCATAAGACTGGTTTTGTGGTCCAGGGTCCAAATTAAAGTCGGCAAGAATCAGAAATTGCTTCTACTGTATTGTGACATATTAAATATTAGAATTTTATTTTTTTATACTGTACTGTTTAAAGGTTTGGGTAGAAGGTTTTTTCAGCAAGAACACATTAAATTGATCCAAAGTGACAGTAAAGACATTTATAATGTTGCAAATCATAGTTTAAATTGTAATAATATTTCACAATTTTTACTGTATTTTTGATCAGTTAATAAGAAAAAATCTTACCGACCCTAACCAACCTTTTTGAACGGTGGTGTATGTACAGTATAAAAAGAATAATTGCGTGAATTAATTGTTCATAATGAAAAAACGAATGGGGTCAGTTTTATATTTTATGGCGACTTTAAGACAAAAGCTCTTCTCTGCTCATTGATTTAGTGCAGCGTGATGTTTTATGATGAATAAGCATCCATCATGTATGTACAGTAGCATCATCTGCCTCTGTCCCAGCAGTGTGTCCGTCCGGCACGTTCGGCATCAGCTGTAACCAGGTGTGTCAGTGTTCAGAGAGAAACCAGCTGTGCCACCCGGTGTCCGGAGTGTGTTACTGCGCGCCCGGCTTCACCGGACACAAGTGTGATCAGGGTGAGACACGGGAACGTTTATTACTCGGAGGATCCTTTACTGTACGTCTGTGGTTTATCACGATTTCATGAGCTGATGAAAAGATCATTCAGAAAATCATAAACGTCTCACATTAAAATAAATACATTTTAAAGTAAAAACAAACAGAAACGATTTACATTTTTATAATGAAACATTTTAGTCATTTTTAAAAAGTGTATTTTAATTTCAACTTTTATGATTTTATTCATTTTTATTAGTTTTAATTTGATAGTTTTTATTTTAAAATGTATTTATTTAGATTTAATGTTTATCATATTATTAAATTGTTTAAGATTTAGATTTTAGTTTTTATTTTAAATTAATTTTACTGTTAAAATCATAAAATGTAAAATAAAAACAGTCTTAAACATTTATTAAAAATTTATACAAATTAACAAAAATGTATATAATTATAACAATATACATTTTAAAATAAAACCAAACTAAAACACTTAGTAAAACTCAATAAAAATCTAAAATGAAAGTAAATAAATAATTTTAAAATAAAACGCTTACTAAAAATTGGTTAACCTGCATGTCATGTGACCATAAACCAACATTAGAGTTCTTCAGTGTATAATATCTAATATTTTATATTGAGATACTATTAGTTTTTTTATTAAAAAAATTGATTTAGTTTTTATTTTTATATTTTGTTTTCATTTGTATTGTTATTTTTGAATATCTCTATGTAGTTTTAATTCATTTTAAGTTCAGGTTTAGTTATTTGAGCACATCAAGTTAAACTAAATGAAAATGAGAAATGTAGCTCAAAAAAAAAAAAAATGTAGTTAACATTTATTTTATTTCAAGTAATACAAATGTTTTTATGTATTTTTGTTGTTGTTACGATAACAAAAAGTACAGTAATCCTGCTGTACTGTACTCTCTGAAAGCTTCTTCACTGTAATGGTCAAGACTGTGTTCTTTGTGATGTTCTCTGCATGTGTGTAATGTGATGCTCGTGTGTGTGTGTGTGTGTGTGTGTGTGTGGGTAGCGTGTGCTGATGGACTCTACGGTCCCGACTGCGAGCGTCAGTGTCAGTGTGTGAACGGAGGAGTGTGTGTCTCAGTCTCGGGCGCCTGTGAATGTTCAGCCGGATTCATCGGAGCTCGCTGTAACCTCAGTGAGTCCCTGCACAGCAAACACTGAGAAACACACACTTTACCTCACACACACACACACACACACACTCTCTCTCCTCTCCTCTTCAGCGTGTCCCGCTGGACGCTACGGGCTGGACTGTGTTCACGTGTCCACATGTGGGAACGGGACGAGAAGCGAGCCAGTCACAGGCAGATGTGTGAGAGACGAGCGTGATCGAGGTGAGCCGCTGTTTGCTCTGATGTTAGACGTGTGTGTGAGGATGTGTATCTCTGACAGACGTGTGTGTGTGTGTGTGTGTGTGTGTGTGCAGTCTGTCCTGCGGGCTGGTTTGGATCTGGTTGTTCTCAGCGCTGTGACTGCAGGAACAGAGGTGTGTGTGACTCCATCTCTGGAAACTGCTCATGTGGTCTCGGCTGGACCGGCTCACACTGTGAGAAAGGTGACGTGTGTGTGTGTGTGTGTTCATCATCCTCTAGATTAGAGCAAACATTAGTCGATTAGGAGAGGCTTGTTCCACCAATTTTTAATTAGTTGTTTATTTTAGGGATTTTTTTTTTTATATTTCTGTTTAACTTTGTAATTTGTCAACTTTAATTTAAATTTTTAGTAAAATTTTAGTCTAATCAACTTATTTTAGTTTTATTTAAATTATTTTGTAAAAAAAAATTCATTTAACATTTATATTTTATTTCAGTTAACAAAAAGGATTTTTGTAAATTTGTATTATATTTTCAGTTTTCATTTTGATTTTAGTTTTATTATTTTTGTTATGTGCTTTTATCAGGAGGGTTTTATTTATTTTTTTATTTTTTATTATATATTTTTGTTTAACTTCAATTTATTTTAATAAATGTTTTAGTAATTTTAGAATGTCAATTTATTTTAAAGTATTTTAAAATTTTTAAGTCTGTTTTTTCCTATCGAATATTTATATTTTATTTCAGGTTTAAAATAGTTTTAGGTTCAGTTTTACTCTGGTTGTAAATAGAAAAGAAGATCATAGCGTCACACATTGTCTCTGCTTGTGTGCTTATTGTGCCGAGACTCTAAACTCTAAATCTGTCTGTGTCTGTGTTATAACCGGTGTGTGTGTGTGTGTGTGATGGCAGAATGTCCCGAGGGTCGGTTCGGTCCTGATTGTGTGTTTCAGTGTTCGTGTGTGAACAACAGCACGTGTGACAGAGTAACGGGAGCGTGTCAGTGTGAAGCGGGATATTACGGACATCTGTGTGAACACGGTGAGATCCAGAACACACAGTTAAAGCTTTCACACCTCAGACCGAATGCGTTCTGATCCGGAGTGTGTTTCAGCGTGTCCTGCCGGTGTGTTCGGGTCTCGGTGTCAGCATCGGTGTGACTGTGTGAACGGGGCGTCCTGTCTCCCGAGAACCGGACAGTGTGTGTGTCCCGCTGGACATCACGGCTCTCGCTGTGAGAGAGGTGACAATCAGTCAACTTATTAAACAGAATTAATCTGATCTTATAATTAACTCTTTCACCACCATTGATGGAATTTTCCATGATTCTGTGTTTTCACTGTTGTACAGTAGGGGGCGCTATTACACATCTCTGAAAGAGTGCAGAATCTCCCGATAACAAGCGATGAATACATTGCTTATGCACATTGTAGAAAGAGGGGAAGGAGTTAATACCGGGATATAAATGATTTGGACTCTTCAATTAGATTTTTGTCTAAATCAATCAATTAATCAGTAACACTTTTGAAGTAATAAGTTAATTCTTGACTGCTTACAAAATTCCAGACATTTCCTAATTAAATTTTTGGCAAGTTTTTTGGCCCCCAGAATAATTGGTTGTATGAAAATCTGAACATGCAATATGTCAAAAGAAAGAACAGAGCCTCTGCTTTAAAAAACAAAACAAAACTGTTTTGATTTATATGCCATTTAATGTTGATGATCGCATTATTTTACATATGCATATGATTACACATGAGATGTGTATGTTTCTGCTTCTTCTTCAGCTTCTGTACTCTTCTCAGTAGATGTGTACTACCGTATAACAGTGAAAACACAGAGAGCCGGAGGGAAATAGAGTTAATATGTGATGTATATTTTCAGGCTGATGCTTCACGCAGTAAAATCATCCAGTTTCAGGGTTATTCATATTGTAAACTAAAACCATAAAACACGTTTTCATTATTTTAAATAGGATACACATTAACTGAAGTAAAAACAAACAAAAAAACATTTTATTTCACCTTGTTGCAAAGGCAACATTTCACATTTTTGTGTAAAATAACTAAAAAACTGTATAGACATACAGTGTATATAAAAAAAAAAGAAGAAAAAAAATAATTAAAATGACAAAAATACATAACAAAACAACTAAAACACTGACCCAAATTAAAATGAAAACAGAAAATCTCAACAAAACCTCTAACCGTCTAAACTCTCCTCTTCTTCCTCAGAATGTGAGCGTGGCTCGTTCGGTCTGAACTGCTCTGGGTCATGTGACTGTGCGGGACACACACCATGTGACCCGGTGAGTGGCAGGTGTATCTGCCCCTCAGGAAAGACAGGAGTCAGGTGTGACAGCGGTGAGTCAGTGAACCTCTGCTCTCTGATGATTATTATATCTGCATATGTTCTGATAGTGTGTGTGATGTTCATCAGACTGCAGTGTGAACCGGTACGGGCCCGACTGCGCGCTCACGTGTGCATGTGACAACGGATCTCAGTGCGACAGCAGAAACGGACGCTGTGTGTGTGTGAACGGCTGGATTGGTCTCACGTGTTCAGAACGTAAAGTAGTGCTTATTTTTCAGCTGTATATTGTATAATATTATATATTATAATCAGGGTTGGATATGAACATTTTCACTCTCACAAGTCAATCTGGCTGCTACATTTTTAAGTTACCGGCTATTTAGAAGTTCTACTAGCAAAACAAAAATTCAAATTTTAAATATTTTGGAATTTAAATTATTCTTTATATATATATATATATATACAGTACAGGCCAAAAGTTTGGACACATTACTATTTTTAATGTTTTTGAAAGAAGTTTCTTCTGCTCATCAAGCCTGCATTTATTTGATCAAAAATACAGAAAAAAATGTAATATTGTGATATATTATTACAATTTAAAATAATTGGTTTTCAATTTATTATACTTTAAATGATCATTTATTTCTGTGATGCAAAGCTGAATTTTCAGGATCATTACTCCAGTCTATCACATGATCCTTTAGAATATATATATATATATCATAAATTTATAGTTTGACTTAGTTTTTTTATATTTTCCATTTTCATTGCAGTTTTGGTAATTTTGTGTTTTTCTACTTTTTTATTTCTATTTAGTAATTTTAGTAGTTTAAATTGTCATTTTTATTTCAGTTTTAGTTATTGGTAGCACTTTACAATAAGGTTTTGTTTTGTTAAAATTAAATAATAATGAACATTTATTAATGTTAAAAACACTTAAATAAACTAAACACTTAGTTAATATTAATTTAAATTAAGTGCTAATACATTTTTTAAATCAATTTTTTTTGTTAACAGTTAATGCTCAGTGAACTAACGTGAGCAACTGTATTTTATAATGTTGTAAAAAGATATTGTTCACTGTTAATTAACACCTTAACTAGAATGAGACATAGTAAAGTGTTACCTAGTTATTTTAGTCTATTGTTAAACTAAATGAAAATGAGAAGTGCTTCTTTGGCAGCTTTCTGAAGTAAAACAAGTTTGAGTTTTTTAATATGTTATTGTATTTAAATTATTTCAAGTAACAAAAAAGTAGTTTGATGATCTAAGTTAACTCTAATAACCCTGATATAATACACAAAGTAATGCAATATATTGTGATTTGAATGTTTGTAGGTGAAGCTCCAGAGCTCGACTCCTCATAGCACGAACACACACACACACACACGATGAAGACTACATGGAAGCACGAGTGTGTGTAACAAGCAGGAGGTCGTGTTGGCCGTGGAAAAGCGAGAAGTGGTCGTTCAAACACACAGACGCACTTTACTCACCGCAAACACTTCATACTTGAGCCTTCCTCCTTCTTTCAGGGGACTTTAACATCATCTGTTGAAGAACTGTTGTGATATAGGATTCACATCTGACTGGAAACAGGAGAAAAGTGCCTTTTTGAGTTTTTTATAAAATTCCAAAACAATCCCAGATTATGTCACTCATTGTTTACTAATATTGTTGAACCCAAACTGTTTGTTTTACTGTAACATTTGATTAAAAAACATGTGGATGTCAAGATATTGTACATGACATGACGTTTCATGATGTTCTTTTATTAAAGGAGCGTCTGTTTGTGAAATATGTTTATATTAGAAAACATCTGGAACTGGTGCAGTTTTTCATCCGTTCCATCGCTTCATTTTCTGTTTAGCATTTGATTGTTTTTGTATAAAGTTTGAGTTATTTATATATTTTGTACAATATACAAATATACAATTGTAAATGTTATGTAAACTCTTTAACGTGTGACCCTCTTACAGAAATAGTTTTTACTCAACGCCCCAAGAAAGTTCATTCTGGAATGCTAGACTTTTATTTTATTATTTAAGAAAGCATGTTATGTGTAAATGTTTCAAAAGTGGAGTCAAGTTTTTTTAATCCAGGGGCCAGATTTCAGAAACCTATTTCAGAATAAAAGACTGCCATTTTAAACTGATGTTGTTTTACTTTTTTAAAGAAAAAAAAAAAAAAAAAAAAAAGGTAATGTTGTATTATATAATCTATAATCTTATTTTCTTGAGATTGTTCTTAAAACAAAATTTGAGAACCTGAAAATATTTTTTCACACTTAAACTTCACAAATATTTGCAGAGAAATGGCGAGTATCTTAATACTCCTGAGTGCAAGTCTTGAAAAAATTCATATTAAATTACATAATTCTTTCTCCGCCAGCATTTTTGATCATTTCCACAATAATCTGGGGGTCTTGAAACATTTTTGTTGTATAAATATCTGAAAAGAAAGAAACAGAGATTCTGCTTATAGTAAAAACCCGGAAACCTGGAAAATAACAGGGAAAGTGTTGAGAACTTTTTTACTCTGGCCTCAGTTTTGGCAGTAATATTTTCTTATATTTTCTTCCACAGCAAGAAGACAAATACACAAACGGGCTGTTTTTCATTGTCATCATTTTATAGTTGTCATTTCATAGATACTGGCGCTGTACATGTCTAAATTCAGATTCAAGCACAATGCAGTCAGCAAATGCCTTTCGATGAAAATAAAGAACCAAAGGCTGGAGTGATCAGGACCATGAATACTCTTATGTATATATATATATATATATTTATATATATGTACAAAGGTCAAACTATATACAGAAATCTGACTGGACATACAGTATTTCTCCACGAAGCGTGGATATGTAGCTTGCCATTGTATACATTTCACAGAATTCTCCAAAATGCATATTCAGTGCAAATAATTGCTCTTTGTATTCTGTCGTCATCATCAACATCATCATCATCATCATCGTCAGGTCAGTACCACCGAAGGGCAACGAAGAATGGTAAAAAAATAAAATCATATTTTTGTCTTTATCCTTGCAAAATATTGAACATTACAAATTATTTCCTTGGGAACTAAAAAAAAAAAAAAAAAAAACCTTCTACACACATAACCTTTGACCTGTAAAATATGGATTGTAGATGAGGGTTCATCTATATGGCTGGACTGATAATTACAGATTTAATAGCAAATACACGTTTCCCTGCTTTTCTTAAACAACTTAAGATGTCGCTACTAAAAATTCTGCCAGTTTTACACACTGCATGGAAACAATTCTGTCAATGATATTCACGGCTTCTTGATGAAATCACCAGATGCTATCAGACGGCAAAGTGCCTTTAAAGTTAGTTAAGGAACAACACGGCTGACGTGTACGACACTGATCAACAGAACACACCGAACATGACGAGTCCATTCAAAGCCGCTCCGCCAGATCTAACAACTAACACATCATGCCTGAAACTAAAGCAAATCTACTGCTCATCACATTAGTTCTCTCACACACACTTTAAGTGATGCAATTCAGTTTGGATGATATTTCAGTGCACTAATATTTTGCTGACGATACACAATGAAATATAAAGGAATGTTTCAGGTTCGATGAACTGAAGCTCTAGGGACAGAAGTATATTTCCACTCGTTGCTCAGTTTGGAGAATGAAAGTCTACGAGGCAAGAGAACATTAAAACACTGTTTGTGAAGTCAAACCATAATGACTTCAACGTTATACAGTATCAGCATACCAGTGATCAAATAAATGATTACACTTTATTTTAAGGTGTCTGTGTTAAAGTATATTTAAGTACTGAGTAATATTAATTAACAACATGTACTTACTATAGGGTTAGGATTGGGGTTTCGTTGAGGGTTAGTTGCATGTAATTATGCATAATTTACTGTTATTATGGTAAGTACATGTAACAAGGACACTGTAAAATAAACTGATACCAAAAAAATTATAACAATGCTTACTTAACACGTCTGTCACACATTTATAACCATTTGGCTATAACATTATATTTTTCTACTTTTTTTTTTTTTTAATCATCATCGTTGAATTTATTTGATTTATTTGACTAATTATATTTTGCAAAAAAAGAAAAGAAAAAATATGGCTTTAGGATGATTTATTGAGTGACGCTATCTTCATGAAAATTAATCAGATTTTCTCCCCAAATTCTCATTTGAAACATATTAGACAACATTAAAATACACTGTTTGTGAAGACTTCAACATTATACTGATACTAGTGTGACAAAACTGCTTACAATACTATCCGTGCCCATCATTTATAACAATTAGGCTAACACCACCCCATTCAAAAAATTATAATTATTTAATTATCAATTAATTTGTTTTATTGAATTTATTTGCCTTACTCTGTGAATCCAAAAAAAAAAAAAAAAAAATCCAGATAATATTTGACCCGAAAATCTATTATATTTTATTAGTATGCTTAATTGTATACAATTATCCCGATGAAAATTCTTCCCAAATTCTCATTATTGTAATGAAAAAAAGTAAACCCTGTAAATGTCCAGAAGGAAACCAGAAAAAATCTATAAATGATGACAGTCACACATAACCACACATCAATCTGCTTGAATAAAGTCAAACTCTTTGAACAAAACAATGAACAGCTGCACATTTCTGCTATTAACACGTCTTTCCATTTTAAGCACAATACTGTAAAAAGAAGATTTGTTTGTTTGAAAAGATGATCTGTGGTAATCGAACTTCTGAAACTGAAACATTCCTTTAAAGGGGTAAAAGGAAGATAATTAACACTATAAATGTAAATCATCTCCAATTAATAAGTGCCTAATGAATAAAGTGCAAATCTTGGGAATAACTGCACCGTTATCATCACACAGTAAATGTACGTGGCTCCAAGCGCTCATTATTCTTCAGACAAGACACAAACACACAGATGAGATGGACGGACACCAACTTCAACATTCAACTGTGTTTAAAGCTGATCTAAGTCATGAATGGAGCACATTTAATTCCCATAAGCACACAGCATCCATGTTTTGTTATTTAAATTTGATTCTGATCTGCAAAGTAGTTTAATCACTGTCATGAAGAACAGCAAGCTCATCTTTTCAGAACTGCACGAAAAAAAAAAAAATCACGTAATTTCCATCTTGCCAATATTATCTGTGAAAATGGGATATGAGGACAGCACTAGCCGATTGTGTGCATTGATCCGGGATCCAGCATGCTTTCCAAATGAATCTCATGCATTTCCCGTGTGCTCGATCAGGGCCAGTTTGATCAAACACTGCTCAGATTCACAAATATCTTATTGATCGATGTTTGGTGACCGACCTCCATTTAAAAAAGATCTAAAGACTGCTTATCATTCATACTGGGTGCACTATGTATACTTGCACTAAGTATGTATATATGTACTTAATATTTCTAGAGCGCTGCTAAGAGTGAATACAAAGTGAAGAAAGATGCGCAGTTTAAAAACCAGATACATGCTGCTAAATGACCGATCATCTCTCCGTCCGAAAGAGGACACGGGAGTCACGTTACTGACGGGATGTGGGATAAATCTTTGGCTTCAGCCACATGTATCATCACCAGTACATACAAGAAATGCCCAGTGTCCAGAAATGAGATGAAGAAACAGACACTTCTGCTTCTAAACGATGTTAAGACGATGTAGCTCTCTCTCTCTCTCACACACACACACACACACACACACACACACATAGACATTCTACTGCAGTCCCTGAGCTGCTGACACAAACAGGTCTTTGCTCCTATTGGGTAGGCGAGATAATGCCATTTAAACAGTCTGCTTTTCTATTGGCTAAAAACATCTGCCATGTCCCTGTGCTGGTGAAGGCCACAGGTGACGTCAGCTGTAAGCCCCAGCCAAACTGCAGGGAATATGATCAAACTGATTTTTATTTATATATATTTTGGTGCTAGTTATAGATGTCCAATCGCAGGGGTGGTAAAGCAGAACTGTGTTTTAACTTTATTTAGGATTGACCCTTCAACTTTTGTGTTAACGGTCCATTTTTTATAACCATTAGGCTTCCGCCACCCCATGTTTCTACTCGTTTTAATCATCAATGAATTTGCCTTATGAACGTTATGAATAAATTTCCAGATATTTCACCATAAAATCAATTATTTTTGCATTATATTTTTAGGACTTTGTATTATTTTGTGACATTATTTACATGACAATTTAGCACATTTCCTTCTCAAATTGTATATTGTTACGCTATGTATGTATATATATATATATTCTTATTAAATTCTTATTACTCAATTTTTACATTAAAATCGGTACAATAAACACTACCATATCTACTTACAATTAAACTTAAACATACTTATACACATAATTTGAGAAGGAAATGTGCTTAATTGTCAGGTAAATAATGTCAGAAAGCAAGAAAAAAAAAATTGTAATGGTTTATATAATTCCATATATCTCATTTCGATATTGATTCTGAGGTGAAATATGACCAAAACATATGTTTCCTAACATTCACTCTCCAGACTGAAAACTAGTAAATCGCATTAAATATTTTTGAAGCATGCGTATCCCATTAATACTTCAGATCATTCAATCTACACTTAAAATCTACTAACTCAGTGAGAGTAACTGTAATATCAGTACACTAAAGGTGTGTGCTAGGAGCAGGTTACTGTGGAAGGAAGACCTCGGAGGCTCATCGCCGTCAGTTTCCAGCGTTCTTCAACAACCAAACAGAGCGCTGCCCTCCACAAGCACAACATCTGATGGAGTGATCAGACATCAGAAGGTCTCTTGCAGAACTGTTAGCAAAGAAATGACACATGAGAAGCCAGGGCCGCCTTGCGAGGCTAAACAGAGAAGAGCGGACACCGAGACGATGCAATGCCCTGTGCAGAATAAGCGAAAGCCACTGATTTTTGCCCCGTTCCACACTAGCGAGGAAGCTGCGTTTAAATCAGTTTTCACAAAGCCACTCCCTCTGATGTTCCCTTAAAGTGCTTATTGGTTTGCCTGCGGAGGGGGCGTGTGCATACGTAACGCAGACGACACAGTGAAGAGTTCTGGGCCGAGACACCTCGACGGTGTGAGCGAGGTGAGCAAACCCAAATGGATCACATGAGTGGCTATGGATCATGTGCAACTGATTACCTATTTCAGCTTGAGCTCCATTTTTGTTATTATGCATTCAATATTTAAAAAAAAAAAAACAAACAAACAAACAAACAAAAATGTTATATTTCCAGCAACCAAGCAAGCATGTTATTTATTTTTTAAATGTTTTAAGCATATTTTTTAATTCTGTTCTTAATTACCCTAGTGATCTCATTTTAAAGTACCTTGACTGTAGAGTAAACACGGATGAATCCGTAAGCACATATCTCTATGCTGCATTTCAACCCCTCTGTCAGTGAATGTGTTTGTTTTGTGTATTTTTCACGTGTTTCTTGCCCTTTGTGTTCTAAAAGTCTTGCTCTCCAGGGTTTGTGGGTGCTTGCCCGTCTCATGCGGCCGGTACTCATTCAGTAAAAGCTGAAGCTAACGGAGGATCAGGCAAAGGTGAGTGCGGAGCATCCGGTCCCGTCTGGTTCCACACTAGGAGCGGTAGTCCTTTTTACTGTAGGGTTTGTTTCCCAGGATACTGTCCACCTCGTGCACGATGGAGGAGGATAGCTTTGGAAGAACCTGCAGAAAGAGCTGCAAACTGAGTCTGGTTTCCATATATATATAAAGAGTGAGGTCAAACATTATTAACCCTTTGCCACTAGGGGGAAGTGTGTATGTATATATACACACACACACACACACACACACACACACACACACACACACACACTCATTTAAATAAAATATATACACACATATCTTATATAAACACAATTTTTTTATGTTAGTTGCGATTAATCGCAATTAATCAATTTGAAAGCACTAATATATAAAGGTGAATACTTAAACTTTTAATGATTTCTAATCAGGGTTCCCAGATCAATGATCAATGATTTTGATCTCATCAAATCTCATTGATTTAATTTTGATCAATGAATTTGCATGACTTTCTTGCTCCTCATGAAAGCAAGATTAGGATTTAAAAAAAATCAATTTATAAAGATAGCATTTAAAAAGACCAATTTCGAGCTGATTAAACACTTTACAGTCGCACTAACTAATGCCTTCATTCAAATGTCCTGTTCAAAATATTTATATTCGATATCTTCAGGTTTTCCATGAATGTGAAAACCCTGATTATTTGAGTTTACAGAAATAACATTTCACAGCCAGCAACTCATCCTTTGCTAAGCTCCGCCCACTCAGAGTACAGTCGCTCGCTCGGATGAGTTTTACAGAACGTCCATTAGGAATGAACCGGAGATTCCTGTGAACACCATGATATGCTGTAAAATGGGCTCATAAAGTGATTAAAATCGAACGGATTATTCTTGTTATGAGATTGGAAAGCATGCTGTTATATTGTTAAACTGCACAGTAACACGGTTAAAATGCCAGTTTGATTCAGAATGGATGCAAATGCCTCTCACAGCCAACTGAAAAGAGAAAAACCTCATTTGATCGCCATTAACTAAAACGTTTGTGCAAGAATTTTCAAAACATAAGTACCTTGTGTTACTATAAGTGCTTTTCCAATGTTTTATGAGGCTTGTTTTATGACTACATTTTTTTTAAACTCACAAGTTTAAATACAATCGACAGAGGTAAACAGATAAATGTATAAACGATTGTATTCACTTACACTCGAAAATAACTAAAAATATCTAAACCCAGAAACAAGTCAGCATTTTAGCACTGTGTGCTCCGTAGTCCTGAAAGCAGAGGGTTTTGGAAAGTGGTTTTTGATTAAATGCCTGAAATAATGTCTGTGGTTAACACAAAATCAAGATGCTTTCAAAATACATCAGTAATACCCCCTTGAGACTTTTTAAAGGGTTTTTAGTTGTCTTGAAAAAGGCGATTGCCAACAAGAGTCTAAATAAGACTACAGACGCTGTCAGGACATTGAACGTCATCATTTGAACAGGAAAACTTTTACATCCTCATTGTGTTTAGAATCGCTCTCCTGCAAACTATCAAACTCAAACTTTCAGCAGAAATGTTTTTGTAAATAAAGACTGAGAGAGTTTTTGAAATCTAAGGACATATTTACACCTGGTATTTAAGAAGGTGTTTTGGTCGATTGGATCATAACTGGACGACGCTAAATACAAGTGTAAATGAGGTCTAAAATGTTTTGAGCTTGTCCACTTTTAACCACTTCCAGAGGTAGTTGAAAACGCATTCGAATGTGCGAATGTGTTCAATGAATGAACGAATGTGTTCAAACTAGGGTTGTGCCGATGGACGATGCCACGCCCCCCCCACCCTGTCAGACCAGCCCAGTCTCACGACAGTTCGTGAAATGGTCACGTAATTGAATCTATTGATTTGTGTACACGGACATGTTTATCTGTTTGTTTGTTTTTCGTGAGCATTAAGAGCGACTACGGTAGCGAGTAGTAAGAAAGGCCAAAAATCTGGTTGGTTGGTTGGGGTGGTGGATGGGTCAAACAACACAGGACTTTCACCCAGGAACCGGGGATCGTGTCCCGCGTGTCAAGTTTCCTAAACCCAACCGTCTCGTTCTTTTTTTCCTAATCCCAACCGTATCATTCTTCTTTTCCTAAACCCAACCCAACCGTCTCGTTCTTCTTTTCCTAAACCCAACCGTATCATTCTTCTTTTCCTAAACCCAACCCAACCGTCTCGTTCTTCTTTTCCTAAACCCAACCGTCTCATTCTTCTTTTCCTAAACCCAACCGTCTCCTTCTTCTTTTCCTAAACCCAACCGTCTCGTTCTTCTTTTCCTAAACCCAACCGTCTCATTCTTCTTTTCCTAAACCCAACCGTCATGTTCTTCTTTTCCTAAACCCAACTGTCTCATTCTTCTTTTCCTAAACCCAACCGTCTCCTTCTTCTTTTCCTAAACCCAACCGTCTCGTTCTTCTTTTCCTAAACCCAACCGTCATGTTCTTCTTTTCCTAAACCCAACCGTCTCGTTCTTCTTTTCCTAAACCCAACCGTCATGTTCTTCTTTTCCTAAACCCAACCGTCTCATTCTTCTTTTCCTAAACCCAACCGTCATGTTCTTCTTTTCCTAAACCCAACTGTCTCATTCTTCTTTTCCTAAACCCAACCGTCTCCTTCTTCTTTTCCTAAACCCAACCGTCTCCTTCTTCTTTTCCTAAACCCAACCGTCATGTTCTCCTTTTCCTAAACCCAACCGTCTCCTTCTTCTTTTCCTAAACCCAACCGTCATGTTCTTCTTTTCCTAAACCCAACTGTCTCATTCTTCTTTTCCTAAACCCAACCGTCTCCTCCTTCTTTTCCTAAACCCAACCGTCTCGTTCTTCTTTTCCTAAACCCAACCGTCATGTTCTTCTTTTCCTAAACCCAACCGTCTCATTCTTCTTTTCCTAAACCCAACCGTCATGTTCTTCTTTTCCTAAACCCAACCGTCTCATTCTTCTTTTCCTAAACCCAACCGTCATGTTCTTCTTTTCCTAAACCCAACTGTCTCATTCTTCTTTTCCTAAACCCAACCGTCTCCTTCTTCTTTTCCTAAACCCAACCGTCTCCTTCTTCTTTTCCTAAACCCAACCGTCATGTTCTCCTTTTCCTAAACCCAACCGTCTCCTTCTTCTTTTCCTAAACCCAACCGTCATGTTCTTCTTTTCCTAAACCCAACTGTCTCATTCTTCTTTTCCTAAACCCAACCGTCTCCTCCTTCTTTTCCTAAACCCAACCGTCTCGTTCTTCTTTTCCTAAACCCAACCGTCATGTTCTTCTTTTCCTAAACCCAACCGTCTCATTCTTCTTTTCCTAAACCCAACCGTCATGTTCTTCTTTTCCTAAACCCAACCGTCTCATTCTTCTTTTCCTAAACCCAACCGTCTCCTTCTTCTTTTCCTAAACCCAACCGTCTCCTTCTTCTTTTCCTAAACCCAACCGTCATGTTCTTCTTTTCCTAAACCCAACCGTCTCATTCTTCTTTTCCTAAACCCAACCGTCATGTTCTTCTTTTCCTAAACCCAACCGTCTCATTCTTCTTTTCCTAAACCCAACCGTCTCATTCTTCTTTTCCTAAACCCAACCGTCATGTTCTTCTTTTCCTAAACCCAACCGTCATGTTCTTCTTTTCCTAAACCCAACCGTCTCATTCTTCTTTTCCTAAACCCAACCGTCTCATTCTTCTTTTCCTAAACCCAACCGTCTCATTCTTCTTTTCCTAAACCCAACCGTCCCGTTGTTGTCCCGCATGTCTTTGCAGGACAACAACCTTTTTCTTGACTTAAGGGGCCGTGATCATTTCATGGAATTCTTCCGTTGGCCCATCACGGAATTTTGGGCGTTTTTTCCAAAGCTGTATACAGCTTCTCTGCTGCAGCCCGACTGGCAGAAAGAATCGTGCTACTTTTTTCCCCCCCTTACGTGCAACCTATTGGAAAGCCCGGAAGACTAATTAGTTGGGTTAGTAAAATAACGAAATTATAGTTTTTAAGTAGAAAAAAATATTTATGTAAAAGGTTATAGTAAAATAAAAAGTGTCGTTGAAGTGCCGTTGATGACGTTGAAGTCATGTGGTATAGTTCGTTTAGCTTTTTACGTCAGCTGATTGTATTTAGGCTTCAAAATGTATAAAAGTTGAGTTCATTTGTAAAGATTATCATGATGAACAAAACATGTAAGAATTATACATTTTTGTTGCTCACAGAGCTTATTTTCTGCAACAATCCAAAAGCCAATGGAAAAAAATCTATTGATTCAATCAATCCAGCACTCTACAGACCCTTTAACATCCTAAATCTACAGATTACATTTTTTTTTAAATGTACATTTATATCTCTACACTGTGTATTTTTACTTAAATTTGATTAATTAAGCAAATTAATTATTAATATTAATAATTATTATTCATCATTACAACGGCTGAAGGTGTAAAGGCAAATTTGTCATCTTTCTCTCATCTGACCAAAGTAATCACTCTCAGATATATATTTTTTCCTCTTTTGGAAAGTCATAGAAATGCTATCGTAATAAAAAATAAAATAAATGATTTGCTATTGAGGCAAAAAATTATATTTGTTGTCGTTTCCATACACCACAATAAAAGTTTGCCCAACTATAATGACTTGTGCTTCTGGGAACCCTGGAAATATGAAAAGTCCATATGGCTGCAAGTTGCAGTAAACTAAGATTGGTCAATAACGGGTTTGAGGCGGAGCTTAGCATTTGATTGACACTTGCCACACACTCATTTGCATTCTCACCTGTATTGCTCCTATATTCTCCATGAGCTGGTCCGTGTTGGAGGCTCCGAGGAGCACAGAGCTTACGCCTTCATTTCTCAGGCACCACGCTGGAGACAGGCAGCAAATATGTTGAACATACAGCATAAATAATATCATTCACAACATATGCACACCCCACCCTTAAAGCAAAATCTACCCATCACGAAGAGATAAATGTTACGTTTAAAACAAAACATGAAATATATATATATATATATATATATATATATACACACAAATTAAGCCATTTCCAAAATTAAAGCAGCTAGTTCTCCCACTCCTACACACATTGAAGCATCTCAAAAAACACACAGCAGTTGCCAGACCACTCTGTTACCATGGCTCCCAGCACCAGGACACACCGAGCGCTCAAAATCAGAGCCGCGTGATCTTTTATTTGCAGGAAGAGGAGTGATATCTGCAGGAGCGCAGAGGAGGTGAAGAGGAGCCATGCTGACCGCTGCCGTTCCCTAAACACGGTCCATGCAACACCGCGCCACACACAGACAGGAAGGAAACTCTGTGGGGATTTCAATCCCTCCTGGGAGTTTGATTGTGTGTGTGTGTGTGTGTGTGCCATCTGTTGCGCTGGCATTCCGTGTGTTGGCACTGCAGTGTGTTTACTGTACTGGTGTGTGTGTGTGTGTGTGTGGGGGTGGTTGTGTTTGTAAAACGACAGCCATTTGGAAGTGTGTTCTTATTTTTCAAGGCTACACTGTGTCAGCTCTGATGTTCTGGGTAAATCAGACTACAGTGGATTTTAATGGATTTAGCCCTAACAGATTGCTTTGTCTGAACACACACACACAAATGCAAATGGTATACAATCACGCCGACACTGTAACAACAGATTTCTGGGAATAAGCTAAATTGCATAAACTAGTGTTGAGGATTAACTAACTTTTTTTTCTTCATGTTTTTAAAACAACGTAGCTTTACAAGTAACCTGACAAAACACGCCATCAGCAGATTTTACGTCACAATGCACTGTACGCAAGTGAGGCTAAAACCAAACACTCTCCTAGAATGTCCTCTCTCCCAGTTAGCAATGGGAAATATGATTCATTTCAGCGAATCGATTCGTTCAGATGGTCAGTTTCAATGAACTTACTTAAAGGCAGATTCATCAATTTATAACATAATTTTCACTTGCACTTCACTGTAACAAAATAATTTAGTTAAATACTCCATAGCATTAATTATTGCACTATAGATATTTGCACTATATATATACACTTCAAATATCTATAGTGCAAAGATGTTCAATATTGTTATCTACTTTTGTTAGCAACTTAATGGAACAACTTTAACACTAGAAGTGCCATGGCGGTCATTTTGACCTTTTTGAATTTTATATCTGCAATAACTTTGTTGAAAAAATAAATAAAATCCTGCCGGTACCTGACTTTTCCTAAAAGTGTCTGTATTTTCATTTAAAATGTTTTTCATATAAATTGCACATAAGGCAAAAAAACAAATGAACATATTTACCTATTTCGGCCATAGACGGTCATATTGACCGCACTGAATTTCGCAGTATTATTATAGGCTATACCAACATACACAACAATAAAATGTGGTAAAAATACACAAAACATATTCAACAACAAATAATTTAAATGTAATGATATTCAGAACAGAACAAGAATGAAAAAATAACTATAAACAAGCCAAAATGAAATACTTTATAAGCGAAAGTGAAAGTAAGCGGCGTTAGGCTCACGTAATTCTCTAATTAGAATCAAAATGTTTCAACATTTGCGATGTATTTGGATGGTAAACTATTTTAAACTAAACTACTTTATTATAGGCTTTGTACTTCACTCACGTTCCAGTATCGACGGAAAAAATCATCCTCTTCACACGTGCAAAATGGTACGAATTGTATGAGGCTATACTGACTATATAAACAGAGCAGTGGAATTTGTATATGTTAGGTTGACTATTTTATTATGGCTATAATGAACAGGCTGCAATGTCAAGACTGCAATGCTGTAATATGGTGTGTGTGTGTGTGTGTCGGCGGGCGCGGGCGCGATCGAACAGTGGAAACATGAAAACATAGGCTACTCCGTTATTTTGTTCAGGACATCTACAGATATTATTTATAAATGTATAATTAAACTTGTTTAAATGTACAGTTTGGTGTTGTTTTGTTTTTAAAATATATCCTAATACAATAAATGCATTAATCTCTCAATTGGGTATGTATCATTAAAGATATAGAGTTCAGAATCTAGCGGTCAAAATGACCGCTTGCGGCAGTTCTAGTAGTTATGGAATTCTGGCACTTCTAGTGTTAACTAAAAGCTTCACTGTAGTTTAGCCACTCATAATTTGCTGTGTAAAACCAGCGTCCTCAACACTGTCAATAACACACTGGATGATGTCATCCCTCAAAATCATCTGCCCATTTACATCCGTGTGCAGTTCATTAACCCTCACAGCAGACCTGACCCGCAGCACTATTTTTACATTCCCTGGCAGTCGTCTAAATGAGCAGCGGTGGCTGTATACCGGCTGTGAATCGATTGGACACGCTTGTGCGGGGGAAGTGGGATCTGCAGTGTTTGGGAGGGGCTGGCATCCCAGTAATGAGGTGCGAAACGTAATGTACGACTGCATTAAAGGCCAGGTGAGGGAAGGGGACGTGATTCTATCGGCCGCTGCTTTGGGGATTGAGGTCCTGTCAAGATTTGTATTACCCTGCGTCCCGCAGTCGATGAATCACGGAGCGTGTGCTGTCACATACAGGGCCAATTTACCACTCGGAAAGGTCGGAAAGATGAGGGACTTCCTGAAACTTTATGGACCCGAGTAATGAAGGGTATCCGACCGCGGTGTGACGGTGGTATAGAGGTATGACGATAGAAATGTGTTTCACGATACCATTTATATCACGTAAGATATATTGGTGGAAACACAAGTAATGTGAAAAACATTAGTATAATACTAAAGTAAAACTAAAGTTTTACAGTTTTATTTGCTGTTTTATAATGTGAAGTAGTTTTTGCACTTTTATTTGGGACAGACTTTTTTTGGGGGGACTATTTGTTCAAATTATTACGAATAAAAATCGAATAAAAATAACTAGTAAAATAATAAGACATACTTTTTTTGGAATATTTGTTATAATTATTTAGATAACATAATTACTACAAAAAATAAAATTATTATTATTTAAATTAAATGATTTTGGTAGATGTATATTACATTTTAAATAAAATAAGTAGATGAGATGAAGTACCTCATCTAAAATACTTTCTAAATTCACTAAATTGACTGGATTGTCCCAAAATATTTGTTACCACATAATTATATAATATATCATTTAATATATAAATTATGTTTTTTTGTTGAATTTCCACCAAAAAGAAATAATATATTGTGTTATACACTGGTACAGTGATGTAAAATTGCTCTGTGATGAGACTTCGGTTAAAGCATTACACAACACTTTCCACCTCAGATACCACACTGAACATCATAAAACACTATGCAAAATCAATTTTAAACTATTTTAAATCGCTCTATATATCTATCACTACATTTAAGCAAGAATACAACCCTACGAGTAACAATCTCCCATTAACAGTTCCCTAAAAGCCACAAACGAATCGCATTTGTTCCTGAACTCATCCGCTTCCGCTCCGGTGGTCTGAGGAAGGGGAGGATGAGAGGGGGAGAGGATGAGCGAGGTACAGGACGGACGGACAGACAGACAGAAAGAGAGAGAGCGGCAGTGTGTCTTTGGGTTAGGCGTACCGATGGCTAGCTGTGGCAGCGTGCAGCCCAGCCGCTCAGCGATTGCCTGCAGCTCTTTCAGCTTCGCCTGCTGGCGTCGGCCCTCCTCGCTCAAGATCTTGTCCTTCAACCACTGGTAGCCCTGTTAACAACACAGCACACCTGCTCAAAAACAGGGGCCCACGCCTACAGTGGTGCACTGACACACACACACACACACACACAACACAGAAACACACGCTCTCGGACACGTAACAACCGCACCTGTGTGGGCGAGGGCCTGTTTTTAAACACGTGACTCTGTCCGCCCAAAAGCTCAAACGAGCAGAGATGAACTCGCTCGGAGAACTTTAGGGGGTAAAGAGATCTTATACACACACACAAACATAACATGACTTTTGTTTTGACAAATGACACTTTTTTTTTGTTTAGTTTTTTTGCAGTAAAATGTAGTATAAATTGTATATATGTATAAAACACATTTCTATAAATTTAAAGCCAACATGAAACATTTGCAACTCATTGAATTTGGTAATGTGGAATATTTCCAAGTGTAATCAGTAATTTAATATAAATGTTAAAAAAAATATGAATGAATATTTATAATCGAAATGAACAGCATTTCCATGTATCCAAAAGGTATTCATATTTTTGTTGTATCTTTATGGAATTGGTGTGCATTAAATTACTGTGATAAATGGCAATGTTTTAGAAAGGCTAAATACCTACAATAACAGCATAAAACAGACCAGTGTTGTTATTGTTAACTAAAACTATTTTAAAAAAAGTGTTTTTGCTAATTGAAATAAAGCTGAAATAAAATAAAATGTAAATATTAGTTTAAGTTGATAAAAATAAATTAAAGCTAAAAATAAATATTAAAGAAACTAATAAAAATGACAAAGGCACAACAAAATAACTAAAACAAAAAATACAATGAAAACAAAAAATATACAAATAAAAGCTAATTCAAAATAAAATAAAAATGTACAGATCATACAGCATAAATAATCAAATAGTATATATAAATAATGCTAAAATGCAGAAATATACTAAATAGCTACTTGGCTATTGGTCATGTTATTGAAGTTATTGATGATCAAACAATGATGAAGTTGAGAAAATGTCTGAAACTAGTATATTTTGACTTCATGTTGACTTTAAAGTACAAACTAATTAGAGGATAATTTGTACCGAATAGCAGAAAGCGAATGTTTGTGCGTGTGCTAGACCAGGATAAATAATCCAGGCTCAGGTCCATTATTAGTAAATATTAACAAACAGTGGAAAAGGACCAGTGTGGTCTAGTGATCTAAACACTCATGGGTCTCCGAATCAAACGGACCCATCACTGTTCAGACCACCAGCACGGTTCTGTTATAGTCAAGTGTCAATCCACACATACGTTACACAGAGGTAACAAGAAATCAGGAATGTTTAACAGTGTGACACAAGACTACAGGAGGAAGATGATGGGTCACAAAAACACCAATGAGCCAAAACATGCGACTACGTCAACACACAGCTCGGGAAACGGGTGATTTTAAAGTGCACTTGTGTGTGTGTGGTTTAGTGTGCTTGAAAGAGATGGATACACAGATAAAAAAACAAGTGCCAATCCTCCTCAGAGTTACCATAGAAACTCATTCAAATAAAAGAAATAAATGTTGAAGATCAGGCGTGTGGATTCATGCCATCAACAACAAACACATCTACAGGAAAACACCCAACTATAGAACCTGGAACACACGGAACACATCCACATTAGAACACCAAACACAAAGGAATCACATATGAGGTCACTAATGTTTCCAGAGGACCAGGAAGAGGAGGACACAGAGAGACTCATGGGATATGTAGTACCTTCAGTGAGGCACGAGAGTATGCTGGCACCCCGCTGTCGTATTTCCCTGAGATTATCCCACAGGCCAGCGGAGACCATGTCATCGCACCCACACCTGAGAAGACAGGTCGAAACCAATTGAAACGGTACGTTTGTTGTCGTCTGTACGCTGTTTCTCTGGGATTGACAGACGGCAGCATCACTGACCGATCTTATGGAAGAGTTCAGGAAGCTGCACCTCCACTTTCTCCCTCTGGAACATGTGGTATTCGGACTGTTCGCAGATTGGTGGAATCTGGTTAAACTGTCGGGCCACAGAATACGCTTCCTACAAAACATGAGTCAAATGATGAGGTTAGTGCTCTGAAAGCATGAATGCAGTGCAGATAAACTCCATTTTAAAAGGGTCGTATAACAGAAGAGAATATTTTTCTCGTTCTTTTGTGTTGAGTGAGTGACAAAACTCAAATCTGCCTTCCCAGTCCAGCCGGACCATTTATTGAAACTAAACTATAAAACATAAATTGTACGTTTTTAGTCTAAAATGAATGTAATGGGGGAGAAAACCCCTTAAAGAAATTATTCAAAGACAACAAATAGATATCATGCATTTATAGTCATAAACAAATTACGAGAAAGTTATTTGAGAAAGTTATTTGAACCCCATTCAAACATAATTACTCTTATGAGCCAGGTTTATGAATCTGATTCACAAACAAATCACGTGACTTTAATGGGCCAGTTCTTTGAATCTAATGTTAACAGCCTGGATTGACAAATCATAGACTACACTGGGAATTAATTAAGATTTAAAAAATCATGAATGATTTATTAATTCATTAACAAAAACACTAGAATCAAAAATAGAAGATCCATATTAATGCCATTGATCTGTAAAATACACCTCACTCACATCTCTTGGTCTACTTTCACAGTGGCACTTTATAACTTTATTCTCTCCATTTTTCTTTACTTCTAATCACTATTAGCATCCTCTTTTATGGAAATGTTATTATACTACATAAATAACTATTTAGACATTTAAAAAAATATATAAAATGTCAAAAAAAAACAGCAAAATTACAAAAACTTTAAATTCAAAAACAAAATAAAATTTTTAAAGTAACAGAACTATAGTATGTAAAATAACACTGGTTAATGGTTAGGATTAATTATGAGGTGAAAGGACAGAAAACCAGTAAGCATAACTTAGACAGTGACTTGCGCTGGCTGACGAGACTGACTGAACATGAACAACAGAGCGTTCAACGGTTTGTCTGACTCAGTGTGGTGTTGTTTTAGGTCTCCGATCCACCCTGTGTGTAAGTTTAGACTACCTCACTGACAGTACCTATTTAAACAGAAGCATCTTTAGATTGATCAAGCGTTTAAAGAGCTCTTGAAAGGCTCTTCGGGAACAAAAGCAGTCAGTGGTGATGCTGATTACAAGGGTGTGAGCATCTAAAAGTTAGGAGACTGTGACTCACCATGATTTCCATCGGACTCCAGCGTGACGTGCCCCAGTACATCGCCATTCCCTGATTGATCACATGCGTCATCGCCCGCACCGTTTCTGCCAATCAGACGGCAGATTTTCAGAGATTTACCGCACAATACATCATTAGAACACGTCACTTTGGATGAACGTGTGAAATGTTAACAAGAAAAAGAAAAGAAGCTCGATTAATGCAAGGTTGGGGAGTTAAAATGATAAATCGCTTCTGGATTGAGCCTGGAGAATTTAATCAATATATGTGAGGCAAAATAAACAACTCGTGCTTCAGGTCAATATGAATCTCGGCTCAAAGAAACAAAGCTTCAAATGAGGGCTGGGTACCTAATAACCCACGCCAGCGATGGTCAAACATCCGTCTTATGAGCTAGACAGTCATTTACTGCTCACGCTTGACTAAATGAGATCTGTCTAAAAGCGAGAGAAAGAAACGTCGAGCTCTTTAATGACAAGAACAGCAGATGTCTGCAGACCCCCGAGCTGTTTGTGTTTCAACCATTGAACTTTCTAAAGGGCAACTAGGCTAATACAATAAGATCAAATAACATCTTTGTCTTGGGTTTTAAAAGAGCAGCCACCCCTTCACCTAAAAACATTGGTTGAGATTTAATTTAGTTTGGCGACTTACAAAAGGACAACAGGGCAAATCGAAAAGATCGCCTCGCTTGCATTTTAAAAGCGAGCACCACAAAGTAGCATCTTGCTTATACAATTAAAAATAAAGGTTGCAAAAGGTTTTTTTTCGCACAGAAGAAACTAAAACATCCCTTTATTGTACAGTTCTTAAGGCGAGACACTACAGGTGAATAGGGTACAATTTTAACTAGCAGATATCACCCTGAAACTTTCCCAGTTGATAACCTACATTAAGATGAGAAAAAAAATGTATTACAAGTTTTCTGTAATTTAATATTTAAATATGCAAATTAGGCAATATCTAATTAAATATGCGCTAATTTGTATATATTTTAAAAAACGAAATCTGAGTATTGGATAAAGCCAGATTAAAAATTATTTTTTCATTGTGTTCACATATTAGATGGGGAAAAAATTACAGAGGGATTTATGGATATCTACTTTTGTTATCCTGTAAATCAGAATATACTGTCAATAGCCTTAAAAAAATTTTTTTGCAATGTTTTTTGGAATAAAATGTTATATAAATCAGGCTAGGAATAATATATTTACAAATCCCTCTGTAAATGTCTTCATAATATAACTAGGTACAAGACTGGAAAGTTTGGTGTATATAGATGCTACTGAAGTGGAGATTTCGGTCTTGGAGAATGAGAGAAAAGTCATTTTGAGAAAACGGGCTTTAAAGATTTATCATCAGCCAATGAGATTGCGCATTCAGCCCTTTTACTTTCGCGATTGGTTGCTGATAAAAAGGAAATGACCATATTTGGATCCGACAGCATTGTACAGGAGAGAGAGAGCTTTCCAGCCGTGCGTGTGATGACAGGGAGCAGACAGAGATCGCGGAGCGGCGGGAGGATTTACAATGACAACTTTTGTTGAATTTACGCGAAATCTACAGACGCAAACAGGCAAAGTGTAGTAAAATAAAGACCTAAATGTGTATTTCGGACTTTTTTTTCACCACAGTCTGAAAGAAGACATGCTATTGAAGACAAATATCCAAAAATCTCAAAACTGACCAGTAAAAAAAAAAATATGTTTTTGCCTGCCGTGTCTCGCCTTAAAAAGAACGTTTGTGGACTGGAAAGGTTTTATGGATGCTAAAGGTTCTTAACCTTTATTTTTAATAGTGTAATCTCCTCTCCTCAAAAAGACACATGATTTGAGGAATCAATTGAAGAGTTTATCTGCCGTCTGAAATTTTCTTCTAGAATGATCATTTTTATCAAGCTTGTATATTTAAGTTCAGTAATTTCACTTAAATGGAAATTAATAGGTAATTTTCATTGCCATTTAAGTGAATTTACTGAACTAAAATACCCGAGCTTGATAAAAAATGATCATTCTAGAAGAAAATTTCAGACGGCACTTAGAGGCTTTTGCATCTGAACTCTTCAATTATATCTGGAACACAAACAGAACGGATGAGATTGAGATTGAGATTGAGACGTACCTTCCATGGGTGTGTTGGGATCTGGTCTGTTTGCAAACACTACATCCACATATTCTAACTGCAATCTCTCCAGTGATGCCTTTAAACCTACAGAAGAGTAAACTCAAATCAATTAAACCAGTTCTGACAACTACTGCTGTATAATGCATACGATTTGTGGTCTACTCACCTTCTATAATGTGTTTTCTTGACAGTCCTCTCTCTGTCTCTGCTCTAGAAAACAACAGGATATGTAATGTTATGCAATTATCATTGATGCCATCTTTAGCAAATTATATTAAAAAGACATTACTTGGTTTGATATTAGAACTGAGGCCATGATATCTTAATCAATGCAAAATATAACACAAAGAGTTAAGTGTTGTTTACCGAAACTAATAGAGGTGCATTACCCATTCAATCATAATTCAAAAGTATTATTTGTATCATACTAGAGCTGCACGATTGATCATTAAAAGATCACGATCTCGATTAAAAACCCAACAATTTAATTCCTCAATAACAATGATTCGGCCTGTGTCTGTTAAACCTTTGACGAAATCACAACAGGACATTCAGTTCGTTACCCCAGAGAAAGTGGTTATCATGTATAGGAAACAGCTTCACAAACGGTCACACGGTATCATCATTTCTGTAACAAATATTCTAATTATCACAGAAGTACTGGGATAAAGGTTTATAGTTCAGATATAAACACTGAAACCTATGGAAGCGATCATAATAGAGCGTTCCGCCTCTAGGTGGCAACAAGTTACTGATAAAAAAACATGATTTATCATTGAATCATTCAGCCAAGATATTTGTTCAAAAATGCTGATTCATCCAGTAATGAAACAAGTGAAGTCTTTGTTGAATCAATCATTCAAACCGATATTCTTAAAAAAAATTATTCAAATTAATTTAACATTTTTAAATAGACTGCAGAAATTAACATTTTGTCAGAACCTCTGCTAAATGACATGCTATTTTGTTTAGTTGTTTGTCAAAGAATCGTGGAAGAATTGTAATTCTCAATTTAACCAGAATCATGCAGCTCTATATCATATCATTATTCATTTTATAATAAATAATAAATATACATACTTTCCACCCCAAAATATTTTGGTTGTAATGACTAAACTGGAGCGTCTGCAAAAAAGAAAAGGACAATTGTTTTAAATTAGGTCACACCATTCGAAAGGCTTTTAGGAAGCAAATAATTACAACTGAGTAACAGCTTGCGGTAACAATTTTAATTTCAAAGGAATGCATTTACACACACACACACACACACACACACACACACACACACACACACACACACACACGTTTACTTGGCTGTCTAAATAAGGACATGCAACAGACATCTACTGGTTTTAGGTAAAGCTGCAAAATATATTTAGGTCTATCAGATTTATCTCACTTTCACTCAAAAAATATCACTAAGAAAGCCCACACACACACACACACACACACACACGCTATGTGAGGGGTTGTGTGCCCTGATATTGATGCACACTGACTAGCAGGATGACTAAGCATCACAACCACACACACACACACACACACAGATTCTTTCCAGCAGAGAGCTCAGTTACGCTTCATCTCATTATGCAGAAACAGCGAGAGCCCACCCTGCTTTAAATTAAAACATCTTAACAAGGGTTTCTATTAACCATGAACGTCCTTTAGCTTGCGTTACATTACACAAACATACATCAGGACATCAACTGCACAACAAACACACACACACACACGACCGCTCTATAATTCAATATCTAGATGGGACACAGCACCAGGCTACAGGGCTTTAATAATTTATACGTGTGCCTGTCTTGGGTTGCGGTGGCACAATCTCTGAGGCACTGGGCCGAGCTATCAGCACAAGATAAGAGACGGCCGAAGGAAATGAAAAGCTGTATGCGGTTAATGAACATACCTCCATCCTTTCTTCTTTATGATGTTGCCAAGCACCATCTCCGCCCTGCAACAGAAAACCAGATGGTTATCGGACTAATCCGTCATCTTATTGACATCTACAGCCAACAAAACAGGCCAGTGAAGGGACACTTCAAAAGTGCTGTAAATCACCTCTTCTAAGACAGCAATATAATACAATTCATGTAAATTAAAAACCACACTTCAATGCCAAAAAGACTCCACCAATACTTTTCATGAAAACATACCAGGTATTTTCATATTCAGAGTGGTTCCTTGCCATAAACAAGCAATAAAAACTAGGGCTTGGTATTGACACAAATTTCACGATTCAATTTAAGTTGAAAGCTTGCGAGTAGGTTTAATTTTGATCTCGATTCAGTTCGATATTGATTCATTTTGATATATATCAGGTACAGCACATGGAAATCTTTCATGGAAAAAAAATCTCTTTCAACTAATGCTCCTCTCTCGAGTTTATTTTTTCTAGCTATCGATCTATAGATCCCTGATGCAAACAGCTGAATATTAAATATCCAATATGTTTCATCTGGCTTTGATTGTCATGTCATGCATCAAGTTGCATTCAGCGTGGACAGGCAAATTGTTGACAACGACGCTCCTGGTTAGAACACACTGTGAATCTCAGACAGCACATTCATGGATTATTCATGGACTGTCTGATCCTTATCCCCCCCAAAAAAAAAAAAAAAAAAAAACTTAAAACAGTTTTCTTAAAACAGCAGGTTTTAAGCTTTACACAATTTCTGAAAGTCTGGGAGATCACTTTTTTTTGGTTGCTTTGTAACGCATGCATTGGTTAAATCTGAGGAAGGCTAGCATCTCCAGTTACTGTTGGAGAGAGTGCAGACATTTAAAGCGATAAGGCATGTGAACGAGTAATTAACAAACACCTGGGTGCTAAAAGCATCTTTAACTCCCTGAGAAGTGTGCCTACTTTATATTTGCAGACAGGGAGGAGTGTCAGTAACTCCCTGGAGACTAAAAGGCTCTCTGGCAGACATTAGTGGTGCTGAAGGTGCTAATGGGCCCAATGAGGATACGGATCGGGTTGTGAATTTCCCGGTGAGTGAGATCTCTCCCAGACCAAACACTAGTCAATGAACCGGTGTTCTGTAATTCAGTCAATGCTCCTAGATGCCACAAATCCCAGTGCTTTAATAATCTCTCTAAAAAATCTTGTTTTTCCTTTCAAATGTTTGATGTAATGGGAAGACAGAGAATATTAAAGGAATATTTTTAATACAGTGAAAGCGAATGAAAACAACAAAAACAACAAATGTTACAATATCCATCCCCTAACTACTAACCCTTGAACAATAAAGTTGAGGGAAAATGTTTTCATTAATTGAAATAAATTTGAAGTAAAATAACAAAATAAATATTAAATGAAAAACTTAAAATAATTTAAACCAAATTAAGAAATGTTAACTTGGCAACTAATTGAAATAAAATAAGTTGAAGTACTAAAATCACTAGAAATAGATGTAAATTGAAATTATATAGAAATGTTAAAAAAATAATAATAAAATGATTAAAAGCACACAAAAAAATGACTAAAACAAACTAAAATTAAAGTGAAATATGTACATTAAAATTATATAGAAATGTTAAAAAAATTATAATAAAATGATTAAAAGCACACAAAAAATGACTAAAACAAACTAAAATTAAAGCGAAATATGTAAATTAAAATTATATAGAAATGTTTAAAAAATAATAATAAAATGATTAAAAGCACACAAAAAAATGACTAAAACAAACTAAAATTAAAGTGAAATATATAAAAAATAAAAGATAATTCAAAATATTAATAAATACTATAACAGTATTTAAAAAAAAATAAAAAAAAATAACACTGTCATCAGGTGAACCAACATCTCCATTTATTTTCTTATGGACAAACGTAAACGTAAATATAAAATATGCATGTTTGTCACTGCACACGAGGAATGGTCATTATCATAAAATAAACCCAAGCACAACCAACATAAAGCAAACCTGCTCACTGTAAATAATCCATTTTATACTGTATATGTATGGCTGTGTGCATATAAATTAAGAAATTTGGTCACAGAAAAGCTGTGACTGACCATTCAGAATCAAGCATTCCAGAGTTGTGAAGTAAATCGATCAAAAAGATGGATGATTCAGCGTTTCAAACTGATCCAGGCTTCACATGAAAACAGAAAGCTGTTGAATAGCAAGCTGTGGTGCTTTGATTTAGTGGTCATTAGCTGAAAAGAGCGGGTCATTAATCCACATGAATGGTAACCGCACTTTCTAAAAACAAGTCCCAACTTCAAAGGAGGTTCCTGAGACGGCAGAAAGCTGTGAATGTGAGTCGCTCATCTTCATGAGGATCTCTGAATATGAACGCTCGTATTCTTGTGTTAGCATGTGGAACAGAGATGGACACAGATGTGTGAGGGGGCGACTCAGCCTGTGTGTGTGTTTGCTTATGTGCGAGGAAGAGAAAGACAGAGAGAGAGGTGACAGAAGCTGATGTGTGCACATGCCAGGGCAGATACACACGTGTGTGCCAGCACATGTGTGAGTGTGTGTATTTGCAGATGTAAGCAGTTTGGTGAGATATGTTTAAGCAGGGGTGTTTGTCCCGTTACGGCACGTGGGTTTAACACACTGCACTGACCGCAGCTGTATGGTAGACGCTGCCAGAGCCGTGTTTATTCCAAGCGGATAAATAAAGCAGACTTTCCCACTCTCATGTCTTCCCACTCTTCTCACCCCATCAGTGATGCCCACGCCCAGCACTGAGCTAATGACAGCGCACATTACCCACTGCTATCCTCAGTTTATTTATGAAACATCATGTGTCAGGAAACTTTCCTTGTTTAGAGGTTTAGAGAAAATGTGTGTGATCTAATATGGATTCACAGCACTGTCGGGAATAACAGATGAAATTAACCCATTGATTTACACGCGCGTTACTGTCAGGATACACATCTCTCAAACTGGAAATATGAGTTTCTCAGCAGCAGGGACTAAAATTAAGACAAAAATTACATCAGATGTTGACCTAGGATCCCTAACATTTAGGGAACATTCTTTGATGAAGCCGTCAAAACTAAAACTTTGAAAAACAATATTTAGGACAATGTATCCACCTTATTCCACGCTTTGCGCGAATTATGGGTGTAACTTCCATTAAGATGTAAACAATCGGTGAAAAGGCTCGCTCTATAAACGCAATACGTTAAAAAAGTGTCACAATGAGATGACATTAATCTTCTCACCCTTCAACCATCGAACATTAAAAGGACATTTAAAAGTGTAAAAGTATTAACAAGGTACTTCAACAGACCAAATATCCCCAAAAACGCGAGTCTTTCCACAGCAATAACGGACGGGTTAAATATCACTCTTATATATGTATTATGTAGCTTATGTTGCCTTAATCAAAAAGGTTCATTAACTTCTGCATTACGTGATACTATTTCAAATTGATTTCCGTCATTTTGACAGATTATAAATTGCATTTACCTGTGAAAACAAACCTGGAAAGAGACGTGAGGATTTGAGGAGGAGAACAACGAGAGATTCTTCGTGCATTCCAGTGAATAATTAATGGAATATATCGTAAATTAAATTCGGGAGAACAGACCACAAATGTGCGGGATATGTTCTCCTTTTTCGTACTTTTACAGCGGATTGCAACGGGAAAAAAGAAAATAATCACGATGTAAAGAAAGCAGCGACTGAAAAGAGCTCTTGCCATAGATATTCTTGTTATAACATGTCACGTTAAAATACCAAGTATAACGTTATTCTCATGATGTCTGAAAATAAATCATGAAGGAAAATTGACATCTCATCCAGTAAAAATGACGGATCAGCTTTATTTGTAGGGAAACCATTTCAGCCTTTTTGAATGGAAGTTCCCCAAACCGGAAGTGCCTCCCATAATTCAAAATGCCGTAAGATCGTCAGGAATAAGGTGAATATATATATTCATGTAATAAGAATTATATTGTAATGTAATATTATTCTATTAAATATATATATATATATATATATATATATATATATATATATAATTAAAATATATTATATATGCGAGAGAGAGTGTTTTAACTTTGTAAAATGGGCCTCTGGACCTACACATAAATGAAAAATAAATACATTTAAGTATTATATAATCTTATATTTGGGTCACTACATCTCTTTGTTATTTCCTCATTCTCTACTGACATTTTGACATACAGTGCTATGCATAAGTTTAGACACCCATGCTAAAGTTGACTAAAAAGAGGAATAAAAAATCATCTTTTGGAAATTGAACTTAATGCCTTAATTAAAAAAAATAGGAAAAATCCAACCTTTAAGGACACCAATTTTCTTTGTGAATGAATAATGTATCGTAAATAAATAAATGTTCTTCCTTAAAATGCAGGGTGCATAAGTCTGGACACCCCTATGTTAAATTCCCATAGAGGCAGGCAGATTTTTATTTTTAAAGGCCAGTTACTTCATGGATCCAGGATACTATGCATCCTGATAAAGTTCCCTTGGCCTTTGGAATTAAAATACATAATCACAAAATCACATAGTCTTCACCATACCTAGAGATAGGCATGGAGTACTTTCCATAAGATCATCTCTCAATGCAAATCAAACCAGCTATTAGGCTAACTGAAATAAAACCATGCCAATCTCAAGGTATGGTGAAGGCTATGTGATGATATGGGGATATTTTAATTCCAAAGGCCAAGGGAACTTTATCAGGATGCATAGTATCCTGGATCCATGAAGTAACTGGCCTTTAAAAATAAAAATCTGCCTGCCTCTATGGGAATTTAACATAGGGGTGTCCAGACTTATGCACCCTGTATTTTAAGGAAGAACATTTATTTATTTACGATACATTATTCATTCACAAAGAAAATTGGTGTCCTTAAAGGTTGGATTTTTCCTATTTTTTTTAATTAAGGCATTGATGATTTTTTATTCCTCTTTTTAGTCAACTTTAGCATGGGTGTCTAAACTTATGCATAGCACTGTATATGTTGCTGTTAGTATCAGTTTAGGTCAGGTAATCGTATTCATTGTCAAAGCTGGATAATCCCTCAGATTATTGCGCTTCATCTTGCTCACATCTGATAAATCTCGCTTGTTTGAAACATTAAGAGATGCTATCATTTCAAGATCCAGCTAGAAGTAATACTCAAGTCTGAAAACTGTGATATTCGACATAAAAGTAAATGCACATGACAGTTTTCAGCCCTTCCCTGATCTGGAGGCTGTGTACTGAGTCTTTATGACAAGTTCAACACAAACTCCCACGCAAGACACAGACGAGGAACACCATTTCCAATGATGCTCTGGGTCGGCTGCCATTTGAATGTTCATTCACCTTTTGAAATGACCCCTAGTTTTAAAGAAAACTTGAAGAGAGTTCATGCTAAAAGAATCAAATGAACTTCACAAATGAAAACTGACAACTAGATTTGACATTTTCTAAAGAGCAGCACCACAATGCAACAGTGCTGTGAAGAGTTGCTATGGCGTGAGCAAACGCTACCAATATTTGAAATAGAAATCACACAAAGGTGGTCTGCAAATGTTATGTAACCTTCTTCAAATACAATACAATGTTTATTTATAAAGCACAATTTAAAAACAATCGAAGTTGACCAAAGTGCTGTAAAATAGGTGTAACATTATTATTACATTACTTAATGGGGATGTAATAATGCATGGATTCATGAATGCTATTTCATGCATTCTGACTTATTTACACTGTTAAAGAGTTGGATTTTCATGCTAAACGTGAGAAAAGTTTCAAAAAAACGTATGACAGAGTATTTCTGTGCCAAATACACTCCTTCAGGGTTCGTATAAGTTTCGGAAAGTTTTTCCCGAGTATGGTCTTGTATGACGTCATAAAGGCAGAAATACCTTGTATGGGCACTTCTTGCTCAAGAATGATTCGTCATTTTGTTTTTAGACCGTAAATCAATGTCACCAAAAGAAGTGTGTTTTTGGTTGTGACGGAAAGATAACCTTGTTCAGCTTCCCAAAGAACCCAGTGTAAGGGAACAGTGGATGCAGTTTGTTTTTCAGGAGCAGCAACAGTGTGTTTGTTCATTCCACTGTTTTCGGGAAAAACTGTCTTTTATAAATCGGATAAAACTAAAGACTCTTCGGAGATGAGTAGGATGCAATACTACTCTATAGGTACTCAAGATTAACGTGAGATTGGCAGAAACTGTGTGTGTTATGTGCCTTTTAATAACTACACAAGATAAACAAAAAGAACATATTTCAGCACATGGCAATACTACAGTTCATGGTTCATTTTGGCGCACTCACTTTCCAGCAGCGTAGACCTCTGCCGTGTCGAACAGATTGATCCCGTTCTCATACGCCAGAGTCATCAGCTGCTCTGCCATCTGCCAGGATTGAAGACAGAGGAATACAGTGTTCAAGGTGTTGCAGTCTATTCAATTATTAAAAGCTGTATTCTGCATTGTGCCAGTCTATAAGTCATCTTTAATAGTACATTTACAGTATGTGCTGGCAATAAAACACTACTGCATGCTAAATAGGGCATAAGCAGATGAAAATAACATCTATTATTTAATATTTAATATCAAAGCTCTATAAAACATTTTGATACATCCACCGAATAGTTTTGTTAAAAAATGTTTTATTAACACGGCAATAAGTTCAGTTGAACTGTGGTTCATGTAATCACATTTGTTTCACACAGAATCTGAATCTGGGAATATACACCATTAAATTGTGCATTTAATAACTTTTTTTATTTTAGGACTTTGTGTTATTTAAGATATGAGTTTTTTTTTTCAGCCAAAAAAAAAAGAAAAAAAAAAGAGGTACATTTAGGATGTTTTCATACATTTTAAGGATCCACAGACATTGTGTTTAAGGGTTAATTTACCCCCCAAAAAAGGTTTAATCATTTTATCAACCATAATTTTTTCTGATTCTAAACCAGTATATTTTTCTTCCATATTTATTTTAAAACATTCAAATGTGTTGTGCTGCAGTCATGAGACTTTCTACATCAATGGTATCAAACATGTTTGAATGACCACAAGCGTAAATGAGATTTGAGAGCTGATTTTCACTCAATCTGTTCCTCACATACTTCAAATGATCATGAATCTTATGGACTACCTTGATACTGTTCAAGGTTTAACAATATAAAATGACATTGTGTTCCATGAAAGAAATACAAATAAAACAAAGAAATATGGTTTATAGTTTGGAAATATATAAAGGTGAGCAGACGCTGTGTCCCTGTAAGTGTTCTCACAAGAATATAAAAGTTCACCTCATCTGTGATCTGTCCTCCAAACGTCACCCATGTTCCTGTAAAGAGATCTAGAATCAGTCGCTGCTTTTCACAAGGTTTAAATGATTATCACTGATCCACCAATGACACTGAAGAGTAAAGCCTTAAGATGAAGCTACAGATAACATGGATAATCTTTAATTCCCAGCGGAAGAGAACAGAAAAACCCTGGCTGGATGGTTGTCTATCAATAATAGCATCTGGTGGTTTAAAAAAAATATATATAATCTTGTGAAAAAGAAACTACAAAAGCTTTTGTAGGTTTCTTTATCTACTTTATAATAGGCCTTGATCAAGAACCCGTAAACTCACCTAATCCAAGACACGAGACTCTCAGGCCAGACTTCCCCAAGTTTCTGGAAAAAAGGAAATAAAGATGATGATTAATAGGTTTTACCCTGCTTTCCTTATCACTTTGTTCAATCTAGAAGTCAGCGTGAGATCATTGCTGTACTAAATGAGACTGTCAAGATTTGGCCGTCTCAACCTAATTAAAATAAAAAAATAAAAAAATAAACTCTGTTCCAAAACATTGCGATCAAGACTGAAAAAACAAAACAAAAACAAAAATACTGGGAACAAAAAGTTTTGTTCCCAAAGTCAGACTTTTGGGTGCCTGATAAGATATCTTCTTTTGTACAAAATCTAAGGAAGCACTGCATGTATGTTTCACAGAGAATGCACAGTGACGAGTCAAAAGATATTATATAATTATAAATCATATTTTTTATTATAAATATAATGAAATAATTGAAATATAAAAATGTGAATTGAGATATTAATTATTTATACATTAAAATAACAAAAAAAGTTGCTAAAAAATAGAATACAATATTTTACCCAAAATTTGCTACATGTTTATTATCTCAGAGTTTCACACCATTAGCTTAGCAACATTCTAAACTCAAACTCTATTGGAATGATTTGTGAGTCAAGCTTCCTGCGGGGTTGAGCCGTGGCCCATGCAGACTGTAGACAGCAAGGTTTTAGAACAGAGCCACTGTCTTCATCAAACCAGAAGAGCACTGAGAAGGACTGAGGTTCCTCAATGGCCACAGCCTGAGCCCTGTGGACGCCACTGGAGCTGCCAGAGGTGCATATGGAGTTTGCTGATTGGTACATCATGGGAAAATGACACTTAGCAGTGCCTGAGGGCAGATTACTGAGCCCAGGGGCTTCTGGGACTGAGGAAGAGTATGGAGCTATAATGAAGACAACAGGCTCACCTGTTGAGAGAGGTTTACCATCCTCTGACAGAGAGTCCAGAGCATCTCAGAGGACAGAAGTGCTGCTGGTCTCACACTGCAGGATTTTGGACCTAGCTTTCTTTTGTTTACTTTTTATTTGTTGTTTTAGCTTTTCCTAATCTTTTTTTTTCCTCCCAAGAATATTTGTGCGCCAAAACGAACAGTATTGTGTAAAATGCCAAAAAGATGTTTTTTAAGATTTGCACAAGATTTGTAAAGATTCACAGTAGAAAAACAAAACAAGAACACATACAATTTGTGCCACAGACTTCTGGAATGAGAAAAACAAACAACAGAACTACTTGAACTTGTGTGTGTGTGTGTGTGTGTGTGTGTGTGTGTGTGTGTGTGTGTGTGTGTGTGTGTGTGTGTGTGTGTGTGTGTGTGTGTGTGTGTGTGTGTGTGTGTGTGTGTGTGTGTGTGCTAGGGGATATTTAGAATTTTTAAAAACATTCAAAATTCTTTCCAACAAATTCAAAATGCCCATTTCAATAATTCTGTTCAACAATTCTTTAGTGCCATTTCTTTCAAATGTTCACTGAAGGCTCCACATGGCTACTAAAAAAGCTTTTAAATATTTTTTTTACAAAAATACAAACAAGTTAATATTGCTATGTAATGTTAATTTGATGCATATTAGTAAAAAAATCATTCTTCAACAATATGAAAAATAGAGTTTTCTGTATTTTGATTGTTTACTGAAATGCATATATAAATATTTATTGAAAAATGTATTAAAATATATTGTGAATGTACTTGGCAACAAATGGCAGATTGAGAGATATAACCCAGCCCTAGTTTGTAGTGTCTGTACACAAGCATGTACATGAATACAGAAGTGTGTAACTGGGATTATAGATGATATAACAAGCTGTCTGTGTGTGTAGGAGTGCAAGGCATGTATGTGCGTGTTTCTGTAAGAGTGTGTGGGGTTTTTGTGTGTGTTTGTGTGTGTGTGTGGGGGTGTCTATGCTGGATTAGAAACATGTAGGTGTCCGGTGGCAGAACTCAATGAAAGACAGACCGCAGAAGGAAACGCATTGCGTCGGATCTGAAAAGTAACCTGCCGATCGGGACATTTCTTTTCATGAGATCCTATTCATAGAAGCATTTGCTGAGAACGTTATGATGGCTGGCAATTTCTCAAGGCACCTCAGCACAAAAAGCTCAAATAGAAATGTTTGGTAAATTGTTCCTGTAGATATGTAGGAATCTTGAAGTTAATAAGCAAATGGCATAATTCACTAGACTAGGGGAGCATCTGCTTAAATCTAGTTTTGCAATTAACATGGAGCAAAAAAAAAAAAGTAAAAAGCATGTGGTTAATCAACAATGGGCAGGTCAGTGTCAAAAAGTTCATAACTTTTTAATTAGAGCTTGCAGTGAGACAGATTGCTCTGTGTTGGGCAGAACATATGCAACATGGTTCAGTTAATTCAGCGCAAACACCTCGTGTGTATTATTCTGCCGCTGTATAGCACAGTCAGACAATATATCTTAAATATGAAAAGTGTCAATTCTGATCCATACAGTCATCAGACTTGAGCCCTGGTTGAGCCAATGTTGCTGTGTGGAGTTCAGATGCTCTGAGCAGTGTCTCTATAGCATCACAGAGCCACAGTGTTCACGTGTTTTAGGGAATTCAACCAAATAGCTGCATATTAATCTGGGACAGGAAAAGACAACAATAGCATTGCCTCTAAAGGGTCATGAAACACACACACACACACACACACACACAAACAAAACATTTCCTAGACAATAAAATATATGCATGTGTTGCACATGATGGAAGACAATTGTTGTATTACAAATTTATTAAATGTTTAATTTAGGTTGCAACAGTAAAAGTGGAGTACATTGAAGTTAGCATTTTAAGATTCAGTTATGATGATTATATCAAGAGATCCCTGCCAGTCCTGTTCTCTAATTGCTGAGACGACTCTCACCCTCACCCTTTGTCTTTATGCATTTCCTGACCATTAAGCTCAATGTACAGCTGTGCTTTTGTCTCTATGATAATGTTAATGTATGGGCAATCTAGTCAGGCTGATTGGATTGGCATATACTGTATGCGTTTGAATAGTTATGCTGATTGGATTGAGAATGGTAACACGCTGGAGTCTAGGGCGGGTTCCTTAACCTGTATACTTAATTTACATGCTTTGTTCAACCTCAATGTAAATCCCTCCCCCTAAATGTATATAAAAGTGCAAGGCAACTTTCTTTAGATTAGACTTGATGATGATGAACTACAGACTTGATGAACTACAGACATGGAAGAATAAATCTCTTCTGCTTATAAAATCCATCTCAAGTCTCCTGGTTTCTGCTTCGATGAAGGAATAAAAGTTTCCAACACAATGTTATATATATATATATATATTTTATAAATGAAAAACTACTGACTTTTTGAGGGGTTTGAAATCAATATCAAATCACAGGATGTACTGTCATAAAAAAAGTCTTAACAGATATTAAAAATGCAAAAGCAAATTTATTTGTGCATTGAATTACAGATATTTGTGCAATGTACAGTGAGCTAACAAAACGTGTGCATTTTATTGCATGCAGTTATACATTGCAGAGTGCGTTTGTGAACCTCTGATACATCGTTAACTCCTTTATAGGTAAAATAAAATGTATAGGTCGTTTTCTCTTCGTCTCTGCACTCCACAGCTTTCCACATCTACTTGTTCAACATTTCAAATCAGTCATGAGGATTGATCTGTGCTGAAATAAAAAGTGCCATGAAACCTTACAAAGAAATATTTTTTGGGTGATAGTTTTCATTTGTAATAACAAAGTGATACATAATAACAGTACTTATTTTTCGGCAATGTACTTTCAATACTGACCCTAATGGAAATGACTCTGTTGCTATGGTTACCTTCTAAGGGGCGAATTCGACTTCAGTCTGAGAGCATCTATTGTATGTCATCATTACAATACTTGTAATCCAACTTTTGTGAACGCAGGTTTGAAAACGCTGTTGAAACTGTCGTTAAAAAGTGAAACTTATTTGAAGACCCTCCAAACTTCTTTCCAAACTCCCTATAATTTGCACCGGGTTGAGGTGTTTCAGCCGACACACACACACACACACACACACACACACACACACACACACACACACACACACACACACACACACACACACACACACACACACACACACACACACACACACACACACACACAAAAATATATATAATTGTGTCTTTGCATGATAGCAATTCAATAAATTATTACACTGTTTGGTGTGATTGAGTTGTGCAAAACATGAAAACAGGCACTTGCCAAAGACTTCTTATCTCAACTCAAGCTGCCAAAAATTAGTGCATTATTCTCATTATACGCAGCAAACACCAGCCAGTAGGAAACAAACAATATGCCACAGATAAATTCCAAGGCTGTTTATGATTCATTCATTGGTTGTGCCCTTGCTGATAATATGTACAGTGAATAAGATCTGAGATATGGAGATCAGGCGAGGGCTCCTTTCGTGGTTTGATGTTTGTGACATGATTAGTACAGATTAAACTGGAACTAAACTGCTGTCTACACCAATAAACGTACGACTGAAGCTGTGTAACTGTGTCAAGGCAGCTCAAATAATAAGCCGATCCAGTTGAAAGAGTGATGGACTGAAGGTAGGAGTAAATCGAAAGACAATCTGGTGTTTTCAGGGCCAGTAAACTCTTACTGTTTCCCTTGTTGTCAGTGTTGTGTTGTGTTGAATATTTCACAGGCTGGATCTGAATACTGCATGATGGACAGTTGCCCAGTCACAACTGGACCCAGGTGCAGCGCTGGAGATTGGGTTTGCCAGGAGTCAGCAGAGATCAAGCCAGAGGTCAATAAATGTTACCTGTGTCTTTTAGTCAGGTTAACGATATGCAGAGAACACGGACGGTCAGGTTTGTTTACGAAGCAGAGGGAGTTCAACTTTTCAGAGTTCAGGTGACTTCGGTCTCTGTAGGATTGTGACTGCCGCCACCTGCTTCAGTCAGCTTCTGAACTCAAAAGATCAGGACATCTCACTCTAAAAGTAGAACATGATTTGTCAAAACAGTGTAAATGTTTTATTTTATTTACAAAGTTGTAAATAAAACAGATTATTGAAGTACATTTTTACAAGAAAATACTATTTCAGTCACTATTTCCACTTAATTTCACATTTAATTCAATGGGCTACTTGCTGTTTCTTTGTCATTGAAAAATACTAGCAGAAATGTATTACTGGAGTAAAAATTGTTTCTGCACCAATTTTTTTTCCCAGCACACATTTGTCAGGCATTAAAGAAATAAGTCACTAGGGCTGCTCGATTATGGAAAAAAAATCATAATCACGATTATTTTGGTCAGTATTGAAATCACGATTATGTAATGCGATTATTTTACATGACTTTTGGAACGTGTTGCATTTATTAAAAAGACACCTTTCAACAATTCTTTAAAAAAAAAATCAAAATTTTAACATTTATTGTACTTTTTGAATTATTAAAATAAATAATATAACAGATAATACTTCAATAAGTATTTTAATAATTCCCGCAGGTCTACCACTTATAATGCGGGAAATTCCCCCGCAAACATTGATTCACTTTAGCATGTAGATTGTATGAGTAGCCTAAATTAATCCACACAGATTATAAAATCAAATCAATCATTTTAAAACTTTCTCCAAGACGCAATTTCACAAACGGCGTGAGTGTTCAGCGGCGCCGCGTCTTCTCTCTCTCTGTCTCTCGAAATGGGTTGGACAAAGCAAGCGTTGAAACTACACTCTCGCGTTTAGGAGTCGGGACATGACGGAATTGTCACTTGCACAACCGGGCCAGCATTGCATCGTAACTAAAGTTGATCATTTTCACTTCTTTTTAAGTCTTATCAGTTTAAACATTCAAGCTGAGAGAGTTTATGGCTTCGGGAGGGACGGATGTGCGCGTGTCATTCAGAACACAAGACAAAATAAGAGTATTCTTGCAAAACAGAACATGGCAAAATAATCGTTTTTATTCGATTGTACAATTTTGGTGATCGTTGGGAGCCAAAATAGAAATAGAAATTCAATTAATTGCACAGCACTATAAGTCACCCACATTTTTTTAATTCTGTCATAATTTACTCACCCTCACGTCTTTCTAAATGGCAGATCCTTTCTAGACGGCAGAAATGCTATTGGTTCCAATTGTCATTGACATGAAATCCTTGGTGCAAAATGTATTGATGTGCCATGTTTAAAATAAAGACATTTGTATGGCTTCAAAAGACTTGAAATATAGTGCATATTGTCTACTTTTTTATGCCAAAGGGTGAATAAATGATGACAATGTTAATTTTTAGGTGAACTATTCCTTTAAGGCGAATGCATTTCACATGACCAAATGGTAGCCAACTGGTCCTCAAAAGAAAATGAGAGCATTATTTGAAGTAGTGCACAAGCCTCGCTGTTACTGTATGAGTTATTAATGGCGAGGAGAAGGCTAAAAGGTCATGGAAGACAGAAGAAATTTGAAGGAATCTACAGTGGGGAATGTGTTGAATTATATGCACACCGTTCTTTCATCCGTGCACAATACTCCGATGGTTGCCTCATGCGGATTTGCTCTATGAAATTTGTGTTTATGTAAGAGCAATTCAGACTGTGAGCAAGCCTCCTACACCCTGATCTAAAAGCAGTAGCTCTACCTGAGAACGGCTTCAGCTCTAGTCCATCTCAAATCCCACATCTTTCCCTCTTCTCCACCAACACCACCCCTTTTTCCACAGCCTCCACACACACTTTGTGTGAATACGAGTTCACGTTACCATTATCAGGATTATGAAGTGGCCCACACAGAATCTGCACGTGCACAATTACACAGAAAGCTCTGGAGTAATTGTTCATCATTCACAAACTTCCACACAATTCCTGCCTCTTCAGGATAAATAGGTTGGACACACCCATGTATAAAAAAGGCCTTTGTTTGTTGCTGCCATGCCACTCACTCACAGCTCTCACTGATGTGATTCATTTATGCGTGTATGTGTCGATAATGTACACTATTCAAAAGATTGGGGTCAGTAAGATTTTTTGTTTTGTTTTTGAGAGAAGTCTCTTATGTTCACAAAGGCTGCATTTAGTCTTATTTAGTATTTTTACAGTATGTTTATATGTATCGCGTATGATATTTAGTAGTATATAAAGTATATAGTATTTAATACTCAGATCTACTATCTGAAATGAGCTTTTAGAACAAAACATTGAAATAAAGAACATAACATTTAAGAGATGCATGCTTGTATTCAGTTTATTACGTTCAATTTAAAGAACAACACACTTTATGAAGGCCTCAAATAACACCCATAGAAGGTCATAAACAAAATACTGTTATTCAGTCCAACAGCATAATTTTTAACAGTTAATCTCAGCAGTTTCTTACATGCTAAATGGCCAACACAGATAACTGGAAGCCAACATGAAACTGTTTGCAGCCCATTTTACTTCTGTAAGTATTAGATTACTAATCTAATCTACTAATCTATTACTAACTAGTAGTCAACACTGCTGGAACCCACTGGCTGAAACTGACTTCAGCAAAACCCGAAATCATTTGATGAAAGATTATGAAAACAAACATTTTCTTTTAGAAATATGTGCACTTATGTACTGTGTTCAATAACACCAGAACCGTGCATTTAAAAAGTTAATACAGCCAATTTTGACTGTAAATGTGATCCGTTATTGAATGAAATGATATTTCCTCTCTTAGCACATTTTCAGATTTATTCAGATTTTATTCTCTGAACAGGAGTATTCCTCAACAAAAAGTAAACAACTAAAGGGTTCAAACCTTTTCTAAGGCAAAAACATGTAGTCCACCACAACACAAATTAGCAGGGAGATGAATAAAAGCATTTATTTCTGGTAGAGCCCTGCCGGGATTAATAAATCTATTCCTAGAACGCGAAGACATTCGGCTGCCAGTGAGAATCCACACGTTTTTAAAGCGCAAACATGCAGGCCTTAATTAAAAGCTATCAGCACTGCACAGAGAGGAGAACATACAGCCATCCATCCCTAGTTCAGAGGCATGAGAAGAAAAGTCTGTTATCAGAGTGAAGGATTACACACACACACACACACACACACACACACACACACACACACACACACTCCTCCAGCCTTAAATAGAAATGCACATGTGAGACGTTTATAGCATTTATAGTGGTATTGTGTGGCTTTGTAGAAGCAAAGGCTGCTGTTTGTTCCTCACAAACATTCATCAGGCATTATTTAATTTGGGAGTGAGTCTGAACTGAAGGTAGTATCAGTTATAGTGATACAGAAGTGCAATAAAATCTCTCAACACGCCTACTCTTTAACGCCTGAACACTTTAACACTTACTGCGCCATCTTATACATCTCAACACTTTTTCATCTCAGAACTTCCAATTATACTTCGCACATGCTATTTAAGTGTGTTTGGTGCGTCATCTAATAAACACTTTAGACATTGAATGTTTCCAGGGAAACTATTACATTAAAAGTACATTTAAATTAACTTAGAAATTATACAGAAGACTGAATTAATTTTTGTATGTATAAACCTTCTATGGGATCATAACTATATTGTTTAGTTAATTTGGGGTCTGTAAGACTTTATTTAGTTTTTTTATTCAGTGAATTCTTTATTCAGCAAGGATGCATTAAATTGTGTTGAAATCAAGTTGCATTAACTCAAAAGTGACAGTATGTTTTTTTTATATAATGTTAAAAAAATGCTTTGTAAACTTTCTATTCAAATATTCCTGATTAGAAAAAAAAAAAAAAAAATGATCACACTTCTTCGGCGAGCATCCATTGTAAAACACTCGCAATTACATTAATTTTGACAAGTGTATATGTTCAATTGAATATATTGAACATATACACGAATATATTGAACAGAGATACGATGTTATAGCGATCAGTGAGCCGAGAGCGCACACACACGGTTTATTTGTGCATCAATAATAATGGACTCACGCATGCCTAATGCACGTCACTGTAATCATCTTTACCTCCATTACAGTCATCATCCATCAAAACTTTATTAGCGACACTGGTTTTCTTTATCCAACTGAGAGATGTGAAGCGTTTGGGTGTTTTCAGTCGCCATTCAGTCTGTATTTCACACAGTCCGATGAGAAACGGCATATCACAGAATATGTACAAGAGAGGAGGTGCTTTGTTAATTTTTTTATTTATTTATCGTATTAATAATACAATTAATGAATTATATTAATATATTTATTTTCAAGTTAAATATATCCCACCCAGAGGATCTCTGATTCCCCCTAGTGGTCCCTGACCCCCCCCGGTTGAGCACCACTGATCTAAACAAGCTCATTTTGCAGCACCTAGTGTAACAGGATCTCCTCCAACTAAATCATAAGCCCGTTTTACATAAATCATTAATCATATCCTGACCGGAGCCATTTAAACTGTCCACACAGCTGAACTGAAGCATCTCCACATAGAGTGAGGATAAGCTACTTCAATCTACGATATGGCATCATTCCCAATTCTACACCCACCGGTACAATGCTTTTGTCTGTCTAACGGTGGAGAGAGACCAGAGTAATACTCTGAGCTGGACTGGGAAAGGTGCTGGTTAATTGAAAGCCCCCCCCTCCACTCTTCTCTCTTTACAATAGCCCTGTCTGCTTCGATTCATCTGGGCAGAATGAGATTGTGATTGAAACTGACTAAAGAAAATGACATTAGGGTGAGACAAAGGTGCCGGTCTGCCAGAGTGAATCCCGGAAAACAGGACTGGAAGGACTTTTATCCCTTTGAGAGTACAGAGTTAAAAGCTAATTATACTGAAACACATTTATTTTGTGGCATGAACATTCTTCACCTGTAGTTCTCGTAGTCAGCAGCTTGTCTCTTCACAGCATGTTCATTATATCGCATTAAAAGTGGCCAGTGATGTAACTTCCGGTGCTAAAGTTTCAGACTCTTGAACCCTGAGTGCAATGGCCCACTTCTGCTACCAACAGCTCTAGGGACTTAATATGGCACATCATTGAAACTCAACATGACAAGAGAGCAGTGCGTCCCGGGCTGTTTCTTCCTCTGGGTATTTGGGCACAGTTCTCAAACACACACAAACAAACACTCAAAGAAACTCTAAGAAACTGCTCACAGTCTTTCATCGCGTATACATGTACTCACACAGAACACGTTGACAGTAGCGTCTGGCAGGGCTCGATTCGGACGCCCCGAGCTTCATTAGAGAAGATCAGCTCAAAGCGATGCACAGACACACATCCTCTGGCAGAAGATCAGATGCTGACCTTGCAGTCAATATGGGGGGCTTCTAAGAGCCAGAAGGACCTTTGACTATTGGCATCGGGGGGAAATCGCTCTACAATCTCAATCTCAAGACAACAGAAGGCGCTGGAATCAAATACTGCTTGCCTTGGAGAATTTAAAACAATAGAAAGAATGTTGCCTCTCGCTTAAAGGCATAGGTCACCCCAAATTTTTATTTTTCTTATATTTACTTGGTCTTGAATCATTCTAAACCAGTGTGCTGTACGTAAGCATTTTAGTTTATGGTAACCACACGTATATATAGAGAGAATAATAACTATCAGAGGACTAATGACAACTTGAATTTCATTGTTTAAAAAAAAAGTCCAGAACACCTACAATACAGCGCACAAGTCCTATGTACTACTTCTAGAAGATTATTATTCTATTCATGGTGTTTATTTACTTTTTTGGAGCTTGAAAGATGTGGCCATTATTGTTGAACAGAAAGAGCTGTGCAAAGAGCTTTCTTTCTTTCTTTTTAATGTGTTGCATTGAAAATTTGTGACAACACTGTAAATGAGGATCTCTTTAAAATGGGAAGACAAGGCTTCAAGACAGTGACAGTGCATGAAGTAACTCAGAATGAATGCATAAATGAATAAATTAACTTAATAAGGTCTAGCTAACTCTCTCGCTCTACAGGAGCGAGTATTAAACCTGACATAAATTGGAGCCTCTGACAACAAAATCGCTTTGCAATCCTGATTTCAAATAGGAGGGAAAGATCACATACTTCCATTAAGAGCTGTTATCAGGATTTTTTTTTTGTGTGTGTGTGTGTGCAAACGAACATGACAGCTGAAAGCAATCTGGCAGTTTTTGTAGCAGTCATTATGTAAATGAACAAATACTTGCAGGTTTGTTGCTAATGAATGTAGAAAATGTTTAATTTCAATTTGCTTTGCATTTTAATGAAAACACAGAAGAATTGGAACTCTTGGAAATAAAGGAAATAAAAAACCGGCATTAAATTATATAATGAAATTATATAATACTATTATATATCATGAACACCTAAGAGAATGATTATAAAACACATGTGTCAGCAGTTGTGCAGTCGATCTATGAGGACAGAAAGCTCTGGGGATTTCATGGAAAAGCGGATAGCAGCAATGCAGGGGGACATGAATCTATTTTGCCAGAGGCTCAATTGGGTTAAAATGACTGAGAAAAACAGTAGCCATTATCCTCCAACAGTTAAAGCTACATTTGCAGAATGCAGAAGAGTAATAGTCAAATTGATGGGGCTGATTTAATCATATGCAATCAAAGCACTTTGTTGAAATATATATACACAGGCGCCAGCATATGCCAATTATAACGCTATTAAACCTGATAGGACCATTTAGCATTCAATGATGACAAAAATTATGCAAATGTTTTTCTTTAAACTCCAATGTGTACAAATTATATTTTTACATAAAAACGATTTAATTAAAATTATATTGACCAAAATTTATCATTGAACATTTTCTGCAAATTTCATTATTGGATATTATCCAATAGGATTCACAGTCACAACACAAACTCTTTTTATTATGTTAGTTTTCCTACCTATATTTCATGCCAGTTCTCATGCTCTGGTCACTTGAAGAGGGCACGCTTTGGACAGACAGCTGACCTAGGCTTCTGGCCACCATGGCCACGGCTTTGAACTTGCTTCGGGTACCAGTGCTCGGACTGTTAGCATTTTGTCGATTGAGCCTGTCATCCGTGCTGCGGCTCATGGACCGGTGGTCCGTGCAAACAAATGACACCTGCATCCCGTCTCAGAGGATGCACGGTTATCACAGAGAAAATTCAGTGAAAGAGTGGAGTCTCCAAAAAACAAAGAGAAGTTTCTCAGTCCTACTGGTTTGTGCAATGTGTTTGACTCAGAAACCTCACTAAGACGCGAATAACATGAGGGCTGATCAAACTGAAGCCTGACTTGCTCAACTAGACTTGCAAAGACCTGATGAAGCCGTCTTCAGCGATGCCGCGAATCCTTTTTCATTGCTTCCCCGACCGGCACAAGAACTTCACAGCTCGATTATCAAACGGACTTCTGCTCAAGACCACCTGCACGGCTTCCATGTCACGTATAGTCTCACGTAAGAGGCTTTAACAGAGTACAATGTCCACAGTCCTAGTCTTTAATTCCTTCAATGTTTTTTCTTTGCATTCAAATCCTTGTTTCAGCCCTGATCAAAGACAGCGCGTATCCAAACACACTAGCTGGTTTCTTTGTAATCTCAGCTCAGTGCTTCAGATCACTTGGCAGTGGTAGCACACACACACAAAAAATGGCCAAACAGACTTCAAACATAAAGCAACAAATTGATGCATCAATGGATACGATGTCTTCTCATGCCTCCCCCTGTGAGCACTGTATCTGTCAGCTACTGAGATACCTAACATGCATCTGCGCTCCTCCTCCTCCTCCTCCTCAGTGGAGATTAAACTTACAAGTGCATTCAGAGCACAGGACACAAAGAGGCAGAGCATGAGTGAACGAGTACGAGAGGGTGGGAGGAGCGAACGGGGAGCTGAAAGAGAGAGTACAGAAACAGGTTTGCTGTGCTGTACTTTCAACATTATTTTAATTTATATTTCTTATTTTTGCACTATTTTAATTGCACGTGGCAAAGCTGCAAATGCTTGGCAACAGATGTTTTACTTTCGAAGTAAAAATCCCATTCATTTTCTTCACACGTTTACCGATAATGTACTCTACATTAAGAATCTCTTCTGCTCAACCACGCTGCATCTATTAAATAAAAAATTAAAGTAAAAACAGAAATATATATACTTTATAATAATACTTTTTTTCTTTGATGAATAGAAAGAACATTTATGAAATATAATATTTTGTAACAATGATCCCCCCCCCCCCCCACTCCCCACTCCCCACTTTCAATAAAAAAAAAAAAAAAAAAAAAACGTAATGATATCAAACTTCCGATGATGTTAAGCGATGACATATGCTTTGGTAAAATCAAGTCAATGTGATTTCAAAAACAACAACAACAACGTTTAATTTCAGCACTTTCAGTGAAGAATTACAATTCCTGAAGAGAGATCACTCAATCTAGTCTATGAAATTAAAATAATAGCAAAAGAGCTCAGAAGTGAGCAGCCATTGCCATAAAGCAATGTAAATGATGTAATCAAGTCACTGTGTAAGTATATAATTTTACAAAAAACTTCTAATATACAATAAACTTCCAATATAAGGTATTTTATACTTCTGAATTACTTTAATTATAGTCAGTTGTATCATACTGGACTGTTGATTTTTTAATCAATTATATACATTTCCAATGCTTCATATGAGTAGTTTATTGCTCCATAATAAGATGTTAAATATACAGTATTGTACCTTGATTGCTGAGTTTCAAATATCAGCAAATTGCGAATCATACTGGAGATAGATGGTTTGGCTCTATTTTGAAAAAATGTACAGCAAAAATACTAAAGAAGCTACTAGTGGTCACTGTGGCACTCTATATAAATGTAATTTGTCATGTTAATCGACCTCAAAAAAAAAAGAAAAAAAAAAGAAGAAAGATAGAGAATAAGACGGAAGATTGAAAGCAACACCAGGAGGTTTATTTGCACAGCTTGCAGCTGATGCCACCATAGCGGCTCACGTGTTATTAGGTGTCCACTCTGACTTCAAGCTGTCGACAATTAAAAAGAGAATAAAAAGAGCACTAACTATTTCGCCCTGTGCATGGCAGGATCTTTCATACATGCATGCAGTGCAGGCATGTGTAAAATATTCATTATGCAACTTGATCTGTCTGAATGTGTATCAAAGCCAGGGGAGGATGGGGCACATTACAGTGCAGCCGCTAAATCATTATAGTTCACCTGCCTGCCGTCCTGTCAGACAACAGATGCACACTGGGGAATATGCACACCAAACTAATACCATGACAGCACTCTTAACCCTTTAAAATGTGGGGGAAATTTCATGCATCTCGAAACTTTTGAAAGCGTGATTTAGTGGTCCAATTATGTCAGTATCAGTATGTGGTAAAGACAGGAAGCACACAGCAGAAACCAATTAGCTGTGTTACGGAAATCAATGTGGACAGGAACGACATCGGATGCTGGGAAATAATATTGCCAGAGCAAGGAATTTTTGTGGTAATTGTGAGTGGGCACAGGACTGGATAAAGTACATGCTGATGGTGCACGCTGAAGTTTATCCAGTGAAGACCTACTTTCTGCCAGACCTGCCAACAGTTTGTCAACTGAGAAAAATTACCAGCCATAAAATAGCTCTAACCCACCATGAAAATGTATTTTGCATTATTTTTATTATACAAATATATTTATGTCATGAAATGTAGCAGATTTTTAATCACGTATGTATGAAAGACAGGTAGTTTTGTCACTTAGAGCATCATAAATTAGTCTGGCTTTACAGTAAAACTGTCACAAAAACATACTGTTCCACATATTTCTGTTTTGCTGGCTTAATGCCAGGAATTGTGTGTCACCATATGGAGGGAAAGCTCAACCCAAATTGAAAAATCTGTCATCATTTACTCTCAATTTGTTCCAAATACGTAGAACACAAACATATATTCTGAAGGATGATTTGCTGATACAGTGAAAGCCAATGGGGTCCAACAACATTAGACACCATTGACTTTCATTGTATGGTCTTACCCCAGCAAAAAATAAATGTATATGTATATGTATTTTTGTAAATGTACTTTAAATGTAAGCTTATCAAAAAAGCTTAATGAATTTTACATTGAGGAAAAAGCTGTATATATATTTTGCTTAGAAAACCATTTGAATGCCTTTGATTTGAAGGGGTAGTTATCCCAGAAAGGAAATTCTGTCATAATTTACTCACCCTCATGTCACTCCAAACTGTACGACTTACTTTCTTTGGTGGAGCATAAAAGAAGATACTTTGAGAAATGTTTTTTTTTTTTGTCCATACATTGGAAATTGGTTCCCAATGTTCTTCGAAATATTTTAATTTGGAAGAACATTGGAGAAAAAAAAATGCATACTGGTTTGGAACGACATGAAGGTGAGTTAACAATGACAGAATTGTCATTTTTGGGTGAAATATCCCTTTAATTCTCAGACCTTTCTTACAATTTGACTTAACCATGTAATGTTGCATATCCTATTAAAGTTACCGGTCAACTGGCGAGTTCTTCCTATTCAGCCAATTACTCGCAGCTTGGCGAATGCTAATTCTGCTTATCCTTAGTATATCTGCATTAAAATTAAGAGCACAGATGTGCAAGTGGCGGTAGACAGGTGCATCTCCATCAGTAGACCACCCAGTGGACCACTAAACTGTCCATCTCTGTGTGCAACAACTATTCCAGGCTCTTGACTAAAATCAAAAATGAAAAAAGTGGCAGTGGGAGGCTCACATGCCACACTTATTCAAACTCAGCCAGCAATTTTGTCACCCGTACGCAACCCTGGACGATGCAGAACTCTTCAAGTGGAGCGAGAGGCTTTGTCTATGTCAGCTCTTCTTACGATCAAACAGCAGGGTCACCAAACTTTGTGCATGTGCTCACGGACACAAGTGCATCGTACAGAGTGAATTTTAAAATGTAATACACCATTTATTTACAAGGCCTAATGATTAAAGGGTAACTCTCGCCAAAATTGAACCTAGGCTCTTTTTGTTAATCTACCCGAGTCAAACTTTTGTGTAAAAGCATAATTAGAATGGAAACGGCACTTTTAAGATTTACCATATTTTCGTTTTAGGTCAAAATGCCTTTTGAATGGGAGTGAATGGGGCACTTCTATTATAGCATCAAAATCGCTATTTTTAAAACACTAAGAAGACTCGAAGTATCACCAGAGGCTCTACACATGAACTCCAGCATTGAGAACATTGTTTGTGTACACAGAGTTTACTAGAAAGAAAGGTTTTGAAAGACTCACTTTATCAGTTAGTGTTTCCGGTGGCTGGAGTTTTGTCAGTCAAAAGTAGCCGATCTCCGAATGCAACGTAACATGAGGAGAGTAAAGATGGAAAGCTCCTAAAGCTTGTTTCCATATAAATTCACGGATAATTTTTTATCTAAGTTATCATGCTTTTCATTGAAATTACAAGTTCATGACATTTCCTCATATGGAGTCAGTTCATTACGTTGCATTCAGAGATCGACTACTTTCGACTGACCAAACTCCGGAAACACAAACTGATAAAGTGAGTCGTACAAAACCTTTCTTTTTAGTAAACTTTGTGTACACAAACAATGTAGTCAGTGCTGGAGTTCATGTGTAGAGCCCCTGGTGATACTTCAAGCACAGTTTCATGTTGTGTCGAGCCTTCTTAGTGTTTTAAAAATAGCGATTGTTGATGCTATCATAGAAGTGGCCCATTCACTCCCATTCAAAAGGCATTTTGACCTAAAACGAAAATACGGTCAATCTTAAAAGTGGCGTTTCCATTCTAATTATGCTTTTACACGAAAGTTTGACTCGGGTAGATTAACAAAAAAGAGCCTAGGTTCAATTTTGCCGGAAAGAAAAAGTGGCTTACATCCAGAATACACACACACGTGTGACCGTGTTGGAAAGCCGATTCCTGCTTCGGCACGTCAGGAGCTGTGACACAATACAACACAGAGTGTATTAGGCCGAACAAACCCAAGGGCCTGGTTTAATAATATTGTGTATCAGCACGTACAGTATCAAAGTGAAACCCACACCACTGTCACACAACCCTCCACAGATGAGCGGAGCCATCTGGGAACCGGCTCGCTTTAAGCACTTGTATTTTGACCTGTGTGTGTGGGTTCCAGTTGCCAAGTAACAAACGATTCATAACCATCATGCCTCAGTAAGAACATCGATTCATCGGGCTGGCTGATATTGGTTCATGATTTGGTAAAATGTGATAATGGGAGATCAATGAAAGCCTGTGACGTGCAAGATGCCAATGAAATGATGCATAGAGCTTGATTAATACAAGATGTAAATGATGTATAGTGCCATTTTACTGATTTAGAAACCTATAAGTCTTCTTCCCACACTGACTGGTCACAGTCCTTGTGAATTTGAGAAGGCGGATGTGCAATCTCTATGGCAACTGAAGTTTTCATCCACACAATGTCCAAGGATGACTTTCTGGGCCAGATTCAATGGATATTCTCAAACTAGGCGTGTGAAAAGGCCATGACTCAAAAGATACAATTATTTGGTCCCGCTGCAAGGTTAGCTTGTTTTCCAGAAGAAATATCTTAACATCCTTAAAACAAAATACATTTACTGTATTGATACACTGAATATCATGTTGTATGTCATGTTTTAAGGATGTTCGTTGAGAAATTTTACCTAGAAAACAAGACATTAATACTGATTAAGAAAAGATCTTGTTGCAGGATCACAGTACAAGTAAATATGAAGAGCTCTTTTCCAAAACGCGATAAACGCCATTTAAAAAAAAAAAAAGAGTTTGTCATGTAATTTTGCTGTGTACTGAACCTATTCACGCTCCATCAACGTTTCATGCCAAATCGCTATATTTCCTTGTTTAAAATGTACTGCAAGATGCAGTTCCTTTCCAAACCGCGATAAACGCCGAACCTATTTTTAGCCTAAACGCGATACATCCTCTGGACTAATCAGAATTCTCTCTCTCTCTCGCCCTCAAATCACTCGCGCGTATCACGCCAGATGCTCAATGCGCCTCATTCGCGCCGCAGGACCTCCAGATGTGCGTAAACGTGTCTTTATATTGACTAAACATGAAAATTACTTGCGCCAGGCGCTCTATTCGCGTTTGGTGTGAACGCCACTCACCCACTCTCTCTCTCTCACTCACACAAGGTCATGTCGTGATTTGTTTTATGTAAAGTGGACAACGGTTCTACTTTTTATGGGTTCGACACTTTACTGAATGCCAATGTATTTATTACTGACTTTTTTTTCTTTCTTTTTTTCCAAAGACAAACCATACATTTTTGGAAAAAAAATTATGTATTTATAGCGTAAAAAAAAAAAAAAAAAAAAAAACTTTTAATTTATCATCAACAATATTGTTGTTTGATTTAATAATCACTGTTCAACATGTTCAGACTGAGCCAAAAAAAAATAATTTTTAACGGGATAAATTGAATATTCACAAAATGTGTGGGTCTAGGTAAAAAATAAAAATAATTCCCTGAAAACTATTTAAATGGATTTATAGCGTTTTGGAAAAGAGCTCCTCATATGTACCTGTGACTACTGTTCAAAAGTTTTTGTTTTTTCTAATAAATGAATACTTTTATTCTGCATGGACACATTAAATTGATCAAAAGTGACAGTACAGACAGTACAGAAGAATTATATTTCAAATAAATGCTGTTCTTTTGAACTTTCTATTTATCAAACAATCTTATAATAATCAAGCGTAGCGTCAGTTCACGTTAGTCAAGCTCGCATCAGCTGACTCTCAGCTTATCCATGTCTACCTATAGGAATACGACGCCTATCAGATCACTGTATGCATAATGATAGCATAATGCTAATAATACTGAAGGAGCTTATATATGTATAGTATTATGAGCGAATTACCCTCCTCCCTCCCCAGCTCCACCTCTCTTCAGTCAGGATTTGGCATTCTGATTCCCCTTGAATCAGACTAAATTCTCAAATTATGTTGTACATTAAAATATTGAATTAATGATATCTGCAATATATTCATGTTGGTTCTGTTCTGTTTACCCTAAGGGTTGTTATCGCTGCTCTCCTGCTCTTATCCATGCTAGGCTTGTCCAGAACAGAACAATACCGCCAATCCAAACTGTATGCTAATTGTCAATCGTATTTGACGATAGTGGTGCTTACAGAATTTCATGTTTACTGTAACTAAGTTCTTTCAAAAACATTTTTTTTTTTTTATCTTACCGACCCCAAACTTTTGAATGGCAGCGTATTTTTGTTGTAAATTCTATAGAAAATGTCTTACAAATCTCATAAAACAAATGTATAACATGTATATATGTAACACTTGCATTAAAAAACAAAACACTCAAAATAGTAAAACTATTATTGTATACTAATACTAAATATACTAATATTGTAGTTATGACTCTAGATTTTGGAAGAGTGAAGCACAATGTAATTTATTCTCTGGTAAATGCCTGTAAATGTACCATCCAATTCAACTGCCAATCAATCCTTTCTTTATTACCCCTTCTTGGACCAATCAGTATCTGCTGGGATACACAGTAAAGCACAAAGACTTCAAACATGCAATTAATGTTGAAAAGATGTACAGGTTCAACAGTCTCCCATGGAACGTCGAATGGCAGGAAACAAATTGCTTTTTGATTAGGGCTGAACCAAAACAGCTGAGCAAAGAAGAAAATTCAGGAAAAATCACAAAGCCGATTTATAATAAATAAATAAATAAAGATGTGCATGTTGAAATCAAGGATCCATGTGTCATTTTTTTTTTACCTGTAAATAATTGGATGATTTGGTGTGACACTGAAGTATTCCCTGATGGACTGTTCCAATATCAAACAAACACTTGATTCTCCAGAGAGACCTGGAGACGGAAGCTTTCCAGTTGTTGGCAAGCAATACCACATATCAAAACACACTAACGAGCACACGCTGACTCCTGTGAACTCAAAACGCCATTATGCAAATCATGCTAATCATGCTTAACTAACAGCTGCTACACGCACAGCTGTGCTACACACCGCTGTGATGGAGAAAACACATTAAAGCAGCTTATCTGTGCTGAGGAAGACCAGGGCTCAAAAGTAAGGATAGTAACCAGTGTGTTGTTTCAGTCCAGTCGACAGAACAGCATCTCAGACGCAGATCATATGCCTTAAAAACATATGCAGATCATGTAAACCTTAACATTTGTATCTCTGTTATTATTGAACACTGTTGCTATGAATTCAGCTGATGTTAATATGTCACCATGGTAACATTGTCGAGCTGCTAAAAGATAAAGCTTTATCGAAATTTCAAGTCTTTTCAGTTAGAATGAGTTAAAAACTATAAAAGTATTATCATAAGTGAATTTACGAAGTAGTTAAATATAACTGTATAACCTGAAGATGTTTTTGCTAATAAAATGAACATTGTATACATTTATATTTATAATTCTGTACATATGATAAAACAGGAAAAATATCAAATGTTTTTCCAATAAATTTTGTATGTACAGCATTTTCAATAAACTGTATATAAATATATACATGCATAACAGAGAGGTATATCACTTAAAATGTATTTAAACTGGACTTTTTTTTTTACGGCAACATTGACATAGCTGTCCATTGACTTCTTGGGTACGAGAAATAACAGGCACTGACGCTGAAGATCACAATGGTTTTCCTCAACCAAAGGCTTTTTCATGACACACCCCGCCTCCCTTCCCAAACTCACATCAGCAGGAACAGACTGCAGTTCAGGCCAGACCCGAACACAGTAACATGACAAATGTCACTTCAGATTCACTTCCGTGTCTCTGGACAGGAATCAGGTGTTTGCCTGGGTGAAGCAGATAACCCTATACATCATTGAAGGCTTCCAGGTGACCAAGTGACACTCAATTCATTTGTTTTCATAGACGTTATAGGCAAGTATAAACTAAGGTGATGACAGGGACATTTACATTACACACAATGGTTACTCCAGTTTTACACTACTACTTTTGCAGCATGTACTGTGCACACTATACATGCATATCTTCTGTATGCAAAGAGTACCTGGATGACCTACTGCTTTGTCATATTCAAGCAAGAAATAGTGTGTCCCATAATGCAGTGCATCAAATCAAGTTGATGATGGAGAAACAAAGCAATATAGACTGTGATTTTTAACATCTTTTTCTTAACCGAAATGCAACTAGATTTTCATACATTTTCTCAAAAATGTATTAAAAATGCATGAGTTAGAAAGGATTTATTTCCAAAATGATAAATGTTTTCTTAGTATTATTGATATACTATTATAGTTTTTGTTAATATTTTGAATTAGACTATTTTTACATTTTCTGTTTTACTTTTAGTTTTTTGTAATTTGAGTGGCTCTCGCACCAGAGGAACCTTTTCATTGTTCCTAGAACTAATGCCGGAAGTACCTGTTTTTGGGCGTTTTTTGTACGTGTTTGCACTGATTTTAGCTCTAGGAAAGCCTTTTAGCTCTAAACTAAATTAGCTCCGACTTCAGAGTCGGTCTAACCCAGCACAATAGGAGTTACCAGTGACGCAAGTGTACACTGATTGGCCGAACACACACGAAACAGAGCCATGTACACACACAGTTTATAGCCTATATATTTACTCCGTGAACTAACTCTACAAACATGGAAAACATTGATAGACAAATAGAAATGTGTTTTTGTCATTTTTATTTTATTTTCTAAATAGTTTTTGGATTTATTTATAGTTTAATAATAATAACCCGAAATTGATACTAACAATGTTGTCAGATGCACTTTTTATGTTGCATGTTAATTGCAGTGAGTGGCATTCAGATTCCTAATATAGATAACAGAAATTCTTTAGGGATTCTTCTTTCTGGTCCTTCTTTCCGCCTTACTCCCTCTTCTCTCTTTATAATATAATGCTCATTTTCACTTTGGTAAAACTGCAAACTCCATCTCAGCAGCTTCTTGCTTCAATTAAGAGCTCACTCTCATCCTAAACATCTACTGAGCTTCCTCGAACACAGTGCTGACTACACAACATCCAGCTCTTATCCTGGCGTGAAAGAGACCATTACAATTATTATTGCTCTGTGAAAATCACATCCTAAGAAGCTCATATTCAGAGTGATCAAGACGATACGACTCCCAACTCACACTAGAGCGGTGAAGACGTGATTAACCGGGACATTAACAACCTCAAACGTAAGAAACCACAAGGACAAGCATTAACATCCTCAAATTAAGTGACATTTTCACAGGTGGCCGATAATGGCTCGCTGACAGACCTGATCCATCATTATTAAACCCACTGACATTGTTAGACCGACAAGTCCAGGAAGAATATGATGATTGAAAGATGGCGATGGCCTCACCTGCACAACGCTATTTATGTTCCTCTGGAGTGACAGGGTTTCACAATTTTGCCGGAAGGCTTCCCTCAATCACACACTATCAGTCTGTCAGCAACCAGCCGAATCCTGCCCACATAACTGGACTCTTCAACTCTAAAACTGACACAAAAATCAGCAAAAACACACATATAAAGAGGTCTCGTACTTTTATTCTATTTAACTGGAGAATTGAGCGCTTTGCGAATCATTTGTTTGTGTGTCCTATAACAAGGCACAGAGGGATCACCGCAGCGAGCAATGCAGCGAAGAGACAATCAGTGCTCAATCTCAAAACCCACCAAAGCACGAATGAGGAAAATGGGAGATCGGAGGTATAGTTAGACTGAATTCCCTCTGGGTTTGTTAGAGAACGCTCAGCCACTGAAACAAGTGTTACATCATCGGGCTCGTTTTATTCAGTACAATGGTTTCTGAATATATGAAAATCTTAGGAAGGGAAATCAGTCATACTACTATCACTCTTACACAAGGTTAAGGATCTGAAGAAAAGCATTAACCCTGTGTTAAAGTAATAGTTCACTAAAAAATGTTAACTTTTTGAAGAATGTTTTTTTTTTTGGTTCATTGACTCGGGTTTCCGCCGAAGTGTTGCTCCATGGTTTCCCTAAAAGTACAAACCTACTGTAAGTCAGTTTGGACAAGAAAGCATCTGCTGAACGAAGAATACTGTAAAGTAATCATATAAATGACAAGAATGTGAGCGATGTATCAGTCCCTCTGGACTCAAAACCTGTCTACTGATGTTCCCCTCGATAAGCAAGATGTCTGGTCCTCTCAGGGATCATGAAAGTGATGAAAGATCTGGGGGAAGCCCTCTTACGTAACGCTGCCATATTCATGTGGGCCGAGGAATTGATTTGAAGAGCCCTGACACAGAGCGCTGTCCTCACAGTAAAGGTTGTGTAGAAGCGTTATTTCTCTCAGTGAGAACTTCTGCTGATCTAATGGTGTCTTGAGAGGCAGAAAAACAAAAAGGGAGTAAATACTTTTAAGAAATATCTTTGCATCATACATATTGTCAATTAATTTTACATTTACATTTATGCATTTGGCAGACGCTTTTATCCAAAGCGACTTACATTGCATTATCCTATACATTTATACATAGGTATGTGCAATCCCCTGGGATCGAACCCACAACCTTGCGTTGTTAACGCAATGCTCTTACCACTGAGCTACAGGAAAGCTCAATTAATATTACAATTTTAAATAATTGTTTTCTATTTCAATATATTTCAAGGCTCGAAATTGCGACCATTTTGGTTGCACATGCTCCTGAAATGTAATCTGTGCGAAACCTAAAAATATATTTGGGAGCATTTGTGCGAGTGCAAATAATGGTTGTGGTGCGACCTGTTTTCATTTCTCTAAAAAACGTTTGCAAATTACTTCACAGTGTCAAGTCAAGTCAAGTCAAGTCAAGTTTATTTGTATAGCGCTTTTCACAATACAGATTGCATCAAAGCAGCTTCACAGTATTAAATTAAAATAATACAACAAAGTTTGTCTCAAGAGGAATTTATTGATTGATAAAATTAAATTAAATATCCCCAAAATATCCCCAACTGAGCAAGCCAAAGGCAACAGTGGCAAGGAACCGAAAAACTCCATCAAGTGACCTAATGGTGTCCTAAAACTCCATCAGGTGACCTAATGGAGAAAAAAAAACCTTGGGAGAACCCAGGCTCAGTCGGGGGCCAGTTCTCCTCTGGCATTGGATAGAGGCCGGATTGTAATTTGAACTGTAGGATTATATGAATGCCTGGCTGAAGAGATGCGACTTTAATCTAGTTTTAAACTGGGAGAGCGAGTCTGAGCAACGAACAGTATCAGGAAGACTATTCCAGAGTTTTACCAGTTCCAGTGTGTACCTTATGTGTCTGAATCGGTGCATAACAAATCGGTAGCACTTTACAATAATGTTCCATTCATTAAATTCTAGTTAACTACATTAGTTAACATGTACTATTAATAAACTGCACTTTGTTAATTTGTTAACCGTTGTTAATGTTAATTTCAACATTTAGGCTACTAATAGCCTACATTATTGAAATATTTGTATTTATTTGTTAACATAGTTAATGCACTGTGAAGTAACATGAACGAACAATGAACAGCTGTAAGATTAACAAAGATTAATACACCATATTAATAGCAATAGAGTGCCAAGTGCCAAGCAAAAAATGCAGGGACAGGTGTGTGGAAAACAAATCAGGTTCATCAGGATCGATTATTAAGGCTTTTAATCGGCAGGATGATGCTGGTCGTTCCACTCTATTGGCAGAGCTAATTATACATCAAATATAACAAATATAACAGAAAACAGCTCTTAAATACCGTAAACAGTAAATGTTCCTCCTTAAGCAACATTTAGAAGAAAAACACAAGCAAATGGACCCATGAGAGAAGAAATGCACTGCGCTAATGAGGTACACGGAATAAGGCATAATACAGAACTCACTCATTAAAGTTTGATTATTTTGCTGGCTCAGATAATACAGATTAATTCATTTCTCAGTAAAACAGTTATGATCAATAAAGCTACTAACAACTAGGGGTGGCACGGTTCACAAAACCCACGGTTCGGTTCGTATCACGGTTTTAGGGTCACGGTTTTCGGTTCTGTACGGTTCTTGTTGTTGTTTTTTCTTTTAATCTTTAACACTCCAAAAATTTACTTCAGCATATGATATATAGCTGAATTATCTAATTATTAATTTATTTATTTCATAAATGGGGTGTGTTTGCAAAACGCAGCTTCTCATTTCCCGTGGGCTGTGTCGGACAGTTATTTGTCACCACTTTTTGCCAGGGTTGGTATGTCCCAGCACGGATGTACCAATACAAATAAATAAAACATTTCCAGTTAACTAGCAAAGTATTCGTTTCGTTCGTTTGTTAAATAAGAAGCAATCTAGCGCTGAAATGTGTTTTTTTTAATCAAGTGATCAAAGTGCTCGTTGCCGTTGCGATCAGTGGCGCACGTGTTCTCGTGGCTCGCGCACACACCGCAGCGGCCGCACATTCTTCACTCAGACGCGCGCTTCAGTCCGTTGAGGAGACTCTAGGCTACTCTATTCGTTCCGATGAAATCACAAAACAAAATTCATACAAATCTGTCCCTGCTTGATATACAACCGCTGATAAACATAATCGGTTTTGATGAAAAAGAAAAATATATACGAGTGCAGATTAGAACTCAGAACCTTTGACACGCTTGGCAAGTTCTGCCACTGGACCATTAAAGTACATACCGGTAAGTGGAACAGTCGATCTATGTAGCCTATTTATTCACGTGAAAAAAACAACATATAGCCTAGTGGAGTTGATCTCATTAAATGTCTAAGTAAACCCAGTGTACTATTTAAATCGATTGCTGGACATTGTAATGTTATTCTACATTTGTCTGATTTATGATTTAGCATTGTATTAGCAGTAGCACGGGCACAAGGCTACATTGCGCATGCGTCGAACCGTGCGAACCGCGCGACGCACACACGCACCGAACCGAGACAAGCGAACCGAACGGTTCGGATGTTTTTTCATGTACCGTGCCACCCCTACTAACAACCATCACAAATACACCATTTCTGACTAATATCCGCACAGCAACTGCAGAACAACACAATTATATAAATCTGCAAACATGTGGTCCTCACACAGCTGTTCCCAAACCTGCTTTTTAGTCAGTCAGTCCTGTACACACACACCACCCCCTGCTGGCCGACAAAAGAAATGCACAACACATCACACACTATTTTGAATTTATAGCGTCTCACACAGTTGATAAACTAAAAGCTGTTCCAGTAAACATCCCTGGCATTATAGGACTACTTAAAGAGCATTTAATGGATTGATTTACTTCATTTCTCAAAACAATGTCAATATTTAATTGTTTTTTTTAATTCATCACACTGAGAAATTTGACTTGCTCTCCTTCTTCAGACGTCACACTAACATCACATGACATCCATTAATGTCTTGAACTGATGGATGAGAGAAAGCTGATCTGAGAGAGTCTGACATCATGTCTTCACAGAACTCGATCTCCACCTAGTGTTCAAATCTGGTAATAACAATCATCCAATGCTACAGCGCTGTCAAATCAAGGCTCATGATTTCAGGAGGTCATTACTTGGGGTTATAATGGAAAAGTGAATGGCTGGGACACCATTAAGCACTGACCACAAGATATGTCCAGTTATTCACTATGGTCAATGTGTAACTGAAACTTAGAAGACATCAATATGTGCATAGGAATGGTGTTAAATTGCAAAAATTAGATATTGCAATGTTGAAATGTCAATTAGATGTTCTTTTTGTGAAGGAAAGAGCAGCACCTGATAGACAGCAAAAGATCAGCATTTAGGTAAGCTTAGGTTTCGGTTAAGCTACGTAATTAAATGTCCTATGATGCCATCTTTCCATTGAAAAGGTGAAAATAGATGCAACAAAGAAAAGACCAATTACAATTCAGCATGCAACTATTACAACAGCATAATTGCTATTCTAGTAATGCAACATTCTAGTCAAAATTGCTCATCTAAGCATGAAATTATCTTGAAAAAAAATCATGATAATTTTTATTAATTTTTTTAAATGAAGAATTAAAAGATTAAGTAGTGAGAGGAAATTCACTAAAATTGCTTGTGCAAACACTGTAAACATACTATGAATGTCTGGGGAGGAAACTGGAGGTTGAAATGCAACAGCTGATAGTTGGTGGTTTTTAGCAGGTGTAATGAAATCGCGTTTGTGGGTCAAACGTAATTCCACTGAGTGCTGCCCTGGCGGATGCATGTCAAGGAGAGGAGTGTGTGTTCTACGTATCACCTAAAACATTCAGGTTATACACCTTACACTCTAACACAACAACATGTAGGGCACAACAAAGATACAATTATTTGCTTACAATTTATAAGAATTTCAACATGCATATTACATGCATGTGATCAGCTAAAGACAAAAAAGAAAGAATCCCCCCCCCCCCCCCCCCCCCCGTAATATTTTTATTACGTTGATTAAAGAAATATCTTATCGAAACAAAAACACAATGCTGTACTCCACTCTGAAACATGCAGCACATTAGACTATATATTTACATATTTACAACACAACCGTTGCGATTTGATGTTCACAAGAAGTAGGGGTGGGCAATATGACCAAAATCGTATATTTCACGATAACGATATATATCACGATATAGTTATTTTTTAAAGGTTTTTATTATATAAAAATATTTTATACCATTGAAATGTCATAATTCTTGTCACCATTTTCAATACCACAAAAAACTAAGACTAATATAAAAATAAAAAATAAACTCTCAAGCTTACTACAGACACGTAAACAGTGATTGTTTACTAACTAATTGACCCTTCGCAGGGAGTTTGATTGACAGGCGATCTGACCAATCATAATCCGCCATCCAAACCAGTCAGGAGAGTTAGTAGATTAACGTTGGAGAATTTGAACTTGAAAAAACGGATTGTACTGACGTCTTCCCGCGGTTAAAACTACATTCCTTCTTATGTTCATTCATGTTTACTTGATGCTATAAATTAACTAGAAGGAATAGATGATCGGTTCATGAGGAGATTTTTTTTAAAAGAAAAAGTTGAGACTGTTTCATATCAAAAGTAACGTGGTCTGTCCTGTCTGTCAGTGTCCTCTTTTCTCCGCGATGTGTGTTTCACTGTGTGAGAACATGGTGTGTGGTGTGAGAGATGCGTGGCTTGTCGGACATAGCAACAGTAACTAAAGGGGGCGGGTCTTTGCGAACGGTCAATTACAAGCATATATGAAAACAAGCTACAATAGAACAAAGACACAAATGAAACAGACCTACCCGAAAAACTTCAAGCACTATAAATAAGAAATAGGCCTACTACATAAATTGTATAAAGTAATCAAATGTAAAAATATATAAGGCTAATGTGCACACTGAAATTCAGCCTTTTGTTTTAATGCAAGTGAAATAAATAAAGCAGATTTGGGATGCATGGGCTACTAACCCTACTGTCAAACTTAAGTGTGCTGCAATCAAAGCCCAATCTTGTGCACACTGATAACAGATCTGCCGTGTTAACCTAGTAAGTACTGATGTTACACAAGTACCATATTGTCTGGCTTAAGGAGACATGCAATAAGGCATGAGAGGCATTCTCTTTCGCAGCTTCAGTGTCCATCTATCCCTCCATCCTTGAATTAGTGATGAGTGTGATCGGAAATGCATGTTTCTGCCTGATCCGGGCGCAGCTTGCATTGAAGATCAAGGAATGATGGAAGATACTCCCCTCTGTTAATCTAATAAAATCATTTAAAGCACAAAATGGTTTCAAGAGAAGATTTACGCAAATGCAAATGCTGACTCAACCGGTCATTCAACACAGACACTAGTGTTGGGGCGACACTCATAGTCAAATCCTCTTGCGTCAGCGTGTGAGATCACTGATACATGATATTATCTTCGGGGTGTGTGTGTGTGTGTGTGTGGGGAGGGGGGCTTTTTTACTTCGGCATATTTGCAAATTTATTGGATCATTAATTTACCTGTTTATTTACTCATTCACTTAATTATACTTTTATTATCAGGGGAAATTATGCATGTGAAATGTGAATCGTCGTCGTTTATCATTTTGAAGAAAAATGTCAAGTTGTAATATTGGAAATGTTTCAGTTTTAACCCATGAAGGCGAGCCAGTGGACATCACACAAGCAATGTGCAAACCCTGCGTGAGATTTATGGTAGTGAAGAAGTCTCGAACCACATTCAGTTATTCACTATTAAAAGTGAAGGTAAAAACTGACCAAGCTTCCGGCATCTGACACTGCATTAACAGCGCATATTCTCTCAGAGACGACGAAAGATTAATCTACTTCAACATTTGCTGATAACTGTATATAACCGTCTCATAAGTACTGGTAAAAATTTGATGTATTTAGTGTTAAACAAGTTGTTTTTGAAAGTCTGTGTTTGAAATAAAGCTGCACTTAATTTTCATTGATGAATAATTATTGAAGTGTTCAGACCTATTATTGACCGCTACAATTTTTTTTATACAATTTTTTTAAATGTTAATTACATAATTCATTGAATACTATGTAATTAAATGTTTTTCAAACATTTTCAATGAGAAGTAAGCTAATCTATCTAATATTGTATTATCCCTGTAGCACGTCGGTTATGAGGTGATGCGCTATGAAATTATAGCGGGGCAAATAAATTTTAATATTAATTTAATAATAATAATAATTTAATACATTAATTGGAAATGCCAAATCCTCTTAATAGCTGATGCTTGATATCTTTAGTTACAAGATATCATCATCCATCTATATTTTAGAAACGGTTTCTATTTTTCTGCGACGTCGCGCTGGAACAACAAACACAAAGTGTGTCGATGATAATCTCAGGTGCTGTTTATGTGCTTTATTTAATGTTAAAAGCGTGTAATGTGACTTTGAATATCATTTAGTGCTCCAGCTTTGTAGCTGTAAAAGCAACAATGGATAATTCACCTCAACAAATGGAAACAGGAACGTTCAAACTGTGAACAAACAAATGTATTATTTGACAAAGAGAGTTTTAGTAACTCAGTAGCCTATGTATTTTTAATAATGTTTAAATGGTGTAATATTTGTGAATTTGATTATGTAGCCTTTTCCATTTTCTTGCGAGTGTCGTCAAGATTACGCTCTGGTGCAGCGAGACTCCGCCCACACGCTGCTCTGATTGGCTGTGGGTTTTGATTGATTTTTACGCATCTCGCAGTCGCGTCGTGTCTAGTGTGGACAGACTAATTATTTGCAGCTGGAATCTTATCGTATCGTATCTGGTTTGATCACGGTGTTAGGGTAGGCAAAAAAGCTTCTATCTGTACCGTTATGACTTCTTTGTTTGCTGTTTTGTCATTATTCTTGTGCACTGACTCATTCACTAAGCTGAACAGCCAATCAGAGTTCTCTCTCTCTCACTAGCGATTCTACATGCTGAATCAGCCCAAACAAAACGGCGTCCAACTTGAGCCAACGGTGCGGAACATACCGGGAAAAACTAAGTCGGCCGACGCTCAAAAACGGCCCATCAGAGAGAGAAAATTGCTTGAATAAAATTGACAAGTCGTGCATATGATAAACTTTAGTAACGATGAAAATTCTGTCCCAAAACACAAGCAAAAGTCGTGCAGCTCGCCTGAACAGACGATGTGTTGATGTGAAGCCATGTGCACATCTTGAAAGCGAGAGAGAAGATGCGGTAACGCTGAATCACTCTCACTGTATCACTCCCATAGTATCCGTGATAAATTCCAGTCTGGCTTTCGTAAAAACCATTCAACTGAAACTGCCCTCCTTAGGGTTTCAAATGACATCTTGATGGCTGCTGATGCAGGAGAGTGTTCTGTGCTGGTCTTGTTAGATCTTAGTGCAGCGTTTGATACTGTTGATCACTGCATTCTCATTGATAGACTTAACTCTCTAGTGGGCATTTCTGGATCTGCTCTGGACTGGTTTACCTCCTATCTTTCTGACAGGAGTTTTTCTGTGTCCATAGGATCTTTCATGTCAGAATCTGTTCCTTTGTCCTGTGGTGTGCCACAAGGTTCTGTGCTTGGCCCCCTGCTGTTCAGTCTGTACATGCTTCCCCTTGGAAAGATTATAAGTAGTTTTAAAAGAGTATCTTATCATTGTTATGCAGATGACATCCAGTTATTTATTTCATTTAGTCCAGACAGACTAGACAAACTGTCCCTTCTGCTGAATTGTTTAGTCTCCATTAATAAATGGATGACTGAGAACTTTCTGCAACTTAATACGGATAAAACAGAGGTGATGATTTTTGCCCCAGACAACATTACCCCTAAGATTAGGCAGGCCCTCGGGGGTCTATCTTCCTCTGACCGCAGTGACATAAGAAATCTGGGTGTCAGTTTTGATAGATCAATGTGTTTTAACAGTCATGTTAAGTCTGTGGTTCGCACTTGCTTTTTCCATCTTAGGAACATTGCTAAGATTAGATCTATGGTTTCCAAAAAAGAGATGGAGATGCTTGTTCATGCCTTTATTTCTACACGATTGGACTATTGCAATGTGCTGTACACTTGTTTGAATAAATTTTCTTTAGATCGACTGCAAGTTGCACAAAATGCAGCTGCTAGGCTTTTGACTAGGACCAGCAGGAGGTCTCACATTACTCTGGTGCTGAAGGCCCTTCATTGGCTTCCTGTTGGGTTTAGAGTACATTTTGAAATTTTGGTCATTACTTTTAGAGCCTTGCATGATCAAGCACCCTCATACGTTCAGGATCTATTACATATGCATACTCCGTGTCGGTCCCTGAGGTCTTCAGGCCAATATCTTTTAACTGTTCCCAGAACACGCCTTAAGACAAGAGGTGACCGTGCTTTTTGTGTTGTGGCTCCAAAGCTCTGGAACTCGCTCCCTTTAGCTCTGAGATCTATGAGTTCTGTAGAATCTTTTAAAAAACACTTAAAGACTCATCTTTTTGGACAAGCTTTTAATTAACAATTTGACGTGTTTATTAGTGGATTTTTATGAATCTGATGGTAGTACAGTTGTGGAGTTGTACTAGGTTTGTACTTGTGCTGTTTTTATTTTATTTTATTGTTTATTTGCATTACTGTGCAGCACTTTGTGACCCTTCTGTCTGTGAAAGGTGCTATACAAATACATTTTACTTACTTACTTACTTACTTACTTACTGTCTGTGAAATTATGTCTCACAAAGTTTTCAAATTACTAATTTTATTTGATAATCTGTGTGGATTAATTTGCTCATTCAACCAACAAGCTAATTGAATAAATGTTTGCTGGAATTTCCCGCCTTTTAAGTGCGAAACCAGCAGGAATGAGCAAAGTTATGTGTAATACCTGCAATCATGTGCCAAAATTCGAGCCCTGAAGCCACTGCATTTCAGCCAAAAAGACACTGGATGTGCAATAGAGGTAATTGTGTTTCTTGTCAATGGCACTAATTTTCATCATGTATGTGCTCTATGACCCATTGTTTTGAATATGATGGGAGAACCAACATATGCCTTGTAATGCAAGCCCCACTCACAGAACTGACACCAGATCAGATGTTAACGGTCGGCTGAGCGAGCGTTACAGTAAAGCACAATAGACACGCTGACCGACTGCTGTCCCTGATACACAACACCAGACAGCTAAACACCAGCACATGACAACACTATCCATTGCATAACAACTCAACATCTGATGCCAAAAGTACTGTTTTTACCTGATGCATGCATGAATACTGCAGCATCACTTGTCAATGATTCTGCATGAGTAAAAACTCAAAACAAACAAGTTTTTCTGCAACAGGGAGCTGACACAGATCCATATAAATTTCCTAACCCGAAGCAAGGATGCTGAGAATCCATCAATCCCATAATAGGGAAGACAATCTTGCCACATGCTGAGATGATGCTCTCTCTGGGCACTTTTTCCTCCACCTCGCCTCAGAGATTGATATGTCCTTCCCTCATTGTTGGGCAAATATGCCAGCGACCTAGTTGATGAAAATAAACCTTGGCTGCTCGCATTGAGATGAGCAAATGGACCACAGTCACCAAAGTCACAGAGTTCTGCTTTGGACTTAATGCTGAAAGTTTCAGTTTGGACATTTTAGTATTAGGCAGTATGGCCAAAATCAACACAGTAACTGTATACAAAATCTATTTGATAACTATATAATTTTTGCTAGAAATTCAAAAACCTTTATTAGAAACAAAAACCAGGAATGCATTACAAATATGTTCCAAGCCATTGTGAGGCAGAAATAAAATTGCAAATATACTTGGCAACTAACTGAAATAAAATAAGTGTGATGAAATACTAGAATTACTAAAACTACTTCAAATAAGTTAAACTAAAGCAAGCTAAATAGAAATACTCTGTTTTATATGTAAAACTTTTATTAGAAACAAAAACCCCACAACAGTAATGCATTACAAATACGTCCCAAGCCATTTCAAGGCTGTTGCATTTCTACATTTCTACATTTCAAGTTACAACGTTGCTGGGCAACCATAAACAGCCGACAAGTTTACCGTGTTTACACCGGACACAAGCAGAACAACTTCCTGAAACGAAATCACTCCCATCAAGTGCCAAACAAAAAAAGAATCAGAAAAATAGCTCAATACGCACTTCGATATGAAAGTACGCTGTCCGAATGACCACAAATTCCAGTGGACGCACTTCTTTCTTACCTGTACTTCATGCCCGTCTGGTACGATACACACTCCTCCAGCGCCAGGCCATTCATCTTAAGGAAGTCTTCCATGTTCTTGATCTGGGCAGCGACTCTTTGCTCCCTGAGCCGCTGGAGTTCGGCCTGGTCCGTCTGCCTCGGAGGCTGGTTCAGACCTTGGTCCGAGTGGTAGCGGCTTATGCCGCTCCGAATACTCTCGCTGTAGGACATGGACAACATCTTGCCTCCGCTGCTGCAACTACTGCTCTTACGCACGCCGCTCGCTCCCGCCGGTTTGGGGATCTGCAGGTTTTCGGAAGGGAGAGTGGATTTCCGGCGCCCAACGGTCCCCCCCGCATACCCACCACCCGCAAACATGATTACGCCCCGTCCCCTACCACCCCGCTCTCACACACTTTTCACAGACGCTCTCGCACCTGTCCGATTCTGCCACCAGTTAAACACACTCATGCACACACACACACACACACACACACGCACCAAGCACAAGCGGGCTTGGGAAACTGGGACCAAGACTGAGCCGAGAGCTGGGTTGAGGCATCGCCTTAAATAGCACAGGTGAGGAGGGAACAAAACAGGTCTGTGCTATCAGTGGCAGAGAACTCTGGACATGCGTCTTGTAATCAGAGACGGTCCCGCCTCTTTCCTGACCAATACAATGGCACAGGAGCAGGACTCAGGTGGGTTCAGGCAGGTGCTATGAGCCTCAGGTAAGAAGAAACACCAGAGGGCATACAAAACACACACTTTAGGCACATGCAAGAAACCCATCAGTCTAGACTGCACATGCGATGTAGAGACATGCATTGCAGGTCGTCTGGGAGGGAAGTGACACCATTCATGTGTATCCAGGGAAAGTGATTCACTTAAAACTTGTTATACTGCCAGGATGCAACAGCTCTGAATTATTTTGTTATTCTGTAATTCTACATTTTCAAGATTAGATCAATCATTCAAAGCAATCAGCTGAAATAAAGAAAAAAGAAAAAATCCTGTTGATCCATCGAAGTACCAATAAAATGTAAAAAATTTAAGTGGTTAATAAAAAGGGTTTTGAGCTTTTGCTGCTGTCTTGTGGTACACAGACACATTTATACTGACGGTGTTTTGAGGTATGCAGCAACTACCAATAGGAGTAAAGAGAGTGAAGCTCATGTGATCAATCACCTGATTAAGTGTTACTGTTAACTAAAACTAGAACTTTTTATTAAAAATTGTTTTTTTAAATTGAAATAAAGGTGAAATAAAATGTAAATATAAGATGAAAAACTTAAATGAATATTAGAAATGTTGCCTTGGAAACTAACTGAAATAAAATAAGTTTAAGTTTAGGTACTAAAATGAATAAAAATAAATGTAAACCAAATTTAAGTTTAAATGACAAAGCACAAAACAAAATTACTAAAACTTTAGTAAAAATTTAAATGATAACTGAAAATATACAAATAAAAGCTAATTCAAAATATTTCAAAATATTATAATAGCAAGAAAAATAAGTGTGATACAGATACTGCAGTCAAGCAGTAACATCTGCTATCAGCCAAAAGTACAGACACTAGGCAAAATCCAAAGATTGAATTGCTGTCAGTGTGAACACAACTTGAACTGGGATAGGATAATGCCATTTAATTCCAAAAATTAATACATGCAGAATCATAATTAAATAATTTTAATGCGTTAATGTATTGCATAATGTAATATTTTACATTTACATTTATGCATTTGGCAGACGCTTTATCCTAAGCAACTTATATTGCATTTCAAGGTATCATTCTTATCGTTCCTTATCATTCTTACTATAATATAAAGTATATATATGTCAGATACTGTTTTTTTTGCCCCTTTGCAAAACTGTCGGCCACCAAAAACTTGCCAACATCTCCATAGTACACTGTGCAGAAGGTTCTTTATCATAAGCCTGTATTGATCCTATGAATCTTGACTGAATGATGTACAGTGCTGCAAAAACCACTCAACTACTGCAGAGTGTTTCCATCCGCAAAGAGCTTCACTCAAACAATCTGCAACTAAAAAAAAACATCCTCTGAAACTAAAAGACTACATCATCTAGTAGTACAGCTATTGCATGTACAACGTGTGATGCCACAATAACAGGTGTAGCCATTTGAAGCATAATGCAAAAGAAGGTACGGGATGAAAATTAAAGGGGTGCACCCATGCGGTCCCTGTTATTATACAGGACATCGTGCAGAATAACGCCTTAAAACACACCGACACATACACACAGGTGGGCAGTCGCACCAGAGACAGAATAAGCGTGAAAACTTACCCGAGGTCTTGGAGATCGGCTCATGAACAAGACGTATGAATGTCAATCTGCTCTTTTAAACTCAGCTGGAATCCAGCGGTCCACCCAAACTGGGTGTGTCTTACATGCCAGCATCTAAACTGATTAGTGAAGAAGAGAGCATCGCCCTCTTCCTCCAACCCCCATCCCGCCTTTAACTCCAGCCGACTCCATGAAGGAAATCCATTTATGTCATTCGAGGGGGGAGCAATTTGTTTCTGCTAAACGCAGCAAATAATATCTGGTCTAAATTATTCAAAGACGCTTTTGCACTAAAAGCTTTTGATTGTTGTTCCACATGTGATAATAGATAAAGGCATTTTAGTGCACTAATAATGCCTGTGTGAGCTTGTGGATCTTCAGGAAAACACAGACACAGCCGTATCAGAGTAAAATTCAAAATCAGCACTTTTGTTTTTTAAGCAAAAATGAATATGCCAGGTATAAATATTCTAGTGTTGTCACGATACCAAAATTATTGTTTCGATACCGATACCAAGTCAAGTATTGCGATTTCGATACTTTTTCGATACTTTTCCTGAAAAGGGAGAAACACTCTCAAATATCACTGCTGTGCTTTATTTTAAAACCGGGACAACATTCTAATCATATAACACACTAATAAAGGAACATATGAACAGCAGATATATTAAACATTTGAACAAAATATGAAATATGAAATATAAAAAATAAATTAGAGCAATGACATTCAAGAAAAAAAAAAAAAGATAAATTTAGCAGCATTATCTCATTTATCATAAGAAACATAAGAGCTTTATCTTGATTCTGAACTTTGAATAAAAATATGAACAGCGATTATATTAAACAATGTTTAATATTGGTAACATATGATAAGCCTCATTGGTGATATATTTGACATGTGGGGAGAGAGTTGTGGAAGGCCTATACTTCATGTTAAACATAAATATATAGCAGCAAAGACAACAATAGGCTACAGAATAATTCGTTCTGTATTGAGAGGTGCAATATTTGAAAATCGATCATATTTTTTTAAATTACATTTATATTGTATTTATGTCAAAACTTTCAAACATCAAAATGTCATTTATTAATATGTATTCGTGTCAAAATGACATAGAAACATCTTTTCCTATTCTATTTTGCCTGGAAACGCTTCCAACACGCTTGCATGTCCCGTGAAAAATAGGCGTCGGTTCTATTTCTAGCATGCACGCGTTTTCCGCGCGTCTCGAGCTGCGCCCAGACGCGTGTGTCACGCAGGCAGTTAACATGGGAGCCGAAATAAAAACGGACACGACACGCAGACAGTGTGTCGCCGGCCTTACAAATCTGGAACGTGGTCATTCTTAGAAGTATGATACTAATAAATTAAGGAATCGTGACGTTTTTCATTTCCTATTTACTTTTGAAGTATCGGTGCACCGTGCAACAGAGCAAGGTAGGCAACGTACTTCCATATGTCACTCCTCGCGTCATCTTTTTCTACGAGTCGTGGACCACTTGTCCTCGCACATGCAGCCATCTCGCTGTAGTGTTTTGTCACATGACACTGACAGCGGCAGGTTCTTTGCTGCGTGCGTCAGGAAAAAAACACAGACGTCCATAGGGAGGCGTTTTTTCAAAAAAAAAATGTAAGTATCGATACTGATAAATTTAGGTATCGTGACGTTTTTAATTTCCGAGTATCGCGATACTTTTGAAGTATCGGTAGACCGTGCAACACTAAAATATTCAACATTAGACTTTACAGAAAAATAACTCATCTAAGAAACAAAATAAAAACATTGACGTCCAAATGGCTCTCCACTGACTAGATACCAAATGAAAAAACCTATACCAAAATGTAGGCTATTTAAAATCTGTTTATTTAAGCATACTACAAATCCATTAACATATTTACTGACTCATCGCTTGAGACTTACTGATATAAATATTATAATTAAACTTTATTTGGAGTACTTATTTATTGCACAATGCACATTTCTTAATGTTAAGCCTAAACTGTTTTAATATCACTATTAATAATGATAGTATGATCACTGTAAATGCAAGATATTTAAAGTGTACCTAAAGTGCACTTCCACTTTAGCACAATCCAATATACTTAAGTATTAGTTGGATCTCAGCACTATTTCCGGATAACTGAAGTGCATCAAGTACAAAACAGACAAAAAGGCATTTTTCTACAAAAAGTAAACGACCGTCAAACCACAATCATCACCATTCGTTCACCCATATGACAGCCACTTTAACCTACACATGAAACGATACTCGCACATCCATCTTTAATGGCCTAAATGAAAGTGAAAGAGAAGTTCAACAACAGCCAATGTTAAAACATTCATCCTGAAAATCAATGAAGCCCCCTTACCGGAAATCACCAGATTCAATACTCATAAAGAGCTGGAATATATATATATCAACACGTTAACTAAATGAGTCTTCCATATTATATGCAGATATATGCCAACGTACATCTTTTATTAGAAATGCAGTATTGTCTTTGCATTGATTTGGACTTTTAAGTGGACTGTGTTTTTCTCACGGTTTCCAGAGAGGTAGTGCTATGCTCAGATTGCAGTGTTTTGTTTTTTTAAAGGCTTTATAGAAAGGTTCTATACGTTAGCATAACATGTAGTTAATGCAATAACACTAAAAAACAAATCAACAATATTTTAAAATCTTTTGGCATATACTAATGTTTTTTTTAACATTTCAAGATGTATAAATGATCATCAACTAATAATGAACCTTGAATTAACCTAGATTAAAAAAATGCTGTAGCTTATTCGTGCGTTCAGATTGGTATTTGTCAGACCTCAAAACACTGCATTGAAGTCACTGCATTATGTGCTGCAATGAGGGGTGTGCCATTTAACAGGGAGGACTGCAGTAAATCCCACAGAGCAAACAGTTACAGCCATTTTACTCACTGAATCTGTTAAAACACACTGCAATCTCAGTTCTCAAAGAACTAGTCACAATATTATCCTCATACAGTACTATGTGCGTGCTATACACATGCTATACACACATAAAAATAAATAAAAAGACACACAACACAACTAAAACCTACAAAAAAGTATCCATTAACACACTCCAATAATGATTGAAATGAGGTAATCTTCCTTTCCCATCACTCTATCAGTGTGTTAGGGTGAAACATGGTGATCAATTCCTGTCAAGCGGATCTGCGTGATGCGATGTTAAAAGACTTTGAGCTTAAAAGGACAAAAATGTGAAAGGCTGTGAAATCAAAATTCAATAGAGCGCTCATTAGCCTCAGCGCGTCGGAGTCAGGGGTTTTAACAACCCATCAGCAAAACAACTCCTTTTTTCAACCCATAAAAATATGATCCCTCACTAAAACAGGAAGAAAAGTGCACTGCAGACGAGGGTGAAAGGGGTGCGTTCAATCTGATCGCTAAAAGCAGCTGCTGCATAAATGCTTTCAGGTGAGCTCACACCATCAGCAGAGAGCGACTTCAAAATATCTACTCATAAAGGCCTGACAGTTGTGTATACATGCACCTCCAGTGCGTTTGAAGCATGCAAACTAAGTTAGTGTGAAAATCTTAATAATACAAATCAAATAAGTGCAATGAATTTTGGCTCAGGGCTCAACAAAGATGGCCCAGCGACAGTAGGCGCGTTTCCATTACAGATTTGCGCAAAACTTTTGCGATTTTTTCTAAATATCGATAAAAAAACTATTGCGAAATGACGGCGTTTCCTTTAAACGATGTTATGCATCTAAAACGTATTTTTTTCCTCTCGCGATAAGTCATTCCAAAAATCATGGCAACGGATGTTGGTAGATTTATATATATCACAGCCACCGCATTAACCATTATTATTAAAGGGATACTACACTTTTTTTGGAAATAGGCTCATTTTACAGCTCCCCCAGAGTTAAACAGTTGAGTTTTACAGTTTTCCATTCGGCCGATCTCCGGGTCTGGCGGTACCACTTTTAGCATAGCTTAGCATAGATCATTGAATCGGACAGGACCATTAGCATCTCTCTCAAAAAAATGACCAAAGAGTTTCAATATTTTTCCTATTTAAAACTTGACTCTTCTGTAGTTACATCGTGTACTAAGACCGACGGAAAATGTAAAGTTGTGATTTTCTAGGCTGATATGGCTAGGAACTATACTCTCATTCCTGCGTAATAATCAAGAAACTTTGCTGCCGTACCATGAGTCCAGCAGGCGTAATGATATGACGCAGCGCCTGAAAATAGTCCCCAGCTCGGTAGACTATAGGGTCGACTATTTTCAGGCGCTGCGTCATATCATTAGTACACGATGTAACTAAACAAGAGTCAAGTTTTAAATTGGAAAAATATCAAAACTCTTTGGTCATTTTTTTGAGAGAGATTCTAATGGTCTTGTCCGATTCAATGATCTATGCTAAGCTATGCTAAAAGTGGTACCGCCAGACCCGGAGATCGGCTGAATGGATTTGAAAACGATAAACTCAACTGTTTAACTCTGGGGGAGTTGTAACATAAGCCTATTTCCAAAAAAAGTGGAGAATCCCTTTAATCGAAGGTGACGTATGAGTGTTATCCAAGCATTAATGGCAAGGAAAGACCCTTACTGTGAGCGGCACATATGAGGTGTTTCTGGGTGTTTCTCACTCAGATCTGCTCCGAGGTCTTGATTATGGCACCTCTATGAGGTTTAGAATCCAGTTGAATTTAATAAGGAACTCTGTCTCGTATTCTGTCCAAACGCAGTCAGGTGACTGTAAATGCGCAAAAACTATTTCCATTGCAGTTTTGCGAAATATTCCTTTTTCGAATTGCCTGAAAAACCACCTCATTCGAGTGTAAAAACTTTTTTTGCGATCAACGGGAGTTTTGGCGAAATTGACGTGTTTCCATTGATTGGGCGTATTTCCAATTCGCGATTTCAATTTGCGCAATTTGAAGGGTAATGGAAACGCGGCTAGTGTCAGTGCTTTAGGTGATTTCTTATACGTCACCATAAAACCTGTTTGCTAATCATGTAAATGTGTTTTTATGCCTTTGGTATTCTTTGTTGTATTAATAAAGGTTGTAAATTCTGCTGATTTTACGGTAATTGTTTCTTGCTAGTTAACATTAGGTTTTGCCAAATTGCAAGAATTACTAGGAAGAATGTATTAAAATTAGTTCAATTGCATGAATTAATAGCTTTAAATGGAAAGCTGAATGATTCCCGGCTATAGTTATTTTATTATAACGAAAAAAAAAACGAATAAATTATTTGCTTTAACCAGTTTTTTTTTTTTTTTGGCAAACAAATGAATTAAAAAAAATCTAGTTATCAATATTCATTGCTGGCATATAAAAAAATACAAATAATAATAATAATAATAATAATAATAATGTTTGCTAAAAATAAAATAGTTCCTGAAAAAAAAAAAAACTTTAAGATGTTGCCACTGACAATATTCACAGAACATGTTCAACTAAAAAATATTTTTTATTATTGAACCTATAATAATTGATCTGCCTGTAAAGTGCACAGAATAAATTACCACACTCTACAAGTGTTGGTTAAGCCAAGACAATAAATAGAATATGTTTAAATAGAAAACACACACCGGCATAAATATCTAACCAAGTGTGAATTTGGGATGAAATATTATTCCTCATATGAGATTACTGAACATTCACTGCTTCTCCGGGCTCGTGTTTGACGTGCTTTGAGTTTCAGAAGTGTTCCACAGCCAAGGAAACCTGAACTCCATGACTTACCTGCAACACTGTTTTAATTCTACATGGAGTGAAATTAAATCTAAGAGCTTTGTGTTAGGGACACTACTTAGTGAGCATTATTCTGACACACACCACTGTACTTGTAGACTGGTATACAACTCAAACACATGCACAGATTACAAGTGAGATTAGGTGTTCCCACTGAATGTAAACCATCCCTTTTTACAAGTATACAACAATATTAAGCACCAGTTAGTCTCAATTCATCCCACTGTAATTCTACAATACATGTCGCATTTATTATTTATCCGCTGTTAAACATTACACGCAAATAACATTGTAGTCACGAGTACTTTGAATATTATTCCCTTACGCTTTCAGAGGTATAATGACATAATCACACCGGTATCAGGAGAAGCTAAACTAAGAATGAACCCATGACTTGAAAGTGCTTTCCAAAACAGATGAAAACGAATGCAGTATCAGATGGCCATGGCTAATTAATCAGCAAACAAAAGCGGTACCTGTAAAACTGCAGCTGCCGTTTTGGGCTCCCATATCTCGCACTGAGGGCAGCATGAAAGAGAGAGAGAGAGAGAGAGAGAGAGAGAGAGAGAGAGAGAGAGAGAGAGAGAGAGAGAGAGAGAGAGAGAGAGAGAGAGAGAGAGAGAGAGACAAGACCGAAAGGAAAGCTTAGTCTTACAGGCAAAAGGGGAAAGAACAGTGAGAGGCCATTAAACAAACACGTGCACATATACACAAGTGCAGTATCAGCTTCAGCAGTGACACATGAACATGAGCTCAGAGGAATAGTTTCAACACTGATATAAAGAAAGAAATAGAGAAATTTGAAGAGTTTAGTTCTAGAATGAAAGGACAATATGGCCAGACATCAAAAATAAGAACATCACAACATTAAAACACAATGCTATTTTTTTCTAAAACAATATTCTTTTGACTTTTTAGTCTAATAGTGAAACATGAGTAATCAATATTTTTGCTCCATTTTCAAAAAGGGGATTTTATTCGTTTATGAGTATGTTTGCATACAGATGGCCTTAAAGCGAACACATTTTTACTAAAAAAAACTATTTCTGTTTCTGAACTGTCACATTTAACATGTTCATAGATGTGCTTTATGCCTTGCAAATGTAAACATTGTTTTTTTTTTTCCTTACTAGTTAACATTAGGTTTCATCAAAATTCTACGAATTATTGAGAATAATTATTATTGTAAATTAATCGCTGTCATGGAAAGCTGAACGATTATTGCAAACACTCTAATTTTGTCTGGTCAGAAATATTATTTTTCAGCTAACAAACATTAAAAAGACTTTAAAGTTTAATGAATGCTTGAAATTACACTTGAGGTGGAAACAAACTTGCAGCGCCACCTGCTGTTCAAAACCAGAACAGCTGGCAAACCCTGAGGGGAATGAAAACACTAGGAGGAGTCACAGAAGATCAGAGCAAATTCATCAGGAAGTTTCCAGCAATGGTGAAATGAAGTCAGGGCTCTGATTAAGTGGGATGCTGGGCATTATGCAAAGCACTTGACCACTCTCACCCTTTCTACTGGGAAGCCCAGCAGAACTGCAGCTTAAATCACTCGGTATGCTAGAGATGAACATAATTAATTGCATATACTCAGACCCTGCAGCAGGGAGGAAGCAGATTTTGAATGGTGCAAATGCATCTTTCTAAAAATGATCACTGTAATACAACTAATGTGGCTGGTGATGTAAGGTTATCCGTACTGCGCCAATATAAGAATTGACAGTCTGTTTCACTGTCTGTATAAGAATTGATATCAGTTCACATGATAACATGTCTGAAACCTGTTATTCATAATCAATGGTGCTTTTGCAGTGCATCTCATTTTCAGACTCTCATCTGCTCTCTAAAACTTTGAGCTAGGTCACACATGACGTGTTATGCATGACGTGTGTATCTGTGTCACACTTCTCAGAGCGTCCCACACACTCATACAGAGTTTCTGAGAGAGTCTGAAGCTCTGGTGGCTTGCAAATTCTCCTAAAAATAAAACTAAGTATAACTCTTTCAATTTTTATGTACTTGAATAAACCTGATGAAGTGCAGAAAGCTTGTTTAAATAATACCATCTAACCCAGGGAAACTTATTAGGCTAATTAAAAACATAGAAGTCCAACACTGAACGCCCTTGGTCATGCTTTAAAGCCATGAAATGTACACTACTGTTCAAAAGTATAGGGTCATCATGAAGATTTGTTTTAAAAAGAAATTAATACTTTTTATCCAGCAAAGATGCAAATAATTTCTTAAAAGTGACAAAAGACATTTATAATGTCACAAATGATTTCTATTTCAAATAACCATTGTTCTTTTGAAATTTCTATTAAAAAAATGACCACAAAATATGAAGCAGCAACTGTTTTCAACATTGATAATAATCAGAAATGTTTGTTGAGCAGCAAATCATCATATTAGAATGATTTCTGAAGGATCATGTGACACTGAAGACTGGAGTAATGATGCTGAAAATTCAGCTTTGATCACAGGAATAAATTACATTTTGAAAATATTAAAACAAAACAGTTTTTTTAATTTGTAACAATATATTTTACTGTTTTTACTATATTTACAATCAAATAAATGCAGCCTTGGTGAGCTGATGAGCACAAGACACATGTATACACAAACCTTTGACCAGTAGTGTAATTTTACAAAAGATTTCTTCTTTAAAAATATGGAAAGTGCTAATAAACTGTTATTCATCAAACACATTTATAAGTTTCTGCAAATTTATGCAAGACTTTATGGTTTATGCAGAGTCAAAAAATTAATTAAAACACAAATGAGCATAAATGAATGATGCAACAGCACAATCAGAGCAGCTGTTTAGGTGTGAATGTGTGTGTGAGAGAGTGCATACAGACCTGTAGACCATGCCTGGGGAGCCTGTCTGTCTGAGAGAGAGGCGGGCGGGAGAGTCTGTGGTCGATTCGGGATACATGGGGAACGGGAGAGTGGGGGGTGTGGCCAGGCTGCCAAGGGGTCTCTCTCTCTCTCTCTCCTGTCAACCGACACGTCTGTCTCTCACCTTACAGGACCTCTGAAAAACACAAACGCAGATGAAAGTTTCAGCACATGAGTGCATTAATATACAACATGTATCTGAACAGCACTGCAGTGCTGCACTTACACTGTAAGAATGCATTAACACCACTAGAGGGCGATTCTGCACAACGGTAAATGACGATGACGATGATGAGCAGAACATGGCTAATACACCAAAAGAAATTTGTTTGTGCAGCTAATCCATAATACAAAGAAATGATAGTGTCACACAATGCTGAGCTGCTGAATTTACTGCGCCAGAGCAAAATAAATCATATTTTTCTTGAGTGATGAGGTTGTGTGAAGATTGAACCAATGTAGAAAATTATGATTTATTTTTTTAAATGATGGTCAAAAAGATTCATAAACTCCCAAGTTATCAGTTTGAATCATTCAAACTAATTTGTCAATGAATCCACTAAAGCGAATAATGAATTAACATCCGACTCACTATAACTTCAAGTCATAGAAATAAAGTACAATTACTGACTAGGTTGATCATATGACAATTGTAGGCCTAGTTAAAGTTACACATTCACAAAACAAACAAAAACATGATAGTTACAAAACAGTGTTGTTTTGTTTAGTATGTTAAGATCACATAATATACTAAACGCGTCACACACACACATGGAAGTGAGATCCACGGCTTACAGATAGTGTGAATGACAGGCTGCTTTCCGACACCCTTCTGTCCTGCCCTTGCTAGGTGTTCCTATTGCATTAAGAGTATGTACCCATAGTGCAAGGCAGAAAGAAAGTGACAGAGAGAGAGAGAGTCAGATAATGGTTGTAAGACAGACACAAAAAGGGAACTAGGGCTGTATAAGGTAGAGAAGAGAGAAGTGAAAGTAATACTGGGAAAAAAGAAAGAAAGCTGACATTAATGTCGGAAGAGCTTCTCGGCAACTGTTTAGTAAATACTCAAGTCTCCTTCAAAAACCAGTTCATAAGACATGAGGTGTAAATAAACATGCGCACGTTCATATGAAGTAAAACATGTAAACATAAGTGTCATGTTACTGCGCATGTCCGCAAGATATTTTTGAATTATACTAAGAAAAATGTCAGATTCAAGCATTTACATGCTTCATTTTTTCTCCTGTTGATCGGTTTTACATGCACTGTAAAAAATGATATGGTCAACTTTCTTAAATTATAGCCTACTTTACTGAAATATTAATAAACAGCAAATACTTTTGGTTATATAGAGTGTCGTCAATATTTCTTGATAACATGATCATCTCTTCCTATTAAACATGAATGAACATCTGAAGGTATGTTGAAAGATACAGAACAACTTACTGAAACGTATTATATCTCGTGTAATCTCTCAATCAGTGTTTCACCGGCGGAAGGACATCAGTAAAACAGCTTGTAATAACTATAATTCTTGCATGTTTGCACTGACCGCTTCAGAGCATCGAGTATCTTCCTCCGCACAGGGACAGGCAGGTAGGAGGGCGAAATGCACTGTTTCCAAACTGGAGGAGTTTATTGGCCCTTGTGAGGTTCTAACGAACACCTTTGCATTTAACACACACACACACACACACACACACACACACACACACACACACACACACACACACACACACACACACACACACACACACACACACACACACACACACACACACACACACACACACACACACACACACACACACACACACACACACACACACACACACACACACACACACACACACATCAGCATTCTTAACAGCCACCTCTCATTTCAGCACTTATTACTCTTAAGCCCTATTCGGACGGGATTAACTTTACAAGGGTAGATGGAGTAATGTAATTTCACCACAGGACGTCTGTAATATTAATGGCCAATTCTGGCCTAAGAGATCTCAGTAAAACTAGCAGAAGTGGGAGAGTAACTCGATTTGTGCATCGCCGTCACTCCTGTCGTCATGTGTGTTTTACGTTACTACCTGATATCACATGCGCAAACACATAACCTATATTTATTTATATATATATAAAACAGTTATGTCCGGTCGAACGATGTATTAACTTCAGATTGTATTGTGTTGGTAAAAGGCACTTACCTAACGCTAAAAGATGTTTTGTGCCTCTAACAAGTGCTTTCGATCTTCTCTCTGATCTGAATGGTATGTGGACAAGTTTTGCCACAGACTCGTCCCAGCATCTAGAACGCCACTGAATTTTTTTTCAAGCGTCTCCATACTTGAAAAACCGCGGAAAACTACTTTTAAAACAGGAAATGACAAAATATTTACGTACATATTTACAGCGGGTCTATTCGCACGGGATTAGTATCACCTGAGCTCATTTTTCCGGACCTTTTTACTGAAGGTAAAAGTCGCCGTAATCTTTACTGACATTGTCCATAATGATTACTGAGATGCACATTCGGACGGGACTAAAATCACAGAGAAGCTCTGGTAATTATTACTTTACCCCACCTCTCCATGTTAAACTAGTCCCGTCCGAATAGGGCTTTACACGAGTGCCGCTAAAGGACACGGTAAAGAACACATTATTGTACTGCTTATCAAGGTGACTGTCCCTCCCATCTATCTCCACATACATGCGCTCTGACACCAGGAATAAGGTCTTTCCATTTCCCATTTTACGCTGCCTGCCCACCTCTTTCCATCACGCTAAGCGGGAAACGCTGGATGGATGTGTCTCATGAGAGAGGGGCACAGTATGCAGTGTAGTAAAGAGAAGCTGAGGTCACACATCAGAGGAGTAACTGCGAGGAGGAGAAGCACAAGGTGACCGTAACAGTTAGTCCTCTTTAGCCTAGGTTGACAAAGTGCTCATGTTGCAAATAATGTTGTTCAGATGGGCTATAAATACATCACCTTCAATGTGATACTAAGCTTTAAATTAGCGATCCACCGATATTACATTTCTAAGCCGATACCGATAGTTTGTTTTTTTCTTATGGAAAACTATTTCTCCCAAATAATGCTGCAAACTATACAGAGAACCCTCTCATTTGGTACACTATAATATTGGTTGCAATTAACAACAGAGGTATTATAATCTTATATTTATTTTCAGATATAATAATTACACCTTAAGGGCCCTATCTTGCACCCAGCGCAATTGACTTTGTACACCGACGCATGTATCATTCCTATTTTGCATCCGACGCACAGCGGCCTTTTCCCTCCACAGACGCACGTCGGTAAATTAGGGAATGAACTTGCGCTCCCGGGGGCGGTTCAGGGAAAAGAGGAGGTGTGTTCCGGCGCAAACATTCCCTGGTGCTATTTTGCAGTTTCAGAAAACAATTCCGCCACAGACCAGGAAAAACCTAGTCTAAAGTCAGTGGCGCGTTATTCAGATAATATTTTAAGGGCGCATGCTTGGCCATAATGTACACTTTGCTTCTCTCTTCTACACAGACGCAGCAGTTGCCATTTTTGCAAACCATACATAATTACAAGGAAAATATTACCACACGAGGGAAATCATTGCGATGTCCATGAAGATGTAAAAAAATAGGCATAAATCTAGCTTACACATTTACCCAAATTATTATACGCCTGTTTAACCAAAGCTAATTTGGATTTACAATGTCACTTCTCTGTTTTTTACGGCAAAGTTACTTGCGTTTCGCGTTTGATTTAAACATACATATATAATTAACAGTAAATAATCTCCTTTTTATAGCTAACTAACAAACTGTGAACATCGGATGATTTTACTAAGGTAAATGCAATGTTAAGTGACGTTGTTCACAAGCTGTTTTATTGACATCCTTCCACAGTTGAAACACTGATTGAGAGAATACATGAGGCATGATACAGATTTCGGTAAGTTGTACTGTATCTTTCAACATACCTTTCTGATATTCATGCATCCCTAAATATTCATCACTCCTAAAAACAGCTGAAAGTGCCAAAAAGCTTTAAATCTACAGTTAAAATGCAACATACAATTATTTTAAGGGGGGGACAATGCTGCTTTATGGCACCCTATGGATTTTGTAAGACATTTATTTATACATAAGGGCACATCCATCATGCTCGAGCACCAATTGGGATTTTTTTAAAGGTCTGATGTCCAGAAAATGTTTATTCTGCTCATTGTGACCTGTCAAAGTTATGGTAACATTACTAGATGGAGGAAGAAATGGTAGAGAGAGGATACAAAGAAAATGAAAAAAAATAAACATTAGAGGTGGGAATCTTTAGTCACCTCACGATCCGATCCGATTCCGATTCTGGAGGTCACGATCCGATTCCAGATCAATTCTTTATCTACTTTTCCCCCCTTATTAATTCATTAGTTTACATAAGTAATTAAGTACTTTTTTAAAAATAATTACAAATTAAAAAAAATAATTAAAACAGTTGTATTTGAAGAATTTTAAACTTATATAACTTTAAACCATACAAGCAAGTAGCAAATAATAAAGAGGAGCATAGAAACATGACAAACAACAAACAAAGAAGATTATCTGAACATTTTCCATTCAAGACCTGTGAGTGATTTTTCTTCATCGTACTTTTGTATTTTACTATGACATAGACTGCGGGAGATCTATTAAGCTGCATTCACACTCAGATCTCTTTAGAAATATAAGAAGTAATGTGGTTTGTCCTGTCTGTTTAATCCCTTAAGACATAACTGGCTGTGTTTACGTTCATTTTGCACAAGTATATTAAACCACTTACACGGAGTCGCACAGCCGCTTGCGCGAGCAGTCTCGTGCACAAACAAAGCGCGCGTCAGCATTTAAAATTTAAAGCAGCCTTCTGTTAGTGAGATTCATATTTTAAATATATAAGTCCACTGCATTCCAAACCACATAAATGATGACTTCGTAGAGCATCGGTTCCCAACAGGGGGGGTCGCGGCCCACAAGGGGGCCTCAGCGAGCTCTGTGGGGGGTCGCGTTATATTTTGAAAAGTTTTGAGCAATTTGCATTAAATAAAAGTCCTTAACTTTTTTCTGTTCAAAATTTATATAATGAGCGAGTTCATCATGAATCCATTTTCCAAACCGTGTTTTTGTCTTATCCTGAATCACTATGGTACACCTATAATAAGTGATTACATTGGGACTATTTTACCCTGGTTCGGATCGCTGCCGCTGCGGAGTAGCCCAGTACCTGCGTGACTCGTCATAGACGCACACAGAGAGAGAAGTAGTTCCGGCTACAATGTTCTTCCGAAAGACGCATTATTCTGTTAATAAACTCAAGTTTATTATCGCTTGCTATAGCGCCAAAAGCCTAAAAAATAAAGCCTCACATTGACAAAGCCTCACAAATAACATGCAAGTATTGAGGCCCCAGACAGAAGTAATTTAGTAATAGCCTATATTCATTCTTTTTTTACCTACACACAAGTGTGAATACTGATATTTTTGTTATTGCATTTAAAATAGGGAAAATTTATAGGCTACTCCTAGGCTTACATTTTTAAATTACAAAGGGCCTACTAATGTTTTTGTTATTGTATTTTCAATATTATAGGCTATTATTTGTGCATAAACATATCTGTTTATAGTAAACATACCGTTTGTTTGAAAACAACATATTTTGTCATCCTTGCTGCAAGCTTACAAGAGCGAAAATATCATTAAATGTGAAGGGGGGCCCTAAAATATTTTCTTGGGAAAAGGGGGTCTCAGACAAAAAAAGGTTGGGAACCACTGTCGTAGAGCATTTGTAAGGAAAATACAGACGGGCGAGACAGCACACTTTAAGTGTAACATCAAAACAAGCGCATCCTGTGCAATGAAGCCTGTGAATGTCCTTGTAATTCGCTTCAACCTTTCCGAACTTTATGAAAGATTATTTTACGGAAGGTTCGAGTTGTGTACGTGTGTGAGGAATTGTTAGCAAGCAGAAGACGGGTGTTTCTAAAGCAAACTCAGCGTCATCGCACATCTGGTAAAAAACGAAGCTCAGAATCGATCCAGAATCGTTGGAGAGAGAATCGCGATGCATCGATTTTTTCTCCCACCACTAATAAACATCACAAACTATGCTCTGATATTTCATGTCTTATAATTCAGAAGACATTTAAACAGCGTTTTAGGGATCAAAAATCTTAGTATAAAGCTTTGCTTCTAACATCTTTAGTTCTTCGAATCAATAGTGATAAAAAGTACTGATCAAACCTTTTATGTAAGAATGAGAATAAATGCTCTATCTTCTGTTGGCAGCTCATTATTGCTAAAGTGATACAGTAACCCGGCCTCTGGTATCGTGAGAGCTGGAATACTGCAGTGCTGCGGAAAGAGAGCAGACTCAGGCTTTGAAAGTTGCAGCATAGCTTGTGTTCAGATTTACTGTTCTGACGGTCAAACCAAAGCAAGGTGCACTCAGCGGATTACAGCAACTGGGAGTTTTACACAGGGGGAACACAAAGTGACTCTCTTCCACATATAACTGCATGAAAGAGGAGAGAGAGAATGAGAGAAATGTGGGGAAGTTATTAGTGTACTTGACGGAGAACAGGGGTGTCATGATGACATGCTAGATCTGAAGTATGAAGGACACTTTTGACTATGGATGAGGTGCATGGTGCTTTTGACTTGGTGAACAAAGAGAGTGTGTGTGTCTGAGTGTGAGAGTTTGTGAGTGTGTGCGTTTGTGAGTGTGAGAGTTTGTGAGTGTGTGCGTCTGTGAGTGTGTGCGTTTGTGAGTGTGTGCGTTTGTGAGTGTGAGAGTTTGTGTGTGTGCGTCTGTGAGTGTGAGAGTTTGTGCGTTTGTGAGTGTGAGAGTTTTTCAGTGTGTGCGTTTGTGTGTGTGAGAGTTTGTGAGTGTGTGCGTCTGTGAGTGTGAGAGTTTGTGAGTGTGTGCGTCTGTGAGTGTGAGAGTTTGTGCTGTGAGTGTGTGCGTTTGTGAGTGAGTTTTTCAGTGTGTGCGTTTGTGAGTGTGTGCGTCTGTGAGTGTGAGAATTTGTGAGTGTGTGCGTCTGTGAGTGTGAGAGTGTGTGCGTCTGTGAGTGTGAGAGTTTGTGCTGTGAGTGTGTGCGTTTGTGAGTGTGTGCGTTTGTGAGTGTGAGAGTTTGTGAGTGTGTGCGTTTGTGAGTGTGAGAGTTTGTGAGTGTGAGAGTTTGTGAGTGTGTGCGTCTGTGAGTGTGAGAGTTTGTGAGTGTGAGAGTTTGTGAGTGTGAGAGTTTGTGAGTGTGTGCGTCTGTGAGTGTGAGAGTTTGTGAGTGTGAGAGTTTGTGAGTGTGTGCGTCTGTGAGTGTGTGCGTTTGTGAGTGTGAGAGTTTGTGAGTGTGAGAATTTGTGAGTGTGTGCGTCTGTGAGTGTGAGAGTGTGTGCGTCTGTGAGTGTGAGAGTTTGTGCTGTGAGTGTGTGCGTTTGTGAGTGTGTGCGTTTGTGAGTGTGAGAGTTTGTGAGTGTGTGCGTTTGTGAGTGTGAGAGTTTGTGAGTGTGAGAGTTTGTGAGTGTGAGAGTTTGTGAGTGTGAGAGTTTGTGAGTGTGTGCGTCTGTGAGTGTGTGCGTCTGTGAGTGTGAGAGTTTGTGAGTGTGAGAGTTTGTGAGTGTGTGCGTCTGTGAGTGTGTGCGTTTGTGAGTGTGAGAGTTTGTGAGTGTGAGAGTTTGTGAGTGTGTGCGTCTGTGAGTGTGTGCGTCTGTGAGTGTGAGAGTTTGTGAGTGTGAGAGTTTGTGAGTGTGTGCGTCTGTGAGTGTGTGCGTCTGTGAGTGTGAGAGTTTGTGAGTGTGAGAGTTTGTGAGTGTGTGCGTCTGTGAGTGTGTGCGTTTGTGAGTGTGAGAGTTTGTGAGTGTGTGCGTCTGTGAGTGTGTGCGTTTGTGAGTGTGAGAGTTTGTGAGTGTGAGAGTTTGTGAGTGTGAGAGTTTGTGAGTGTGAGAGTTTGTGAGTGTGTGCGTCTGTGAGTGTGAGAGTTTGTGAGTGTGAGAGTTTGTGAGTGTGTGCGTCTGTGAGTGTGTGCGTTTGTGAGTGTGAGAGTTTGTGAGTGTGAGAGTTTGTGAGTGTGTGCGTCTGTGAGTGTGTGCGTCTGTGAGTGTGAGAGTTTGTGAGTGTGTGCGTCTGTGAGTGTGTGCGTCTGTGAGTGTGAGAGTTTGTGAGTGTGTGCGTTTGTGAGTGTGAGAGTTTCAAGTTCTGATGTTCAAACAAATCCAGTAAAGTTTTCTGATTTGTATTTTTCTTTATTTTTTATAAATGATTTATTGTTCTGACAGCTCAGGTCCCTTTAAACAAAAATATAAATCTTTTTGTGCACTTTATTTTAAAAAAAGCCTATATATTTGGCAGATGTAAAGCATACATGTGTATGTTTTTTGTGTTAGTCCATTTTATTTTATTTTATTATTATTACTTTAACAGCTCAGGTTAATACTATGTTCAAGGAGCACTTTTTGCACTGTGAATTTGCACTGTCAGTTCTGTTTTTGAATAAAGGGTTGGAAATTAATGCTTTTTTGTTTTTTTTATCCGATTCATTGATTAATGTGAAATAGACTGCATTCACGGACATGTGTTTGATTAGATTTGGACGTACGGTGATCCTAAAGTTAATAGAGTGCTGAAGTAGTGTTTTTTGCATGAAAACCGATCCAGCACGGCACATGACTGCAAAGGTCAGCTGACTCAGCATGCATGCAACAGCCTGATCGCTGTTCTCCTTGTTGAGACACACGAAGGGTGTGCCAGACGAAAGAAAGGTCACCAGCAGAACTCCTGCCTTGATGGAGAAGTGGTCCCAGCAGTGTGGATGACACAATCACCAGAGGGACTCGTTCCGTATTTAGGGGAATAGGAATTGTTAGAGCAAAACAGTGTGACGGTTGTCACCATAGAAGTGCCAAACAAACTGAGTACTGGTGTCACCTACATAACTTCCCTGCAGGGCTCTGGGAAAATGTCCAACACTGTAATGCAGGTATAATGCAGACAGTACAGTGGGACATTTATTTTATTTTTTTTAAAGAAAAAGTTTACAGGAAAAAAACTTTGTGCATGCATACAAATGCATGCATATGCACACACACACACAGACACACACACACACACACACACACACACACACACACACACACACAAACACAAACACAAACACAAACACACACAAACACACACACACACAAACACACACACACACAAACACACACACACACAAACAAACACACACACACACACACACACACACACACACACACACACACACACACACACACACACACACACACACACACACACACACACACACACACACACACACACACACACACACACACACTAGGGCTGGGTATCGTTCCAAAAAATTTGATACCGATACCTTGACTTCGATACCGGTTCCTGAACAATACTTTTTTCTATACCAATTTTATGAAATCCTTTACTGATTTCATGTAATATTCAAATTTTCTGAGATTTTGAATTTGGGGTTTTCATAAGCTGTAAGCCATAATCAACAACATTATAACTTTTGCACGATATTCAAATTTTTCGAGTTTCACCTGTATATATATCCTAATTATTATGTATTCTTTACTTCAATGAGCTCATTGTTTCTGTCTTAAATTAATACATTGTTTAAATTAATAAATTGTTAGCTAAACTTTGATTTGTATATGAAGAGTTCAGATGCAAAAGCCTCTAAATGCCATTTGAAATTTTCTTATAGAATGATCATTTTTATCAAGCTCGTATATTTAAATTCAATAATTTCACTCTAATGGCAATGAAGATTACCTATTAATTGTCATTTAAGTGAAATTACTTAACTTAAATATACAAGCTTGATAAAAATTATCATTCTATAAGAAAATTTCAGATGGCATTTAGAGGCTTTTGCATCTGAACTCTTCATATGTACATTTCTGAAATGCATTACTTACACAAACCTCTGATAACAGATCACTGTAAATTGTCACGTAGACACGCATTTTCTGTAAAGCTGCTTTGAAACGATATGTATTGTGAAAAGCGCAATACAAATAAATGTGAATTGAACTGAATATAGGCTAATTGGGGGCGGGATATATGCCTCGCGCTCAGCACACATAAAGCTTGCCGCAAAGCAAAGGCAAAAGCAGCCGAGAAAAAATATCAAGGAGACATTTCAAGCTTTATTTGGCATATTTCTCATGCAAGGCAAGTATCCTATATGCTGAGTTTCATTTGTGACGCGCTCCAGTTCTTCTTGCAGTCAAAGACGGAGCAACTTTCTGCTTGTAAGTTTATTCCGTGCGCTGTCAAGTGCTTCATCAGATTTGTCGTGTTGCCGGTCTTGTCAGCAATCATCTTGTCGCAAATTATTGACATTGAAACTGGTTAAATGTACGCTTTATGAGATATAATAAACGTATTATATCTCGTTTAATCGCTCAATCAGTGTTTCAACGGCGGAAAGACATCAGTAAAACAGCTTGTAAACAATATCCCATATATCATTTAACTTACCTCACGCAAATCATTCAGTGTCCACAGCTTGTTAGTCAGCTGGAGAAATTAACTCTTTCGCTAAATATATACACTATATTATAGGGCTGGGACGATACACCTATCTCCCGATTCGATGCTATCACGATACTTGGGTGCCGATACGATAAGAATTGCGATTCTACAAGTATTGCGATTCGATATTGCAATATATTGCAATTTTTTTTAACACTAGACCATCTGGAAAAGTTAAATCATACACTTATACAGAATGTACATGATGTATAAGATGAGTCATATTTACAAAAACAAAATCACATCTTTCTGACTTTTATTTCAGAAGCATCATACAATACTACATTCTCTTGAATGATAAATGATTCAATAACAAATACAATTTTTAATAGTCACTTGTCGCCACTTAGTTGCGAAGCAATGTAATTGATAAATGCGTTATTTTAAGCACCAAGTTTCTATCAAAAGCTGATTTTGATCGCTATCGTAGACATCAGTGTTCATATTTGAACTTTAAACTTTTATTCAAGTACTTCTATGATAATTTGAACTATTGCGTCACAGAAATAATGATACTATGAGGTTGAAAAGACTCTCTCCGGGTCAGCGCCAGCGCCAACACAGCTTTGAATGTTGCGATATGATTTTGTCAAAGTTTAATAGACAGACGAATTGAAAGATCGCATGGGTGTTTGAATCGAGATCACAGTCTTTTAAAGATTAATCGTGCAGCTCTACTGTCTTATATCTCTCTCAGCATACGAGCAGCGCGAGGGCTTTTCAGTGCTTTCAGTCTCACGTCTCTTCCACACGTCCACTTGTGATATTACGAAACTCAACACTCATAGATAACGACACATTTCATCCTCTGTTGGAACGGAAGTGGCTAACTTCTGTCAAACATCTACCAGCAAGGACAAAAATAAAGCAATTGAATTTGAATTAATATCGATTCTGGATTAAAAAAATCGATTTTAGAATAAAAAAAATAAAAAAAATCGTGATAGCTAGGTGAATTGATTTTTTCTCCCAGCCCTACTATATTAGCCTATATATTAATTATATTTTACTTAACCTGTTAGTATTGCCTTGATTATTTAATGCATGTTAATGATTATTTTCAGCCAGTGTTTAAATTACTCTATTTCAACAACGAATTGGAGTAAAAAACATATAATTAAATTTAGAAGTTAATGCAAAAACTGTCATATGCGCAGTTTACATGTTTGCACGCAATTTGTTATTTGAGTGTTGATTATTATATCTAAGAATAAATAGTAACTGAATTTAGGCTAATAGTTTCGGCTCTGTTGTTAACCTTTAATATTATAATGTGTAACAACAGCTAACAGCTCCCTATACATTTTACAGCATTAGCAGATCATTTTTTTTTTATCTTTAAGAAACTTTTAATTACTCAGTAATTGTTCAGTAAACCAGTTTAATATTTTTAAAAAATCTTTTTTTTTTATAGCATAGAGAGATAAATAGATTTTTTATTTGTCCTCGAGAGGAGATTTGTTTCCACCTTACTGTAAACGAGTCAAAATTCTTCTACATTAACTGACACAGAACATGCCTTTAATAAAGTGGATTTTTACGTCCTTGAACATAAACCATTGTTAATGCCCTCTCCAACTTAAGACAAGTCCCATAGTGCCTTTGAATCACTTCACTGAAAGGTCTGTGTGACACAAACATCTAATCTATGTTGATTTCATCCTGCAGCAGACAGTGACGGCTGGCCTCCAAACAGATGTCCAGATACTGGTCCCTAAAGGTGATGCCGTATAAAGCTCTCCTAATCCATAAATAGCCCTTTTTATGGTCTCAGTCTATCTTATCTGACTACGCTGGAGACAGAGGTGACCTCGCAATTGCCTCTGACTTTCATCTTGAGACTGAGCAACCATTGAGCAAGGTTGGTACCTAAGAACCAGTTTCATTGACCCTGGATCGCACAATACATTGTATGGGTCAAAATTATTAATTTTTCTTTTATGCCAAAAATCATTAGGATATTAAGTAAAGATCATGTTCCATGAAGATATTTTGTACATTTCCTACCGTAAATATATAAAACATTTATTTTTGTGAGTGAATGCAGCACAATCGTGAACATAAATGTACAACTTTAAAAGCGATTTTCTCAATGTTTCGATGTTTTTGCACCCTCAGATTCCAGATTTTCAAATAGTTGTATCTCGGCCAAATATTGTCCTATCCTAATAATATTGTAATTTCAAAAAATTTACCAATGTGACTGGTTTTGTAATCCAGGGTCACAAATGATTGTGATAAACAGAGAAAAATTGGGCACAAAACAACACTTCGACAACACATCTTTCTATTACACTGTCCCTGCTGATTGCATACAAGCAGCATAAATCTTGTCATACAACTTGCAAACAATTAATAATTCTGAACAAGTAAATTGGTCAAAAGACTAAAAAATCTAACTCAAACGCATTAATTGACTCACTCTTGACTTATTCACTGGACTGCTTATGATTACTTTTATGTTCAGGTAAAAAACGATTAATGTTTTATGTTACATTCGAAATACTTAAAGGTATAGCGGAGGATCTTTCCAAATTTTAGATAAGACCCGCCCTCTCCACTTTTTGAAAAGTTTGATTGATTCACCAGAATGATTGACAATTAGGAGGACCAATAGTTTAGACTACCCACCAGGAAGTAAAACATCCTCCGCTATACCTTTAAATATACTGACATTTATTAAATAATAAATGACAGTTTATTTACAAAAACAAAATATAGCTGCCAAAAAAAACTAAGAACTACATTATGTATGATTAAAAAAAAATCAATTACTTTTCAACCACGAACATAATAATTAAAGGAAAATCCCTAAATTCCTTATAATTCCCATTACTATAAATTAATCAATAAATTGATGATTGAGTAAAATAAAATGGATATAGGAAAAAGTGAATCTACAGAACTGCTTGCTTGACTTACACAATTGTGTTTACATTAAAAATGTTCTTCGATTACAAATGCCTCTCACATCTCAATGTACAAATGGTATGAGGACGGCAGAGAGCTGGTTATAGATCAGTAACTGCTCTACTCGGCTTAAGCCCTATTCGGACGGGACTAGTTTAACATGGAGAGGTGGGGTAAACAGTAATAATTACCAGAGCTTCTCTGTGATTTTAGTCCCGTCCGAATGTGCATCTCAGTGATCATCACAGACAATGTCAGTAAAGATTACGGCGACTTTTACCTTCAGTAAAAAGGTCTGAAAAAATGAGCTCAGGTGATACTAATCCCGTGCGAATAGACCCGCTGTAAATATGTACGTAAATATTTCGTCATTTCCTGTTTAAAAGTAGTTTTCCGCGGTTTTTCAAGTATGGAGACGCTTGAAAAAAAATTCAGTGGCGTTCTAGATGCTGGGACGAGTCTGTGGCAAAACTTGTCCACATACCATTCAGATCAGAGAGAAGATCGAAAGCACTTGTTAGAGGCTCGAAACATCTTTTAGCGTTAGATAAGTGCATATTACCAACACAATCCAATCGGATGTGGACCGGACATAACTGTTTTATATATATAAATATAGGTTTTATGTGTTTGCGCATGTGATATCAGGAAGCAGCGTAACACACACATGACGACAGGAGTGACGGCGATACGCAAATCGAGTTACTCTCCCACTTCTGCTAGTTTTACTGAGATATCTTATCCTGTGCGAATTGGCCATTAATATTACAGGCGTCCTGTGGTAAAATTACATTACTCCATCTACCCTTAGTTAATCCCGTCCGAATAGGGCTTTAGATCCACAATATGTTTTCCATTCAGTACTGCGGCAGTAAGGTTGGGGAAGCCCTCTCTGGCTCTCACCCTCGGTTTCATTTCCATCTCACCAAAAACACAGACTCACGCTGTGCCAGCTTTACTCCCCTGCATTTGGCTCAGTCGACTTCAGAGATGTGCTCTGCTCAACCCGCTGGCCTTGCAGAGAGTCATAGTGCTAACAGCACTGCAGCAAAGGTGAGGTATTCAGATGAATCTAGGCTACACCACGACGCCTACTTCACAAAGTTGACTGCCTTCCTTTGTTGGTAAACTAGGAGAGGGTTGAATCAGCCCTGCATGATGTATTGTGTCAGGCTGGTTGTCCACTTGAGCGTGCAACGCTCTGAAAGGTCACAGATCTTCAATGTGCTTTGTGGTGCTTCATGAAGGGTGAAGGGAAATGCAGATATGTGGGGATCACTGATACAAAGGGAAGGCGGGGATTAGGTTCTGCATAGGTGTGCATTTGAGGAGGCGGGGAAAGATTAAAAATAACTCTGTGCACTGTGGCGCACTCAGTAATGTAAAGAATAGCCCTGAGATCAATATCTTTCTGTCTGGAGAGGAGAAAGGCATGAGAAGGACAGTTGAGCAGTGGTTGCAGTCAGGGGATGATGACACAACTTAAAGCTTTATTTTAAAACTAGATTGGCAAACAATCTAAAATTCACATTTATGGTCAAAATATTCTCTAGTACTGAAGAATTTGACTTGGTTTCCTCTAAGAACACACAAACACTCATGATGCAACATTACACACAATAAACTGTATATGCACAAATGATATTAAACTTTAGTTGATGATGATATATATATATATATATATACAGAAAAAAAATCTGAGTAAGATATACTTTTAAACAATTTTCACATTGATATTAAATTAAACTGAAGTAGAAAGACTAAAATAATATTTTAGTGTAAAACATATATTTTAATAATCTGTTTTATTTATGACCTAAAAAAAAATTTGGTGTAAATTAATTTATACTACTAATAATACAACATCCTTTAAGAAACGCAACATAAAATACAACCCATGTACCATCCATGTACCATCTTATCTGGGGTGTGTGTATATATATTTAGATTTAAGTTCAGTAATTTCACTTAAATGACAATTAATAGGTCATTTTCATTGCCATTTAAGTGAAATTACTGAATTTAAATATACAAGCTTGATAAAAATGATCATTCTAGAAGAAAATTTAAGATGGCACTTAGAGGCTTTTGCATCTTAACTCTTATATATATATATATATATATATATATATATATATATATATTCATTCTCACAACTTGTGTACTTTTTCTGGGTGAGACGGAGTGAATTCCGGCACTAATATCACGAACACACACGCCGTGCAGAGAGGACCAACAGCCAAGATCAAGAATTGCGATAAATAATACATTAAATTTTGTTATGTTTTTCACCAAACTCTATCATATACCCTTGAAATATTTGGCACGTGTTGCATGGGATCATTCTGTGATACTTTGGCGTCTTTTTTAAAAACTTAAAATGATTTCTGAAGGATCATATGACACTGAAGACTGGAGTATAGGCTGCTTAAAAAATATTCTGCTTTGCCATTACAGAAATAAATACATTTTTAAAATACATTCAAATTTAAACCTGTTATTTAATTTTTTTTTTTTTTCTGAAGATTACTGTATTTTAATCAAATAAGTGCAGTCTTGGTGAGCAAAAACATTTTTAAAAACATTTACAGACCCTAAACTGAATGGTAGTGTAGAAAAAAAGGTTTCCTGCTGTTTTAAAACATGGCGAAGAAAAATAATACATATAGGAAAGGAATAAGGTCTAATAAATAAGGCCTAATTATATGCTTCTAATATCAGTCTAACATAATTGAGATATTGGCCATTAAAAAAAAACAAAAAACATATGCTATTGTGACGAATACAGTCACTGATATAAAACCGGCGAGAGAGAAGTCACCTATACCGCTGGAGAAAAGCCAGTGTAAATGTGTGTAAGAGAGAAGCCATCACTCCTTATGTGCATGAAACACCTCCGGCTATGTCAAAACAACACGAGCTGTCCAAACATTTAGATCGTCAAATCATCGGGAGGATTTACACTGATGCGGGTAAACTACCGAGCCTATCTTAGAGCACCCATACGTCATCCATACGTACAATAAAGCACTTATAAACAGAAGCCAGATAAGCGTAGTGATGTTAAGTAACCTTGGTGAAGGGGTGGTGGAGAAAGTCAGGGCGTATTAAAGCCTGTTTTTACAATTACACGTCAGTATCTCTCAAAATGCAGCGCTGCTAAATAATTCAGAATTGCCCGGTCTTGTTTTGTTTTGGTGTTCTTGTGGTTGTTCCAGTTGGTAGCTGTTGTGTGAGCAGGAACTGACTGAATCTTCCCCTCAGGATAGCGAAATATCATTCTGACGAATGTGGCTGCTAACTGAGGGGGAAAATGCTGCGAGAATGGTCCAGAATTACTAATGAAACGTGGTGCAAATGCAGCACGCCGTGCAGAGTGCTGTAAGCAGTCTGAAGAACCCGCCCCCAGAAAAAGCCTGCCTGCAGCAGCTGTCCCGCACACACACACACACACACACACACACACTGAGGAAGAGGAGGGAGGAGAGGGAAGCAAAGAAAACTGCAGTTGAAGAGAGATTAGAGGAAAGAGCTGACTAGGCACAGCCATTCAAACAGTGATGAAGGTGGAAGAGACGTGAGGCAGCTTTACCCACAGCTGGCGAGCATTGACCGAAGGCATGCCACTGGGACGGCACCTACACGAGACCAAACCAGCTCATCATTATGGATTAAAAAAAAACAAACACTGATGCATCTCACATCATTATATATCACCAGACATTCATTGCACTTAGGCTTATTTTGCTATACACCAAGCACGCTGATACATCATGATTAATGTGCTTTATATGATTGCACATGAGAACTGCCTAAGAGCTTGCTCTTTCCTTTAGGACAGTAAAGACTCATTTAAACGATACATTCAACAACAACAACAAAAGAGAGATTAGAAATTCATTGGACGATCGCTCCATAAGCTTTAAAAGCAATGCATTTTGTAATAAATATTCAGGAATAATTATATTCAGTTTATCTGTATTTATTCAGTATTCAATATGACAAGAAATGTTTAGAACACTGATATGTTGGGTGGAAATGTTGCATCTCCATATCCAGAAATCATTACAATTGGTCACCCTTTATGTCTATCTGTGGGTTTTGCAAATATTTAATCATTTTAAAAGTATTTAAAAAAAAAAGAGCATGTGACTAAACATCGTAACTCCATTGGATCCTCAAACTCTCTATAAAACCTCATAACTCCACCCCGCCTATATCGTGAATGAAGTCAAACTGCATGTGGCACTGTCTCTGCAATACAAGGGTAAATAAAGAACAGGTTCTTTGAATAATAACAGCGTTTTGTTTGTTTTTACTCAGGAAACACAACCCTATTCACGATTCCGCGATCGCTACAGCGCAAAAAACAAAATGTAGAATTTTTGGGCGATCCTGCATAATTTGCCATTTCACAGAAAAATAACAGCAAAAAAAAAAAAGGTCTCACAAAAAATGTATTAGAATGATCTAATTGAATTATCTCTGACTTAAAATTGTAATGCATTATTTTCATGAGGATCCGTTATGTCAGTGATGTCAGTGTGAAACAAAGCAAACCTTTCTCACCTGCCGTAAGTGCCAAGGATCAGGCGAAGCGATCAAAAAAAAATAATGAATGACCAAATAAAAAGTATGATATGTTTGATAGTACATAAGAGTTATTAAAAGTGCTGTATACCACAAGAGAACTCAATTCAGTACTGACATATTACCCAGACTGGTTGTGGTTTTCTGTGCGTGCATTTGCTGCCTGTCAGCGCACACCGAATTGTGTTTCCTATCTAGGTGATCGCAGAGACCATTGCCGGCAGTTCTACTGTCTACTTAGGCTTACGATGCTTTTGGGAAACGCAGCCCAAAATAACATCTACTACTGAGGGGACTGAACAATCAGTTAGCAATAGGTTAACAAAGCAAAACAAAATGATCCTATACACTAGTGTTTTCAAAAATATTGATATTTTGATAAATATCGATACTGAAATATCTGAACGGTACCAATACTAATTTCCCGAAGTATCGATACTTTCACTTCTCTCCAAAGGCGCGTTGACAAACACCACACGCGCACTCGTCTCATTCGCTCTGATTAAATAGCAAAAGTGAAGTGAATGGGGCCGATCACACCTGATGTGTTTTTTGCAGTGAGAGGCGCCTATTTTCAATTGGTTTCTAGCGAGCGTTCTGCGCGCTGTTTATGCGCCTGCTGCGCCTGCTGCGCCTCGCGGGCCTTCCGTTTTAGTGATGAAAGCTAGTTGCTTGAACTCTATACTCTCCGGGCGAGAGTGCGATGATGGAGGATAAACTTGTGGTGCTCTCGCGGGTTACCAGGAGCTTAACGACTTCACGAACCGTAACTACCACAATGTTAACAGAAAGTAAATAAAGTTAATAAAAGGCTGATTTGACGTTTACTTGACTGACAGGACAGCTGTTTCAGTGGTTGCCTAGCAACATAAAAAACGCTGTGTGCCTCGCGTTTTCGAACCTGAAAAATGCGTTAGGTGTGATCGGGGCCTAATATAGCAAAGCACCTGAAAGACCGACACCCGGATCTATATAAATAATTTCGAGAGGTTGGTAACTCTTCTCATTTGAACATTTCTGAAACATTAACCAAGTTGGCCTAGTATTGTTGTTGATATGAGTGTGTGTTGTGATTAAAGTCGCATCTCTTCAGCCAGGCATTCATATAATCCTACAGTTCAAACTACAATCCAGCCTCTAGCTCATAAATGCCAGAGGAGAACTGGCCCCCGACTGAGCCTGGGTTCTCCCAAGGTTTTTTTTCTCCATTAGGTCACCTGATGGAGTTTTAGGACACCATTAGGTCACTTGATGGAGTTTTTCGGTTCCTTGCCACTGTTGCCTTTGGCTTGCTCAGTTGGGGATATTTTGGGGATATTTAATTTAATTTGATCAATCAATAAATTCCTCTTGAAACAAACTTTGTTGTATTATTTTAATTTAATGCTGTGAAGCTGCTTTGATACAATCTGTATTGTGAAAAGCGCTATACAAATAAACTTGACTTGACTTGACTTGTCTAGTTTTTTCACCGTAATTCTTAAAGTTAATATAATCTGAGGAATCTTAGACAAGTAAATATTTTAACTGTGGTCAAATGTAAATGTAACTTTATTCAAAAAATTATTGAATTCTGCAATTTGCCTTCATTAGCGATTATCATCAATTTGATTACACAGATAGCCTACTAATTAAACTAAACTGAGCAAGACAATGACATCTCTGAATTCAATAATGAAATGCCTTTAACTGAAAATTGAATGTTTAATCTTATTATTATACATTACTGACATTCTATCCTCCAATTTGATACTGTTAAGTGCTTTGACACAATCTGTATTGTTAAAAGCACTATATAATTAAAGGTGACTTGACTTCACTTGACTTCATGTCGATCCAGTGAGCATTGTTTTCGCGTGTGATGCACATTTGCGTTTAAATCTGTTCATCAAATAACGTTAAAGTATTAACCAGCATTTATGCTTTTGAACAAGTGCACTACCTCAGGACATTTTTATACCTCATTGTCATGTTCTAGACTTGTTATATTTAGCTTTAAGTAAAAAATTTTTAAAACTTAATATTGTGGCAGTTTTTTCTCCGTGGTATCGAATATCGATATTTTTCAAGGTATCGTATCGAAGTTAGAAATTCTAGTATCGTGACAACACTACTATACACTAGGGCTAGGTAAAAAATATAGATTTCTCGATTTTAAACGATTCTCATTTTTTACGAACCGATATCGACTCTTAAATCCCAAGAATCGATTAGGCTAGTCATCCTGTTTTCAGTTGATGAATGAGTGGAACACTGTAGCGCGCATCCCATCCAATAAATCACAATAATCTTTGTGCTTTGTTATTATTGATATGAAACAAAGTCTCAGATGTCAAATTACGTCCATTTTCTTATGAGATTCAAAAACTTAAATACCGTTTTGTCGCTGTGGCGTGAGATCGCTCTGGCTCAGCTCTAGAGAAGCACATGATCTTCTCTTCCGCCTTAATAACACCAGTTACAGCACGAAATAAACATGTATGAGCATCTGAAAGTGTGTTAAAAGATAGAGTTCAACTCCGCATCATGTCACATGGAGTCGCTCAATCAGTGTTTCAACCGTGGAAAGACGTCAGTAAAACAGCTTGTAAACAATGTCATGTAACGTCACATTTACCTCAGAAAAACCATATCCAGTGACCATAAACTCGTTAATCAGCTAGAAAAATTAACTCTACAGAGGAACATTTTGCTAAATATATGCACCATATTACATATGCATTATAATTTTGATTGTTCTTCCATATTTAATGCATGTTTGAATAAATCTGGCAAGTTTTTATGACAGCCACCATTTAAATGTTTATATTTCATATAACTTTTATTATTATAAAAATAAATAAAAGTGTAATGTAAGTGTTTGTACACAAATCAGTTAATATTTACCTTCAATATTATAGTAGGCTAATGAAGCCTATAGGCTACCACTGACTCCCATAGGTTACAGCATTAGTTAAGAGATTTGTTTTTCTTGAGAAAATTTGCCATGTATTGAACCTGATATCCAAAATAATCAATATTGAATCGAATCGGAATCGAATCGAATTGTGAAATTTGTGTTAATACCCAGCCCTAATATACACATGAGAACACGTTACATCATTTACACTCGAGACTCGACCCTAACCGGAGCGACACGACGTGTTGGCCACTCTGCCTGAAGGACCCTCCCAACATCTATATATAACATCCATAAACACATGAACAAAAACACAGCCCATCTGTCTAATTACATACATGTCCACACATGTGACTCAGATCTGTGCTGTTTTCAATGCATTTGCCTGAAGGACATTTGTTTCCTGACTGCTCATTTATTTTAAAAAAAAAGCTAATCTTCACACTTAATCAACATCTTGCAATATGCTTCAGAAATAAACAACAACAAGAAATGCACACGCATTACAGTATAGATATGAAGGCGGCTCAGAACACGAGCTTCAGGTTCAGGAGTATGAAGCAACAAAAACAGCCATATACAGTTCAGTGATTAACAAGATTTTCAAGTGGCCCAGGTTTGCTGTGCATGCTGGGGTTTTGTACAGAGACACTTATGAGTGATTGTGCAAGCCTTTGAACGGGCGTCAGCTGCAGTTGTACATACGGCAGCAGTGCAGATTGTGTGGGCTGAAGCAAACTAATGTAAAACTGCATGGAGTGTGTGTGTGTGTGTGTGTGTGTGTGTGTGTGTGTGTGTGTGTGTGTGTGTGTGTGTGTGTGTGTGTGTGTGTGTGTGTGTGTGTGTGTACTAATGCCCCAGCAAAATACTGTAATGCTGATTTGTACCATTTAAAAAACAAAGGTGTACAATAGTGGTCAACAAAATATGGGTTTTTCCAATGATCAATATCTACAAAGCAGGGTGGCTGATGGCCAATAAAATGCAGATACATACTATAATTTCATAAATATCAAACATTTTCTAATTAATGTGCATTATATGCATAACTGCAGAAATGTAATTTATATTTTCTTCATTTTTACACGTATATAAGTGTAGCTAAGTAAAGCCAAGCATGGCACAGTTGTTTGTTAATGCTGATAACATCAAAATGACCAAATATCAGCCTGGCATGAAGTCAATTAAAAGATCTGAAAGAGTTGCAATGTTTTGCTCACATGGCACATAATAATCTCTAGCATGAATCAGCATTCTGTACAAACTGATCCCAGTATGATAGTTCTGTCAATAAACTGCAGAGTTTCAGTGTGGGTCGTGATGGTGTAAAAGTGCATCATCATAATCTGCTATAACACAACCATCAGCATCACTGATAACATCAATTTCTCGCTCACCTCTTATACGGGACATACCGGAGCAAAGGTGCACGAACACACACATACACACACACACACACACACACACACACACACACACACACACACACACACACACACACACACACACACACACACACACACACACACACACACACACACACACACACACACACACACACACACACACACTAGAACATAAACAGACGCTGATCCAATTGGGGAGTTCAGTCACGCAGCAAAGCTGCGATTGGTTAGAGACCGACTGCATAGCAGAGAAGCAGCTTTACTCAGCAATAGTCATCCTGTCTTGTGCCTCTCCAGTTCTCCCTTCTGAATAAAATGTTTCTCAGTCCTTATGTGTGTGTGTGTGTGTGTGTCTGTGGGTGTCCTATCCTCTTTTCTCTACCTCCTTCTCTTCCTTTTGCATTCTCCCTCTTTCCCTCAGGCTCTCCCTGCAGCTCATACACATGTGATTGTCCAATGAGACCTGGCTGATGGAATATGACCTCTTCATCTTTGACTGATACTGATACAGGACAGCATTTAGTCAGCAGCAAAAGCCAACCGGACAGCCTCTGCCAAGAGGTTCATTAAAAATATGCTGAATATATTAGTGTTTCCCCTAGAATTTTTTCCAGCAGCGGTGCTGTTACGTGCCGGAGGTTGTTACCAAGACGCGCGCGGGGGGGGGGGGGGGGGGGGGGGGTGAAACTTTTTAGGTGAAACTCGAAAAATTCGAATATCGTGCAAAAGTTCATGTATTTCAGTAATTCGAATTAAAAGGTGAAACTAATATATTTAGTATATATAACTATACAATATGCATGATTATACTTTTCAGAGGGCCGACATTTCTGTATTTAAAATCCTTTTTTTTTTTACTGATTTCATGTAATATTAAAATTTTCTGAGATTTTGAATTTGGGGTTTTCATAAGCTGTAAGCCATAATCATCAAAATTATAACTTTTGGCACGATATTCAAATTTTTCGAGTTTCACCTGTATGCTCTTTATACGATTGGCATCTAAAGTATCTAAACAGTGAACATCCAATGATGCTGTGATGCATGTACACCACCATTCAAAGTTTTTTAATAAAAAAATACAGTAAAAACTGTAATATTGTGAAATATAACAATTTAAAATATTTACTTAATATACTTTCAAATGCTATTTATTTTTGGCAAAGCTGCATTTTCAGCAGGCATTACTCTAGTCTTCTGTGTCACATGATCCTTCAGAAATCATTCTTGCATGCTGATTTGGTGCTCAAAATCATTTATTATTATTATTATCAAAGTTGAGATCAGTATTTTTGTGGACACTGTGGTGCTTTTTGCAGGATTCTTTAAAGAATATAAAGTACGGAAAAAAAAACATTTACAGTATTTGAACATTTTCTGTAGCAATACAATTCTTAATCATCGCTTCTGGTCCATTGAATGCGTCCTTGCTAAATATAAAAAAACTTTTGAAGAGCAGTGCAGCTCATAGGTTAATAATCACGTCACCTGCATGTAACGCTACAGATTCGCCCACCTGTTTTTACAATAATTTATACAAGATATTTATAACATTTTAAAAACTATTTTAATCCCACCATTTTAAAATATTAACTTTAATGAAAAAAGTAATGTCAGAGTGGTGTTATTTTTATCATTTGTCAAGTGACTTATAACCCTAATCCCAAACATGTTGAGATGGAAAATGCTACAACTAATATCAACATCATAAAAATAAAAATAAACTCGGTTTTTCAATGCTCATCTGGCAAAAAAAAAAAGTCAACAGTCTAACAAGTCTAGCACTACTAACCCTCTCATCTCCTTCGTCACTGATTACCTAAATTACATAACATTTTTCAATAACTGTTTTGCATTTGAGTTGCAAGATCTATTTTCCTTTCATAATGCATTAAACATGCTAATAAGTTTCAAGAAAATGTTTCAATGAAATGACCTTGATTCCCAAGGGAAAATGTTGACGGCACAAGAATAGGGAGGCCAGGGGACAATCCAGCGATCTGACAAAGTATAATCAATTTAGTGCTTTATCAGAACCAGAGCTTCCATTATTGAAAGGAGGCCCACAATATATTGGCAACGATGATCCATTAGCAGGGGAAAAAAAATGATAGCGATGCTTGAGCCTCAATAGTGCAATCTATATGGTCAAGATGTTTGTCTACAGTAAGAAAAGGGCAAACGGGTGTGCTCTTAGTTAAACACTAATGAGGAGAGAATGGAGTCGTGCCTAATTAGTATATTCAGCTCTTTTGCATTATTGTCTTTTTTGGCAATTAGGCAATGTAGAAACAATAATCGAGTCAACCGAAGTTAGCTATCTGCAAGCTTTGGTTGTAATAAGACAAGTTATCATTTCCTTTTTAAAATTAATGTTAACTCTACTGTGATTTCAGCTGAAACGTGGCTCTAGGCAAATGAGGCTGGACATAATTAACGTGCTAGTTAGGATAGAAATAAACATGCAAATGTAGGTCAGTGAAAAATTTACAAGACCCCGAACTCTAATGCAGCTGAACCGTTTGCTGTTCATTAAAGCAAATGAGCCCTTGTTTATCGGCCGATGCTATAGTACTGTTGTCCTTCATGTAGCCAGGGAACAGGTGGAGGGATGGTCTGCATGCTGAACCCCTGGAGAGAAAGGTCTGTCTCACACTCACTCTTAAATAGGCCTGACGCGAAACTCATAGTCCCAGGGTCCAAAATTCACCCAAACAAAATCAGTGGGAACTGAGAAAATGTGCAGACCACGAATGTGTGTTTTGCACCGTTTCCCCAAACACTGCCATGTCTTCCAATGTTTGGAAACAGTAAGTCCTGCCTCAATAACTTTCATGTAAGTAATTGAGCCAATGTTATTATGTCAGCACTTTTATAAATTAAATAAAAAGTAAATGAAAGTAAATACATCTTTGTGTGTCAGTTTTTGCAACCAACTAGCAACAGCAAGTCTCAACTCATTAAAAAGAACAATCAGACAAACCCCTTAAAGGGGTGATGAACTGAGAAATCAATGAACTGAGCTTTTGACATAAGAGGTCATCATACTATGAGAATATCCTGCAAGTTTCAGAATCGAAAACTTCCTTGTTAGTCCAATTAAAGCTTTTATTGACACCAGGCACAGCGAACAACAGGTTTTTCAAAGTGGGGATCTATGACGTCAAAGGGTATCAACACCAGCTTCAACACTGCCTGTTTAGCCCCGCCCACCGATTCGCGCATTACATGAAACTCATTATAATATGCAAAACTGTTATCCAATCATAGCAGTGGGCGTTTACTTCCAAGTCTTCAATGCGGTACGCCCATAAAAACCGAGCGTTTCAGGAGCTAGGCTCAAAATCAGGCTAGAAAATAGCCTATTACTTATTCATTTTTATGTTTTTGAATGTAAAAACCAAGCGAACGTCAGACAACAATATAAAAAAAAATTAAAAAGCCAGTTCATGACCCCTTTAAGTTAAGAAATAATTAGTTATCATTCGTTTTTAATTATAACCTTAATTATAAACAAATTCTTAGCTTAAGGGGTTTGTTGTAACCAGGCCCAAGTCCTTCAATATGTCGTGCCTGAACTTCCCGTTTAGTTAGAAGAGACTTCAAGACAAAAAAGGAAAACTATGTTATTATCAGAAAGGTGCCACAAAATGTTACCACAAACATTTTGGCATCCTAAATTACTTTGAAGACATTAGGGCTGTCAACGAATATTCTAAATTCGAATATATATTCGAATAGTTTTAAAAAAACGAATTTCGAATGTGAAAATGAATATTCGAATAATGTGGAAAAACGGTTGAGGCGCGGCTGTCTGCTTTGCGAGTGGGGACAGGTCACAGGAAGAAGGCGTTAACGTTGAACAGAAACATTACTAAAGTGTAGGCTACTGTACTGACTGAATAGATATTGCATGAATAAGGTAGGTTAGATACAGCAGTTTCATGCACTGCAGGCTTCCACTGGTTTGATTATTTACCGTTTCATGTCAAGGAAAAGTTCTATGTTTAACACAGCACAGCTCGCTCGGAGCGTTCAATGTCGGATTCGCGTCTACCGCGTCCAGTTGGACTCTTGAACATTTTGAATCCATTCGCGCGTCAAAAGCAAAAGTTTGAAGCGAAATTGAAATCACTCGCGCCAGACGCTCCATTCGCGTTTGGTGTGAACGCAGCTGTCGCAGCATGAGCGTGAGGGCGAGAGAGAGAGAGAGTGCCTGCGAGTGCGAGTGAGCGAGCGAGAGAGAGTGAGGTCTGCGGTCTTGGCCATTAGGTGATTTACTTGTTTTTGTGTAGGTAATACGTTGTCAAATATGTTTAAACTTAAATGAACTACCTATACAAGTAGTTTATGTCTCTTTGTATAAATTGTTCCTGTTATTGACGTAATGCGCGTCATTGACAAAATGCGCAACCAGATGTTCGAATAGTTCGAATATTCGTTTGTTTTTTAGAGGGAATATTCGAACGTCATTTTTGAGCAATTTTGACAGCCCTAGAAGACATGCATCAGTGAATCAGCCTGGATTTCTTTGATTTGTTCATATTGCTTTAGTCAGAAAAACAACAATAAAGTGTTCGTTTTGCAATTCCCCCCCCAAAAAAACCTTAGTCACCTGGCCAAGTTTTACTCACATTTGGCACTTGGCGAGTGTCCATTTTGGACCTTCTATACTTTTAGTCTATACTTCAAAATTCTTTGGCAACATGACTGGGTGGTCTAAATGAAAAAAAGAAACACACACATCTACACACGTTAGCACACACCTGCGATGAAGACAGGTGTGATAAATGCCGTAGGTTACCCAGATCTGCAAATGCACACCTTCTCCCTGGTGGGACTCACAAACACGAGTAATGCAGCAAGACAGCAGCTCTGCGTTCTCACCACAGGATGGTTAGAGAGAACTGTTAAGGCGTTCTCTCCGAGGAGAAGCTTAAATCTACATGCAGAGCTTCCCTCATGCTTGCTTGAGAAACAGTCTGGTAACTATTAAGACAAATCTGCTGCAAAACAACTGCATGAAATAATTAATATCTCGAATTATCTGACTAGGTAGCAACATCTCATTCTGTCCTCTAGCATTCTCATCCACATCCATCTTTGGACAGTATCTCAGGATCACATAAAAGTCCACCATCCTGTCTTTTTTATTTATTTTTATTTTTAATTCTCAATGCTGTAGATCATATTTAGCAGTACAGAAAAAGACACTGAAACATGAGATATTATAAGCCTAATTTTTAAGGCATTCTATGGTGTTTTAGTCTTAAGGCGTTTTCACACCTGAAAGTCCGCAACAAGATCCAAACCAAAGTTCATGTTTTGATACATTTTATACATTCGGTAAGTTTTGGTTTGGTTTCACATTGCAATTATGCGAGCGCACTAAAGCACTTTACGTGCGTCTGACGTCAGCGTGTTGTCAATTCGGCGGGTAACTTTGAGAAGAATGAATGAACAGACGCATATCGATGCCACTATACTGTTATTATTACGGCATTACGACCTGCAGCATCAACTATACTCAAGGCTAATTCGCCAAATGAACGTCTTCGTTGTGCGAACATTTTACCGTCGCCGGCAGGAAAGGAGGAGAAGGCAAGCAATCCTGCGGGAACCACCGGAACTTCCTGTAAATGGTCTGAAAGTCTGAACCAAACAGAAAATGCTTTCACACTAGAAACAAACCAAACCTTTGTTCAGTTTGATCCGGACCGAGACTACCTCTTTTCGTCTGACCAAATCTCGTCTGTTTGGTCCGGACCGTGGTGCGGAGGAGGTTTCACACCTGTAATTTTGATTCGGATCAAACTAAAAAGTCAGAAAATCCGGACCAAACAAGGTAGGTGTGAAAGGGCCCTTTAGAATAGCATTGCCTTCACTTCTTAAATGCATTACAGTGATTACGTGGCTAGAAATTCTTAATTTTAGCTTATTTATCAGTGACATTCAAAATTCTTTACAGTTTTAACGTTAATAAACAATATTTTATGCATATTAATCATTGTGATTTTTGACATTGTTAGGGATGTGAACTACAAGGAACTGAATGATTCTAGTACTTTTCAGGATTAAATATTGATTAAGCATTTCTGATTCCAATAAAAATAACTGGTTCACATGAGTAATTCATTCAGGAATCTGACTATACTGGTCATCATGTATGTTTCAAAAACCATTAAAGGAGCCAAATGATCTATTTGACTATTTCTCTTGACTTTAATTGTGTTACAAATGTTCATATTATAACAGAAGTACTGGAATAAGTTTATAGTTTGGATAAAAACACTGATGGGCAACCAGATGGCAACAAGTGACTGTTAAAAAATGTATTTGTCATTGAATCCTTCATTCAAGAGATTCGTTCAAAAACGCTGATTGATCCAGTAATGAAACAAGTGAAGTATTTATGAGTGAATCAAACCCATTCAAATTTTTTTTATAATTCATACTAATTAAACATTTTAAATAGACTGCAGCAATTAACATTTTGTCAGAACCAATGGTAGATTACGTTATTTTGTTAAGTTGTTTGTTCAGAATCATGGGAGAATCGTGATCTCTGTTTGAAACAAAAAAAAATCGTGATTCTCAGTTTACCCAGAATCGTGCAGCTCTCCTGTATAGAGGAATATAAGACTTACCTGTAATATGTATCATTTACCATATGACAGCAGTTTATTTTGTATATTACCAAGGAAATAGTATGTCTTATGAAAATAATGAGCTATCTGTGCATTATACATTCCCATCACTGATGCAGTTTAACACCGCAAAGTTAAAAAAACATCAGTGGTATCCCTTTTGACCAGAAAGGACTTGTAAACATGGTTGGGATAACACAATACAAAAGAAATAGACGTCATTTACAAAAAAGACAAGCTCTAACCTTCAAAACAAGAGACCTAGCACCTTTTTCCTCTAATGCTGTAGCTGCCATTACAAACTTACTGCACCAAATTCCTGCGACTTCCTTGCGTTTACCAGCATCGGCCCTGTGAGCGACACCGTCCACACACAACCTAACAGGAAAAGCCACTTCCTCTCCAGCAGACGGTACTCATAATACCATGACAACCATAACACAACCATAACACATCTTCGCAATATTATCTAGCACCTGCTATAATCGAAGCCGTAACAGTACACGTATCGTCAATGTCGGACTGCGTAGCGTAAAGCCTGCATTTGTGGGCAACAGATGGGCACTGCAGCAGGTGAGAGCATGATGCTCATATTCAGCCATCAAATGCTTATTCTTCAGTGAATTTCACAGATATCGCTCCTTTCAAGGCACAATTTTTGATTGTTATGATGCCAAATGCTAATTTAAGCAGAAACAGCATGCATTAATCATGGAGCACAATGAGAAACAGGCAGGAGGAATAACTCCCTGCGCAATATGGTTATGCCTCTCAACGCAGCAAGCAGATGCCGAGACAAGGAGACGAAAGACAAGGAGATTCCCTTTCGCCCGCACAGTACACGTACACACACACACACACACAGACTCACGCTTAAGTGGGGAGCAGGATGAGAAGGAGAGCGTCTTGTTGCTTGACTACCCACCTCTGCGATGCCTGATGCAGTGTGTCCTGCTCGGCGAGGCTGAAGAAGAGTTGGGTGTGTGCAGCCAGATTGCCTCCGCCGAGCGTCAGGAACGACTGCGAGAGAGAGAGAGGGAGGGAGGGGAGATGAGACGGGAATGGTGAGTGGGTTTATCCTCCACGCTACCCTGTCAATGTGTGTGCCTGTATGCCTGAGTGCATGAGTGTGCGCGTGAGAGGGGGCGGATGGGAAGGAGAGAGAGACCAAAGCAAGCGAGTATATGTGTGAGCAAGTCTCCCGAGACAATGCCGGAGAATAGAGACTGTGGAACACAGTAGATGCATTAAACGCAGGGTCCCTCCCTCTTACATCACTCGAACACAGCGCTCTGCACAGTCAGCGCAACATAACCATATGGAGGAACAACGGGTGCAAGGAGGAACAGAGAGAGAGAGAGAAGACAGCAGACACAAACAAATTTAAGCTAGCATGTTTAAAATGTCTTCATATAAACCCACTGCTAAAATGTGTTTGGACAGGTAAAGGGTTCTGGAAATGGCTCTACACTCATTTCTTCACCGTAATGTTGGACTTGATATTAGGTCGAAGGACACTGACTTATCTCGAAAAAATTTCAAAGATAACATTAAACAGCATTTGCAATGCATTTAGCTTCCATTATCAGGAAATGTATCCTTGTGAAACAGAACTTGTTGGGAAAGAACATACAGTGGGACATTATTTTCTCATTAAAACATTTTCTCATTTTAAATGCTTTTTGTAATTTTGACAGATTAAAAAAAATGGTTGTTAATTAAAATAAAAGGCATGGTTTCACAGACAGGGCTTAGATTAAGCCAGGATTAGGCCTTAGTTTAATTAGGACATTTATAAGGGTGGGAATCTCTAGGCACCTCACGATTCGATTACGATTCAGAGGGCAATGAGATGATAAAACAATTTTTTTCTATACAGATTTCTTTAGTGATGCTCCGATCAGCATTTTTGGGGCCGATCACCGATTACCGATCACCAAAATCATGATCTGCCGATTGCCGATCACTGCCGATCACAGAATGGAAATATGCTAGAGTCAAGAAAATCTTGAAGAACCACCAATATTTATTTAATTGTAGTTAGAAAACAAGATAACATAAGGCTACTGTTGGCCACCTTTTCCAAATAAGGCACAGTATAATTTTTCAAAACAAAGAGGGGTCAGACAGACTACAATGGCTGTAGTTGAGGAACTAACTACATCAGATCCAAAAAATAAAATAATGACAATGACATTTGAGGTTATTAAAACAGTAAGTCCCGCCCCTCGACTGCCAAAAATAAAAGTGTTCGAGCGAGCAAAATCAGCAGGCGAGAGGAGATCAAGCGCGAGAGTGTGGGGAATGATCATGCGCGCGCGCGAGGGCAGAGATGTCATGCGCCCGCGCAGGGTTTGAATGAGCTCGCGAGTTCCCGTTTATTCGCGCGTAGATCTGTTATCCTCTCGCGAATGTCATTTACCGCGCGCGCCAGCATCAGTTGTGCGCTCGTTTATAATTGCCATTGAATTGCCGTCATAGGAGAACTCATTTTGCCACTGTTAAGCAAGCTCTGCTCTGCTGTTGTGTTGCCGCGCATGCGGAAAAGTTGCGCGAGTTATTTACGTGATCGGCTTTTTTGATCAGCGCTTTTGGGGGTTGCCGATCAAGCTATTTTTTGCCAATATCGGCCGATCATGATCGGCGGCCGATCAATCGGAGCATCACTAGATTTCTTGTTTCTCACTGTGTGACTACTTGCTACTTTTAAAGCAAAGAATTTGTAATGATCCATAATGAATTTACTTCCAATATATTTTATTGATCAAACAAATGGAAGTGATTTGGCAATAAATGTTGCGATAGTTTGTAATTCGCTTTGCCTTTTCCGAGTTGGTTGGAAGCTTTTAAGGTTGTCCTGGTTTCCACGTCAGCGCTGTTTGATCTGACATGTGTGGTTTATAATAGAATTCTGCGCCGAATTGTAATGCTCCAAATTAGATCTTGCTGTGATGTTATTAATTCTGCGGTGAATTCAAACGCTTTCACACTGGATCTCCCAGGGCTGTGTAATAACAGTGTTGTGTGATTGAGATTGGCCCACGAGTAAACCTGTTCTGAGCTCGCGTTGCGCTAAACGTTCCGCGCAGCTCAAACGAATAGGGCGGTTTCGTTTCGTTTGCCGTTTGATGTTTCTCGTATGTAACAGAAGTTGCAGCTCTTATCAATTGGACAAAGTGGTGTCTCGTCACCCATTTGGTCGCAGTCTGGAGCCCTACTTGCATAAAGTGTGACTCTTGTCAAGGTCCTTTTTCCCTTCAACTTCATAGAAGCCAAAGTTACGCTAGATATTAATGCAGAGGGTGCCGGTCGGGTTTCTCGCTCAACCATCATGTGTCTCTGTTATGTGCACAGCTGCACGCTACAGATGTCCAGGCGCCTTTTGCGTTCCGTCAACATTACGTTACCAATTAACATTTAAATAATCGATTTTTGAAATTTGTGATTCGATTCAGAATCGTCCACGTCCGCATCGCGATGCATCTAAGAATCGATTTCCCCCACCCCTAGACATTTAAGTAGCTTTTATAAACGTGCCATAGAAAAAAGGAAAAGAAACTACTGGTGTGCATCTTGAGACAAAGCAATGGCACTGACATATTTTTAGATATGTCAGTGCAAGTTGCGTTCAGTTAAAACAGCTCAAACATGCTTAAGCCTTGTTTGTGAAACCTGGGGAAATTTTTTAAACGATCCCTATTACTACTATAGCACGGAATCCCTTATAAAAAATAGACTGTATCCAATGGTCCTGCCTTTCCTTTATTTCAGTTTCCGCACTATAGATAATCATCTCATTTTCCACACAGATTGTATTAACACATGTTTTATTATGAGACGCTTGCCCGGAGCCTTGGGGACTGCAGCAACTCTAGCATTGCAAACTACTGTGTCGCTGGTCCTTGGCTCACGTCCAGTTCATCCATACTACAGCAGATCTCTATGCCACCTTTCTTTTCCCATCTTTGCAGCTTGGAGACCATAAGGAAAGGAAACACCTCAACATTTAGCCGAAGCACTATGAGTGCTACGTAGAAGAGTGTAAGAATAAATGCATTCTGGAAGAAGAACACAGTAGTCTATTAAACATTCACAAATTTACGTGTATATTTTGTGTATATTTAGAGTGGCCTTTTACTGTGGCCAGCCTAAGGCACACCTGTGCAATAATCATGCTGTCTAATCAGCATCTTGATATGCCACACCTGTGAGGTGGATGGATTATCTCGGCAATGGCGAAGTGCTCACTAACACAGATTTAGACAGATTTGTGAACAATATTTGAGAGAAATAGGCCTTTTGTGTACAAAGATCTTTGAGTTCAGCTCAAGCAAAATGAGGGCAAAAACAAAAGTGTAGCGTTTATAATTTTGTTCAGTGTATAAATTCAATGCAGCAGTGTTTGGTGGACAAGTTATAACATTAAAAACCAATGAGGTTTCCTTTTAAATAGAAATCCATTAGCCATCATTTTAATAGGTCCAGCTCAAGAGGTTGTCTTCAGCCACATCAGGAAAGGAATAAACCCTTTTAAATAATTTAAATCTTTTGTTTAGCAAAATTGAACCACCACAGAAAATTCTGCAGGTTTCCCCGAAAACTATCTTATCAGTTATACATGTGATGGAAACTTCCTTTGCCTCAGAATGCCACACAACAACCCCAGCTACAATTACTACATGGGACAAGAACAAAGCTTACACATGAATGCCCTGAAGCATTTGTCAATACATTTCTCAAATAACAGCACATTGAACACCTTACACTGTTCTTTCCCTGACTCTTAGATTAAAGAGCACTTAGAAAAAGCAATAAATTGTCACAGCACCAATCAACATCCACAGCCTTCCCACTGGGATGTGCACTGGCATTCTCATGATGAAAAGAGAAGTATTTTCAATTCCTGCATGACTGCGTCCATTTCTCAGCTGGAAAACAATATTTTGAGAAAGGAATGAAGCATGTGAGCTCATTTTCAGCAAATTGCTGTAATTCTAAGAAAGATGTTTAACACAACCTTGACCTTGAAAAGATACAACAGTAAAGCGCATGCTGGGAACGACCAAGTCATTTTTGCCCATTAAGTGTAGAGTGTTCAAAGTCCAAGTCCCTCTAGCAATATAAATTTAGGAATTACATTTGCACAGCTAATATAATGATGATCATCGTACCATCTGACAGGTTTCTAATTAACCCCTGCAATTGAAAATGTCACGGAGATGAAATATGACAAATTACAGCAATCAACTATCCATAATATTTCAGAAAACACTGGATATCACATCACTCCAGGAAGCTCTATGCACATTAAGGGCATCACAAGGACAGGTGGAGAGAATATCAATGTCCCTTACACTAAGTAAAAAAAAAAAATTTTATTTACTCTGAAGTAGCACAAACATGCTCCTTTGCTCACGGTTTGAGACACCATTAAAATCAAACCATTACACTGGATAAGTGTTTCCTCTGTGTTGTTAACATCATAGTTGTTTGGACTTTCCTATTCTCACAGAATTAGAAAGATTATTAAAACTGTATAGTTATCGTCCTTGATGTGAATGAGCCTTAAAGGGATAGTTCACCCAACATTTTATGCATTTGGCAGACGCTTTTATCCAAAGTGACTTACATTGCATTTCAAGGCACACATTTACATTCTTATCAGTTCTTGCTTTCCCTGGGAATTGAACCCATGACCTTAGCGTTGCAAGCGCCAACGCTCTACTGTTTGAGATACAGGAAAGCCTAAATTTACTCATTTACTCACATAGTATGGAGAAAATAATACTATTGAAATCAACTGTTTGGTTTCCGACATTCTTCAAAATATCTTCTTTTGTGTTCAGCAGAAGACAGAAATTCATACAGGTTTGGAACAACAAGGTTGAGTATGACACAATTAAAAATTTTGAGTGAATTATCCTTTTAAGTGCTGGCCTTGTCCTAACCAACGGATATGGTTAACAGGGAAGATCCAATCAGGGAAGTCAGTAAACGCTCCCATAATTGCATCGCTGAACCAATGAATGACTCAGCCTGGCTAATAGCGCCACTCTTTGCCAGAGTCTAGCCGCCAGCTCTCTACTGTACAGCTACTCAAGCAGGAAAATGTGCCGCAAAATATGCTAATATTCCAGAAATATCTCAGAGCAAGAGAGTGGAATTAAATGTCCATCTTTTCTAGATGAATTCCCATTATTACAATGCCTCCATCGTGCATTCTTCAAGGGCAATCCTCAACTATGCAAGCTATTATATATCACATACACTGTGGTACCAGCAATACTCTTTGTGCTGGATTGGTGTGCAATGTTACTCTTTTGTTTGGATGACTCCTGGCAGTCCTCTAGTCCCAAATGCAGCTTGTTAAAAGATGAGTAAGACAGTGGTTTCTATTTATACACTGGTTTGCAGCGCTGCAGTGGAACGGAGCAGAGGCCTGCAAAAAAAAAAAAAAGAAAGAAAAAAAAGAAAGAAAAAGATGCACTTTCATGCAGCCTGTGAGGAGAACTCTTGCCTCTTTACTCACCTTCCTGTTCCTGCACTTGAGTTTAGAGAAGCACATTCACATGTGGCTTGAGGGGCGGTCTCAAATAACTGCAGCCCAGCTGAAGTGTGAAAGCAGGGGAAGCCAGATTAAAAAAAAAATTTGACAAAGCAAGTGCATTTCTCCACCTGCCAAACAGTTTGGACTGATTGCTGGTTTTTTTTTACCATTAAATAAATACAAAAAAGTGAGAATGTTCTAACTTTATACAGCATTCTATTGTAGCAACTTAAAAAAGGTTAAATTATCACTTCTAATAATTATATTCATTCATCCACCCTGTGTAAAGACCATTTTCACACTACACTGCCAGCAACAAAATTACCAGAACACATTCACTTTAAAGGGGTGGTTGATTATGATTTCACTTTTTTAACTTTAGTTAGTGTGTAATGTTGCTGTTTGATCATAAACAACATCTGCAAAGTTACAACTCTAAGTTCAAAGCAAAGGGAGATATTTGCTTTTAAAGAAATTGCTTTTTAAAGACTACAACAAACGGCTGGTAGGAACTACACGACATTCAACCCTAAAATGTACATAACCCCCACCCCCGGAACATGATTTATAGATTATCAAGACAGAATATGCTAATCAATGACTAGAAGATAACTACACATAAGCTACATAAATTCACTAACTAATCATTCAGAAATGTCCTGTTGCTTCTACATGTTGTCACTTCTTCTTGAGTCTCTCCATCATTATCTGACTCCGGTTTGAACATAAAAAAAATAAAATAAAATAAATAATAATCATTTAAAAGGACACAAGCTGTTGTAGCTCCGCCCCGTGTGCTGGGAGTAGCAGCTCATTTGCATTTAAAGGGACAGACACAAAAACGGTGCGTTTTTACTCACCCTCAAAAAGTGACAATTTTAACATGCTATATTAAAATATCTGTGGGGTGTTTTGAGCTAAAACTTCACATACACACTCTGGGGACATCAAATACTTATTTTACATCTTGTGATTATGGCATTATACCACCCCTTTAAAAGAGAGCTTCCAGCAGTATATGAGCAACTATAGCAGACAGGATGTGGCCGAATCCAGAAACTCGAAGAAAAGTAATTTTTCATGCAAATTGTCAAAATGCAGAGAATCTTGTTCCAGCAACTACCAATGAGAGTGAAGACATCCTTGTTGTGTGAGCATGTGCAATCTTTTAGTATGCATTCGTACTTCACCGCAGTATCCAACTGCATCAGGCATTGCTAGTCACCACATTATGTTGGCTGCTCATTAGCATAAAGTTTGCATTTGCATAACTGTCACATCACCAGTGTCGATAATGAACCCTTATTGCAAATTCTTAATTCTCACTTAACATTATTGATGTTTGCTTGGGTTGCTGCAAATCTACAAATCAGTGTGAACGCCTCTTGAGTGCATTTCAGACAGATTAATTCAAGTCTGGCCAAAAATCCAGGTATATCACGTCAGCAAATGTGCAAAACTCTCCTCAATATCCTTGAATGCATTCCTATAGTTCAAAACAGTAGCGTTAGACACCAAGGTCATTGGTTCGATTCCTAGGGAAGGCATGCATCCTTGAATGTAATCTAAGTCACTTTGTATAAAAGCTGGCAAATGTATAAATGTAATGTAAATGGTTAATGTGCATATGTTTTCTAAGGCAATTCCCTCATACATAAAAAAAAAAAAAAACACACCATGATAACCATAATTTCCACCAAAACACCACAACACAGTGTTTGTTATTTTAATTAAACTAACTTGGTATTAGCCAATGTCATCAAACATTAATAATAAACTAAATGAAATATTATTTCACCGTCTAAGTAAGCTGTAACGTTATCATGTTTTACAGTAGTAACAGTAAAAAGGGTGTTTTAGAGTAAACTATAGTAACCATGGTAAATACTGGTAAAGGGTGATGCGAAGGATATTCTACAAAACCCATTTCTACTTAGAGTATAAATCACATTTAAAAGATGGTAAACAAAAAGCTGGCATGTTTTTAGTATTATTATTATTATTATTATATGGAAGCAGATGCTGACTCCCGCAGATCCAGATGCTGCTCATCAAAATCAAAAGTGAGACAATAAACCAGCTAAATAGAAGGCGAATAGTAAAATAGGCTACAACATAAAGTAGTTGTTTATCATTTCCGAACTTTATAAGCTGTAGCCTGACATAAAGTCCTCATATACATGCATAGAGAACGGCAGTTTAACGTCATTATATGAAATATTCAGAGATTTACCGCAGCAAAAAAGTCTCTAGTCGTGATTTTTCTTGCATAACAGACGTTAAACATGGATATCATATCTTATTCTTACCTTGCAGAGGGATAAGGGTTCATTAAATATGACGGCTTTTCGATTTTCACCTTTAAAAACTGCTTTTTATGGGATGTCGCGCGGTCGTTCAGTCAGAGTGACGTTGGTCAAGCTGCAACGAATGACTTTTTTTTTTTTGCCGCTTTCACAATCTCGCCACGCGCTACAAAAGAAACACTCGCGCTGCGCAGGGACGCTCCTATTGGCTGGTTGAGACGCACCGCGACAAGACAGCGGCGGTTGATTGGTTGGCCTTGCAGTACGTCACTGGAAATATGTTACAAACGACCAATAGTTGTTCAGGCCTGATCAATACACTATCCTCAAACTATGCGGTGCATTAAAGACGAATAGATTAAATATTTTAATCGATGTTTTAAAAATGCACACACACATATATTTGCTGTTGTGGCGTCAAAATACTCAAGATTATAACAAGCAACACAGATATTTATCTATTAATGTCAAATGTAGAAGTTGAGACTTCATGAGTTTAACGCATTATACTTTATTCTGGTACAGAAGTTTACAAGTGCAAAGCAAGAAAACTAGGAATCTGACAGAAAGCTGCAAAAAAAAAAAAAAAAAAAAAAAATTTTTACTTTAATTGCCATTTAGATAATCTATGGCCAGTCTCCAATAATTCTCTTCAAATATATTTAAGTAATTTCATTAAATATTAATATTTCTATGCATCAGAAAAAAAAATCACATTCTAAGCCAATTAAATTAAACTCCCTTTCATATTGGCAGAGCAGTACAATTGTAAATGCAACTTTAAACAGTGTGGATCTTCACAGTCTGATGATTAGTCTTTCAGGATGAGCGGGGCTTTGACTTGGGCAGCGACGTCTGCACCCATGAGCTCCTCCACTATAGTCAAGGCAAACTCAAAGCTGGTGCCTGGCCCTCTGCTGGTGATCACGTTTCCATCCTTCTGAACTCGAGCCTCTGAATATTTATAATGATCTAGAAGAAGAACACAAAATAATTCATTTGGCTAAAGATATCACCACAGTCTACAAGTACAAACTTTGTTCTCCTGCTGCAAAATACTTTGGCTGTTTGTCTGCATGAGATGCCATACTACTTTTACATTGAACATAGTTTGTAAACTGTGCATACACAGAAATCCTGGATGACCAATAACATTTATAGATATATGCAGTAGCCTACTTAATATTATATACATATCACAATGCAATAAACAGTTTGCCAATACATTTCCAGTAAGAGCAGTGCATATTATGCATTAAGACATGGTAAAATTCCTTTCCAAACACTGACATTGTTACTTATAATTTTCCAACACTTGTCATTGTGCGGTTCCCTACAGCACCCTCTGTTGGATGTTGATCTTGTGATCTTTTCCATGACATGCCTTTCAAGTATGCACGTTTCCATCACTGACATCAATTCTTGTGAGAAAATGACTAGGTATGCATAGAGACATTACCTCCAGCCATCATCTTGTCCTTGGCACCTGGATGAGTGGTAACTGTGCTGCCATACGCAATACCGTGAGCCAAAAGTGCCGTCGGGCCTGCAACAGGTAAAAAAAATGATATAAAGTTAGATAATCACTTATGCTTTCTCTTAAAAGTAGGAAATAATGAAGAAAATAATGATCCTGTTATTCTTATTTTTTGGTGGTGTTGCTGAAGTCTGAAAATAAGTCATGATTTAGTGTTCAGTGCCAGTGCTTAACATGGTGTTCATCATACCACCATCAGCCAAACATCAAAATATTATTATCCAAAATTAACCAGGTATACAATTTCCATCTAATTCTGCAATCCGCATTGGAAGAACGAACGGAAGGAAGGACAAACAGGGTCTAAAAATAACAACAGCCGAATTTGCAGCCCTGACTGTGCACTAAGCTCATCTGAACATTAATGAAAAGAGAGCTCTTAACTATTGATTGTGCACTTTGGCAGACGCCCAGTGCGGTCTAGTGATTACACTTTCTCTGGCAGGACGTCTGCTGACCGATCTGACCCTGGCATCTACTGTTACAGGTCTTGCTTGTCAGAAGCTCAGTGCACAAAAGGAAATAAAAGACAGGCAGGTATAATAGACCTTTATGTCCCAATCACAGTCTTAAAGGGTATCAGAGCCTCACTACATGGAACATACTGCATTTGAATAGTCAAGCTTGCTCGCAAAATATCACGACCGTAAGGCACGTTCAGGGTTATTATCGTTAACTAAAGCTAAAACCAGAGCCGTAAAAATCCTTTTCATTACTTGAAATAAAACAACTATTAACTAAACATTAATAAAATAAAATAAAATAAAATAAAATAAAATAAAATAAAATAAAATAAAATAAAATAAAATAAAATAAAAAATAAAATAAAATAAAATAAAATAAAATAAAATAAAATAAAATAAAATAAAATAAAATAAAAAACTTATTTTAAATTAGCTAGGTTTCAAGACAGTGTACTGTATATTGAACTTGAAGTACTATATAATATACCTAAAAATAAATAAAATAAAACTTAGAATAGACATTAATAGACACTATTCATTATAAATAGTTTTTTCATATACTGATTGGCTTCATCACTGTCTCCTCTCCACCAGTAAGCTGGTGTGTGGTGGGCGTTCTGGCGCAATATGGCTGCCGTCGCATCATCCAAGTGGATGCTGCACATTGGTGGTGGTTGAGGAGATCCCCCTTCTATGTAAAGCACTTTGAGGTCTCAGAAAAAGCGCTATATAAATGTAACGAATTATTATTAAAAATATAATATAAATGACACACACACAAAAAAAAAAAAAATCACTAAAACTTTAAAATGGAATATATATATATATATATTATAATAAAAAAACTGGGAAAAGAAAACCCACTGGGCATTTATGGCATTGCAACATAATATATTTTTGTTCCCAAAATATAAAAAATAAAAATGGACGAAGAGCCTATGTCCTCGAAATGTTACCACTTGTGTGTGAGTCTATCATTACATTTTTCATATTTTTTGAGCAGCGGTGTGCCGACTTTTTTTCCCTTTTTTATTAATTTCCTTGTTGAGCACCCAATTTGAGCAACATATTGCTTTGCTGTGGATGTGCGTGCTTAGGATCTGATTTTACATTGTTCCCAACATATAACAATAATTTATGTGGATATATATACACATATATGTGTGTGTGTGTGTGTGTGTGTGTGTGTGTGTGTGTGTGTGTGTGTGTGTGTGTGTGTGTGTGTGTGTGTGTGTGTGTGTGTGTGTGTGTGTGTGTGTGTGTGTGTGTGTGTGTGTGTGTGTGATATAGAAGTTCAGTTTGTCAACTATTAGGAGTACCCTAGCATACAGCATATAAAGGTTACAGACGAGTTAAAACCGAGTTAATGTTCCACGAGTTAAAACCGAATTGGGAAAAAATGCTTTTTCTTATTTAGCACCTTGGGGGTGGAATAATCTACAAAAAGAGCTAAAGTTAGAAACTCTTATTTCCATAAATGAATTTAAAACTACTGTAAAGAGTGTTGTGATGGAGACATGTTCTTGTTTTTCTTAAGAGTCTCATTGTGTTTTATATTTTTATTTTTAACATTTTGTACTTTTTTTTTTTTATCGTGAAAATGTAATTTGGTGTTTGTTATGTATGCATTTGTTGTGATTTGGCTGCTACCTTGGCCAGGTCTCTCTTGTAAAAGAGATTCTGAATCTCAATGGGACCTCCTGGTTAAATAAAGGTATAAATAAATAAATACAGACATGGACTGAAGCTAAAAAACTTGGATGCAGATTTCAAATTAGACAGTGTAATTACCAGAGAAATTGTGTCTGCTAATTTAATCTTGCCAATGTAATCATGCATTCTGAATTCCCGACTATATAGACTCCGTTTTAAAGGTATTCCACGGCACTAAAAGAAGCCGTTTGCTGTTCAGAACAGATCTCTTTAGGGACATCTGCCGTTTTCTGGGACGCCTTCCACTCTCCTGCGCTCTCTACGGCCACATGGGCTCACTGTCCTCATTCACCACGTCCTTCACAAGCCCTTGAACAGCTGATAGCACACGTCTCGGTGTTCAATACGCTTCCAAATGAAGATGGACGTGCTTAATACTGCCAATTATTACAACTCATTATCCTCATAATTTGTATTTCAGATTTTTAGTTTTACAGATCGGCAGTCATAATTATAATCCAGTGAGCTGTGAGCATCATATTGACATAGATATGTGGCACAGAAATCTTCCAGAAATTATCCAGACGGTTCAGGTGTACAAACGGGGGCAAAGGCCCTCAGGGAAATTCATACTGGAGGAAAAGGGTAATATACGACTTCTCTTCCCCCGACATTTTGCATAATGGAGCAGCACTGAAACAGTTGAAATAAATGATGTTAATTCAGGGAAAGGTTAATGTGCGCACAGAGGTCACGATATGAAGATTACCTGCACAGATTGCAGCGATCAGACCCTTCCTGCCCTCCTGGTCCTTCAACACCTCTTTCACAGCGGGAGACTACAAAACACGCGCACACACACACACACACACACATATAATATGCATTACTGAAATCACTGTCACACTGTCACAACATCTCTTGAATTTACATGATTATGCAATGTTTGCATTTCACAATACGTCCGCATCTCTAACCTCAGCAAGATGACTCAAAGATGTTTTCTATTTATTTGAGGGACACGGCATAATGTTATGCAAGATGTGCATGGCGTTAAACTCTCCTATGGAATCCGTTCAACCGTTAAATACACATAATTAAAACGTATTTGTACCTCAGAAAGGTTCTGAGCTCCGAGCAAACCTCCAGGCAGAAGCACGACATCATATGGACCCTGTCAGAAAAATGACATGCATCTGCATTCGGCGGAAAACCAGGAACGTTTTCATTATCAAGATTGTTATAAAGCTGATGTGCATTTGTACATGTCAAGGGTAAACTGAAAATGTTTAAAGAAAGTCTAGTTTAAATCGAGTTATAACAATTTAAATTAAATTAGAATGGTAACCAATGGTATGGGTTTCCTGGCAATGCATTATTTATCCAGTAGATGGAGACAGCACTCCATTCACCTTCATCTTCATTCAGCACAAATCAGTTCACAGAAGAAGTGAGATTTAGTCTGATATTGAATTCAGAAGAACAGCAGCTACTTATGATGATCTCTAGACAACTTTGAAGTTATGGGGACCGAGCTAAAGCCGAACCTGTTTGCGGGCGTCCTCCAGACTGGAGTCGGGACAGATCATGACCTCACGGCTGCATTGCACTGGCTCTTTACCCGCCAGACCGGCCACAGTAACAGCAATCTGAGAGAGAGAGAGAGATGAGGGGCATATCTGTGTAATAGTTGGCATTTGACAAAATCATACATATAAAGCCAAACCTAATTGTGAAATTTGCTTAAGATTGAATGATGTATAAATAAGAGATTTTATGTTTCTGCTTTTTTTTTATCAGTATATTTTTACATTTGAAACTAATGTGAAACTTTTGCTTTTTTTTGTTATAATATAACATGCAAGTTTACAGGACTTACTTTTACAGGATATATCATTATTAAAATTACCCCCCCCCCCCCCCCACCCACACACACACACACACACACACACACACACACACACACACATATATACATATATATACATAGATAGATAGATAGATAGATAGATAGATAGATAGATAGATAGATAGATAGATAGATAATATTAAATAATGTTTAAAATGTAATTTATTCCTGTGATCAAAGCTGAATTTTCAGCATCATTACTCCAGTCTTCAGTGTCACATGATCCTTCACAAATCACTCTAATATGCTGATTTGCTGCTCAAGAAACATTTATGATTATTATTAATGTTAAAAACAGTTGTGCTGCTTAATATATTTGTGCAAACTATGATAAGTTTTTTCCAGGATTCTTGAAAAAGTTCAAAATAACAGCATTATTATTATTATTTTGAAAACAGAAATCTTTTCTAACATAACAAATGTCTTTACTGTCACTCTTGATCAATATAATGCATCCTTGAATAAAGTTTCACCTTCTACCAAAAAAGTACTTATAAAATCTGATTATGTAATAATGTCACAGTCCAGTTGACTCTCTGCAAACTTTGGCATTTACACAGTGGCAGCTCAGAGTCTGGCGGCAGCAGTGTGTGTGTGTGTGTGTGTGTGTGTGTGTGTGTGTGTGTGTGTGTGTGTGTGTGTGTGTGTGTGTGTGTGACCATATACAGTTGCACATGAGCAACATCCATGCAAAAGAAACACCTGATCACTGCATTCACTTAAAGAACACCGCAAAAATGAAGAGCATGCATAATATATAACTAGATGCCCACAGACATGCATTCAGTGGCACTCAATATAACATGTGTGTGTGTGTGGTACAGACCCCCGCTCTGCGCATGACATCCACCGGGATCACCGTCTCCATCTCCTCCGCTCCCTTCGCCAGAATCACTAGAGCTCTTTTACCGGCCATTGCTGTGAGTCCGAGGGCCTGTGTCTGTGTCTGTCTGCAATTCAATATAACCCCACTCACGTATCACACATTTATTATAAAATGTGTTTCCGGGTCTAGTTACTTGTGGGGAACTACTAGGCAAAATAAAAGTCCTCTTATATTCTTCTTGAATATACAGTTAGTGCATTCATTTATTATATTCTTACGTTTAATCATGTACAGACAAAATATTATTGTCATAATATAATCATGCGTATTAAATCACAAAGAAAAAAAAGCTTTGTTTATTTTTATTTTACAATAAAAAAGTAATTATTACAAAATACTACAGACTGTATCATTATCTGAGGGGTGAAAATCAATTTTATTAAAAAAAAAGTCACCATATAGATGGATGAAAATGTAGGCCCATTAGCCTAAATATACCCTAAAATGCATAGTGTTCATTATCTGATTTATTTTCAGTTATGGAAGGAAAACTAGAATAATAACGACAGATCAATATTACCTGAATAAAAGTGTTCCTTGTGTATTTTATATCTGTTTGGATCTCCTGAGAAAAAAAATTAGAGGTGGATATTCTTAACTTTTAAACAACAGGGGAATATATCCACAGTAATGTTACATTTGAAGAGTTTCACTTGGGTTAAAGGGTTCAACCAAAAATGAACATTTGTCATTACTTACTCTCCCTCAAGAATTTCTTTCTTCTGCTGAACACAAAAAAAAGATACTTTGAATAATGTTGTAAACCAGACAGTTTGCGGCACCCATTGACTTCCATAGTATGGGGAAAAATACCATGAAGTCTTTGGGTGCCGTAAACCATCCCTTTAATGTTTGTTTATTTATTTAAACTTAAAATAACTTAAGTAAATGTTATTTGCTTTTAAAATGGTAAAACATCACTGTTAAAAGCCAGTGCAGGTATTTCTGGAGAAATGTAGCTCTTTGGCCACTAGAGGACGCTATAGACCATTGTATTTGTAACCGCATTCAGTGTCATAATCACCTATGAGCAACAAAAATGTTGACACCAGATGCAAATTTCCAATATTTTCAAAATAATTGTATCATGAATGTGTTGATTTTAATAAAATGTAGATGAAGGTTGGACTGCTCCAACGCCCAGTGCAAAATTATCTAAATCCTGCACCCTAAAAAGAAGTAGCCTACAAGTCTCAAGCTGTTACAGAAAAAGCATCTGGAGATTCCATATTTGGACCGTGATATATAATGCATCAGTCAGAAGGACACACACTGCGCAGGGTCCTGGCTGAGGCCTGTTTGTTGCGTGCCTGTGTGCAAATCCAGCAGGGAGAGGTGATTACCAGCATATGCAACTGGGATCAACTGAGCTCACCCTACATAGTAGCACTAGCTTATTTTCCCTCTTTATTTAATTATTTCCCCAACTCTTTACCCAAGAAGTGTATAGTGTGCCTGTGCTGTAAATACAAAATGGCAATTAAAGTTGTTTGTAAAACAGGTGACCCTGGTATCCTGAGGGATTAGGCTTTGAAACACTGGCGATGTGGAGTCGCCCGCTGAACCATCTGTGCACAATCCTCAACATACTCTCTGCTGGCAGCCGCTCGCGCTGGTTAAGATGCACTGACACATTCTCAAGACAAAAGAGAACATCCTTGAGTTTGGACTCAACACAGCTTCTGCTGTCGCCTTGTAAAACAGGCCTAGCAGAGTTATGCGTGCTTACGCTGGGTTTGGAGTTTAATTGTTCTCCCTGAAAATAAGGGTTATTGCACCAAAACAGTCTTAATTTAGTGTCCATGACTACTTTCAATCTCTCTGATTTTACAGTTAAGACTTCTATATGTAAATGACATCTGTTACGACTGGCTCCTCATCCAGCGGCGCGGTCTGAGTTGTTTATGCTTTTATTCAGCAAGGACGCATTAAATTGATCAAAAGTGACAGTAAAGACATTTATAATGTTACAAAAGATTTCTGTTTCAAATAAATGCTGTTCTTTTTAACCTTAAAAATATTCTTGAAAAAATCAGTTATTACAGTTTCTACAAAAGTCTGTTTTCAACACTGATAATGATGAAAATGAGCAGCAAATCAGCATATTAGAAACATTTCTGAAGGATCATGTGACACTGACGACTGGAGTAATGCTAGCTTTGTAATTTAAAAATAAATTACATTTCAAAATATATTAAAATAGAAAGTTGTTATTTTAAATTGTTATAATATTTCACAATATTACTGTTTTTACTGTGTTTTTGATCAAATAAATGCAGCCTTGGCGAGATTTCTTTCAAATACATAAAAAAAAATCGAACTGACCCCAAACTTTTGAACCATGTGTTTATGTTTCAATAACTATTCAAAAATGTGTTTCGGTAATAATTAGCCAATTCTTGTTTTCAAAATATGGACTGGAGAGAAAGTTTTGAAATTGAAATTCATGTCAGAGTGATTTTATTTACAACATGACAGGCTTTTGCACCAAAACTACATTTCCCATCAGTCTCTGTGGCAGCAGGGGAAGGATGAAATACAGTCATCTAAAATATCAATTAAACACCTAATCTGCATACTTTGCTCTTTATTATGGTGGCACTAATGCTAAAAAAGGTTCTGTGTTGGTCAGCAAGTGAAAAAAGAGAGAATCAAATATAAAATTGCACAGGACAGAAACCCAAACATAGAGGCCATGGTGATGTCAGCAGAAAAGGAAAGTCTCTTCAGACTTTTCTCCGGCATCACATGCATATGAATCGTGCAGTAAAGTCCAAGAACACACATTTAGAAAGTAAATAGAGCCGGTTTAATGTTGACTTTTAGTTTAACGCATAATCTGTTTAAACAACTCTGCTTTTCTCTTCTCTGATTTACAACTCAACAAGCATGTCATCAGGCTGCAAAGACGCAACTTTTCAATCGAGGTTCAGTCATGGAGCGGAAAGGAAATGTGAGCAGATTCAAACTTCCACATTCAGTCTGTTTCCAGTTAGCCGTGTGTGTGGACTTCAGGAAGAAGTCGAGGAAGCTCAAAATGGTGCGTCGCTGGCACTCTCGAAAACCTCCCAGAGTCATGTCCCACAAACACACAGCTTAAGAGGAGTAATGCAAAACACATTTACTGCTGAAACAAATGTAGAACAAGGGATGAGAACAAGTGTGCTGGGCCTTTCATCTGGGTTTGGCAGCAAACACAGCTCTTCTTATTTCCTTCTGATATAGCAGTCTGATACGATCCTACTCATCTGCGATCAGATCGTCTGACTGACGCAGGAGCGTAAGGGCCCTTCGTGCAATTAAAGGAACATGCTTTATTATCTGCCAGACCCTCTGCAGACTGAAGCTTTATCTAACGCTGCGCAGAGGTTCCCGCTCAAACCTCAGGGGCTTCTGGAATGTTCCCACTGGGGATTCTTTAATACTGAGGATTTTTTCCTCCTTTAAAGAAGGCAACCAACAGATGCAAGAAGTCAGGGAATCCCACAAATTCTTGTTTGTCACTGAGTAATCCTGTTACCAGCCCTGTGAATATGAAACGGTGTAAACATGAAAATAAACACTTTCTTTTTTGCCTTTTTATTTATTTATTTATTTATTCCAGAGGGGTGAGCATGCACATGAAGACCGTGCTTCTATATAGGAGACAGACCTGTGTGACATCTGCATCAGACGGCGGAGGAATACACACAATGTTATAGCTTGACAAGTGCTGTACTGTATCTCAGGCTGCTAAAGTGCATATAACTTTTCAATTGCATATCATAAGTACATATTTACAGATCAAAACAGCTCACTCATTTTCCTGAACATCCATGCACATCCCAATGGCCCAGGTATACAGTACATGAGTACATATTTACATTTTCTTAACATATTTTCTCATCCCAACCGTAAGCACATATTTAAAAAAATATATAGCCTACATTTACTCAGTGCAACCATAATGATTGTGTGTACTGGGTGGTTACCAGGGCATTTCTGCACAAATGGTTTTCTGGTGTTTGATTTGAGGAATCATGCATAACACAAATGCTTCAAAGTTAAAAAACTTTAATATTAAACCATTTTAATCCTATAGGCTTTTCATTTAAGGATGTTGAGGTCTGCACAGACACCAGACAATAAAAAGTGATTTGGTAACATGCATGTCACTTTTTTATGCACAAATGTTACATCATTACTTCTTGAGTGTATGTCATTGATTTTTTTTATTAGTGATGATTGACTTGCAAACACTGCTAACTTTTCAGTCATATCTACCAGGTGAATGATTTAATGTGCAGTAATCATAATGAACAATCCAGATGTTGTCAGTCTAAAAGATGCACTGGTAGTAACTCACAATAATTTGTGACATTCATTGCCATTTACCGTTAAGAGCTTTGAGTCCATTTTTCTTCAAAGCAGTCAAAGTCAGCTCAGATAAAGTGCATTGCATTAACACCTGGTATCTTAGTTGTCTGTCCGTCCCATGCATATATGTTAATATGTCTTTCTAACACACACACCCACACACACGACATGATTTCAAATGCATGTGCTGCTCCCAGGCCATGGGTGCACGGAGATACGTGCGCGGCCTGTAGACTGTAATACTCCCGGTGGGATTTGAAGGTTCCACTCTCCTTTTGCTTTCATTAGCTCATAATAACACACAGGGCCTATCTTCAAACACAGCACGCTGATGACATGCAGACCTGAAGCAGGGCCCTATGGGGGCCAGCGCTCCGAGGTGGGTGTAACAAATACGGGGATTATTAGAGTGTAGAGCGGCTGACGCTGGTGCCCACCAGCTGAGCCCATCCTCGGCTTATCTTCACAAACGTGGCCCTCCGGTTCAGACAGCTGGAGGTGTAGAATATGCCAGGGCTTTTGCTTGAGCACCTATTTAATGATTTTCTATTGATTTTTAGGGGCAATAGTGAGTGGGATAATCCACAGCTACGGGGAGAACATGCCACTAATTGCACAAGAGTACATATCTATAAGTCGCCAGGAATGTTTCTGTGATTTGTCACTTCATACATTTTTTTTTTTTTTTTTTAAGTTTTATTAAAAAATGTACAGCTATAGGGAAATGCAAATGAGATCTTTTTAATGTCTTAATCGTTTCTCTAGTGAAAGTTAAAATGGGGAATTTGGCTTCAGTTTGGCCTCCTGAGTAAAAACACCTCTGGAGTCTCGAAAAGAGCTCAGATAAACTCAGTATGACATGAGATCTCAATACTAACAGCAAATTCTTCACACTTCATTATCTGAGCTTTTCCATTCACATCAATAAGCTAAAACGTGCATTGCTATTGATCACACTTCTAAGACAGTGCTGAGAATATCATATTTAACTTTTGTGGCTCATATGATACAGGAGGAGAATATGAAACTCATACTCGAGGAGGAAAAAAACAGCTTAGCTTTATTCAGAGGCTCAAACTGAGCAAAAATATGCAATATGGTGCTTATGCTGATATTTATAAGGCCAAAAAGTAAGATGAAATTCTGATCGCTTTTAATGTACTGTAACTCAATGAAATGTGTATAGCAGTATAACAGACATAAAATGCATATAAATATCAGGTGCTATCCCTCGGTTTCACAGGCAAGGTTTAAGCCTAGTCTCATGCAGACTAAAATGCATGTTTAACTGAAAGTAACATATGGCATATCTTTAAATATGTCACTGCCATTGTTTTGTCGCAAGATGCACACCAGTAATGTTTTCTAAGGTACAATTATAAAAGCTACTTAAATGTCCTAATTGAACTAAGGCCTAATCCTGGTTTATTAAAACCAGACCCATTTATAGTCGGGAGGCCAAAACTGATATTAAAACTTTGTCGGACACTTTTTGGTACAAGCATACAACATATCCAGTATTAATATTTAACCCCTCAACATGTGTTCTAGCCAGGTTGTCAGCTTCGAAAATGTTTTAATTTTTGTATACATTTTTTTTTTGTCCATTTTAACACTATATTCTTAAAAGTGGTAAAAGCGGATTTTTTTTCCAAAGTGCTTCCATTTTCTTCCATGTTACCTACTGTAATTTTGGCCAAATGTGCAATATAATCCAACTTATGTGCAAGCATGATCATTAAAAAATAATAATCAAAAATACCACAAGAGTATCACACCACAAGGGGCACTGTTGTGTCAGCACAGCTGTGATTTTTATATTGTGATATTGTGATATTATCCCAATATTATATCTTAGTAAGATTATATTTAACCCTCCTGTTATGTGTAAATTTCAGCAGTTTTTGTGTGAGGTCAAAATGCCCCCAGACATCACCGATTGGGTAAAAATGTGTACATGCATTATGAAAACTCTGTAACACTAGATGTGCATGTTTATGAATTTTTCTAATAAATACAATTAGCAAATTTTTCAGATGTCAAAGTTTCTTTGGGGTCTTAAGTTTTAGTGTGTGGGGGGGGGGAAACATACAATGCAATGCAATACAATGATGATTGAGAGTCAAAGCAAAAAGACACTTCAGCCTGAAGGGCTGTTAAAAGCCTCATCCTACATGGTTTGAGTTCTGTCATGTTGTGCTGTGGTGCTCGTGTGGGTGATGCAGGTTCGAGTCTGATGTGCGTTGTTTTCCGATCCAGAATATCCTGATCATTTCCTGCCAACAATCCACTCTCTAAACAATAAAAATGGCATGAGGTCAAAAATAAAGATGCAGCCGTCGATGTGCTTGGGACGGGTTGGAGACAGCTGTGTGCGGGATGTGGCAGGTGAGGCGAGCAGCTGTGTCCTGAAACCAAGTGTGTGACAGATCATGACATCACCCTCCCACACACAGACGCCCATCACACGGTAGCTTGTCTCCAGCCATGTAACATGCTGGCTCCTCTTGCTTTATGTTGTGCTAAGACTGATATAATTTGCTGTAAAACTCCCAACCTAAACACATATGGTGTGTATCAGCGGCCGCCCTCAACGTGGCATTTCTTTCAGACTAAAATCTGTAGCCGGTTTCTTTCAGTCACGCTGATCTGATGGGGTGAGATACGAGAGGATGGACAGAAATCATTCTGTTAATACTGGGCTATATTTACATGTTCATTCACAGCTGATTATATGGCGGAGAGACCTAGTTTCCTCCACTTGTTTATCTTAAAATATAACCGTTGCTGTGGTTTAAGGCCTATATGTACAGTCAAAAATAAATTGATAGGTTAAAAAAACTTTATTTAGATCAGTGGTTCATATCCTTTTTGACTCAAAGGCCACTCTTCATAAGATATTTACAGTATTTCTGCTGTAATTACGAGAAAGCAGCTTATTTTCAAACTTTTTTATTGATATACTGTACCGAATTCATAACATTGCTAGTTATTTACATATTTTATTAATAAACCATGTTTAATTTTGTGATCAGAAGTTATGCTCTGTATTACAGAACTGTATGTTCTTCAATAAAAACAGCATATTTTTTAATATTCAATGACATTTTTTTTTTTGATCACCATGGTTTTCTTGTAATGTAATGTAGAAGCCCTGGTATAAATATGGTAATCACCATGTGACACCATTACTGTACCATGGTACACCAAAGTACTTTTTTGTTAGGTACATTTTTTTGCATTTAAATTCAATGCACTATATAAAAAATGCACAGATTTTCATATTGCATCATAATGTCACCACAATAAACATTTAATTAAACTGTATGTTTCTAAAATCCTCATCTATTATCCTCTAATTCTAATCCAAATGCATTTAACTGGGTTGTAATGTATGTAGGTCTATAATTAACGCTTCAGGGCTAAAACTTAACTTTAGCCCTGGGGTATTAAATATTCCCTCGATCACATACATATGCACACACAATATAGCTGATATCTTAATTATGTCTTCAAAAAGTAGAAAAGAAGAAAGAAAAAACGACCCTATATTTGGATTTCCACTTTAAAGACACGGACGATACAAGTCCTCGATTGGAAATGTTCAATGCGGCGACAGAAGCCGGCTCACTGTCTCGAGCAGATAAGAGAACTGAACCATCAGAACTATGAAAAATAAACTCAGATGATCAGTGTCCTCCTCAAGCACACAGTGGGAGTGGATCAGAAACAAATGGAAGTCTTTGAATCTCGCTCTCTTTAATATCTCCCGCACTGTAACATCAGTAAGGTGACATTTCAGCGGCGCCATCAAGATCCAACACCGGCCCTGACGCTTCAGAAATCAATTCTCCGTGCATAATAGCCTGTGTGTATGACATGAATCAGGCCAGACCAGCCCTCTTCTCCACCCTCCTTTAAAGAGGAGGACATCATTTATTCTGGAAAAAAAAGAAAGAAAAGGGTCTGATAAGGGAGAAAGCAGGGAACTATATGGTAAAGAGTGGACAGATATCAAAACTCTTTCTTTACCTTCCTTTACATAAAAAATAAGTGCAAGTACTGTAAAATAAAGTGCAACCCAATCTATTTCCAATAAATCACAATTTGTTTTGATTTTAACCCCACAGGAATGTCTTTTCTGCTCACCAAGGCTGACTTTATTTGATCAAAACTACAGTTAAAACAGCAAAATTGTGAAATATTATTACAATTAAAAAAAAACATGAATATATTGTAAAAATGTAATTTATTCCTGTGATCAAAGCTGAATTTTCAGCATCATAACTCCAGTCTTCAGAGTCACATGATCCTTCAGAAATCAGTCTAATATGCTGATTTGCTTCTCAAGAAACATTTCTGATTATTATTAATGTAGAAAACAGTTGTGCTGCTTCATATATTTGTGGAGGATATCTTTTTCTGGATGTTTTGGTTCAAAAGTCCAAAAGAACAGCATTTATTTGAAATATTTGTCTTTACTGTCATCTATTTTTTTAACCATCCTTGATGAATAAAATTATTAATTTCTTTAAAAAAATCTTCATAACCCCTGCTTTTGAATGGTAGCACTTATAAGAGTGTACAGGTTAATATAAGACTACATGTATTAAGGTTAGGTTTATGAGTAGGTTCAGGGTTATTACCTTATTAATAATAAGTACATAGTACATGTATGTACATGGACTGTAAAATCAAATCTTTAAAGATCTGAAGTTCTGGTATTTTGATCGTCCACTTTAAACATTCTTAGAGTTAGTTGACGTGCTGTGCTTTCTAAATGCTTTCTTACATGTCATATGATTTTTCTACGGTTGACTTGCTGGTCAGGTGAATTATGTCAAAGAGCGAGGAATACCAACCATCTACCAGCGGCATGTTTAACAAACAGAGCCACTCTTCCTCCTTATTTCCATCTGTATACTATCGCAGGGCTGTCAGCACACGGATTGGCCTGCGGTTCAGCGGATGAAAGGGGAAAGATCCTGTTGAGTGAATAATCTCGGCAGTTTACAGAGAGAGGAGCTGGTGTCAGCTTGACAGAGTCTGGGTTGCACACAGGTTTGAGGATTCACACACAATCCCGTCGTCTCTTTAAGTTTGGACGGGGGAATGTGAAATCAATGGTACATCCATGTCAGAGATTGTTTGTGTGGGACTCACTGGCTCAGAAATGGAATAAAACTCACATTTTTCGGAGGGTTGAACTTGCTTTTTTTTCAGTACAAACTTGCATGGATCTCTGTATTGATTTGACATTTATGAAGTTTAACAGCTCTTGATGTCAAAGAACTATAGGTTTACTAAAGGAATGTAAAACAACAAATATTAGTTTAAAATACTATTTTAAAGGATTGCACAGTGATTTTTTTGGAAATCAGGCAATTTTAAAATATATTAATTTAAAGAGTCTCAAATCAAAATCCCAATTTCAAGCATAAGTAGCATTAATAATGACTCATTATTAGACAAACTAATTAGGGTGAGATTCGTTGATTGACCTGCAGGTGGCACTATTACGAAATGTCAAGTTATCACATTAATCTAAGAGAGAATTTAATGAGTAACATTTTAAGATTGCATTTGTGCTAACAATAAGCTTGGCTATCACTTCAGGACAACAATTAAAAATATGATTTGATGTTAACATGACGCTGAGCTAACAATGTGATACTGTAGGCTAATATAAAAATACAGTCCATTTGAATTAGAATAAATAAATATTAGGCCTAATAAAATAATATAATTCTAAAATATAAATAAATTCTATTAAATCAATTATTGCGAGATTTCTTGACAAGCAGCGCCTCAAACGTCCTCTGTTTATAATGAAACTTCTCCGTTAGACACGCCTGTCACACGTATTGCGCAATGATCTGCGTGTTGTAAGTCTATTGACACCCTGGTGTGTGAAAGCAGAGTTCTAGAAGAGCTCAGAGCATCTCTCTCTCTCTCTCTCTCTCTCTCAGTAGGGTAGCAGTTTAAGCTTGGCTTCTCATAGCCTGCCTCCACTTCATATGCAAAGGAGAGAGAAAAGCGCTACAGTCTTTGGCTAAAGCACTTTCCTCTTCATATAACCTAAAGTGACAACAGCGGCAGGATCCGGGCCAAGTGCGTGGTGCCACTCGCTGATGGATAATGCATTTAGCCTCCTCTCTGGCCTTGATTGTGCGCATTATCCAACAGGCGGCAAAACAAATGTTACTTTTCATTCTGTTCTACATAGTGGGAAAACACAAGTCTTTTAAGTTGCCTCTCTCTCTCTTTCTTTCCGTGCGTCTGTCTATCTGTTCACAGAGAGGTGAATGAACAGAGGAGATTAAACCTGGTAAACATAGACAAAACTGAGCTACTTCCGAATATAGTGGCTCTAAAATGTGTTTGGACTATAGTGTAGACATTATTATGCGCCAGAGAAACACGAATTTTTGTGTTTGAACTTTCATTTTTGCGGTATTGTATATTTCTATGGCATCAAAGTAAGTAGGCCTAATTAACTTAGTAGATTTTCTATAGAGTTAATGAAAGTTATCATGAGCATTGTCATGTTTGAAGCGGATGTCATAACAAATGTCAGTAGATTGAGAAGATTTTAAAACAAGTGGTTCATTCATAAATCCGTAAGATCTTACTTTCATGCTGTGGAAATACAAACAGTAAGATACACGGAGTGCAGCGCTGAAAAGGGGCGGGGCTACATAAGGTCTACACATAAAACTATTTTTAAAAAATTGTTAATTCAAATAAAGTTGAAATAAAATAAAATATAGGTAGCTATTAGATGAAAAACAAACTAAACAAAATTAGAAATAATTTTAAGAGGCCGTTACACGTCACCATTTTCAACTAAAAACAGAAAACTTTTTATGCGTTTTTGGCCATACATCAATGGCGCTTTGGGGGCCTGAAAACGCAAACTTTTAAAAACAGGATTCGAAGTGCAAGCTTTTAAAAACGATACCATTATCGTATCCGTGTAAACTACAAAAACATGAATTTGTGAAAAAAATTACGTCATGTGTATGCGTGTTACATGTTCAGTCTATAGGCGTGTAAAATATGTGTATGCTGTATTATACAATGTATAATATTTTTTTTTTTTTTTAAGTCTATAGGCATGTAGTGTTTCTTTACAAAATGACATCGCCATCTACTGGCCTGGCAGCAGAATACAGCGTTTTTAGTCATTTTCGTGGATCCATGTGAACAGGGATCATTTTGACAACATTGTCATCTGTCCAAGTAACTTTCCAAAAACAAAATATTTATAAATAAATATATATAAACAAAAGCCTATATTTTTGTCAAGTAAACGCACCTTTAAATGGAGCTAAAACTAAAACTGAAATAAAAAAATTAATTAAACAAAAAACTTTATATAAAAAAAAGAAAGCTAATTCAAAATATTAATAAACATAAAAATAATCCTTAAACAATTTGATCTGCTCCTAAAATCATGAATGTTATTGCATTATTAGATAACAAAATATCAAACAAAGTGTTCTATATTTGTCTTTTTATTATTTTATCATTTCAAACCTTTATTGTATTGCTTCAAGTCGGCATGAACAAGAAGTTGCGATTGTCTTTCTTCCCTATTGTGAGTATATCTGAGTTAAACAGCTTCTCAAATGAGGAGAAATGAAGGGCGGGACTTGATTTTGTCAATTCGGGAATTGATTGGATGGTTGTGGTTTGCTATTGGTGGATCTGATGTGAGTGACAGGTTGCCCCGCCCACATCATCAGAGAAGAGAAGAGATGTCACTGCAAGAGGCAGGGGAAGTTATTTTGATTAAAGATTACGATCACATGAAAAATCATTTGTAATAAACACTGCAATATTCCATAAACACATAAAGACATTTGTATCTAATGCAAAGAAAATCAGATAGTTTTAAGTCCACCATACTTTTTGACCACCATACACTATCCGTATATATCTTTGATCTAACGTGATGGATCATTCCTTAAATCAATCCGGGACAGAACGCCCCTCACCAGTGGCTTTCCACACGCAGGACGTCCCGCCCTCGGAGCGTCTCTTATTAAATAAGCACCGCTGAAGGCCTGCAGGTAGCTCCCAGGACCACGCCAATTTAGGGCCTGTTTGGTTTGAGTCTTTTTTATTAGAGTGGATCGAGACTTAAGCTCCATAACGGTGCCGTAGTGATTCTCCCAGACAGAGGCCCCCGTTCCCCCGCAGAACAGACCCTCGACCAGCCCATATCAAAACACTGGCCTCTTTCAATCCCACAGCCAGAGCTCTCTGTCTCTCACGCCTTTATCCCACAATAGAAGTCCAATATCTCGGAATTCAGTCATTTCCTTTATTAATAAGTGCGTTTAGACATTTTTATGATTGCTGAACCAATAGATCTTCATTTTCTGAATTAAATGTGGAGGTGTTTGCCTGTGCAAGGGTGTTCTGGGTGGCCTCTACTCTCTATTATATTCACTTTTATCATGTAAAGATGATCTAAAAGTCTAGGGTTGGTAAGATTGTTTAATGTTTTTATTATCTTCTGCTCATCAAATCTGCATTTATTTGATCAAAAATACAGTAAAAAACTGCAATATTGCGAAATAGTACTACTATTTAAATAATTGTTTTCTATGTTGATATATTTTAAAATGTAATTTATTCCTGTGATCAAAGCTGAATTTTCAGCATCATTACTCCAGTCTTCAGTGTCACATGATCCTTCAGAAATCATTCTAATAGAATGAAACATTTCTGGTCATTATCAATGTTGAATCAGTTGTGCTTCATATTTCTCGTGCTTCATCAAGGAAACTGTGATACATTCTATATTCAGATTTTTTGATGAACAGAATGTTCAAAAGAACAGCATTTATTTGAATTAGAAATTAGAAAACATTATAAATTCCAAATACTTTGATCAATTTAATGAATCCTTGCTGCATAAAATTATTAATTACTTACTATACATATTATACATACAGTATATATATACTTATACATGTAAAAAGCATCATTCATTTCTGTAGCACAAACTTGCTAACTATGAGAAATAATAACAGTGATTCTTGATTTAGCACTAATAATTATTACTACACACACACACACACACACACACACACACAAGAATGCGCAATAACATGCCTATGATTCGGGCCATGGGAGCTCATTGGGAACGGGCGGCGTTCCAGAAAGATCTGTGTGGCCGCCCACTTCTTACATCACCGTGCCATTCTCATCACACTCACTAATGCTCTCAGCTGCCCCTCTATGACATCATTTCCTGCCCCAGCTGGGTCTGCGTGGTGACATAAACCTGCAGCAAAACTTCCCTCTCTCGTATAGCTTTGGATCAGGCTTTTATGGCAGGAACGGCGGACATGCACAAGGGTTGTGGGAAAACACAACATGCCACGGATGAAGAAAGTAGGGAAACTGAAAGATCCAGCTGTTAGATTTAAAACATCATGGGAAAATGCTTGTTCTCTTCGCTTCTCATGTCAATGTAATTTTACAGATTCCAAACAAAAATACATTTCAGATTTATATAATCAGTTCCTGGTGTGACATCAAAAGTTCATTTCATACTCCAAAACAAATAGGGCATTGAAAACAAAATCTAAAACAATATATTTTTTTTGGCACCAAAAATGTATTATATATAGGCCTACTCTAATGCTCAACATGTTTTTGAAAGTCTGCTCACCAAATATATATATTTTTAATATTTTTATTTTTTAATTATTAACTTATTACTCCAGTCTTCAGTGTCACATGATCCTTCAGAAATCATTCTAATATGATGATTTGCTCCTCAAGATTATTATCAATGTTGAAAACAGTTGTGCTGCTGTTTTTCAGGATTCTTTAGGTGAAAATGAAAATGAAAAATGTCTTTACTGTCTCTTTTGATCAATTGAATGCATCCTTGTTGAGTTAAAGTATTAATTTCATAACTGAACCATGTTCACCAGCCAAACCTTGACCTCTTGGTGTTTCTGATATAAAGTGAGACTTTGTTTCGTAATAGGATAAAGTTTCAGTAAGGGGATCATGGTCAGAAGTCACTCCTTTCCTTTCAAAACAAATATTTATCTTTTGAATTGAAGTGCTTTAATTTGAGACCCAGCTATAACACATTCTCATCTCAGGCATGTTATGCAGCTCAGATAAACTAGTTGCCTCTTGATAGAACACAATTACCATCCAAGACAGACAAGTCGGCCACTTCAGCCGAAGTTGGTAAACTTCACAATTTCCTTATTGTTCCACGGCATGAAAATAACTCCCTAACAGCCATACGTTTTCATTCTCCTGCCTCTGCGGAGGACTCGAAAATGAGACTTTATGTTTCATACACGCCGCATCTCAGTGGCTTCAATAATCCTGCAAATGAAATCGATTCTCTCTCTCCCTCTCACCAATTCAGATCCCAGCTGGGTTTCCCATATGTGGCCGTAATGAGGAACGGCAAAGTCAATCCCTTATATCGGCATACCTGCTAAAGCTCGGCCTCAGCAGAACATCCAATCCTTCTGTAATTACCCATAATGCAAACAGACGCACTGTGTCAGCCCCATATTTTTTTTATTTTGAATAACGTCGTCTGTATTTCCATAAATATTGACGCATGGATTTAATGCAGTTCATTACATGCTTCTCAGAGGTGTGCTGTGTTATTCTGAAAAGAAAAGAAAAAGGTAGTGAATCCAAACAGTGTAGAAAGTAAACGAATAAACATGCAGAAATGATTTGTTTCATCTCAAAATTCTAAGTGTAAATATCAAGATATAGTCAATAATGATATTCCCAGAATGCCAGAGACATTTCAAATTGTTAATGGTGGTCTCTGAATTGGGAAAGAAACGGATTTTCTTCACAATTATCAGCGAGGTCTCCCTAGAAATGGCTCGTTTCATGTGTATTCTGCAGACTGTGAACAACTGTGTCATTTTTTGGCCGCTCCGTCCACCCAAATTAGATTATGCCGGCCAGCACACACTTCAGCATCACAGGTTTAAACTCCAGGAACAGACATCTGCATGAAAACACTTACCACTCATTCATGTTCTCACTTCTGGGCTTTCGGCAGGTGGAAGTGCAGGTCAAACGCTCCAGAACATGTCTTTTGCTTAGATCGGATCTTCAGTATTAAGTGTTTTAATGTGAATATTACCTTGAAAGTGTTGCTGATGATTAGCTAGCTGATGATCAAAATATTACTCTAAAAGATCAAATCCCCTCATTTAACTTTTTTTTTTTTTTTTTTGTAGCACTTTACAGTAAGGTCCCAATAGTTAATGTCAGCTAATGCATTACCTATGTTCGCTGATCAATATTTATATGTCAATAAAAGCCTAAATTCTATTTGTTCATCATATAAAGCGATTGAATCTCTTTTTTTTTTTAATTTGGAGTGAACCGCTCAATTCATATGGATTAGTTTTACGATCTCTTTATAGGAAGCATCACAGTGTCAGTTGCATGCAAGGACAGAAAGTTCTCAGATTTCATCAAAAAGATCTTCATTTGTGTTCTGAAGATGAGTGAAAGTCTTACGGGTTTGGAACAACATGAGTAATTATAACAGAATTAAATTTTTTGGGTGAACTAACCCTTTAAAGGGATAGTTCACTTTGAAATTAATTTTTGGTATGCTTTAGCTTACCTCAAGGGCATCCAAGATGTAGGTGTCTTTTTTTCCGCAGTAGTTTCAGTTTTGATATTTTTGCCCTTGAGGTAAGCTAAAACATACCAAAATGTAACTTCAAAGTGAACTATCCCTTTAATATGTCAACAAAATGAAATAAATGTTTTGTCCAATGTTTGGATTTATGTCCTGGAAATGAATGCGAATGAGTGCATATTTAATTAGATAGTGGATAATTTGCATATTTAAATATAACATTTCAGAAAACTTGTAATACAAAACAATTAGATATGATTAATTAACTGTGAAGTATGGTGATATCTATAGGGTAAGATTTTACCCTATTCACCTGTAGTGTCTCTTTTTAATGAAAGGTCGCTGAACTCTTTCTAGTGAAAGGTGAGTGTGCGTGTGTGTGTGTGTGTGTGTTTATTTTAGTGTGCTGTGGCAGTCAGTCACCTAAGGTGTCTCAGGTGTTTGTTATCTCTGTGATCGTCCTCCACTCATCTGGTGCTCGATCCGTTAAACGTCCCGTTGCTGGATTCTGCTTTAAGAGGGCAAATCGATTACTCGACCCCCTGTACATTTCACAGCGCATTTTAAACACGATCGGGTCAATTAAAGCCTGCCAGTAAAGACCACTCTAAATGCATTTCCCACGATAACCGACCGCCATCGCGCCGCAACACTAACTGGCACTTCTTCCCTTCCCAGCGCTAAAGACGCGGCTAATGTGCTTCTCGGTGACAGGGTGAACATTCCCTGTCCACTGCAGCCGGCGTCCTGACAGCGGGGATGTGACAGGCCTAATGGAAGATGATTACCGGGAGGCATCTATTAATTTAGCCCTAATCACAACAAAGAGAGAGGCAGCACTTAACAGCTGTGAAATGGCAGCCGCTGTTCGGAAATGAAGCCCGGGGAAAGGCAGAGGACAGGGGTTAGCACTGGTGCTGTTATTACCTGCTGCTATTGTGCGGATCGCCAGCCTGGCTTAGCCGTCCGTAACTCTATAGGTTACATTTGCCATCCACTTTAACAGGGAGCTCTCGGTAAGCTGAGGGACGGTGGGAAAAAAGAACATAAAGGCGATTGGTTTGCATGCGGAGTGCCGGAGAGATTGTGATCCAGGTGAAAAGCTGACAGTAACAGGTTTAAGCTCTCTGGCTTTATTTGTGGAGGAGAAGGGATTGTCGCTCTGACCCGATTGCGAGTGCTCGACTTCCTATCAGTTTAGTTTGAGAACAAAGTGTCCAGATGACCTTTGCCTAGCGAGGATAAAGACAAGAAAACACTTTTAACAAGCACATGCCAAGCCTCCTCTTCACATGACCAACTTAGAGTACACCCACTAATGAAAATGCTGTCCTCATGTTGTTTAAAACCGACACTTCTGTGTTTTTGTTGCTCTTTAGAACAACAAAGCACGATAAATCATCATAATCTTCAGTTGTCACATAATAACTGGCAGCACTTTATTTTACAGTCGAATGTACTTCTTATAATTGCAATAACTGGGTATTAACTACTAACCTACACCTAATCCTAACCTTAACCCATTACCTTATATTAACCAGTACTTTCTTAGGTAAGTACATGTAAGTGCACGTACTGTAAAATAAAGTGCAACCTAATAGCTTTGCACAAGGAAACAGTTTGAAATTTAAGTCGGTTTACAAATATAATTTAGGTAGGCCTTCAATTACTGTTGCCATTGCCAAGATGCATTGCACCAGGTCTTACATCAATATTGGCAAATTATGGATAATTTGGCCAGATCTGGACATTATTATGACTAAATAAATTAACAGAATTTTCATGTTTGGGCTGGTTATGGATCCACTATCATTCAAAAGTTTGGGGGTCAGTAAGATTTTTAAAATTTTTGTGAAATGCCAACTTATACTCATTAAGGCTGCATTTCTATGACCAAAATTACCAAAAAATCTGTAATATTGTGAAATATTATTACAATTTAAAATACCAGTTTTCTTTTGGAATATATTTTAAAATGTAATTTATTCCTGTGATCAAAGCTGAATTTTCAGCATCATTACTCCAGTCTTCAGTGTCCCATGATCCTTCAGAAATCATTCTAATATGATGATTTGCTGCTCAAGAAAAATTTCTTATTATTAATGTTGAAAATGTTTGTGCTGTTTAATATATTTTATGGAAACCATGATACATTGTTTTTTTCAAGATTCTTTGATGAATAGAAGAATCCTGTCACTTTCGCATTAATTGAATGCATCCTTTGCTGAAAAAAATAAATAATTTTACACAAATAATCCGTGCGATGGTTTTATTTTTTGATCAGCTGTTTTTGTAATGAGGGCTTCCACACCGAACGCGAATGTGCTGCGGAGAAAAAAATATTTTTATTTTTATTAATTTTTTATTTGTACTTTTGCGGCGACAGAAAAGGCTTCAGCCAATCACATACAAGGAAACAAAGGTGACGTCACAGCAACAATGACGGATCTTCTGATTGCTTGTGTGTCGACGAATCCCGTTTTGTTTGACAAAACGAACAAAAACTACAAGGACAACGATTTGAAAGTTCGGTTCCCTGAAGTTTGTGGTTTGTCTCGTCAGATGCGGTGCCACTGTTTGAAGGGGCAAATTGTCCCACAGACTTCCGAAAGTAAGTGCGGAACCGGCCATGATAAAGTTTTAGCTCCTGTACAAGATTAGCATACTCCCCTTCAGACTCTCTGTTCTTTAAAGGGATACTCCACCGATTTTTCATATTAAACTATGTTATTCCCTTAACTAAGATGAGTTGATACATACCTCTCTCGTCTCAGTGCGTGCACTAAATCCCTCTGTCTTGCGGCGAAACTTTGTTAGCACTTAGCTTAGCCCAGTTCATTCAATATGGGCCAAGCAGAGAAGCTACCAAACACCTCCACGTTTTCCCTATTTAAATACAGTTACTCGCGTAGTGTAACTCGACCTAGGACTGTGACACAAAACAAAACGTTGCGCTTTTCTAAGCGTGTAAAATGGATAACTATATTGTATGGCGGAATACCATAGCAAGTGCTTGTAAGCACTTCGACTTGGCGCAGTAATATCTTCACTAGAGGGAGCGGGGGCCGGTGAGAGGATTTTTCACGAGTGAAGATATTACTGCGCCAAGTCGAAGTGCTTACAAGCACTTGCTATGGTATTCCGCCATACAATATAGTTATCCATTTTACACGCTTAGAAAAGCGCAACGTTTTGTTTTGTGTCACCGTCCTAGGTCGAGTTACACTACGCGAGTAACTGTATTTAAATAGGGAAAACGTGGAGGTGTTTGGTAGCTTCTCTGCTTGGCCCATATTGAATGAACTGGGCTAAGCTAAGTGCTAACAAAGTTTCGTTACGCGTCCGGTTTGAGAGTAGCCTGACTACGTCAGACTTCGTACTTCCGCTCAATTTCAGTTCGCTTCAGTACTCAGTCTGAGATAGCGACCTATCTCCCAGTTTTCCTCCGGCCTCAAAACAGCCGACCAATCAACGAACAGAGTGCGGGCTGAGAGCCGTGACGTAGACGCTGATTGTACCGTGGATGCGTAGATTTACTTCACATAATCTGCAAAAGTCGTTCACAGCCAAGTTCACTCCGGTATTTCGCTCGATGGTTTTGTTTTCGCATCATACATGTGTTTACAGTGGAAGTTTACATGTGTTTTTCTTAGTGTGAACAAGACTTTAATCATCTAAAGAACCCTTATCTACTATAAAGAACCTTTTGTGGAATGGAAGGTTCCATGGACGTTAAAGGTTCTTCATGGAACCATTTATAAACAATCTTTATTTTTAAGAGTCAGCATTGAGGAATATCAAGCCAAGTTTGAGGTTATTGTGACGTTTGTTGTGCCAATGTCGTGTGTACTCCAGCCCTTCCCTAAAGGACATTTCCACAGTTCGGGATCACAGGACATCTCTTCCGCTGTGTTTGTATCATGCAGACACTGTAATACACTGGCTAATAGGTTTTACGGGGCCTTTGGGAGCCCTCTTGTGCCAGCTATTGTGGAAGTCATGAGTTGTATGATCTTGCAATTATAAAAATACACTAAACCAGCACAAGGCGGATTTCCCTTTCTCCTAATTATCTTCCTATTGTGTGTCGCTTGGCCAAGGAGGGGCACTGATGCCATAAGCTGGAGAAAGAGAGAAAGAGACAGAGACATCCATAGCCAGATTTGGCTTGTTGGCAGCGGCTTCCAGCCAGAGCACAGTTACCTTTTATTATAGTCATAATTAGAAACTCACGCTGCCAGCATCATGAAAAGAGGCTTTTGAAGTCATGCGCTCGCAGGGTGTCGGCTGGAACCAACCGGAGGCCCACAAACTGTTCAATTAACACAGGGAGCCAGAGCTCTGGGCAGCAATAATATGACAAACAAGCCAGAACATTCCGTTTGGCGTCATATGAATTAATCAGTCAAACAGCGGTGGACATGTTGGGCTTACAGACGTTTGATTCATTCCTGGGGACTGATGAGGCCCGTGATTAAATTAGGGAGCTCTTAACCAGCCCGTCTGAGGGGGGCAACAGAGAGGTGTTTGAGGGAGTTCAATACAGGCTGACAGGCAGATCCACTGAAGGGTTCAGACCCCACTCAGAACCCCACTAATTACCTAATTACTGACACACATGAACAGCTGCATCTGCTTGACCACACACACACACTCACACACGCACGCTCACGCTCACACACACACACAAACACACTCATTCTTGTACATCTATCTTTATGAGGACAAGCCGCTTACCCTAACCTTACCCATCACAACTAAGTGCCTAACCCGAACCCTGACCCTAAACCGACCCTTAACCTAATTATAACCTTATCCCTAAAACCAAGTCTAGACCCTCAAACAGGCCTTTAAAGGCTCTCAGAAAGTCAGGACCGGCCAAAATGTCCTCACTTTACTCTCTTTGTCCTCACTCCAATGGTCTAAAACTCAAACTGGTCCTCACAAAGATAGTTGTACAAGTACACTACACTACACTACACACACACACACACACACACACACACACACACACACACACACGCATTAAGGTAAACACAATATATATTTTAATCTCATTTGGTGTTTATCTGGTGATGACCTCATGCATTTAAAGGGATAGTGCACTTAAAACATGAAAATTCTGTCATCATTTACTCACCTTTGTGTTTCAGACCTGTATGAGTTTCATCTGTTTCTTAATATCTTGACTAACCAGGTTTATAATCGTTAACTAACCTTTTATATTAAAATAGTTGTGTTAACTAAATAAAGATGAAATAATATTATTAAATATTTTATGACAAACTAAATGAAAATTATTATTATAGAATAGAATTATTGCCTTTGGTAACTTTTCCATGTTTCTTTTCCATTTTGACTGACCAGGGTTATTATCGTTACCTAAAACTTGTTAATTAAAATAAAGAGGAAATAAAACATTATTCTAAAACTAATATAAATTTTAGACTAAACAAAAATCAGATATCTTGCATTGGTAACCAAGTGAAATAAGTTTAAGTTCAAGCACTAAAATTATTGAATGGACATGAAAGTGATAATATTTTTAAAATAATAAATAAATAAATAAATAAAATGACAAAAGCTCATAATGAAATTACTAAAAAATAAACTGAAATTTAAACTGAAAAAATATATATAAATAAATAAAAGCTAATAAAAAATCTTGATTATAAACTATAGTATAAATAACACTAAGATAACACAGTGTTATTCTAAGGAAAAGATTGTGAATGATCTGAAGAGTTCCCTTGGGATACTTGACAAATCACTGACCCTGATGTAAATGCAAGTAATATATTTCGTTACCCAACAAAAATCAATAAATGAGGAAAAGTGATCTTGGTTTAAATATGAACTCCTCCCAGTCCAAAGGGCAAGTTCATTATTCAGCTCATTTACATTAATTATGCCTGTTTTCATTCAGCACTGCTCAATTATGATTCTAAACATCATTGGTGTCATTTTGGAATAATTTTACCTGACCGTATCTAATTTCCTAACATCCCAGATCAATATTAGCCAAAAGAAGAAATTACAACCATTAACAATATGGAGTGTGTCAGTATATTTCTAATGCATGAATTGTCCCAATGTATGATGTATCTCAATATATCATAAAAAAGTGACTAAGATCAAATATCAGTACTATCCAGAATGAAATTGCAGTCCTTAATAATACCTTAAATATATGGTAATGAATTTGAATATATTAAGGACTGTCATTCCAGCCCGAGAATATATTCACAATATAAATATTTACATCAATATTTAAATATGATGTAATAATGGAGCAGTAAACGTTTGGTGTGGTAAATATTGTGTACACACTATCTATTTACAATGCCATTCTTGCGGATCCTGCTAACAAACACACTTTTGCCATCTCTAATTGAACATGGGGCAAATTTAAATAATAATTAACGTGATGATTTTTGCAGTTCGAGGGCCTTTTGCTGTCACACACACACTTATGTGCTCACAAACACACACATAGTGATTTACCTTCATGTGATGCTCCAAGCTCACTTGAGCGACCAATAAGCCACTTAAGCCTGGTTTCCATGGCAACCGCACACAGGCTTTTAACAGGCTGTTGCTTCACCATCCGTGTCTACTGTATTAATGAGATAATTACACGAGCATACATCCCGACTGCTGTTTAGAAACACTGGATAACGATGCCTATTTACATAAGTTAATTACGACAAACTGAGAAGTCAATGCCTCAGTTAGTTTGTGCCTTTGTAAAGCGCTCAGCCTGAGTGGAGCCGAGAGTCTTGAATATTGAACAGCTGATGCATTTAATGCAGCTCTGATAAAGGACTGTTAAGCATCTAAATGGGAAATTTGCCCTTTTGAATTGTCATTTTAAATGTTGCTTTTTTTAGAATTATAAAGTGAAGAGTTCCAGTTCTAAACTCTGATTGGAGCAAGTTAGAAAGTGTTTCTAAACAGGAAACACACACACACACACACACACACACACACACACACACACACACACACACACACACACACCTGTGATCAGTCAAAGAAAAACATCCCGTGGTCAAAAAAGTTTGGATTTATTAACAAATTGAATATATTTTAAGTTAATTTTAATTGCAATAACTGGATATTAACTAGGGACTAACCTACACCTAAACCTAACCTTAACCCATTACCTTATATTAACCAGTACTTTCTTAGGTAAGTACATGTAAGTACAGGTACTGTAAAATAAAGTGCAACCTAATAGCTTTGCACAAGGAAACAGTTTGAAATTGAAGTCGGTTTATAAATATAATTTAAGCCTACATACATTTCAATTACTGTTGCCATTGCCAAGATGCATTGCACCAGGTCTTACATCAATATTGGCAAATTATAATTTGGCCAGATCTGGACATTATTATGACTAAATACATTAACAGAATTTGCATGTTTGGATGAACTATTTCTTTAAATTCCAAGATGGGCTGGTTATGGATCCACTATCATCCATAAGTTTGCGGTCAGTAAGATTTTTTTTAATGTTTGTGAAATATCAACTTATACTCCTTCAAGGCTGCATTTCTCTGATCAAAATTACCAAAAAATCAGTAATATTGTGAAATATTATTACAATTTAAAATACCTGTTTTCTTTTGGAATACATTTTAAAATGTAATTTATTCCTGTGATCAAAGCTGAATTTTCAGCATCCTTACTCCAGTCTTCAGTGTCACATGATCCTTCAGAAATCATTCTAATATGCTGATTTATTGCTTAAGAAACATTTCTGATTATTATCAATGTTGAAAACAGTTGTGCTGCTTCATATTCTGTTGATAGTTTAGCATGGTTTCATTCAAAAGTTCATTCAACATGGTTATTTATCATATAGGCTAAAGGCACAGCTGTGTCTTATTGCTTTATAGGATTTGCTTTTCTAAATGCAGATTTTTTCTAAATGCAGATGGAGTTTTTCCAATCAAAAGAGGTAGAGAAGGAATCTATATGGTCTATATCAGAAACAGACTAGAGCAGGGGGTCGAGGAACCTTCCCATGATGCCCCCATGCTGTGCACCCAAGCACTGCATCTACAGCGGCGAGAGACGCTCCCCTGCTAAGTTTGAAAAGACCAATTTTCGGCTAATACGGAGGTCGTGACAGCGGCATAAAGGGCCTGGTAGGACATTATAGCGGCGAAATTGTAAATATTAGTTAGAGACAGACACAAATGGAGGGGCAGGCTGTGGGAAATTTCCATACGGCGCACTGTGGCACCACTGGTGGCCCACCGCGGCGGAATAGATTTTCCATTCTAGTGTGTCACATTAGATTTTCGGAGGTGCTGGGTGGCAGGTACATATCATTAGTAACACTTTAGCGTGGTAATGAACCTTTTTATTTATCCTCCACTCTCCTCATGAATGCATAAGGAGTCTCTCTGCCGCTACCCCCCAGAGAGAGAGAGAGAGAGAGAGAGAGAGAGAGAGAGAGAGAGAGAGAGAGAGAGACAGCATGGACAGTGACTGTTTATAGTGAGCCAGTTGGGAACAGCTGAAGAGCTGCTAAAACACACAAATAATATACACTACATGCCATCACACACTTCTCGGCCTTCATACGTGTAGCACAAACACTCTAAGATGAGTTACACACCAAACTTTAAAGTTCCCCAATTATGCTTTTTCGAATATTACCTTTCATGCAGTGTGTAATATAGCTGATTGTGAATGTAAAAGGTTTGCAGAGTTTCAAAGATCAAAGTACACGATAAATAAAGTTATTGTCTTCTAAAAGAAAGAATAGATTCGGAGTCTCATTTCCTGTTACATACCTAAAACAATGTAACATTTGCATAATGGTCTTCATTGGCTGCCTGCGAATGATGTCAACTGTCTATAGTTGTAGCTGAGACTCGAAGATTTTTTTTTTGTTGTCCTCATGTCGAGAAGACGCTGTTCAAAAGGATGAGGACTCACGCTGGAATCGATACAGAAAATCCGACGCCATTGTTACTGTTCGTAAAACTGTGTAGTGCTGAGGAAGATCTGGAGCTGAAGTTCAGATATGGTAATAATAAATTCATTTCTGAAGCGGTCTGTAAGAGGTAGGTCAATCACAATAGACTGGGCCATCTGACCAATCAGAGCAGAGTAGACCAATCACAACAGACTGGGCCATCTGACCAATCAGAGAAGAGTAGACCAATCACAACAGACTGGACCATCTGACCAATCAGAGCAGAGTAGACCAATCACAACAGACTGGGCCATCTGACCAATCAGAGCAGAGTAGATCAATCACAACAAACTGGGCCATCTGACCAATCAGAGAAGAGTAGACCAATCACAACAGACTGGGCCATCTGACCAATCAGAGCAGAGTAGACCAATCACAACAGACTGGGCCATCTGACCAATCAGAGCAGAGTAGATCAATCACAACAAACTGGGCCATCTGACCAATCAGAGAAGAGTAGACCAATCACAACAGACTGGGCCATCTGACCAATCCGAGCAGAGTAGATCAATCACAACAAACTGGGCCATCTGACCAATCAGAGAAGAGTAGACCAATCACAACAGACTGGGCCATCTGACCAATCAGAGCAGAGTAGACCAATCACAACAGACTGGGCCATCTGACCAATCAGAGCAGAGTAGATCAATCACAACAAACTGGGCCATCTGACCAATCAGAGAAGAGTAGACCAATCACAACAGACTGGGCCATCTGACCAATCAGAGCAGAGTAGACCAATCACAACAGACTGGGCCATCTGACCAATCAGAGCAGAGTAGATCAATCACAACAGACTGGGCCATCTGACCAATCAGAGCAGAGTAGATCAATCACAACAAACTGGGCCATCTGACCAATCAGAGAAGAGTAGTCCAATCACAACAGACTGGGCCGTTTGACCAATCAGAGAAGAGTAGGCTTGCAGAAACAAGGGGTTTAGAGAGACTGAATCTTCGAACTACTCTTCGAATGAGAAATGAGATGATGTGCAATGTATATTATGAGAAAATTAAAGTGTTTTTTGACCTTGAATGCATATAAACCTCATCCAAAACTACATAGAACCTATAAAATAGCATAATAGGGGCACTTTAGTAATTACACTGTAAAGTAAGGTTGTAAATAAAAAAGATTATTAGAGCATGTTTTTCAAGAATATACTAATTCAGTCTTTCTACTTTTCTTCAGTCTGTTACTTGCGTTTCTATGTAATTAATTGTGAAATGTACTAGCAATTTCTGAGTGATTGCAGAGATTTGTCTAAATTGAAACTCTTATATATATATAAAGGTTACTAAAGGACGTTTTCGTATAGCAAAGCAATAGAAGAACCATTTTGGGTATCAAAAATAACCTTTCAATCAACAATTATTAAAATAACCTTTTTTTTTTGTGAAGAATATTTTTATAATCTAAAGAACCTTTTTGTACTATATATAATCTTTTGTGTAATGCAATGTTTCCATGGATGTTAAAGGTTCTTCATGGAACCATAGATGCCAACATCACTCTTAAAAATACCGATTCTTTGTTGGCATCGATGGTTCCATTAAGAACATTTAACATTGCACAAAATATTCACAAAACCTTTATCTTTAAGAGTGTAGGGTCATTTTGGTTTCTGATTTTTGTTTTGACGTGGACTTGAGAGTTCCTTGGTAAGCTATAATTGTAAAGTAGCTCCCCAACACTGTTAACAACCACTGAAGCAATTTCACAAGCTTCAGATCCAGTAAAAACACCCCAAAACAACCCGGCCACAAGCAATCAACTGACCTCATTGTTGTGGGCAGATCACTGGCTAAATGCCCCCTGACAGCACTCAGAGGACTGATGACCCCCTCCGTGAGGGTTTAAACGTGTGAATAGATCCCCTGCCTCAGCATCTCTGGAGAATCAGGCATATCACAGCCGTTACATGAGAGTCTGTCTGCCAGCAACTACACACACACACACACACACACACACACACACACACACACACACACACACACACACACACACACACACACACACACACACACACACACATGCACACGCACACGCACTCTCTCTCTCTCTCTCTAAAGACATTTCACAATGACAATTGAAATTAAATATTTATTTATATGTATAACTGACAAAATTTATAACAAGAAAGGATACATCCATATTGAAGGGCCTTTTAATAAGCATTTGTTTTGGTCAGAACAACAAAAAAAAAAAACATATAATCTTAAAATAAAATAAAAATAGGGAAAAAGTTCATACAGAAACATTCAATCTCTTTAAATAGTTTCAGTTTTTCAGTCCAAAAAAAACAAAAACAAAAAAACAAACCTTGCCTTTTTATAGAGGCCTAACTGAATTGAAAGCACAGTGATAAACAGTAATATTTAACTAAATATGTATTTCAAAATAAACAGAAAAATTAAATGCTATGAACGAACACTATTGAGTGATGACTCACTTGTTCAATTTGAAGGGTTAGTTCACCTGAAAATGTTAATTCTGTTATTAATTACTCTCCCTCATGTCGTTTCAAACCCGTAAGACTTTTGTCCATCTTCGGAACACAAATGAAGATATTTTTGATGAAATCTGAGATCCGTCTGTCCCTCCATTGACAAGCCCCAGAGAGGCAGTAATGACATCATTAAAGTAATCCATGCGACTCCAGTGGTTTAACCTCGATTTAATGAAGCGACGCGAGTGCTTTGTTTGCTTTGTCATTTTGTCAAGCATACAAACTAATGCCACAAAACAGCGCAGAATACATCATATCCATGCTGATACTTACTGATGTTTTGTTGTCGATGTTTCCCCTCCAAAATGATGTCACTTCCTGGATGATGATGTCATTAAGGAACTGTCTTATGTTAAAGCGATACTACTAAAGACTAAAAGACAATTTATATTGAAAATATACCTTATGTCAGGAATTTTATATTATATTAAATACAATTATTAGCAATTCAATATACATTTTGATTAGAGTAAAGGAAAATTTGAAGAAAAACTTGAAATACAGTATTTTTTAAAGGTACGCTATGTAACCTTTTCATTTAATATTAACAACATTTAAATAATGAGTTGATACACTATACATTTTTCTTCCAAAACTTGTTTTTGTCTTACCCTGATTCACTATGGTAAGCCTATTATAAGTGTTTATATTGTAGACCTGATGACCTGAGTCGGGATGGTTTTGGCGGGAAATTGTGTACATGCGTCACTCGCCATGTGTGTGTCTCGTCATATCTATAAATAAAGAAAAGTTACTCTGACTGCTTTGACGCGTGTCTGGTGTGTGTGTGTGTGTCTAGTGTGAGAGGTCAGAGGTTAGAGAACGAGAAAGGTTGACATGGAGCCGCTGAATCTCCAACCTCCAGAGAATCACCTGTTTAAAACAAACGGGGAACAGAGGAGAGTCCGCTGGAGAAAAGAGAACGAGAAAGAGCTCGTAATAAAACAAGAATCAACATCAGATCGAGTGTGTGTGTGTGTGTGTGTGTGTGTGTGTGTGTGTGAGAGAGAGAGAGAGAACAGAGGAGAGTCTGCTGGAGAAAAGAGAGCGAGACAGAGCTCGTAATAAAACATGAATCAACATCGGCTTGGCTTTAGGAGATGGAGAACTGAGGGATCTGAAATGTTGTAAAAGTGACGCTGAGATGATGGTGTTTTATTACTCAACAGGAGAGTAAGTGTTTTATCGAACAGATAAACTGTCATATGTGTCTCTCTAACAGAGTTCATTAAGCATTATCTATTGTGAAGATCATTTAATTTTATGTGCTGGAGTTTATTTTATTACTGTGTCTATTAATGGGTAAAGCGACAGTAATGTCTTCAGCTAGTCAACTTGAGATCCTTTCCATCTAAACTGGATATATCTTATGCCTAGTAGTGAATGTTTTATGAGCAGAAGGATAATAATATTCATTCAAAATTCAAGCACAACCAAAACAATGTTCTTCCTCAAAATGCATGCAGTTTGGTTTTTAACCTCTAGAGGGTAATAAAATGCCTTTAATTTTTTTCATGTGAGAAATAAGTGCAGCACTTGGTGACATGATGAAATGACAACATCCATTCGATTTACAAACCAAAATAATAAAATATGTCAATTCACCCCTATTTTGTAGTAAAAAAAAACTATAATTGAAGAAGAGATTTTAGCCAATATATTAAGGCACACATGACCTTGACTTGAAAATGCACTTCACACTAGTAGTAGTTCCTCCACAACACAGTCTCAGTAGTGTCCATCCTGAGGTGTGTTACCCTGCTGTGGCTCTAAAGGCCTCTCCGTGTCTCTGTCCTGTCCTGATGTTAGCAGGTCAACACCCTGAGCTACGAGTGCACTGGAGCGGCTCGGACTGCACTTCTCCGTCACCCCAGCGTCCCGCCTGTTCATTTCCCTTTCATCTTCAGTGTGAAATTGTTGCCGGTGCGGCGCTGACCCCCGGCATTAAGAGGTCAGCTATTGAAATCTGATGTGCACCTCTGGACGACAGGATCTCCTTCACAAGGAGAAAAGAGGAGGGAGGGAGCGGAGCACGGTTTAATGGGCCCGCTGTCCACATCACTGTCAGAGCTTTAGTCCATTTTGTCCAAGCATGTGATAAGGAAGAGGGGGAGACAGACACAGCTTCTGGAGACTCATCACAGGGGTGACTGGAGAAGCAATCTACTTCAGTGGTTTCCTACTGCTTGTTTTCTTTCTTTCTTTCTTTCTTTCTTTCTTTCTTTTAAATATAAAAAATACACTCAATAAATACAAAAGCACTAAAGAATAATATAATCATTCTCACACTCATATTGTTTCAACCTATAGAGGAACACAAATGGAAATATTGAGCAGAATGTTTTATGTCACAGCTAATAAAATTAATTTGTATTGCTGCATATTTAAACTTGTTGCAACGTGATTAGTCACCTTCATTTATACAGCGCTTTTAACAATATGGACTGTTTCAAAGCAGCTTTACAGTGATCATAGGAAATTAAAGTAACAGAGATTGTTTTGGCTTTACAGCAGCTCTAGAATAAAGATATTGTCCAGATAAAGTTAGTTCTGATTGATTCACTTCCATTGCAAAGATCATTAGTTATTAACTTAGGGGCCGCTAACACGACATTGTTCTAACAGAAAACCCTTAACGCGCTCCGGCCCGCTCATTCGTACGACAACAGTGTTTAGTGGCTCGAGAACGAAAACCTTGAAATAGGTTCCAAGGTGCAAGCCTTGACATTTTTTTATTTTTTTTTAATCTCTGCGCAAGCTTTAAAAACGCAAACCTGTGAAAACGCTGACGGCGTGCACATGCGTATTACCTGTTTAGTCTATAGGTATGCACGTTTGAATATATATGTGCGCAGGCGTGTAGTCTTTCTTAACATATTGACCTCAACAAATTACTTGTCTGGCCTTAAAAATGTATAATACAGAATTATTTATCGATTCCGCGTAACCATGTGAACCGGAACTATTTTGACAACGTTTTATCTGGATTAGTTACAAGTCATGGGAACTTAAAGGGATACTTCAGGATTTAGCATTAAGCTTTGTATTAGTAGAAAACCTGTAGTATCGATTTTTGACTTTCTACCCTCATATCCCCCTGAGACGAGAGATTTATGTATTTTTTGTCTGGAAAAAATCCTCCGATGACTCAATAATCGTCATTTTGCGTCATCGGAAGATTTTTGGGCCAGAGGCTAAAGACTACAGCCAGTAGGAGGAGCTGTCCCGCATGTTTTCAGCCCGCCCATAGAGGGTGGGATCTCACTCACAGAATGTACACAGTATCAGCCGTCTTTCTTTGGAAGCTAAGCTATCAGGCTCTTGTTCTGTGGAGAAAGCTGAGTAGCAGGAGAAAGCCGTAGAATGTCCGGCCGTCGAGATCGTCCAAAATGTCCGGGATTCGGCTTTTGGTTTCTGCAGTCGCCATTCATTGTTTACATGCACACCTTTTGTTTCAATCTAACTGAATTCATTCCGATTGGTGAATCTGAATGTAGTGTTTACATGAACGCTAAACAAGTGATCGGTCGATGTGCGTTTTAACATTGCTAAGAAAATTCCCACTCCTCCGTGAGAGATGCGAGACCGGTGCGTCTCAGTAATCACGCCACCGGCCTCGCGCCGTTCTCCCGCGCCCCTCAGCCTCGTCCTGCTCGCCACAGTAAACATAATGAATGGCGACTGTAGAACGCAAAAGCCAAATCCCGGACATTTTGGGCGATCTCGAAATCCTGGGAAAACTTGTAAGAGTCTCACTAGTAGCCTAGCCTTGTTGTTGAACTGCGCTCTCTTACCGGTAGGCGTGGCTTGGGAGTAGCCTCCTAGGGCAGCGAAGCAAGTGCATTCTGGGAGTTGTTGTCTTTCATCCACATAAGCCAAAAATACATTTTCTGGCTTTTCTCAGTCTAGAAAGCTCCAAATTCAAAAATAATTTCACATTTCTTCTACATAAATTACCTATTTTAAATACACATTCATCTTTCCAGCGGTGAAGTATCCCTTTAAGGGTCAGGGTTTGGCTGGTTAACCCTAGCTGGTAGATTCTTGTAACTACATCATCTGGGAAAAGCATATTTTTTCCATTGATGGACATTCACAAATAATATTTTATTTTATTTTATTTTATTTTATTTTATTTTATTTATTTATTTATTTATTTATTTATTTATTTATTTGTTTGTTTGTTTGTTTGTTTGCTTGTTTGTTTTATTTATTTATTTTAGCCTACACAAGCAAAACTATCTGAGAGCTTCTGCATTGACTCTTTTGAATTGAATTCTTTATTGTTATTGATGGTTCCATGAAGAACCTTTAACATTCAGGGACTCAGTGGAAAAGGGTTCTTTAGATTATTAAAATTATATTTTCACTAAGAAAAACGCTTCTTTTAAGAACTGTCCACTTGAAAGTTCTTTGGGGATTCAAAAAGTGGTTCTTCTATGGCATCGCTGTGAAAAGCCCCTTTTGGAACCTTTATTTTTGAGTGAACTTACATTTAAGTCAGCTAACGCATGGATTGTAATATAGTAGCCTGCACAATGTCTGTTTTATGATGACTTTTATCATGTTTTTTTTTTTGTTGTTGTTGTTGTTGTGTTTTTTTTTGCTTGTATATGGAAAAGAGCAATATAAACATTCTTTCTAACATCTAGTTTTTTCCCACTAAAAAAATAAACTCATATGGGTTTGAAATTACATGAGGGTTAATAAATTAAGATAAAATGTATTTGATTAACTATATAAACCAGGATGATGATGATGATGATGATGTGTGCCTTCCTGTACGGTTCTCGACTGAATTTCATAAAACATGTTTAAAATTCTGAAAGGGGAAAAAAATGAACTGAAGATGTTAGATAACGAACAAACATGAAGCACACACTAACAAATAAAAGAAAAAGAGAGAAAGAAAACGAGGCAGCAAGAAAGAGATCTTGCGATGTTGGCCCTGTTACAGATCTGCCCGGAGCGTACAGAAACTTATCTGCCGTCATCTGAAAGAACCTCTAAAGTTCAAAATCCAGGGAAAAGTCTGGCTCTCCTCCACAATTATTTATTTTCCAAAGGCTGTCCCTAATCACAAATAAATAAGTGCTCAGACAGAGAGAATGAGATATCGGGAGGAGAGGGTGTCTATCATAGTGGCAGATAACTGCTAGATATGATTGCCTTGATAAGAAACCATAATTTGGCTTTTAGAGATAGCCACAGGGGTTGCAGAGCACCGATTCAGTGTGTGTGTGTGTGTGTTTGCCTACACATTTTATCTTCCCCGTTGAAGAGCTTTTTATCTCTGATGATTTTCTCTCCTTTTTTATGTGTTTTTTTTTTTTCTCCGCCAGAAGGTAAGATCACATACCCACAGAAGCCAAGAGTGGCATGTTTTAAAGCGATGGACAAAATACAAATATTTGAAAATGTATTTCATGGCAATTATGTCAAGTTTCATGGCCCCGGCGCTGCACTGAGCCACAGCCTGGATGCCTTAATTTGTATAGAAATTGTAATCATTTGTTCATTTCAAGGTGAAAATTGCATTTTTTAATTTAAATTGTATCCTGCGTGATAGGCTATTATCTAGAAAAATTGTCTCTGTGTATTGCGCTCTATGCCCAGGCGTTACGGCTGTTAGCAGCCCTCTTACGTTCAGAAGAGGCTTATGTGTGAATCCCCAACAAAACCCCGGTTTGTTCTTCCGTAAGGGCCTCCTCTGTCTGAGCTCATTTGCATTTTAGTTATTAATATTAATTAGTCTGCGAGCCAAGCTCACGCAGATTTTTATATGTAAATCGAACCTGGCTTCACAGCGGCGTTATCTCGGCGAACCATCTCTCAGATTCCCAACTTCAGTGGCCCTTTATTCTCACGCTAACCGCTTATCTACAGAGGAGAGAGGTGTGTGAGCGCGCGTGCTCGTGTGATGCCATCCGTGTGAAGAACAGAATGGGAAAAATAAACAATTCCGACGTGAAGATGCGCTACGTTCCTCTCTGAACTCGAGGTGAGACGTGCTCGCGAGAAGTGGAGAACTTCTTCAAGCTCTGCTTTAGAAGTTGAAGATGCACTCGACTTCAACGAGGGGACAAAGTAAGACAGCGGCTGGTCTCCCGAAGACTTATCCCAATCCGGCCCGAGATGACAATGACACATTCAAAACGAATCGACTTGAAATATCTTAATTCGACTTGCTTTTGCAAATTTAAGGCCTTACATAAAAAGGCAATATTGGAAGATGTTCTTTCGGAGATCTCCCGCTGCCAAAGATGAGACTGAAATCCCAGCTTACAGAGGCCTCTGTCTGCGCAAAGCTGGAGTCAAAGTAGGACGTCAGACAGGCCGCGGCGCAGGTACATTATGTATCGTGGAATAATTACGGGATTTAGAGAATTAAGGGTCTCCGTAAGTGCTTTCACTGTGACAGCCATGACAGTCGGAAACAGCGCAGCTCTCTTAAGACACATAAGCCTCGGAGAAGAACACCTCCAGTGTAATCTGACTGGATCAGGTCCTCTGTGGCTCTTTAAAACCTCATTTTCTTACATGTAGATATAAAAAAGGCACTCGGCCAAGATGTGTTCAAATGAAATCATGCCGATTTGTTGTTTTGTTTGCATCCTTAGGCCTAGGTTAAAAAAAGAAAATCACATATGAGATCTCTTTAGTATCCTAATTGTTTCGCCTAAATGGGAATGAAATTGAATGGAGAGCATATGGAGAGTTTCAGAAAGGTCTCAAAGGCCACATTTACACTGCAGGTCTTGATGCCCAATTCTGATTTGTTAAGTATATCCGATTATTTTGTCGACCAGCTTACATCTTCTTTTAAAAGTGACCCATATCTGCATTTACACTGGCGAAACAAACTAAGGTAGATGTACTGACCCTGAAAAGCTTCCAAAAAGGAAGTAAAAATGGTGCTATTTGCAATGGAATCAAACGAAATTATAATACAAGCTTTTCCTTTATGCACTTTCTTTAAAGGTCAGCAAAACATTAGTATCTTAAGGCGGAGAAATTTAGCCTGGTCAAATCATTCGCCCGTCGCCTTTTCAATGACGTACAACTCGCATTGACGGGAATATCCGATCTGTTCACTTACATGGCAGATTATCTGATCTGATTCATATCAGATTTATTTTCACATATGAATGAGGCCTGAAACTGATCTGAGAACATCGGAATCCATATTCTTTTTTCCTGCTTAGACGTTCGTGGGTCGTATCCGATCTGTGCAGCATAGGAGGAAAAAAATTGGAATTTGGTCACTTGAACCATGTAATGTAAATGCGGCCTTAATTGTGCTCATATTTGACAACACAAACCTGAAAGATAACACTGTAAAAACAATACACTTCCCTGATTTACTCAAAAAATGTAGGCAACGTGTTTAGCCAATTCGACTTTACCTGTTTGTGACATGCATCTTTAAATAAAGCAAACGCAATTTTCCATTTAAACGAGCTAAAAATACTCTGTTGCAGAAACAAAACTCAATTGAACAAGCTCCAATAAACCTGTTAAAGCATCTCAAACATGTCACTCTCACTAAACAAATCAAACAACAACAGACGCAAACTTCCACAAATATTGCTCATCAAATATTACATCATGCAAATTTCTATCCGTCCTCAACCTAAGCACAAACTCCACTCTTCTCCACAGCGGTCACCTCGAAAACTCCAACAAACACATCAAAATCCAACTCAACTGGGGGAAACGAAGACAAAGTTCATACTTAAATGAAACGTAACTGAGAACTCAAGTCATCATGAAATTTTGGAAAGTCAGAGATTTTACTATGAACTCAAATCAAATTCCAAGACTTAATGTTTTTATACTAATCGGAGAGAAAGTAACTTGAATGAAAGTCTATGTGCTTCATGAGCATCCTCTGAAATGTTTTTGCTGTTGTTCGGCTCTTTTTCTCTCCAGAACTCTGAAAGTGGGGCAATAATGGCTTCATTAAACTGTCCTTCACTCAGTTTGTTGACTCTCGCTGGGCCAGGTCCATCAACCTTCCTCATTCTCCATGCCTGTCCAGTCCTGCTTCCTCACCGCTAGCTTTCCTGAGCCCTCGCTCTCTTAAATGAGATCCAAATCTATCAGCCGTCCTCTCACCGAGCGGCCAGCTCAGTCTATGCAGATGCCTCTCGCTGTGGGGCCTGCGTCCTGGGAGATAGGAGTCCACCGGCATGCTCCTCTCCGCGGCTCAAGAGTTTCATTTCCATCCCTCTGATCTAAACAAGCCCATTACCGGCAGGACACAAACCCGGGCCCCTGGAGAAAGCTCGCGGCTAAGCCACCGTGGCTCATAGCCACCTTCAATGGCCATACGTCTGGTGTAGGGACCACATATACGGGCCGGCACTTTATCAGAACCTCTCCAGAGAAGCGAGGGGAATTGGCTCTTGTGGGTCTCGTTGAATCCTCCTCCTGTAGTCAATCAATTACAGGATCAAAAGGGGAGAGAGGAGAGGGTAACAAAGACGAGGACACACGGTCGCCTGGGCGGTGCCTCGTGGAGGAAGAGAATTGAAGAAAGAGCAGTGACGGAGAGGCCTGAGGATCGGTGTTAGAGCTGACGGGACAGCCAGAACACATGCTTTAGCTTAATCCAGAAGAGACTTGAAACATCTCACACATGCATCCAAGGGAAGTTGACGATGAAAACACAAAGCGTTTGGGATAAAGAGCTCATTGAAAGACCGTAACATAATCATATGTGGCTGTCAAGAGGTTAAAACTCCAGCTCAACCTATAGATTTATGCTCTGCAAAGCCATTGAAATGAATCACTGTATGGCACTAGCAACGCCAAGGTCATGGGTTTGATTCCAAGGGAATGCATGAACTGATCAAATGTATACCTTGGATGCAATGTATGATGCTTTGGATAAAAGCGTCTGCCAAATGCATAAAATGTCAAATGAATCACTGAGGTATGATGTTCTAGAAGGTACTTTCATTCAAAAAATTTCAAAATTTTTCACAAAGAAACACACTGAATTAAACATTACATTTTTGAAGTAGAAAAGCTGAAATAGTATTTTTATTTTTGTTTTATTTGCAATATAAATAAAACAATATGTATTCTAAAATCAGCTCAAAATATCAAACGTATTTCATATCCTCTGACTGGATGGAATCATAGTCTGAAGCTAAAAAATTTTAATCTGTACCCATCATAAACTACATGTGTAAAATCCTCAGACTGGTTTGAACTAGTTGTGTTGCGTATTCCAGCCTTTACTTGGAAAGGGCCGAGTTCGGGCTTCAGCTTAATGGTTTGAGAGGAATGCATACTTGCATTTTATTAAATACTAAAAATAAAAATGAATTATTGTATAAAATATTTGAATGTTCAATGTATCTTATGCATTTTATTTGCCAACATGCAAATGGCAAACATTGTTGGAATCAATATGAGCACTTGAGTCTCATGAAGATCACGAAAGGAGAGTGTTTTGTTGAGCTTTATCAATCTGTCACTTATGGGTGCAATTATGGCAGATATTTCCAAATATTTAAGATATGATACTGCCCTGTTTTGGAAATGAGCTATAGGCCCTGTCATTTTTTGACAGGAATGAAAATGAGGCTGTGACTTACAGTCTTTACAATGGCAAGCACTAAAGATCCCAGATCACATCATTTTCACAACTCACAACTTTCAAAACTGTTTTATGGAGTTTTTATCTACTGATTTTTTTTTTCTTTCCGTAAGCTGAACAATCGATATGTTGTTAAACAACAGTAGAATCAACTGTAAGTCTATCCCTCACAGTCTCGTTTTCATTCCTGTCAAAAATGAATGGTGTCTAACCTTAACTAAGTTCTGTCATGTGAAACTCTATAAATAAAGATTCAAAACGGCATTATTTTTTAAGTTTATCAGAAAGCAACAATGGATGCATTGAGCGATCATCAACATGATAAATTGAAATCACCTACAGTGTGTGTAAAATCGGTGCAGCTGGTTTTGGTATCATGCGGTTTGGAATCGGCATCCATGCCATCAGCATACCAGCAGTTGTGACAGCGTCTCCAACATTCATTCTGCAGAACCTGCCACGAGTCCAGGCCAAACCAGACTACAGACAGACTGACAGACGTCATAACTGGACAATGAATGAATGACTTCCTACAGCTGTGCATATACTGTAACTTGGGTTCCAGAGTCTATTCATGTGCACAAAGAACGTTTTGAGAAAAAAAGATTTTAAATCAATTTTAAGGGATGTTCTTGATGCACATGCACGTGCTTTAATGCACATGCACATACTTGATGCTTGATGCACATGCATTTTTTTTTTTTTTTTTTTTTACCAATTCTAAGTAATAATATGTACAGTACAGGTGGCATCCACCGAAGGAAAACTAACAAGCTCTGACAGACCATAGATGATTTAAAGAACAGATCTAGGGGAACCTGATACTCTGATATTTTCTGGAAGGAATGGAGTAATCTTATAGTTTTTAGAAAGAACAGAGGGTGCAAACCTCATCAATTCAACGTGACGTCACACCCTGGGAATGCCCACATGGAGAGCAAAACCATTAAGTGAAAGAGTGATGTTAAAAGATCAAGTTAAATATACACCATATTGATGATGGATATGCAGACAAGCAGACGAACCCAGAATATAAAACGTTATGGGGTTTAAAATAAGAATTTGACTTTCCATTATGAAACAGGGCATCGATTTCAACATGCTGGAAGTCCTAGGACTTACACAGAATGTTTATCAGGCATTTTGGGGAGATATGTGAATCTGGAAAGAAAATATATATTAATATTTCTATGAAATATGAGATTTTCTTATAAAAATGTTGCCAAGTTATTACTCCCATTATTAAGTACAATTCTATTTTCAGTACACGTTGCCCCAAGAACACATTAATATGCAACTGTAAAAAAAAAAAATTAAGGGTTCATGCTGCCTAAAAAGTTTAAGTTTAGTCAAATTGAAATGAGAAGTTGTACCAAGTGACAACTTGGATAATTAAGTTGACTAAACATAAAATTTTAAGGCAGCATGAACACATCTTTTTAAGGTGTCTTAAACATACTCTTAACATACTTAAACAGAGACTTAGTATAGAATGGGACTGCCCATTAATGACCATGTTTACACACATATTGAATTAAAGGGTTAGTTCACCCAAAAATGAAAATTCTGTCAGTAATTACTCACCCTCATGTTGTTCCAACCGCGTAAGACCTTCGTTCATCTTCGGAACACAAATTAAGATATTTTTTGATGAAATCTGAGAGCTGATCACTTCTCCATAGGCTGCTAGGTGGCCCAAACTTGCTGGCCCAGAAAAGTTATTAAAGAGATCGTTAATATAGTCCAAGTGACTACAGTGGCTCAATCTTAAGTATATCAAGCGACGAGAATACTTTTTGTGCGCAAAAACAAACAAAAATAACGACTTTATTCCACTATTCATTTCCTTCTCTCTGGGCCTCGTAGTGTTTTTGCGCAGCGCGTCTGTGTTACACGTCACCACGTAGGCTCACTATTGGCCGACGCTGGTCATGTGTGTGATGCGTGATGACGTATAACACAGACGCGCTACGCTTAAACACTACGAGGCCCAGAGAGAAGGAAATGAATAGTGGAATAAAGTCGTTATTTTTGTTTGTTTTTGCGCACAAAAAGTATTCTCGTCGCTTGATATACTTAAGATTGAGCCACTGTAGTCACTTGGACTATATTAACGATCTCTTTAATAACTTTTCTGGGCCAGCAAGTTTGGGCCACCTAGCAGCCTACGGAGAAGTGATCAGCTCTCAGATTTCATCAAAAATATCTTAATTTGTGTTCCGAAGATGAACGAAGGTCTTACGCGGTTGGAACAACATGAGGGTGAGTAATTACTGACAGAATTTTCATTTTTGGGTGAACTAACCCTTTAAGTAAAATAGTATATCAAATAATTTTGTTATATCTTTCATAGCATAGTTGAGAATCATCTTTATAGAAAGTTTGGTTACAAAGTAGCCTGCAACCTAAACATTTATTAAATAATAAATATGAATAAAACATGTTTTTGCCTATACATGTCTTTTACATTTTTTAATAAATGAGTTTTAGGTGATTGAAATATGGCAGCTGGTGATGTATATGGACCAAATGCCCAAAACTTGCATTTTATTTTTTTAGAGGAATATTCTTCTAAATATACATTGCTTGAAACAGATGGAAATTGAGTCATGTGACTGAAAAATACTATGAATTACTTCCAGTTTCTGTATCAAAGTTGATCATTATTATTCATATACTCTCCACCTGGACGAAACGGAGAACCATATAACTACAAAATGTATGACACTCCACTTTAAAATGAAAATTCTGTCATCATATACTCACCCTCATATTGTTTCAAACCTGTATGAATTAATTTCTTCTGCTGAACAAAAAAGGAAGATATTTAGAAGAATGTCAGTAACCAGACAGTTTCTGGTACCATTGACTTCCATAGTATATATTTTTTCCTACTATGGAAGTCAATGGTACCAGAATTCTTCTAAATATCTTCCTTTCTGTTCAGCAGAAGAAAGAAATTCATACAGGTTTGAAACAACATGAGGGTGAGATTATGATGACAGAATTTTCATTTTAAAGTGGAGTATCCCTTTAACATTGCAGACGTCTTCAGTTCCAACAACAAAATTTCTTTGCATTCTTTAAACCACAGAACAACATGGAAATATGCATAAAAATATAATCTAAAACCTTATACTTACAAACTCAATATACTGAAGACAAACTCTGGAAACGGAACGTTTGATCCTTATTTCAGTTTTAGATCTTTAATTGATAACATTTACGCCAGTGTTACAGTAAAGACACCAACAGGCTGAAGGTAGTAAATACCAAATACAAGGTTCCCACTAAAGCTACTACTTCATACAGCAGAATAAATTATACCATGGTAACGTACACACATGCTGAAAGGAAATGGGAGGAAAGCATAAACACAAATGCTAACGAAAGCAGGTCCCCAGTTTGACGTCCCAGAGGGGCATGATGGATCATATTTTTAATATCCAAATGTTGATTAACAAAGGTGTTAGCCGTGGATGCTCTATACTAGAAGTGATTTGAGTTTCATTGCTCGTTTGATGAAGATATCGACAGCTGAAAGTGAAGGGGACGGGGTTCGGGTCTCATTAAGAGTTCTGGTTCGCTTGAGGATTCATTGAGTCAGAAGCAGTCAGTTAGCACCAAACACTGCTGTGTTTCCCACAGTCCATTAAAATGAGACCATCAGTCACTTCCATTGCAAAGTTTCAGCTTCCAAACGGTCCGAATGTCAATATTTCATCTTCACTATGGATCCACAAATGTGCTCTTCCTCAAGCAGAGAAAATCCGAAGCACAGAATCATAAGCAATACGATTCACATTCCATTCAGTTTTAAGTGTGAATGTCTTTTATCGAGAGCTTCTCACATACACTTTGAATCCTAAGAAAAATGATACATAATAACTATTGAAAGCAAAGAAACCAAAGCAGTAAATATAAACACAAAATTACAATATAAGACTTACAGATATCCCCTGCTTCATCTACCACACAACACCTTTTCTGTTTTAGTATAAAACATATTCTTTTATAAACAAACAATAAACGATCTGCTTCATCTACTGTACAATTCCATTTATGTGTCAAAATGTCACCTGCGAGTGCTACACGAATGTCGAACGTTCACGACTTTTATTTGTACAAACTTGTGAATGCAAGAGATCTTAATTACAGGAGCCCTGGGTGTGTTTTTGTGTCAGTTTGTAATATATATAATAAAAAAAAAAGAGAGAGAAAAGGAAAACTGGAGAGAAAAAGAGTAACCAAGAAAGAGGTTAAGGAATGTTGTCAAAATTATACACTACCATTCAAAACTTTGGGGCCAGTTAGACTGTTTTGGGTTGTTTTTGTAAGACATTAATCATTTTATTCAGCAAAGATGCAATAAATTTGTTTAAAAGTGACAGTAGACCTTTATAGTCTTAGTTTAGTTTTCTATTCATCAAAGAATCCTGAAATGTATCATGGTTTCCACAAAAATATGAAGCAGCAAAAACTGCATTCAACATTGATATAATAGGAAATCAGCAAATCATCATATTAGAATGATTTCTGGAGGATCATGTGACACTGAAGACTGGAGTAATGATGCTGAAAATTCAGCTTTGATCACAGGAATAAATTACATTTTACAATATATTCACATAGAAAACACTTATTTGAAATCGTAATAACATTTATTGTTTTTACGGATCACATAAGTGCATTTTTGGTGAGCATAAGAGACTTCTTTCAAAAACACCCAAACTTTTGAACGGTAGTGTACTTGGTCTAAAAACCACTTGTGCATTTAAAGCATTCTACATAGTTAATAAATTGTTTGCATTGCTTAACTCAAAATCATAATATGCATGTTTGAAATAGTATCTCTTGACTTGATTTTTTTTGTCTTCTATAGTTCAAGGACAAAGTGTTGCTTCTCTCTAGAAAATTCAAGAATAAAATTCACAATTGTTTTCCAAACAATGCTGTTTTCTCCCCCCCTCCCCCTCCCCTTCCCAGATGATCACTATGGACAAAACGGGCATTTGAGCGAGAGAAAAACGCCTGGTCCTCTAAAAGCACTGCTAATTCCCGGCAGAATGCCTAAAGCCAGACTTCCCACAGAGTGGCCAGGTTTGCATGGAATGTCAAGTGAAAAATGAAGGCGGAGAAGGTCAAACCGCTCGGGAACATTACGGCTCTCGGGGTGAGGGGAACCTGGAAAGCGGAAAACCAGCAGTCACACTTTCAACACACACACTAGCCCACTGCTAGCATTTCACGTAAAAAAAAATCCCATTGTGTTCAAATTATTAAAAAATGCTACGTGTGGATCTTGAAACAACGAAACGAAAACAATAGTTACGATAATCATAATTACAACAACTGTAAGGGCAATCGTAATAACAATACCGATAGAAAACAAGCGAGATTATCCGTTGTAATGACACTGATTCATACACAACTATGCACAGCAAGGTGAAAGTACGTTTTGGAAAATGGCTGGGAATGCGTTCTTGCTGTCCGTCGAACTGGTCCTCTCGTCCGAGTTAGAGGTCCATGACGAGCCCAGAATCACGAGAAGGTCACGTCAGATGGAATGGCAAGAGTCTTGTCTTGGAGATCAGAGAAAAACCTCTCGCACGCTTGTGCCGGCTGACGCGGTGAAGAGCTCCAGCTGGTCTCAGGAGGTGTGTGAAGGTGTGTGAAGGTGTGTTTGACTCAGTAAGCCTGTCCTGTCTCCACCTGGAGGAGTCCCAGCACTGCCGAATGATCACCCAGCTTCATCCTTCTCTGAGTCGACAGACTCACATTCTTGGCCAGATAGTCCACAGCGGCTGTAGGACACACACACACACACACTGGCATGAGCAGGAAGTTCCACATAAAAGCAATCTCACACCAATTTATGCATTAATAAAACACCACTAGCATTCGGAAGGCCTTCATTCAAATGGTTTGTTTCAACGAACCGGTTCAAAATCTGTCCATTGTTAAAAACATGCAGTTGTTTTATCAAATGGACAGATACAAAATCACACAAACACATACAAAATCACAGTGCTTTTCATGTTTTGTTATATATTGGTTGTTTTTACCGTAAAAGACCCAGTTATGCCCACAAAATGAAAAACAAACAGTGCCAAATGATGTTATTTAACATGTTTTAATACCAAGCACAGATTTTTACCTTACACTCTAAAAATGCTGGGTTGTTTCAACACATATTTGGGTCAAATATGGACAAACTCAGCCATTGGGTTACATTTTTTAATTACATTTTTTAACCCAATGTTTGAGTTTGTCCATATTTGACCTAAAATTGGTTAAAACAACCCAGCGTTTTATAGAGTTTATGCTTTGTGAATCCAGCGTTTTAATAGTTACAATTTTTGTCATTTTGTTGTGCCTTAGTTTTTCAGATTTATATTTATTTTGATTTGATTTGTTTTAGTTTTAGTAATTGTATTACTTCAGCTTATTTCAGTTGATGAGTATAAGTTTTCAAAGTACAAGTTTTTTAAGTTTTTCATTTAATATTTGTATTTTATTTTATTTTGTTTCAGCTTTATTTCTATTATTGAAAGCCATTTTTAATAGTTTTAGTTAATAACAACACTGGTTCAACCGAATCGTTCGAATAGAACCGACTCATCATATGAATGACTCATTTGTGAATCAAACATCACATCACTGACACAATCCACCACATGTGTAGAACAACATTACACGTTTAATTCTGTCATCGGTCACTTTTTTAAACCTCTGACCAGAGTAAAGAGTTATGAAAGATAATGCACACACTAAATTAAGCATATAGCCATTCAAGGGCCAAAGAGACCGAGAAGGCCTGGTGTCATTCATTCAGCTCTCTCTCTCTCTCTCTCTCTGTGTGTGTGTGTGTGTGTGTGTGTGTGTGTGTGTGTGTGTGTGTGTGTGTGTGTGTGTGTGTGTGTGTGTGCCAGTCTTTATTACACTAAGCGTTTGAGATTTCATGCTTCATACTCGCCTCATTTTCAGCAGCTCTCTCATCTGACTCATTAAACAGATCAGTCCTCTCAATCTCACTCATAATTAACCTGACATTCGCTCGTCAGATCTCTTCAATCAAGCCTTCTGCACCTTCTGATGGACCTGACACTACTTCACACACCCACACATTTATCTGAAGGCAACCCATAGACCTCTGCTGTTCGTCCCTCATTATAATGACTCCAGACAGACTAACCCAAACTACACCTTAAGAGAAAACTGCATGCTTTTTTAACCATTTTTACCCTTGAAGACACCCTTAAAGAGAGTTTTGCTAGATTTAGATAACCTCCACACTACCAATCAAAAGTTTGAACACAATTGCTCAAGTTTATGTTGGACATTCTTAACGAAACACACAACACACACATCTAATGGGGTGGATAGAAGCCAGTGACTTCTGTGACAACATCAGCCTCTGATTATGTTAATTCAATCAATCAATTCTTTCCTGTCCTGAAGCTCGTGTGTGTGTGTGTGTGTGTGTGTGTGTGTGTGTGTGTGTGTGTGTGTGTGTGTGTGTGTGTGTGTGTGTGTGTGTGTGTGTGTGTGTGTGTGAGGTGACTAAAAGGACATTAGGACCCTAGGGGTGTGAAGTGGGCTTTGAAGGGCCCGTTTCCCAGTCGAGGGAAGAGTGCTGTGACTAACAGAGGAGCCCGGGGCCGATGCCGGGGTCTTTATCAGGAGCATGTGTGTGATGGGCACAGGGGTCAGAGTGTCCTGAGATGGTCAGTGTCGGGCACTGCTCAGATGAACTCAGATGGGCACAGAGGTGGGTAGTAAAGTACATTTACTTCGTTACATTTACTTGAGTACTTTTTTAGAAAAATTGTACTTTTAAGAGTAGATTTGAATGTGGGTACTTTTTACTTTAACTCGAGTACATTTCTAATGAAAAAACTGTACTTTTACTTCGTTACATTGGGCGACGTTCCTCTCGTTACTTTATTTTAATGCAATATGTGTTGTTAAATGCGTAGTTTATTCCAAGCGCGCTGTATCTTTTTTTCTGGACTTGAGCGATGCTCAATTCACAAATGAATCACTCTTTTGAGTCGATTCTGTTCAAAGACTTCATCAAACAAGTTCAGATCTGTCTAAGTCGGTTCGCGAATCAGTTTGAATGATTCAGTTCCTGATTCTGTTCAGTTCCCTGCACGCGCTGAATCATCTGAAGCGATTTCAATTCACACTGGACTCGGAGTCGTAACAGGAAGATTTAAGGACATCAAGAGCGTTAGATGAAGTGGCAGTGGACCTACAGTACAGTCAAGTGAGAGCAAATCTTCAAATGCATCATATTTTTGCCAGCGATGAAGATCTTTATTAGTTGAACATCTTCGTAAGCTGTCTGTGAATGAATGATTCCACAGGAGTCAGGACGATATATTCGATTTCATTTCACTCAGGTAATACATTTTACAACCAAACAGATTATTACGCCACGATACTAGAAAGTATGACATTACCCATTTTTTGGACATATACATTAATTTACATTAAATAAAGCTACCATTGTTCACAGTTTATGAACACCCGCCATCCCGCGGTGGTGTGTGTGTGTGTGTGTGTGTGTATTGCGCAGTGGCGTGCGAACTCGACTTGAAAACGAATGCCTTTGCCTGCCGTAGATAGTTAACCAGTTAAAACATGCTTGCAGAAATATACATTTGATTATATTTTGGAGAACAGTCAGAAGAAGATTCGTCGATGTACTTTTTTTTTTTTTTTTTTTTTTTTTTGTGTGTGTTCAGGTTCAGTAGCAGTCATGAGCGCGAGCACATGTGAAGAGTTCTTAACTCTTCTCTGTCAATACATGCCTTTGAACACTCTGCAGATTCACTTTATTTCGACATTGTCTAATAATCCAAATGTAGTTGTATAAGTTACTATTATACAAACCAGAGGACAGGCAATGCTTTTCGAGCTATACAGATGGCAGAAATATTGCTTACGTCTCTCTTCTGTTTTTGTTGCAAAGATAGCTGATAATAATAGTCATTTAAATAAACAAAATCTAAATATTATAATTTTATATGACGACTTAAGAGGCAAAAGCCTCTAAGTACCATCTGAAATTTTCTTCTAAAAGAGCATTTTTATCAAGCTTGTATGTTTATGTTCACACTTAAATGGCAATGAAAAGTAGCCTACCTATTAATTGTCATTAAAGTGAAATTACTGAATTTAAATATACGAGCTTGATAAAAATGATTGTTTTAGAAGAAAATTTCAGATGGCACTCAGAGGCTTTTGCATCAAGTCTTCACATATATATATATAGGCCTATATGATCCGAAGTGACTAGTTACTCGCTACTTGAGTAGTTTTTTCATTGGATACTTTTTTACTCTTACTCAAGTAACTATTAAGATTATTACTTTTACTTTTACTTTGAGTAAATATTTCTATAAGTACTTGTACTTTTACTTGAGTACAGTTTTTGGATACTCTACCCACCTCTGGATGGGCATCAGTGTGATAAAACAATAATGGCTTCCCTAGTGAAAAGATCAGCATGTGTTGTGCTCCAAAATACAGTAAAAACAGCAATACTGTGAAATATTATTACTATTACAAATAACTTATTTGAACTCTATTTGAATATATTGTCAAATGTAATATATCAAAGCTGAATTTTCAGCATCATTACTCCAGTCTTCAGTGTCACATGATCCTTCAGAAATCATTCTAATATGATGATTTGATGCTTAACATTATAAATGGCTTAATGACCAATACCGTGTGGAATAAAAGAATAAAGAATAAATACAGAGGCAGTTTACAGAAAACAAGTAGCTTGACTTTATTAAGCTGAATCTCAAATGTGCTACATGGCTTTTGCACCAAACACAAGCTATAGACTAAACTATAAAGTAGACGATTAACAGTTTTCATTACTTTATCACAACAGTCTAAAACAAAAAACCTAAACACTTAATGGTCTTAAAAGTTTAAAAGTTGGGGGTCAGTAAGATATTTTTGACAGAATTTAAAACATTTATTCATTAAGGTGAAGGTAAACACAATTATAATGTTATAAAATATTCATATTTTAAATATTTGTATGCTGTTCTTTTGAACTTTCTATTCATCCAAGAATCCTGAAAAAAAAAAATATCACGGGCAAAAAAAATAAAATAATAAGCAGCACAACTGATTTCAACATTGATAATAATCAGAAATGTTTCTTGAGAAGCAAATCATCATTTTAGAATGATTTCTGAAGGATCATGTGACACTGAAGACTGGAGTAATGATGCTGAAAATTCAGCTTTGAATCACAGAATACAATACATTTTACAATATATTCATAATAGAAGACTATGGAAGCTTGTTTATGCCATGGAATTAAAAAAATTTTTTTTACATTTATAATTTTTTTTTAAATTTATTTGCAACTTTTTATCTCACTTGCAATTTCTAGAATTGCGAGATAAAAAGTCACTTTAAAATGTTTTATTCAGTGGCGGAAACACGCTTCCATAAGACGGTTATTTTAAATTGTAATAATATTTCACAACATTACTGTTTTTACTGTATTTTTGATCAAATAAACCCAGGCTTTGTGAGCAGAGGAGACTTTCAAAAACATTTTAAAATCTTACCGGCATTTACAACATTAGACATTGAGTCATATATACAGAGTGTGGCGGGACAGTACGTACTCTGGCCGTACTGGCTGTACTGGTATCCAGCAGTGACGGGGTCCACGCTGTAGCTGGTGGCGCTGTATGTGGGGGGACAGTAGGACTGGGACGAGGCCAGACTGTCCACACCCTTGATGGTGTCTGAACGCTGGCTACAGCTCGCTGAGATCGAGTTAGACGCCTCCAGACCACCGTGGAGAGGAGAGATGGAGAAATCGTGCTGAGACTGGGACGGGACGGCACTGGGGTTACTCAAAATACTCATCACCTAGAGAGACACAGAGACAGAGGCGGGTGTTTAGAGACGGATCCGCAGGTTTGCATTTAATTCTGCCCAACACTCTTCAAAATAAAGGTTCATTATTCTCATGGTTCTATGAAGAATATTTATGCATACACATTTCTACACAACAATTAGTGGAAAAAGGTTTCATAGATTCTTAAAATTCTTCACAGTAAGAAAAACTAAATGTTCTCCTAAGGCAACAACATCAACAACTCCGTAGCGTAAAGGTTGAGAAGTGTCTGGACTTCTATTGCTGTTTACCATGTTCATGGAGTTAGTTTGTGGAGTGAGTAAACTGTGTGTTTACATGGCTTCTCTGGTGCTCTTCGTGTGCCGGTCAAAAATGACAGATTTGTTTTATTTCAATTAAATGAATGTACTATATTTTAGTTTGATAATGTTTTTTATTTAATATTTTGTATTTTTATATTTTATGGTACTACATTATATGTATGCTGTATTTATAATCCATTTATTAACTTTTTGAGCATATACCTGAAAGTAAAATTTCAATAAAATTTTAAATAAAAACTTAAACTGTCGCACATTTTGAACGCTTCAGAGCACAGACTTAAGTTTGATCTCTTTTCAAAGACGACACTTGGCAGGTTATTGCTGAAGTGAAAAAAGTTTAAAAAAGTGAACCTAAAAAAGTTACAGAATTTTACGTTTATTGTTATGAAAAATGCACAAAAATACTATTTAAATTTTTTATATGAAAAATATATTTTCAAAAATACGTTTTACTCTAAAACTGCAAGAAAATCAAAGCCATAAATCTAAACAAGTTTGAGGTTGATATCTCAAAAAATGAGCTTTCAGTTAGATTTTGTTAGGCCGCGGTACCAAAAGTTTTCACAAGATGAAATTCGTCTCCCATTCATTTCCAATATTTTTGTGTGTGTGTGTGTGTGTTCACATAGCAAGTGCCAAAACCTTTACCAAGTTTCGTACCATTCCAATGAAGTAATAAATAAAAAATAAATAAAATGTAAAACTTTTGGGTCAAAAATTACTGAAAAGCACCAGAGAGTTGAAAATGGCATGTGCCGGTGTTTCAGCCAATCAATGTACACTCACATCACTGGTAGTTCCTGTTGTGCTGGGTTAGACCCTACGAGCTAATTTAGTCCCCCCAAAAGCCGTCAAAGAGTGGGTACCTCTGCCAGTAGTTATAGGAACTATGAAACCACTCCCCCTCGTGTAAAATTACCAATAAACCACAGTTGGCTTTTCTGCAACCATTAGACAGCAGAATATATAGTAGTGCTCAAGAATATGAGGTCATTCTCTGAATGCAAACGGAGGGAAGGGACAGAGAGTGAAGCACAGCGTCCCAGAGTGATTCGAAACGGCCAGAGAGAGTGATCCAGCAAAAGAAAGAGACGGGGAGCGAGGCCAGACCCATCAGACCCCTGTACCGAGGCCTCCAGCACAACAAGCACTGAGGGAGAAGATAATCCCGCCCCCAGGCTCCAGAAACACCCCCACGCTCATGAATAATAATGAGCAGTGGTCTGAACAGAGCCAAGTACGTGATCTCCCATCCCGAACACACAGGCCCGGCTCTTAAACTAACACTGATGTGAGCTCAAGCTGCTTGTTTGTCTGTTTGTGAATTGAGAAACAATGGCTATTACAAATGCTGGGTTGTTTCAACCCATGTTTGGGTCAAATATATACAAACCCAACAGTTGGTTTACATTTTGTTATTCAATTTCAAACCCAACGGTTGGTTTTGTCCATATTTGACCCAAACATGTGTATTATTCATTGGCAAACTCAATCAATGACTAAGTTTGACCGACTAAATTCATCAAAATGTGTATACCATCAGAATATACTGTACATATTGTATTCCACAATGCAACGCACCTGACTTGACGCTCCATTCATTGTGTCAGGGAATGAACCGGAATCGATAACAACCATGATTTTCACGTTTCATTATTTCTTCAATCATTACGGCATTAACTAAACATGCATATTAGTAAAATTAAGTGACAACAACTATTATAAAGTATACAATTTCACACAATGGACGGCATGCATGAAACACAAACCACATTTTGTGTCAATCATCCATGAAGCCATAGGTACATAAGGAGTGATTTTATGAGCAATTATCACATAATAAATAAAAAAAATTTTTTATTCTAGGTTTTTATCACATATATCCATTTAATAAATATATATTAATACACCTTTAATAGGCCAAAAAAAAAATTAAAAATGTTTAACATTTAAATGTAAAAATAGCAAAATATTTAAAAAAATATGATGATGCATACAAAATAAAAGCCCAAAATAAAATACAAAAATATTTAAATTTAAATGTAAAAATAGCAAAAAAAAAAAAAAAAAAATGATGATGCATACAGTATGCAGGAATATAGTGTGCCGTAAACTAGTATTTCATTGCAAAGCGGTCAATTTAGTCAACTATATTCTAGCTATGTTGCTCTACAACATAGAAAAAGGGTCTGGTCAAAAGATCATGCAAAAAAACATATCACGTAAAAAAAATAAAAAAAGCATAAGAGAGAAAGCTGAAATAGTGTTTGGGGCTGGAGAAGTGTTTTCCAGGAAGCCTCACACATGGTCTTCCCTCTCAGGCGACAGAAAGCATCCTTCCCAGCATCAGGTTCACGTTGCGTCTCGATACGCTACGCTGCCCTTTGACTCCCTTTGGCTGCTAAACCAATTAGACCATCACAGAGCTGGTTAAACACACACAGACGTGACACACACAAACCCATACATGTGTGAGTTTAAACGCAGTTCACATCAGCTAGCCCAAAAAAAAAAAATCAACCTGCAAAAAACCGCTTGTGCTCGGTGACGACGCGGCACCCACGAGCGGACCGGAAACATTAATCACATTATGATAAATATTCCCAAAATGTCTCGCAGGAAATATGGAAGACTTGAGGCACATCGGACGCATAACTCTGGTTAGTGGTTTCCTCAAGCTAATTCTATCAGTATGGAAACCCCTTCCACGCACATGTGACATGCATCCACATAAGTGGGAGATTCATTGCCGTGTCTTTATAAGAGACACATGAGATGTGGCCATATGGCTGGAAGATTCATACGTTTCCTGATTATAGCAGATTAGTGAATGGAAAGCACAAGTAGCCCTTGTTGGTGGCCACACGAGGGGGCCGTGACGGCAGCTGCAGGGGTGGGACAGATTTAGTCAACGGTTAATTGAAGCTTGATTACACTGCTTCCTTCTTTATATGCACATTAAATTAAAGCGGCAGACAATCAGGACTGACTCCTCTATCAGCGCTTCTAATTATAAAGCACCAAATTCCAGCAGCGCTTCCTCAACAGAGCCGCACTGACCTCCTTTAGAGAGCGAATGAAGGGAAATCTCTGGACTTTTGCTGGAAAGATAGAGCTGTTATTTTGATCACATTTTGTAATGTTACACTCCTCATTTACTTAAGATAAAACACTGGTATAGTGCTGCATTCACATCACATTGTAGAAAGCATCCTAAACGGGGGTGCATTTCACATCAACAACAAAAGTATGTTTTCTCAATAAATGTACTGTTGGTTTCAGTTTAGATATTTAATCTGTTTTCCCTGGTGAATTTGTGAACTATGTTATGAAGCAAACTGTTGCTATGGATCAGTCCTCAATTTCACAATTTTGATGATTTCAAACAATACACAGAAACATTGTGCAACAGGCATGCTAATAATACTAGAAAAAAAATGTCTCTATACTTGATTCCAAAGGAGAATCCTAACATTAGCATATCGCTAAGCTAATAGCAATAGGCTACTTTAAACTGATCAATATCTTAGAAAGCTGAACAAATAAACTTTTGGACTAGTCTTCTCAACTATAAGGACATCAAATGCTGTCTAGGTAGGCAGCTCAGTAGGATTTGAAACAAGGCTAATTATTCAGTCATCCTTTTTAGTTATGGCATATACCAACGGGACTATGCTAACCAGCCAAACCTTGACCTCTATAAGACTCATACATGGCACAAGTGCAAATTAAGAGACATTGGATGCATCATTAATTAAACTGACCAGAAACATTTCCTTTGTGTTGTTCTGTGTTCAACTGCATTTTAAACTGTTATACACATTGGGAAACTGTGACCTTGACGCACCTTGACCAGAAGAGGCGTAACCGCTGAACTTCGCTGCAGGGGAAAGATTAAGCTCAGCTGAGATTGTATTACAAATCTACCCAACCCAGAACATTAACGCAGCTAAATAAACAAAAATCAATATCATTCAGACTATTAATCTGATATGGGAGTGTGTGACATATCAGACTCCATGGCAAAACAAGCACCTCCGGCAAACGCAGCCTGTAGTTCACCAACTAAATAAACCCTCATTTCACATACTTGAATCCCCCACTCCTCCCAAGTAGACTATACATTTCTTTCCTTTGTTTCTCTATTGGACTATATCTTCCGACAGTGCTTTTCTGGTTTGTTGTGCGTCGTGTGCGCGGCAGATAATGGAAGTCAGGGCTCCAGTGTTTAAAGGACACAGCCCACAGGCAATGCCTTCCTCTCTCCAAATAGATTACTCCATAAATAATAATAAAAAACTAATTAATTCTCCAACTTCTGAGACCCCTCCAGCCTGAGGCGGCGCAAACCCAGAATTGTAAATTGATACAATGTGCATCCTTTCAGATAAACAAATAGTGCATGTGCAACACACTAAAAGGGATTCTTTCATACCACTCTAATTTCCTTAACAGTCAAATTATACTTTTTTTTTTTGTCTGCTTAAATGTACGACGAGTCCTTTCGTGTTTAGTCAAGCTCTGGAGAAACAGCTCGACAACTGAAAGGAATCTGTCTGGTGCAGATGACAATGTTTCAAGAGGCAATTTTCCCAAAAGCCAAACATTAAGCTCGTGCTACAACTGCACATGCACTCAATTTTACATGTTCACCAGAAGAAAAGAAATAGCACAGGAAACGAATTTGTATTGGGAAAACGGGACTCTTACTTCCTCTATATTAACGTTATAGCTGTTAATTTGTCCTTACTAGAACCTTTTTGGCATGAAGTGTTCTTTAAAACTGAGTCAAGAACCCTAAAGTTTGATATAACCCAACATACATTTGCACTTCCGCAACATCCAACAATAACTAAAAAAAATATAACAAATATCTTTTAGTGTCTCTTTCTGACCTCTGTTGTGTTATTACAAATATGCCTCATGCTCTTTCAAGAGCTTGTTGTACATGTCAAATTAAACATGGCATCTATTCAGACTAAATCTGATCACCGAGCTAAAAAACAGATGTACAACATTTCAAAATTAAACATACTAAATATACTAAAGATAAATGAAGCAGCAGATCCGAAGAGAGAAACGCAGGGATGGCAGACAGATAGAGAGGATTTGAGGAGGGGGTTTGGAGAGACAGGGTTTTTTTTTTTAAGAGTACAAAGACTCCAGTAGGACTGAGTTTGCCTTAGGGCCAGCCTGCCAACAGAGCAGATAGCACAGGCCTCTGCACCCTCGCCAGGCTCTCGGCCAACACACACACACACACACACTACTCTTAATCTAGCCCAGAGTGGATTAGAGAGTTCCTCTCACCACTAACTTCCCCCAACCCTAATGCCCTCCAGTGGTACCTTCAAGTTTAGTACAGGTCAGGAGGGCAGACGGAGGGGAATAAGCCCACTCAGTGTGTGTAAGTTATCTGAGACTGACAGAATATCATCTCTTCCCTTCACAGATCTGTGCGACTGATAGTCGCCTGCACTGGAAATCGTGAGCGGTTTTTCACACTCCTGCTGTCGATTGTTTGTCTGTGTTTCAAAGGACAGTCCTGGGGCCAAGATTATGGCAAATAACGCTTTCTGCAATTTATCAACCCCTTCGACTGACACCCATTCAGGATTACTGCAGAGTAATGTAAAATACAGAATCTTGGGAAATAATTCAGCCATCAATTTGAAAAAATTATGAAAAATGTTTCAGGCACGCCAATGTCAATATTTAGTTTAATACTGCAATTGATTTAGACCAACATATTGGTCAGTTAGAGCAATTCATTGTCCAATATTTGGCAATTTTTTATATTTTCGTCATCAGCCAATACTCGCGACTTGGTCATTTAACAGAAATGTTAATTCTTACTCACGTCTGTTGCGAAATTCATCAAGAGCCGTATCAAATGACATCTAAAAAAAATTATATTTAAAAAAAATTTTTTATTAAGTTTAAATAAGTACTGAGTAATATTTATTTGTAATTTTTTTTATACTTTATTATTGTAAATAGATATTGAGTAACATAAATTAATAAATACAACTTTTATTGAGTTATAAGATATTAACATTGTTTAAAAAAAACAAATGCTAAAAATGAACAAAAAAAATTGTTTATATGAAATATTATAATGCTTTTTAATACAAAATATTTTTATTGGCCACCCTGCTTTTATAGATATTTAAAAACACATTCCAGGTTGACCATTAATCATGGCCAATTAAAGTAATATAAATCATTTGGGGGGACATATATACAATATATATATATACAATATATATATATATATATATATATAATCCACACGGATTGGCTTTTTAACAAGACTATGGTTTAACCGCCCTCCTACACTTCCCATAGTGGTGCTCATCTGAGACAAAATGACTATTTAAAAATAACAGTGGTTGCATAAATTCAATTAGAGGCTTTTGGTCACGGTGGAAGGGGAGCGAGGGCCAATTAAGCAGCCTGGGAGCCCTGAGCCAGCCTGACTGCTGACACAGAACAGATGACGGGGCCGCTCGCTGTTCACAGGCGTAATTGGCCAAAGCACATTAATCAAAACTGAAAAGAGGCTTCTGAATAGAGAAGGGAAGGAGAGAGATACGAGGAAGAGAAAGAGGGGACAGAAATTGGGGAGTGGGGGTGAAAGTGAAATGAGAATGATAGAGAGAGGTGAGAAAATGAAGGAGTAGAATACAGACATGCGATATGACACAACTAGAACGTTCCTGTTACAATACACTTCTAGCTTTTTCATTGCAGAAACAGTAGCTCTGTACGTAGTGCAGCCTAAAGAGTCAGTAGCGTAACCAAACTGGAACATAATAAGTGACTGATTTGGAACACTCTACAATTGACTTTTAATAGAGTTTAACATTAGCATTTTTCTAAGGTTCAGTGTGGCACTTTCTTCTCGCAGAAAGGTGTCCGGTTCGAGTCCCGGCTGAGTCTTCTGTGTGGAGTTTGCATGTTCTCCCTGTGTCTGCATAGGTTTTCTCCCGGTGCTCCGGTTTCCCAAACAAAAACCCCCAAAAATGCAGTATAGGTTTGAATTGGATTTGAATTGGAGATGCTAAATTATCCATAAGTGTGAATGTGTGAGTGTGAGTCCCAAGCCATGTAATGGGGAGTGTTGGGGAAAGACCTGGCGCCCTACCCCGGAAAACACATCGCCAAGAAATTCATGGATGGCCCAACGCTATATCTCACGAGTGATTAAAAGGTGGCTAATTCGTACGACCTCACTCGTACGGTTTGTCTAAACCCACGTGATGGCTAGGTTTAGGGGCGGGGTCAGGGGTAGGTCATTCGTACGAATTCATACGAATTTGGCAACTCGTAAAATATGTACGATTTAGCAAAAATGTTACGAATTCGTCGTATGAATTGGTACGAATTAGCCACCTCGTAAAAATCGCCCAGTGAATCACCAAGAGTCGGATCGGATGCGACTGAAAGCGTTAATGAATGATGATGATTTTACAGATTCCCCCTTGGATGATTGTTTCCACAGTGCATTCTGGGATTGCTGACTTTTTCTTTTGTAAGTCTTTATACTCATGATTCCTTCAAATGCTGTCTAGGTAGGAGCTAGTTTGAACCAGGGCGGGAGGTCCTCTGGAGGAGAAGGGAGCGTGTGATAATCCTGCTCAATTACACTCTGATTGACACTGACAGAATCTGGGCTCTGACATACAGGACACAGATGAAAGCCATTATCGGCTGCTGAAACAAGCTGTCAGTCCTCAGAGGATGTTTACTGTACTAAATAGTGTGCATATGCTCTCTACCTCTCTCCTCTGGTCAGTCACACCTCACGTCAGCAAACACACTGACAGGCGCAGACAAACACTGCTCAGAGAGGCTTCTAATGTAGGCATGCATGATATACTGGCCATCACATCATATCGGCCAGGATTAGCGCTTTAAAATTAGCACTTGATTAAGCCGACATTGGAAGCATTCAAAAACAGGACTTATTTCAATTTGTTTTTATTTATAAACATAAGCATGAATATTTGTTTTCTACTGTACATTATAATATTTGGATACTTAGTGTGCATCAGTAAAATTCTAGATTGGATCCTTAGTGTCCATTTACACACATTTTCTTTTCATTATTGGTTATCGTAACATAATCTGTTATCAATTTTGCACCAAATTTCTATATTTCTACATGGGTGCATCTATCTCTGGTCAGATACATTCGAAAACTGATCAATAACTAATAAAATAAACTTGTGTAATATTTGGCAAAATCATATTACATTTTTGCATATTGTATTGCCCAGTATTTATGTATTTCTTCAATGGTGCATCTATAATCTGCCGCTGTACATATAAATAAAATAATAATTAAAAAAATGGACCAATAACTGATCATTCAGTAACTGAAAATAGGCTATAAACTAAAAATAATAATAAATAATAATTAAATAAATAATAATAATAAAAAATAATAAATAAAATAATAAAAAATAATAATTCAGCATTGTTTTCATTAAGATAAGCAAGAGATAAGCAGATCAATTCAATAACTGATAGATTGTCAGAATAAGAAGCTTTTATATTTATAATGTAAAAAATATACATGTATCGCCAATAATAATAATAATTATTATTTTTGCACATTGTATCACCCAAAAGTCCTATTTGAGTGCATCTATAATTTAAAAAAGCATTAAGTCAGTCTTTTTTCATACTGACCTGACCTTATACTTTTTTATACTGACCTTATACCGTATTTGAAATATCCCCACAGATCATGGCCGCAGTCTATCAGCTAACTGAAGGTTAATATGCCTTCTGTGTGGATGCACTGCAACGTGTGGAGTCACAATAGTCTATTCTTCTCCACTGATGTGCTTGAGTGAGTATGGGATGGATTCAGCCACCAGGAACAAGCCAAACCACACACACACACACACACACACACACACACACACACACACACACACACACACACACACACACACACACACACACACACACACACACACACACACACACACACACACACACACACACACAGAAACGCACACCAAAGCTCTCTCAGAGAGAGAGAGAGAGAGAGAGAGAGAGAGAGAGGCAGGAGGTTTGTTTGCTAAAATCAGCAGGGGATCAGCACAGTGAAAAATGTCAGGTCAAATTGTTCTTGACAGTGTTAATATCTGCACCTCACAGCAATAATTACATGTAAATAAATAGCGAAATAGTGCTCAGCTGGAGTCTAAGAGGAAAGAACTGCTCGTGTGAGATAGCCAGCTGAGACTCCAACCGCTTACAGGCTCGTTTTACAGAAACTGAGCCAACATGAGAGGAAAAATAGACAAACTCAACTGAACTTGGGGTTTGCTAAGACAAGCATCACTTTTATTATTGCTTATACTTAGAGTTAGTGATCTGAACAAGCCCTAAATACTAAATATTAACCCTATAAAGCCTACTGTATATCATATGTGATATGTGAATTTCTAAAGCCTCTAATTTATCAACATGATCAAAACTTTGCTTTAAAACCTGTTGCACACAATCTACGGCATGTCTTCTGTCGTCTGATTGATAGTTTATACATTTTTAGCAAGTAAAAGGCGTTTTAGTGTAATTGTAAAAGAGCATTCCCTCCCCATCCCTTCGGCTCGTGGTTCTCGAGTCTTTTTGCTCTGAAATCTGCACTGATTTTTGTCAAATGAAAGAATAACTTTCATATTGTTAGTAATATTTCAAGATGAACACCTACTGGACTGAAGCAACTTAGGTTTACTTGAATATCAATACATAATTTAATATATATATATATATTGCCACCCACAATAAAAACTAGAGCTTTGATCATAAAAATTATTATAATAAGACATATTATTGGGATATATATAGAGTGACAACATATTTATATGCATTTTATGTAAGTAGTCTGTTATACTGTTATTAAGATCTCCCTGATTTACAAACTATAGAAATGTCATCTTACTTTTTGACCATAAAAATGTCAGTATCTGCATCAAAACAAATATTTTCTGTCTTCCTCCTCAACTATGAGCTCAATATTCTCACTATATCCTACTATAAGAGTCATAAAAGCCTGATGGGCAACATACAACTTTTTTTTATTACTTTGTCTAATACCTCAATAAACTTTTCCATTAAAAACAAAAATCTTATTTCACTGTTATTTCACATGTCAGGTTTTACATGGTTAAACTTCGGTGCGTAAGTGTTTGTGCTAAATCATCACAGTTCAAATCATTTTCCCAAATCACTTTGTCACGATCACACGCACACCTTTCATCTGGCAGATGATAAAATGGGTGAAAAACAACTTTCATTGAATGAGTGAGACCAGAGCATGGAGACGACAGCTGTCCCGTGATGCTGCCAGTGTCCCGACTCAGCGAGGGTCAGTGCGAAGGCAACCCGAGAGGGTGCCGGTGTTTGGGTGTGTGTGGTTGGCATGGCGGGTGTGAGTTCGGTACACTGCTCATTGGAGTATTAATCACACCGGTGCACCTGTCAGAGTGGCATGTGGAACTAACACGACGCACATTTCACTAAGACGACATCCAAAAAGCCAAGGGATACCGAGGGAGGCTTATCTATATGTCTGTTTAACCCCACGGTGACCCTGCAAAACCTCACCGGGCAAAGGTTACCTGGCAAAAAACGCCTTCACCTGCTAATAGGTGTTAAAATCCACTTTTACAACAGTGACAATAAATCGTAGCGGCAGCAACCAAAAAGATACCGAGCGTGCCTCTGAACTTGATACGCCTAAGCATCGTAAATAGTGTTTTACTTGTAGCTACAAACGTTTTTGGACACTTGAGCCACCCTTAGAAATGTCTGAATGTCATCGAATATCAAAGATCATTTCTCTTCACTAACATTATTTTTCTTCATTATGTCTTTTAATCAGCTGGTGTTTTGGTGATTTTTAGTGGATGTATGAAGTCAGTTCTCCTCGAGTTCACACAGATGTAGTTCAGCACATTAGCTATCAACATAATCCACGAACCACAAACAAACACAGTCTTCATATTAAACACTACACCAGCTGTTTTAGCATTTCAGATCTTTTTATCTAATGCAATGACATTCAGACATTGAAAGAGTGTTCAAATACTTCGTTGGGTCACTATATTAAAAAAAACATACTACACTAAAAAATGCTGGGTTGCATGGTTGGGTCAAATATGGACAAACCCAACCGTTGGGTTAAAACAATTGTATTTTTTTATTTAAACCAATGGGTTGGTTTGTCCATATTTGACCCAAACATGGGTTGAAACAACCCAGCATTTGTTAGAGTGTAACAAATCTAAAAAACTTAAATTACACTATATGAAATATAATAGATTTGGCCTCTGCTAAAACAATAAATATAAGTCGTTCAGCATGTTGTGGTCTCTAAGTAATTGACATAGAAGATACGATCGGTGCATTTGTGTCTGTGTGTGTGTGTGTGTGTGTGTGTGTGTGTGTGTGTGTGTGTGTGTGTGTGTGTGTGTGTGTGTGGCTATATGCTCTCCATTCTCCATATTATGGGCATTTCCAGTTGCGTGGGACACACGGCATATGAATTGGTCTCAGTCGTTCCCTCCTTTAAATCCCTATCTCCTAGGATTTGCTGAAATTTATATTGGCTGCCTCTGCAAGATAAATGTAAATCGCATTCCCTTATATTTGCTATTTATCAGGATGCGGCAGCTCACTTTCGGCAGGGGAAAATATCTCTCACCCGCATACAAACAGCCTTGCATTTAAATAGCATTTTTATTGTCCGCCGCAGCCTTTCATCTGAACGGCGGGAAAAGCGTCTTCCTCTCCAGGGGAAGGAGAGGGAGGGAAAAAGAGAGACCAACACAGAGTTGTCTTGAGCAGCCTTGAAGGAAGCAAACGGGGAGGAAAAAGTGCAGCAAAATAAATAAATAAAGAGCAGAACTCTTTTTCTTTGAGATGAGAGAGTATGGCAGTATTGGACTCAACGGGTGACTGCTAGAAAGCCAAAGATGGAGGTTAAAGAACACAGACAGGCGTGACCTGAACTCATGAGAATGAAAACACCTGACCGTTATATTCTTCTGAACTAGACTCTTCAATTAGACACCTACTCTTTTTTGCATTTTATATATACTGTAGTAAATGTGAGTGGTTTTGTGTAAACCCACCGTCACAATGCTAGAGTTTTGTGAGCGGCTCCCAGTTTATAATAGTGCTTTCTTTCTGGTCAAAACTCAAAAGTCAACCCTCAAGTCTCCATAACATTCAGGTGCCTCCTTCAATGTAAATCTAATGGATTTATCTTTCTTTCTTTTTTATCAACCACCAAGCATTTTTTTTAAGTCTGACTGATTTGAGCATCCTTTATATTCAAAAACTTTTTTTTTTTTTTAGAAATCTCTTATGCTCACAAAAGCTGCATTTATTTGATAAAAAATACAGTAAAAACAGTAACGATGTGAAACATTTTTACAATTTAAAAGAGCAGTTTTCTATGTGAATATATTTTAATTTATTTCTGTGATCAAAGCTGAATTTTCAGCATCATTACTCCAGTCTTCAGTGTCACATGATCCTTCAGAAATCATTCTAATATGATTTTATGCTCAAGAAACATTTCTGATTATTATCAATGATGAAAAATGTTTTGCTGCTTAATATTTTTGTGGAAACTGTGATAGGCCTACCTTACTTGCAGGATTCACTGACGAATAGAAAGTTCAAAAGAGAAAACATTTAGGCCTATTTGAAATATAAAACTTTTGTAACATTATAAATGTCTTTACTGTCACTTTTAATCAATTCAATGAATCCCTGCTGAATCAAAGTATTAATTTCTTGAAATAAATAAATAACCTGACCCCAAACTTTTGAATAGTAACATATTATGTGCCAAAGTGTATTACTTAAAATGTATGATCTGCAAAAATCAGTGCTAAGTTTGAGAAACAGAACAAGTGACCCTAAAGAACGCTAAAAGTTCCGTTTGGAACCTAAAAAGAGTTTTACTCAGAACTTTTTTAGCTTCCACAAAGATCCTTCTAATGTACTGATGCTTTAAAGAACCCAGAAACCATCAGACCAACCTGAAGAACCTTTACAGTATAATTAAACATTAACAACGTTTGTAATTACAAAAGAAAGGTTCAAGGGCCCTCAAACCAGTGTCCAAGCCAGGATATGTTAGAAAAGATATTAGCCATCATGGTTTGACATTGGCACAATCACTTTCCATTGTCATCAGACCTAAGACAACACTTACACGTAATGTCTTCTTCAGAGCCGTAAGCCTTACACCAAAACTACAGCTTTTGTTTTTTTGCCTGTGGCGATGATTTTGGCTGTCTGATGTTCTTGGCAGCTGCCAAGCAGGTCTTGTTTTTTTTTTTTTTTTTTTGGAAAGCCTCTTATAGGTCTTTTCCATTACTGCCAAATATAAACAGTATCTGGGCTTCTAATTATTAAGTATCAATTCCCCCTCTCGCAGCGAGCGCGCGCGGGGTGCGGATGAATGCCGCGCGCTCATCCGCTTTGATTCGTTCGTCGGGAGAGCGTGCCAGCTGACACGGTGCCCAGTCTAAGGCTTAATGCACAAGTTTTTAATAATGTGTGGGACTACATGCGTCTCAGCGGCTCATTGATATTCACGTGCCTAATGTCTTGTCAAAACTGCGAGGCGAGGGAGCCGGCAAGAGAAGCGAGCACTTTAAATTTCTGAGGTAGGTTTCTTTCCTTTTTAGTCAACGCCAGCACAGGGTTCTTAAACGTAATTCATCCCCTTTTTTCCAAGAAGGACTAATGGAAGAGGGAGAGGGTTGAAGCTTCTGCGCGCTTATCTCTGTCTGACAGTCGCGAGCAGCGGTTGGCGAGGGCTGGTGTTAGCGCGATGCTGTGCGGTGCGGTGCGGGCGAGCAGGCCCGGGGACAGGGATCAAAGAGAGGCTCGGGTGAGCGCAGTTTCTCTCTCTGATCCCTCCGGTGCCGAGACTCAACCCCGCTCGTGCGCTGCCGTACGCACTCACTCCCTCACTCACTCACTCCCTCACTCACTCTCTCACCCATCCGTCCGTCCGTGAGCAGAACCTCATTCCACAGCACAAACACACTCCCACGGCTCTCATTTACACACACACACGCACACACCTACCCCTAAACCCATCCATCACAGAAAACTTTCTGCATTTTAGATTTTCAAAAAACCTCATTCTGTATGATTTATAAGTTGGTTTCCTCATGGGGACCAAAAAAAAAATGTCCACACAAGGACAAGAATTTTGGAGGATTTTGTCCCTATAACATAGGGTACACATGAATCATGCACACACACACACGTATGTAGAAGACATAGAAGATACGATACACGATCGTATCTTCTATGTCAATTACTTAGAGACCACAACATGCTGAACGACTTATATTTATTGTTTTAGCAGAGGCCAAATCTATTATATTTCATATAGTGTAATTGAAGTTTTTTAGATTAGTAAAATGCTGGGTTGAATCAACCCATGTTTGGGTCAAATATGGACAAACCAACCCATTGGTTTAAACCAATAAATTGGTTTCCATGTTTAATGGGAACATCACATAGGTAATGATTTTTATACTGGATATATTCTCTCCCCCTACACTAACCCCTAAACCTAGCCATCACAGAAAACTTATTGCATTTTTACATTTTCAAAACACTACATTTAGTAAGATTTATAAGCTGTTTTCCTTTATAAAAGAAATTAAGTCCCCATGAGGTCAAAATTAACTGGTATTACTATCCTTGTGGGGACATTTGGTCCGCATAACATTGCGAATACCAGGTACACACACACACGGCCACTTCTGCTTCCTACTGTTGATACACACACAAAAAGTATTATACTTACGATATGATCGTTATGATATAAAAAATTCTCTCTGCAACAACCTTTTCAATCTTTCAACACTATGTACTACTGATAAAAACTGTACTAAAAACTAAGTAATCCCATGTTTTTGGACTGGTATTATGATATTTCCATGACATTTTTTATTACATGTATATACATGTACCTTTGTATATGAATATGGTCATTCTGTAATTTTGTGTCAAATTGTCAAAAACTCAAAGAAAGCCTATGTTAAATATTTTATTTTTATTTTGTAAGCATCCCTCTTACCCCCAATAAAATAAATGTTGAAATTCATAGGGAAATAATGACTTCCCAGCTAAGTCTGCAGATGCTGTTTCCCTCTCTCTCCCAGCAGGTGTCCCTGTCCGGCAGAGCAGTGGAATCCACCTCAGTCTCTGCCAACCAACACATTTCCCAGGACCACTCTTAAAATCCCATTTAGAGAGGCATAATAGCCAGCATGAGCACCTGACATCACGATGTTCAGCGTGGTCTCTCCGGCGCTACTGTTCTCTGTTTAGAAACAGGAAACTTCTGCCTTATTTTCTCTAGATAACATCAATTCGAGATTTTCTGCTTGGTTACGGGACACTGAGGCATATTAGCCATATCAGTATGGATATTTGAAGGGTCACTGGGAAAAAATATAACATGTTTGTAAAATAAACACAGCTTGAGATTTTTTTTTTTTTTAGTCTATTGGAAACTTGTTTTCCAGCATCTTCACATACTTTTGCATGTCTTCTACCCAAAGGAAGAGGGAAAAAAGCGTGTTTTCCCTGACATCTCCCAGAGCACATGTTCTTATCCATCGCCTGCTGTGCGACAAAATGAAATGGGGCGATATGGCTCACCTCAACCCAAAAGCATACCTGTGGGCCAGCCAACTAATGCCTAATAGACCCCATCTGACACTGCATCACTCCCAGAGCCTAAACTTCTAATCAAGGACTACGACAACAACAACCGCTGGTGGATGGCTTTTCTACCGGCCTGTAATGGGAAAATGTGCGCTGTCTGGATGGGTTACAACAAGACCTGTGCTGAGATCAGCAGGGGTCCATTACCGCCCGCCACTCGGCCACCACAACCCATTTACAGCCAATCGCCACATTTTGGTCAATCTGTACCAGCAACCAGTAGCCCATCAAAAGCAGACGTTAGGAGAAATAGGTCTTTGGTCTGAGCACATGCGCCTATCTCCGGCAGACAGGTGTTGTCTGCAAACTTCCAATATCAGAGAGTTATCTTTCATCGAAAAAATAAACGCATTTTATTTTAAAAATACGCTTTTTTGACATTGTCACAGGAGGCAATGACATCTGATGTTCTGGAAAGAGAAAAGGTTACCGGCAGTAACAGATCCACTTTCTTTTTATTGAACAACCAGCTTTATTTTACTAAACAACTACTGACATACGACCTCAAGTGCCTTAGTGCGTTAAAAACATGGTGGCAAGAGAATAAAAGACACCAATGTTCAATAAATACTTCAATTAAATATTATTAATAATATTGAGAATAAACAATTCTTCCACATATTAATTGAACTAACGGGATCATGAACTAACATGAACCCATTGCCTTAAAATTATTAATTAAATAATCTTCATGTAATTAAAAAAATTAAGTTATGTGAACTTGACAATTCCACATGACTTATGCATAAAGTTTATTTACTTAATTTTAAGGCAACGGGTTTCCTCACTTTTTTAAAGTTGAATCAACTAATCACTTTTTACAGTGAATGCATTTCTAATGGAACCTTACAGTGTTACCTATATATTATATTACATATTATTGGAACTGTGAACTGAGAATGAATGAAGGTTAGGGTCAGGTTAAGTGATGCCTGATATGACCTCAGCAGATGCTCTTGCACCTTGTGAAACAGAGATGAGGATTTTCCATGTGAAAGCTACGCTCGTGAAGACAGTTTGAGTTGTGCCTGAACTCTGTCTCTCCTGTCAGAAACGGCATTTATCTCCTTACAATGAGAGCTTGATGACTCTCCCATATGGACAAGAGATGCATAGAGAGAGAGAGAGAGAGAGAGAGGGGTCCCAGATCAGAAAAATTAAGAAATTTAAAGTGAATTATTAAATTAAAAATAATTAAAAAGCTATTTGTTTTGATAAGTATCAGGAACCATCGACATGTAAAAATTATGGCATCCTTAAAAATATTATAATATACACTCAAACGCTTAAAGTAATATAAAGTAAAGTAACATAATTGAAATTATATTTAAAACAAGATTATTGCTGTTAATTTTTTTATATATATATATATATTTACAAAATGTTATTATTATTATATAAAATAATAGTTATTAAAACTAAGAAAGCTAATTGGCTGTGTCCCCTTTCCTATCTATTGAAATTCATACATTTTTTAAATAAAACAAAAATTAATATATAGGTCCAATTTACATGAATCTATAAAACTATCAGTAACACTTTGCAATAAGGTCTAATTGGTTAACATTAATTAATCCATTAACTAATTAGCAATATATTTTTTACAGCATTCATTAATGTTAGGTTATAAAAAATGTTCTTGTTCTTGTTAGTTCACAGTACATTAACAGATGCCACTTTTGATCTTAAAAGATTATTAGTAAATGTTTAGATTAACATTAGCTAAGATTAGTAAATTCTGTAAAGCATTGTTCATTGTTAGTTCATGTTAACTAATGTAGTTAACTAAGGTTAACAATTGAAAACTTATTGTAAAGCATTATCAAACTATATCAAGCGATCAAAACAAGCATTCAAACTTTTGAGTGTTAGAAAAATTGAAAACATGGCCATTGTAGAAAACTTAAATCTATTATTTCCTCCATTTAAATCCTGCAGACCTGATCGACACATGTACCATTTAGTAAGAGAAAGTGTTTAAGAGCAGCTGAGAAGGAAGCGAGAGGCAAGCGTCTCCATCGCCTGTGTTAAATGCTCCCATTAATAGAAAAAAGACCTCCATGTCTGCTGGTATTTACGGAGGTTTGGAGCGAAGGCATTAGTGCTCAAAGCCCCTGTGCCACGATTAACAATCTCTCTCACTGTAAGACGCCCATGTTATCCTTCCGACGTTGTAGTTACGAGGGGAAAAGCTCTTTTTTGTCACCAAATCCTTAATTCTTTCTTCTCTGGAAAAAAGAGGGTAATACAGAGAATGTTTCTCAATCTGCTTTGAGAGAGCAGCGAAGAGAAAAGGAAACCCCCAATAAAACATGTGTGAACGAAAGGGTAATTGTGGACAAATGCAGCATTGAAATTCATTTTCAACTCTTTACACACCATTTCAATCTTATTTTATGCTTGTTAGCCACATCTTGTTGGTGAGGGTCGGCAAGACTGCCCAGTATTGATGGATAATTGTGTATAATTCACTCCTTACATGCGATTTGCATCAATACACATTATTTTTTAATGCTGGGGTATTTAAGACTGGGGTAATTTCTGGAGAAAGTCAGCCTAAAATACTCATTAATGGGGACCAAAGAGGATAAGTGGGAAATCTTTGCAGAAACAGAACCACAGCAACAACAATACCAGACACGACACAACAAGAGATCCGCAAAACAAAGCAATTCGTGTCAAATTGCTCTCATGCACAAAAACACATATTCTCCAATGCTTTAGAGGAATAACAACTTGACCATATTTACTTTCTTTTTGTCACATAAGCCGCACAAGGATGAATGTTGTCCAATAGTGAAATTGCTATTGTTTTAGCACACTTGATGATTCCCATCAAGTCCAATCTTCCTGTACTTCACATTAACGAAAGTAAAATGTAAGCCATTTCATGCTGACTTTGAAGACTGATATAAAAAATGGCAAAGATTTGGGAATGATTATAATAAAGTGTATGCATGACTCAGGTGCTCTCTATTTAAAAGCTGACTTTAAACTTAATTAAGTTTAAGTGCCCTGAAAAAGAAACTAAGCAAACTTCACAGGGTTTGTGCTTTGGTTTCTCCATATCAGAGCAAAAAAATGATCTGTTTCCACACAAGAAGCTGATGCTAGCTTAATTCTGCAGCGCTCTTGATCTGTGAAGCATGCTGGCGTTCATTCATCGCTCTCACACTGGAAAGAGGCCTCTGCACTAACCTGTGGCGAAAGGCCGTTGCTCACGGGATTCATGTGGTTGCTTGAAGCTGACGGGCTCATGAACGTGTCTGAATAGCTGGAGAAGGAGTGCCGGTTGGAGGAGAGCCCGTAGGCAGAGCTGGTGTCCGCCGAAAGCCCACCCTGATGCATGGAGGACGGAGGCAGAGGCTGTGGCCGGTGTAAAGTACTGCTTCCATCTGAGACACACACACACACACACACACACACACACACACACACACACACCATGAGACAGGAACAGCTATTTTACAGTATATGTACTTACTGTGTACCTATACGAAAACACAGGGTAGCATAAGGTAACTACATGGGTTAAGGTCCGAAGAGTCCGAAATTTTCGCATGGGTTTTTTCGTATTCGTGATTCGATAGAAAATCGAACCTGATCTGAATTTTTTTATGACGGACGAAAGTTTCGGAGGCGTGATTGACATAACGTGAGGTCGTATGTATTTTTTAACGTGCGAAAATTGCGGATGCGAGTGTTCAAGGACCTTCAAGGTTAGGTTTAGGGGTAGGTTCAGAGTTATTACCTAGTTATTACCCAGTTGGGTTAGGGTTAGGTTTTTTTTAGGGTCATTGTCATTACTATAATAAGTACATAGTATGTACATGCGACTGTAAAATAAAGTGCTACCGCTATTTGTATTATCATCTAACATTAATAAGTACCAAAATGGTAGTAGAATATTTTTGGACCTCTATGGTAAAAAACATATTAATTTGGATGTACTCCATTGTATTGCAATTAATAGGGTAAACATTTAGTATAATATGAAACCATAGTGACAAAATTTGTGAAAGCACGTTGTATTTGCAGGGTTATACACCACCTTTCAAAATGATTTTGGAAGAAGCCTCTTATACTCACCAAGCCTGCGTTTATTTGATCAAAAATATTATATTATAATATATTATATCAATATGTAACTTATTCCTGTGATCAAAGCTGAATTTTCAGCATCTTTTGTAACAGTTTCTTTGCTGTCACTTTTGATCAATTTAATGCATCCTTGCAAAAAATAGCCTATAAATAAAACTCTTACTGACCACAAACTTTTAAACAGTAGTGTGTATCTACAGGGGGTTATGGACTACTGTGCATTACCTTGCGAGAGAGTGGTGCCTGGATACGTTGACTCTGGAAGCTGATAGGTCGATAAGGTTGGCATGCCGGTGGGCGGAAACCCTCCGGGCAACAAATGGTTAAAAGCTGCCAGCTGATTTGCTCCTGCTTGTTTGCGCCACCTTGCTCTTCGGTTGCTAAACCAGACCTAATAAAAGAAGATGGAAGTACAATTTAGAAAAAATAAACAAGACAGACAGTTGTGCAAAGACGAATACTAATCGTTTTTAAACAAGATTTCATCCACATAACCTGTAGTGTTCCAGACAGGTTCATGTGCATGTGTGTGGCAGAGAGCGCGTCCTCATGGGAAACCGTCTCTTAGCTCATGGCGAGGTCCCTGTTGTTCTAGTTAAGTGGCTAAAGCTGTGATCTGTATAAACAGGCCGCTTTGAGCTCCAGAGGTCATATACGGGTCAGAGGTAGCCCACACATCTCCTCCACAGACATCTTGAGTATGTTTATCTACCTGTCGGACAACTTTAAAGACTTTTCCTGCAGCAGTGTTGTCTGACACACACATGGACGAGTACACACACATTTCACATTCATAATCAAGCTATAGTGTGGATGAACTGTTTCGCTTTAATTAATGCAGAAGTAAATGAACAATCATGGTTTTGACCTTCCCTAAAAAGCACTCTATGAACAAAACTACAAGTTTTTCTCATTTAGTGTCATGAATGTGAACGCAAAGTTTTGCACATCAGTGTGTTTCGGTTAGAAATGCCGTCAAATTTACATCCCAATGGTCTCCATGAGATTCGCCAAAAATCTAAATTGAATATTCTTAATGTAAATATCTAGTAACTATATTATCATCCAGCTCTTTATGGATATGCATGTATGTCTAACTTTATCTGCATATATACAGTATATTCATGATATATACAATATTGCATATCTCAACTGCTTGATTGCTTGTATCGTTGCAAAATGTGAACTATATTATCGTCCAGCTTTGCTAAATGTGACTATGAATCAGATTTTATAAACATTAACATAAGGATTTTCTGCAAAGCTTTGAAACAATGTGTATTGTGAAAAGTGCTATATTAATATATTTTACTTGATTGATGTGACGTTATTGTAGTTTGTCAAATATGAAATCTATATTTTATAATTTGCAGGCAATTTGAACCCAAACGGAGGATCTATTTTAATCACCAGACGCACTTAAATGGCCCAAAAAATTAGATTTTATCAAAAAATTCTGAAGAAAATTTGAGTGGTGCTTGCCCATGCATTGCTAGGGTGTTATTTACCAATCCAAGTCGATCCAAAAGATCCAAACAAATGTTTATAAAGCCCCAGAGAGTCAGAGTGTTTACATTAGTCAGGAAGTAAGTCTTCAAACGGTTTACTCATAGTTGTTCACATTAAACAATAAATTATTTTAACATTGACAAAATTACACACTTTAAGTCAGACCAAACTAACCTTCCAATTCAACCAGACTGACTTCAGACAGTTGTCTTGAAACGAGGACGATTTGCACATTTTAAACAGCTTCTCCTCCATCAAAACATGAATATAATTAGCGTCTCTGAAAGCAGCCCGCTCTATTTCACAGGGACAAGACCGCAGCCCTGCGTATGTGAAAGGTTGGAGGACATTGATCTATGCCATGCACTGGCAATTCATCCGCGTTTAATACACTGTCAGGGCAGTTCATCTACCGTTGTGTTTAAAACGGGCCGGTCCATTGTGCGTCCAGATGAAAGGTGGGGACAAAGGCCTCTCAATACACCAGGCTGAAAAGTGTCCACAAAGAGTGGGCGTCCCTTTTTAAACGTGCCTTTAAGAGCTCCACTTTCATGGTACGCACACAAGGACACACTCTATTCTGATGCAACGACACCGTAGACACACTCTACAAAACACACTGGCCCTTTCTTACAAAGCGTTGCTTACATTGTCCATGTGCAAAACTGTCAGGCCACTAACAGCTAGCATCTCATTCAGATGACTTCAATGGCTCGCCAACGTTTGATGCCACTAAAGATGACTCTTACCCATCTGTCATGCGTCGGATTCGAATCTTTCTTTTTTTACGTGAAACCCCCACCCGACCGTCATCCTCTTTTCGGAGGGTTTAGGAGGAGACGCTTCACCCCCTCTGTCTGTCTTGAGCCTAAACCTGGTGTTCCAGACAGATAAAAGATGGTCTCGCGTCTTGAAGAAACTCGGGAAATGTGCTGGGATTCGAACGGATCTCCTAGTGGGAATCGGAGGAACGGTTTACGAAGAATGGAAGAACGCTGTGGCCTTCCCCCACAAATGCAAAAGTGTCCCGTTCTTCTGTGCCTCCTGACCCATGACCTCTGAACCCCACGCTCAAACCCTTCATCCTTTGATGGCCTCTTCCTTCTTTCTTCTGCCGCAAAGTGCAGACACTCTCTTCTGTGACATGAGCGAGGAACATTTAATCGTTCATAGCATTGTTTTTTTCATGCACTGCTCCGTTTTGAGATTTTGTGCTATTTTACTTCCTTAAAGTCACCCTGTAGTCAATCATTTTATCCCTTAAAACTACCAAATTTCATATTTTTTCCTTGAAAAAAAAAGTCTTCATGCCTTTAAATATCTTGAATGTAACTCGACACCCTTGCCTCATTTAGTATACGCGGTTCTATGAATATGCAAATGAGCCCCGCCTCCACTCACTCACTCAGCTCAGAGATCCACTGGTTGACGATCACACGTTGATCTGATTGGTTACAAGGTAGTTTGTGACGTCAGAAACACCAGCGATTTCAAACTGTGTTTTTGAGACGGTCTTTGGTTCACTGCAGTTTTAAGGAGAAAATACTAAGGAGAATTTGCACGTGGTTTGTCTTAAAGCATATTAAAAGATAGACAAAGACATAAACTAAATTAAAAGCTTGATTTTCAAAACAGGGGGACTTTAACATGTCCTCTTTTAGACTAGTGGAATGAAAACATCCAAATGTACATTTTCTATCTATTTGCGTCGGTAGATTTCAATTAAATGACATGTCTTTCAAGGCTGTTCTCTCAAAATGAGTCAGAAATCTCATCTATTTTACAGACTGATTTATATAACATTTTATTCCTATAAACATTTTTCTTCTGGCTGTTGACAATATTTTCTGATTTATGGAGTGATAAAAAGAGAAATCCAAAAGCTTCTCTGTAAAAACCCAGGAACATCTGCTGAGAAAGTCAATTCAATCATGTTGACTTTAAGCAAAAGGTCATTTAATCTCATCAAAGTCAAAGAGGTTTTGTTTTCTGCCGGAATATGTCAAAGCAAACTTTTATCGCCTCAAATAGTGGTTTCTTCTCGGCTTCTCGGCTCTATATTCATCCTCGCACATAAACTAATCTCTGCACATGCAAGACCACACAATCTGTGAGATGCATAATGCTTTGACAATTCATAAAGAGATTTCGGATCCATCGTTGTAAGTGATCCGCCTGCATCCCTGTGTCAGAGCGTTTACGACAGCCAGCAGATCTTGTGGCTTTACCATGTGCTCTGCAAAGACTCCCGTCTGCCTTAATCACACCAGCAGCCTGTGAAGCATTTCTGTCTAAGTGAATTTGCTTTTGAAAACAACCTGGCGTCACAGAGGTACACAAGTTAACTCTTATCAAGTTAAACGTTGAGCCCAATATGCCTAAATAAATACAGTTCTGTTTTACAGCAGGGAGAGATGCGTCACCGTATAGTGCCTGACCCGAGATTATGTTTTCTGGGTCGCTCCAGTCGTACCCTCTGAGCTGGATTTGGAACCCATCACAAAGTCACCTTGAACAGTCCCAGATTCCCCTTCTCGCTGTCTGCAATCCAGCCTAATTCCTCCACTGAGACGGTTCTCATCCAACCCACACCAAAACCACATGAGGAAGAGTTTCAGCGGCGTCCGCTGACAGCGGTTCTTAGCGTGAGATGACGGGCGAGAGGGAGAATGCTGAAACAACGCGACTGATACAGGATAAACAGTTTGAAATAACGATAAATAAATGAACAGGTTTGGTTTATGCTAGCTGGGTTATGCATATGAATACATTTGCACAAGCATTCATTTAAAAGGATAGTTCACCCAAAAATTCTAATTAGGTCTTTTATTCACACTTATTTGACTAATGACTTTCATTCTGTGAACACAAAAGAAGATATTTTGAAATAATGTCTCATATTTATATAGCACTTTATACAATATAGATCATTTCAAAGCAGCTTCACATTAATAAACAGAGAAATAATAGTGTTAATTTAGTTAAATTCACATTGTTCAGCTCAGTTTAGTTCAGTGTTGTTTAAGTTCAGTTCGACAATAGTGTCAGTGTTGCAAAGTTCATCGATTATGAAACAAATTCAGTATATTCAGTAGAATTTACCCAAAATTATTAAACAAATTCAATTTCAGCCGTTAAGCAGCTCTACAGAAGGCAATGGCGTCAGCATTCAGCTCAAGTCAGTTCAATGTTGATTCAATTCAGTTCAATAACTGAATGTCAATGTTGCAAAGTTAGTGTCATTATCCAGAGCAATCCAGTGTTGTTCTCATCTGATAATATTACTGAATATTAATTGTCTTTTAAACTCCAATATCAATGAAAGTCAATGCCAGCAAAATCTTCTTTCGGTTGTGCAGAAGAAAGTAAGTAATAGAGGTTTGAAATTAAATGTGGGCAAGGTAAATGATGACAGAATTTAAATTTTTGAGTGCACTACTCCTTTAATCAATCACTCAGCTTCTCACACACTTCGAGATTTGAGGTGTGCCGAAGTGATGTGTGTCTGGCTGGTCGTGTGTACATTTGTTTTGATCATTACGGTCTATAAACCCAAAGACAGACACAGCGTCTGGGCTCAACGCTGTCCCTGTGTCCAATGCGGGTGTCTGTGGAGATTTGTGTTTACTGCACACACCTGTCACGGATAAACGGGATAAACCTGTGCACACGCACAATGTTTCTTATTCCTGTCTTTTATAGGATGTTTCCCTTGTTTGACCACTGTGTACACCAAAACACACACACAAACACCTGTGCACTCCATAAGTCACTGTCACAGTCGCCCGTAAATCCAGGATAGACTTGGACACGACAACAGTCTCCTCTGAAATCTGTTTCTTCTTTAGGAAAATTTTGTTAAGGGAAGCTTTTAAAAGGTTTCAGGCCGTTCACCTCGTGTTTCAAAGGAATAAACATTAAACATGGGCGACATCTGTTTTTATACCAACAAATGCGATTCAGTCTAACAAGCAATGTGTTGACTACATCAAACAATCATTTTTCTCTTTCTTCTGTGGCCTGCTTGAATTCTCTCGCTCTCTTTCTCTCTGTCTGGCGCTATGCTAATTAACATTACTGGGAACGCGAATTGCAAAAAGGAGACTGGGATTACTTAGATAAGAATCAACGAACACAAAGCGGCTAAAAGAAAGTAATTTAAATTCTAATAATGCGAAACTGTTAGAACATTCTCACTGATGCATTGCAACAATTTTACTCTTTACAGTCTTCATAAATCCTATTTATTCTTTTATGGTGCACAAGCTAAGACTCTCAGGAACAGAGTTGCCTGTTGGGCTGGATGGGATTTTCTTGCTCACATTTTCCTGGTCTTAGGGTGCAAGGAATTGCTGGAATAATATATGGAATATTGCCACAAGTTTGCATGCAGTATGTATTATAAAAACTATAGAGGAACCATAAAGAGACAACATCAAAACATAATGCCTTTACAAAGTGCACTAATAATAAATTTTTCCTATCTTCCCCATCTCTTTATTTTTTATTAATACATTCTATACACTTTAAATGCTAAATATATTTAGCTATATCCTGGCCAACACCTCAAACTACACAGCCTCCCCTTCATAGCCTCCTAGCAGTTAGCATTAAAACGCTAGCATTAAACTCCCAGGTAGAGAATCAACTTCCTGCCAAATTGATTTCTACGCTTCATAAAAGGAAATGCTTAGACCTTATTAGATTCTACTAACTATAATGGCTGCATGGAAAATGCGCACTGCTTGTGAAAGAGGGATCTATGTCAGAAAGCAGGAGCTAGCAGCGTGGCTCTCTTATGACTGCTAACTTGCTAACTTCAGACTGAATTAGAACAGAATTCACTTAATTGTAGATGATTTATAACAATCACCAGCCTTTCTGCCTCTCCATAGCTGGTTGAAAATTCTCTCTTTGTTTCACCGAGCTTACACTGAGAATGGCCTGTAAAATCGTCTCCTTCTGCTAATGGTCTGAGCAGTGGCTTGGCTTCCTCAGATGTCACATGGCATTAATGTGGTGCTCATTCACCTCATGGAAGTAAAGCAGCAGGACTGTGAAGCCACAGGGAGAAAGATTCTGCTAGGCTACATAACCCTGTCACAACCCTTTAACAACCCGCTTCCATAAAACCAAACTGAAACCAAACCGGGAGAGATATGGTCTGGATTACCTGATTTGTCAGATAAAACCACAGAGGATCTGAGGAAGGTTGGGGTTGCTGGATGTGCTAAGCTTCTCTCAATGAAGATGGACAGAACGGAGATCTTCAAATAACAGGAAAATCCCAATTGGTGCAGTTATTTATCATAATTAGATAAATAGAATGACATTATGTGATACATGATAGATGCATGATTATCTGTTGGTAGCTTTTTAGAACAATTTAGGAATAACTTCACAACATTCACCAATACAACAAAAATGTTAGCTAAAACTAAACTGAGGATCAAAAAAAAATTGAGGATCAAAAAAACAAACAATTTATATTCTATATACTCTTTAACAGAGTTGAGCAAAATTCAGAATTGTAGAAATTGGCTTCCTTTAAATTCATGAGTGTGCAATTGAATTGAATTGGGCACATCCCACGGGATATTGGAATGACAGGAAGAGAAATTTATTCAATTGCAATTCAAAGAAATTCAAAACAGGACACACTGGTCAAATTAATTTGGTTAAATATTAAGAAATATATAAACTAAATACAATTTAGATCTATAGATCTAACATTCAAACTTCAAGGCATTTGAACCATTTTCAAAACTTTCAATGTTTAAAGTCTAGTTAAAAAATCTAGTACTACATTTACATTTACATTTATTCATTTAGCTGACGCTTTTATACAAAGCGACTTACAATTGCTATATATATGTCAGAGGTCGCACGCCTCTGGAGCAACTAGGGGTTAAGTGTCTTGCTCAGGGACACATTGGTGTCTCACAGTGGATTCGAACCCGGGTCTCTCACACCAAAGGCATGTGTCTTATCCATTGCGCCACTACCACCCTAGTACTAGTTAAACCTACTTCCATACATTAAAATTTAAATTGGAATTCTGTATCCTGTTTGCTACCTCAATTCAAATCTTGGAATTTTAAAGGCATTCTTAGTTTAATTCTGAATGGTGCACAACCATGCTCTTCATTTTACTTTCCATGCATATCGTTGCCTCAAGACTGCAGAAGGAGGGTTTTCTAACACGCTCTGGAGTTGATGATCCAGGGGTGGAGAGGCCCCTCTTTTGGCCCCTGTCTCACCCCAATGCCCTCTTCTCCACTACACTGACATCTGCCAGATGGGTCTGCACAGCTGTGGCGGAGCAGGTCACCAGCCGGGCCAAAGGTCTGATCTCACTCTGGCCTGGAAGGAATCTCTATACAGAAACCTGCCGTCATACCCGAAGCAGTGAGAACTTCAACTGCATGAAGAAGACTGCATTCTTGCCATGAAACAGCATGTCATATTTTATTAGAACACTTGAAAAAGTCTCTGCCAATGCAGCTGGCATAACTTGGCATGCACGAGTGGTGGAATGTCTTGTTGGGTCTCGTGCCAAACTCGCACACCTCACTGAATTAGTGTTTTGGGTGGGTTAAACGCATCAAGCGCCCTTTATTGTCAGTCCAATGGAAGGTCAAAGTGTGAGCTGTGATGAACTGCACTTTTATGAGTAAATCTACACGAGTACTCCACCAGACTGACTCTTTTAACAGTTAAACGTCAGTGGCAAAACCACATGAAATCCCCATTTGGAGAGGGGCAGATTTGGGGAGGGCAAGAACATTTACAATAGACTCCACAGAGAAATGGCACAACCCCCCCTAAACACTGGACCAAGCGCCGAACAACATTGAAGACCTATGGCTGTTATTTACTGTGCTTAACCAGAGTCACTTTCTTAGGGTGACCTTTTTGGAAGATTCAGTTTGAGTTGACCTTTGGAGATTTTCAAAGTGTTCCAGAATTAGATTATGAGAAAAATTGCATTAACAAATTATATCCATGACTCGAATACCTCAGCTTTTCACATGATATCCCTTTAACCCTATTATGTGGGAGGGGGAGATATGTCCTTTTCGTTATTCTGCCTTGTTCAAGGTTTTCTTCTGGTTCTATCTCTTGTCATGTACATCAGTGACCATAAATACACCAAGCACCCCCGGGGATTCTTGCGCGCCAAGAAATGCACAATTGACCTACAAATATGGCTCATTCTTTGCCATAACATGCTGGAACAGAAGACGCCTGTCTTTGACAACCATGTGGCTTTTCATTGACCAATTAGAGGTGTTTTTTCACACTCTTGGTCATACGCTCATTATCATCACTGCTAATATGGATCTACCATCCATGTTAGCAGTGATGATAACGAACATAAGACCAAGAAGTCTAGTATTTTAACTCGGGACTTTCCCATTTCACCCTTTAGAAATCCCCAAGACGCCACTATCTTTTGCAATGCTGTTTAAGTAATAATGAACGCTTTTACATACACCAGAGCTTAGCAGACATAAACCTACAATCAATGCAAATCGGTCCCCTAAACACATCATGTGTGAAATATTGCAAGAAAACAGGCATAGCATAAATCTCTCAACATTCTCCCAAGAGTGTGGAAGCAACCATTTAGACACATATGTCTTCTTTCTTGAATGCTAAGAGACAGACAAAGACATATGTTGAATCAGTTACCCTGCCTATGTGTAGGTTCTGGTGAGGATCCTAAGGATAGATTGTCGAGATCTACGGAGGACGACGTGAGTCGGGGTGAGTTGGGAGAAACCTAGACCCCCGACCCCCACCTTGCAGAGTCTTTTACAAGCGCTTGATTGATTAATGTTGTTGTCAGGGAACAGAGTCCCCAGAGTAAACCAGAGGGATCCTTTCTGATATGTAGAGGGATTTACAAGTAGCGGCCAGCTTTCAAGTGCTGGGAAGCGATCGCCGGCCAAGGGAAGAGATGAGAAATCCATCAGGAATGCATTTTGTCTGTTCCTCTTTCTTCCCCTCTCTTTTTCCCCCCATCCCTCTTTTTGTCTCCCACTAGTTCGGAGTGCAGCTGCTGCTATAATTCTACTGTATTTGCTTTGCGGTGTTACATAAAACTATAGGGTTCACAAACTGTCAAGAAGCGTCCCAAAGACTCGGAGTGAAAGTAATAGGGCTCCAACTGACATCTGACCAAGAGTGATGTACTCCCCGAGGTCAAACAATTAGTCTCTGCAGAATAAATAAATATAACAAACACCGCCAATAGACAGAGCCATGTGGATGACAAGAGAAGAAACGACTCCAACAAATGTGATGGTACTCAAACGTAATACTTTCAAGGTCAATTGCAAAACTGTCCAGGGGAAATACAACTATCTGTGCAAGTGGGCGTATCTCACCTGTACACGAGCCTCGGTCAGTTTGGTCCTCTGTGCGAGCTCCTCTCTGGTGTAGATGTCGGGGTAGTGTGTCCTCTCGAAGGCCTTCTCGAGCTCCTCCAGCTGCTCCGCCGTGAAGGTGGTACGGCTGCGTCTTTGTTTCCGCTTCAGGGGCAGGTCTGGCTCCGACTCTATATCTGAACCCTCGTCCGTACGATTACCTGTGTGCAGAGTTTGGAAATAAGTCTTTGAGTGGCTTCAAATATCAGCACGAGCTTTAAAAAAAAAATACCACGTTATATAAAAAAATGTGATGCATACAGCAATTAAAAACCTCAGCTGTCATCTTTAAGCGGTAGTATACCGGCACATTTGTCAACGGAAAAACGACCGGCTATCACGACGATATTAATGCTTCCGTTATCTCGACATGTCAATGGAGAGCTAGATACCGTTTTATTGGGTCTTATTCATATGGGAGAAGTCTTCAGACACATAATCCTGCCACTGAGCCCTGGAGAGGCCTGGGGGACGTAACTGTGAGGGTTAGGGTAATCTACACCAGACACCTTGCTCTAGCACGTCCGCCTTATTCTCTCTTCAGCGGCCTGGGGCTAACTCCTAAGAGCAAGTGTTTGAAATAAGAATGTATGAGACTTCTGGGCCATTGAATCCCTCCCTTTGTGTTTCAAGCTAGTGTTCAAAATATATTACAACATATTTTACATTACTTTTTTTTTCAGGCATGCAGTCAAAGACAAGTGCAGATCGCAGTTGGCAGTTTGCATTTTAGCCAGAGGAGAATTTCCCCGGCACAAAGACGAACACTACTACGACCGAGCCAAGAGGAGCGTTTGTAAGGAGAGATATGGAGTGTGTTAAGATATATTACTGAAATACATTACCATGATAATTGATTCTAAAATTGCATCATACTTTATTTGTGAGCCACCTCTGTATATCTATTCACGGCAGCAGAAAGCTTGTGAAAGGTCCTGTCACAAAAATCACACTTCTACATTTGCTTTCTTAAAACGCATGAGTGCTAACAAGCAGCGTAGCTTGAGTCTTGCTCCAGGCCCTTTGGTCTTGCATCATCCATGGGGGAAAGACAGAAAAGAAGGGCTTCGAGCTCCTTCCCCCGCAACGCCACAGCTGCCACGACGGAGACAAATCTCCTTTGAGCCATCGTGCGCGCTCTCTGCCCACTGCTGATCAGCAGGTTCCTGCACCCTGGACCACTTCACACGAGTTTTCCTGCATCTCTGTTTCCTTCTGCCAGACCAGAGCCTGATCATCTCTCCCAAACCCCCATCTGCCAGGCCTCTTCTATGGCTGATAGGCTGCCAGGAAAAGAGGTTACAAAAAGGCCTGTGGGAGTGCGAAAGTGTGTGTATATTAGTATGTGCATGGGCGTGCGAGTGTGTCCGTGCGTATCGGCGAATGCATTCTTCTCGGTGCATGTGCAAGTATTGGGTGCACTTGAAACGGACAATAGAGGAAAAACAACCACCTAACGCAATGCAACCATAACAATAAAAAGAACCAAACTGCAGGCGTACAAGTGATTAGGTGCATGCTTGCGTATCCATGCATGCATTCTTCTTGGTGCATGTCAGTTTAGGTGAACTAAATACTTGCACAATAGAAGAAGCAAAATTTATAATTATCAACAAAACTCTGCACGTACAAGTATGTTAGTGCATACCTGTGTATCAAGAAATGCATTCTTTCTGGTAAACGTGAATGCACATGGAAATAATAAATATAAAAGACAAAACAATCTAGGGTTTTGTGTATTTACTAATGCATTCTTCTTGGTGCATGTGCAAGTATATGGTGCAACGACATCAACAACAGAAGGGAAAAAACCTTCCGCAATGCAACCGCTTCAAGACGAACCAAACTGCTGCCATTCTCCAGACCGGCTCTGGAGTTTAATTAAACAAGGAATTAGCGGATTATATGGAGACTATCATTACAGACCACTCGAGCAGTCTTCACAGAATGTCTTTTTGTCTCCCCAAGCTCTGGCTCAATGATTCTCAATGGATTACATGCGACCGCAGGACATGAGTCCGCATTCATTAAATCAATTCCTCCATCTTCCCCCATTTAATAAAGATTGATTTTTTTACAACACTGCCTGGCACTCCAGCACACGAAAAAAAAAAATCTTGAATATACAAAGTTGAATATGTACATATCCTGGATATCCCTTTGTTGGTTTTCATGAGGATGCGCCAGAGCGATTTGTTGCTAACACACCATGACAACACTTGAGACTGGCGCAGTGGTCTACGGATCACTTTCCAAAGTCACCTCGGCATCCTGAGGGGGAGGGAGAGACGTGCCGCTGTGATTTTTGTTCCATTGCACAGTTTCGCCACATGATTCATGAGGCAAGATTCTGTCAGCGTACCCTGTCCTCACGCCTCTTTGTTTTCTTTCTGTCCACACGTTGGACACATCAAAGACTTTTTGCTTTAACTTACAAACATACTGTAACCGTATCAAATCCCACCGCACGTCTTTTGTACTGAAATATTTTTTTCAACAACACATGTAATCAAGGGGCAAAACTCAGAAACAAAACTCAGGTTGTTGTTGCCGTCTCACAAGCTCTAGCTCAGCCGTCTTGCGAGCCCAAGACTGAAGGTCAACAGGCCCCCTGACAACAGCAAAGGATTATGGTAATGAAACAGATGCTGGCAGAGATAGAGCAGTGAGAGGGGCACGATACAGGCTTCATCTCTGTCCCGAAGTGATCCACTGATTGGGATGCTAGCTTTTATCAAGGGAACAGAAGCCCCAAATGGGTTCAGATAGGTTATGGCAGTCATGTAATGTACTACAAGCATATGGTCTCTGCTAGCTGCTAATGTAAGCGTGGAGGATGACTGTTCAAGTGCAAAATGAGATGGCTGAATGTATATGAAAGCTTGAACTCTATTATTATAAACTAAATTATCACCAGTACTTCATAATATATATGGCTTTCATTCCTTGTTTAAAATGCACAATAACCACCGTAATCAGGGGACCAAAAAAAGCAGCAGTTAATTTGCACTTTAAGCCCAAGAAGATGTGAGGTCAATTCACAAGAACTCTTCCCTGTTTTAAAACAATAAGGTACATCCTGACTAATCCTCCACACAATAACCGAGCTGTAATTCTATTTGAGGGTTCTGGGGATATTGATAAAGTCCTCTGCTCATTTATCAGCCAATTAAAGCCTAATTATGTTCCATTCATTCTGTGCTACAGCCTGAATGTTTTTCCTCCAGGGCCCAACGTGATCTTTAACGAAATGTTGACTTTGTGCCGAGTATTTAATTTGCAACAAAATCAGGTGCGTACAGATTGCTCTGACGAATTTTAGATTGTATTTCATTTAAAAACCAAACCCTTTTGGAGCAGAGGGCTAGAAGAAGATAAACCGTTACGAGAAGCATCTCTGCTTCTTGGATGCATGAATTACTAAAGCCAAATCTTATCCATTTAGGGCCCATTATCTGCAACATGTTAAGCCAACATACACGTTTAGCTCAACCGTTTACTTTGGCTTAAAGGGATAGTTCACCCAAAACTTAAAATACTGTCATCATTTGCTCACCCTCATGTTCCAAACCAGTATGCATTTCTTTCCTCTGAGGAAAGCAAACAATATTTTAAAGAACATTTGGTTTTAAACAATGTTGAAGTCTTTTGTGTGCAGAGAGTTTTTTCACATTTTGTGTGAACTATCCCTTTAACAGTAATGTGACCATATCACAAAAGTCCTATATATTTAACTGTTGAATAAAAGACTACTGTATGAAATCATCTTGTGTATTGATTTTTTTTTTTTTGGTGCTTATATTTGCCATTTTATGTAGCTTGCATACACTTTAAAAAAAGTGCTAAATGGAGGTTTTTGCAGCAATGTCACATAGAAGAAACAGTTTGGGTTCTCAAAGAATCTTTCAATGAACAGTTCTTAAAATAACCATTTTGATCATCTAAAAGAATCATTTTCCACTATAAAGAACCTTTTGTCCAATGGAAAGCTTCCATGAACGTTAAAGGTCCATCATGGAACCATTGATGCCAATAAAGAATCTTAAATAGCCACAAGACATTCCTTCTCTTCTCTAAGGGCTTTTAAAAAAGTCATCAGTGAGTTAAAGGGATAGTTCACCAAAAAAATGACATTAGCCATTGACTTCCATAGTAGGGAAGAAAATACTATGGAAGTTAATGGCTACCGTCAACTGTCTGGTTACCAACATTCTTCAAAATATCTTCTTTTGTGTTCAATCAACAGAATAGAGACACTCATTCAGGTTTGGAACAACATTAGGGTGAGTAAATGGTGAACTATCCTTTTAATACAACACATTTGATCAACTCCACAAAGAGGCCTGACCGAATGGCTAAATCAAAATACAAACAAAATTATTTGGCCTATTAAAAAAAAAGTATTACTTTACTCATTTAGTAGCATGGTCTGATACACCACTGTACCATGTTATATGCCACAGTACCTTTTTGTAAGCAAAACACATTCATGGATAACTAAATCCCAGCTAAAAACAGTCTCTTTGTCCTCATGATCTATCTATGTCGTTTTAATTATATCACCCAACAGCATCAAAAGTGATTTGCGCAGCTCATCTGAAAATAGAGTGCAATATATCATTACCAAACCTAAGATCCTAAAAGGATGTCAAAGATCCTTATAGAAAAAAAAAAAAAAAAAAGACAATTGAAAAGCACGATTGAGCCAGAATTCAAAGTGCAGCTTTTGACATCATCAGAATCCCAGGAATTAGTCAGGGATGGCGGATAATAAAAAGCCTCCATGACACAGTGAGAAGGAGGTAGAGGCGTCTCCAACCTCATCTGCTAAGATTGCCTTTGAATCAGTATTAGCTCAACATTACGGCAAAATTCTATGCAGCCTTTTTTTTTTAATACCGTAACCAATGTCCTCAATATCAGCTGTACCTTGCAAACTACCCAAGACAGAGTGACAAAAACAGACAGGGCTTTTTGCAGTGCGGCATTAGCTCATAATGGCTCATTTTGAAAAGCATATTAGTTCCAGCATAATTACAATCAAGTCTTACGCTTGCTATTTTACAGGCATTCAATAGGACCAGCCTCGGAGCTGCAAATGACACCAGTTGAGTGTAACTGACAACACATCTTCCCCCTTTTCTTCCTTCGGCATCTTCCTAAACCCCCCACATTCCCACAGGACAAAAATAACAGCGTCCCTGCTTAATTTTTGTTTACATGTTTATTTTGTACATGCCTTTGTGAGAGTCACTGGAGCAATTATACTTTTTGTCACTCCAGGAGGAGGAGAGGGGAATCATAATGCCGAACAGCCCGTAATGAGCCGAGTTTTCGCCGTGCGATCTGATTTGATATCTCTGACATCCATCTGCCTCTCTTTGCAATCTCTCTGGCTCGCGGCCTGAATATAAAACTCTGCGTGTTTCCTCAGGTCTGTTTAGGGATTGAACCTTTGATACTGGTGTGCCTACGGTGGGAGAGGGAGGTGGAGAAGCAGCGAGATCAAATAACTGACAGAAAAATTTGCATTGTTGAAGACGGAGCTTGAACGTTCTTTTCCGGTCCTGCCCCCACAGGGTTAAGGCAATCTGACGAAATGTTCAAACAGCAAAAAAAAATTGTTTTAAAAGGCCATGAAAAGACTTGGATTAACAAATACATATACATATATATACACTATGATGACATATTGCATGCTCACAATGAAAAGAGAATCCCTTAAGGAAGGTTGCTCATTCTTAGCAATCACTTCACTTCAAGTTTCTCCCAAAATGCACGACTTTAAAAAATCCATGCATATGAGAGAATTGTTGAGATACATCGAGTAATAGTGGATAGCAGCTCAGATCATTTGGCCTGAGAAATGCTCATATTGAGATCTCAGGCCTTAATGATTGCAGGCTTTTGAACAGCATTGTTGAGATTTCTTCTGAAACGACAACTACAAGAGCTCTTTCTTCAGGAGAACTGCTGGAGAAGCAGGAGATGTCTGCATTTGCTCTCCAATCGATCTCATCTTTTCAACAATTCAGATACTAAAGACATATATGTGAGTTTGCTTTCCTACAGACAACACTGGAAAGAAACAATGCCAATGCCATCAAGGTGTTTACATGCATTATTTTTTACACAAGTATTTTAAAATGTAATGTACTGTAAAGTGCAAGTTAGACTGACAGACTTAGATGAAAGAAAATGAAAGTATTTGACCACTCAAAAACATGTAAACATACTGAGTTGCTCTAATGCATTATTAGGTCAAATAAATATAAGCCTCCGGCCCAAACATAACTCTTGTTAACAATCCAATTTCCAGTTGCATATGCAGGCCTGTTCCTAAAGCTAAAGAGAATTTATCCTTTATCAGGCAGTCGAAAGTTGCTTCAAACTTCTGCTATCGGAGTTAAAAGTTAATATTTATACAAGGTAGCCTATGAAAGTCAACGATTCCAATGCGAGCTTTAGTTGAACAGTCTCTTGTGTCTCATTGCCATTGTCAAAAGCAGTCTCACAGGAACGTTCCTCTTTTGCTTCCCTTTTCACAACATTCGGGATAAAAATCACATCCTTTAGAAATGACGAGAGCGGCGGAGAGAAAGACGAGCCCAAAGAAAATAGACGAAAGGGAAAAGGAGCAAAAGGAGGGGAGGGTCTATAATCTTTGGCTCCCACAACAAACAATTAGAGCTTTTTTTCTTTCAGAGAGGTTGAAAAAAGAGGTTTAAGAGAGGCGCAGAAGAAGCAGCTAAGGCGTTGGTCTTTTATAGCTCTTGTCATGTGGGTGAAGGCGCAGGGCGGCCATAGGAACACACGCCTAACGTCCAACAACAGGCTGGGCCCCGGGCCCCTTCGCGCTTTCAGCCTGCATAGACGCTGCACCTCAGGGGGCCATTAGAGCCTGAATAGGGCCCTGACAACCCCGCGTAGCTCAGTGGGGTATCGATAAATGCTGACATATTGACTCCCTATGCCCCAGTGCCAGGGGACAGGCGTGCCGAAATATGAGCGTGAAGGACTTGAACGGCAGGATTTTGTACAACATCGATACAAATATACAGTGGAGTCCAAAAGACCGATAAAGAAACCTATTCTCTTTTGCATTTAGTTTTTTCACTGCAAAATCATATTATCAGGATAAAAATTTCAGTGAGGATTCACATCATCTGTTTTACAAATTTTATTAGTGTTTTTTTTTTTTTTTTAAGTTGTAAATAAAGCAACGATTAGTAGAGTATTTAAAATACTAGCTCTTTCTAGCTAAAAATTTCACGTTTAATTCAACTGCAGTTCGTTTGTAACTATTTGTGAAATTTACTAGCAATTTCTGAAGTTTCAAAGTTCATCCTACACCGTAATTTTTTTCAGTGTAATGCAAAATGTCTTCTTTAAAACAACTTTTCTTTGTTTTAGAAACTTTCCTAAAATTTAAATCTCTGTCCTAAAAATATTTTCAGTGCCACTTTAAAACAACTATTCTCGCAAACATCGTCTTAAGTTTCCATATCATTTTAGCGGTTGACGTCCTAATTACATTTTGATTCACTTCACCTGTGCCATTCAAGAAGCCATTTTTCATTATATACACAATCTAAGGAAAGCAACTACATATTTTTCAGTTTATGGGCCCTTTCGAGTCACAAATACTAAGAAATGTGAATTACTACATATAAACACCGAATTCCCCTAAATGTTGTCCCAACTAGTCAAACACAGTTGTCTGAGCAAACAAAAGTTGAAACTGAACAAAATTGCTCAAATGTTAAGAAGTTTGCGAGTTCCAAGCATGCATTTCAGCATGAATAAACATATATAAATTATTAATAATATAAGATTATTGTTTTGCTGTTTGCTGACTTTTCAAAACTGTTATTAAAATATTAAATTAAAATTTGGTGACCAGGAAATCTGTAGTTGTCTTGATGGATTTATTGGCTGAATGAGGCACTTTGTATTTAGTGAACGGACAAATTCAAATGGATAAAACAAAGAAGTGTTACTTAGAACAATTTTTTAAAGACAATAGTTGAGAGAACCTAAAAATCTGAAGTTGCATAGAATTTCTCGAAAATTCAATTTTGACAGTGCACACGCACAGTCCGAGCAGGAATATTTCGAACAGAGTCCTTTTGAATTCCTGTCACCACAGGGAGCGAGAGAAATGAGAAATGGAGGATGCTTCCCCGAGCCGATTTCTTGAGGGTCACCCTATACCTCTGTTCCGAGGGAGCGAGGCTTAGTTTTCTCTACATTCTTCCTTTTTTGCCAAAATGGGATTTTGTTTCCTGGGGTTAGGTCCCTGCTAATTAAGGTCACAGCTAAAGTAATGAAATTAAGAAGGACCACAAAGCAAAAAAGGGAACCCAAGGGGTCCGTGCCAGTAGTGCAGAAGCCCCTTCAGAGGGCTGTGAAGGGAAAAAGCAATGCAGGAAATCAAATACTAACTCTGAGCTCTGAGAAGCGCCTGTTTATTTTATCCAGAATGTAAAAGGATGGAGTTTAGGTAGGAGACAGAATGCACTCAGGGATTGAGATATGTGCCTGAAGGACGGCTTCTGAGTCAAGGCATATAATTCTTTCATCATAAAGTGGTTATATAGTACAGTCAAAACTCAGTGTGAGTTCACTCTGGAGGAGAATAACGCCAAAAAATTGTTCTCCCAAAAGATATTATGGGTAAAAAAAATATAATTTCCATACCAATTGTTAATCTATCCTTATCAAAAGATGCTATTCCTGGAAGGTACGAAACTTGCATGGATGACCCATAGGTTGCTCTTTCAAAGCTCAAGAGATGTACTGGAAATGTTACGTTTTATCTATGTATGCTAAAATTTCTCTTAAAAATCTCCCGAATAAAAAATATAAAATCAATTTTAACCATATTTTCCAGAAATAAAATGTTATTTAAATCAGGGGAATGTTATGTGAACAAACTCCTCTGTACAAACCTTCAGCATTATAGATCAGAATAAAACTAAGGTTTGGTGCATGTAAAGTGAAGCCAAGATTTCTGACAGCTTTTAAAGATTGAAATCTACTAGATAATGTATGTGTAATCAAATAAACACTTAAAGGGATAGTTCACCCAAAAATGAGAATTCTGTCATCAATTACTCAAACCTGTATGAACAAAAGAAGAGGAATATGGGTAACCAGACAGTTGATGGACCCCAGTCTTCATTTTTGGGTGAACTATAAGTGTTTATTTCAGATGTTTTCTTTACAGTCGCCTGAAATAAGACATGTTGTTGAAGCCCAAAATCTCAAATTTGAGCAATGCATGAAACAAAACAGTGTTTTTACCTACAAAATGAAGGAGAAATGTTCATATCAAGATTGATTTCAGACTTTTTCTCATACAAAATATCTGAGAAGCAGCAGACTACAGCAAAGGTCTCACATTTCTCTCACTCCTGTCTAATACTATTGAGATAGTAAAGAAATGTAATTTAATGATTAAAAACTTTGGGTGGGAATCTGCTTTCAAAAATCAATCCCTAGCTTTTTCCTTTTTCCGCTTTTGATTCAATGCATACTATAGCCTACATGAAATTCCCAATACATTCTTCAGGACATAAGGAGGTCTTTAATATTTCCTGTTTTCTGAGTTTACATCCGCGAACAGTCACAGAAGCTGATGGTAAAGTCAGAGATCAGCACTCTATATTGTGTCTTTGGACCGTAAGGGCATTTCAAAATGAGAGTGTACATTCCCCTAGGAAGGGTACGACAGGGGACGCCTTAAATAAACCCATTAGTTAAAAATGGAAGGCTTGGCTTTTTTCCTTTGAAGTTACAGGGATTGCTCGCTCTTCACCGTCTCGCTGTGTCTACGCTCACCGGTCCACGCTGGAGTATTTTTTAACTTGGTGGAAAGAAGAAACACATTTCTGATTTGCAACACTCTAGGAACGTGTTTATTGTCTTTCTGCACAGCCTTAAAAAACGAGCGGCCACACGTTACATGAAAATAATGAAGAATCCATTTGCGAAGCAGGTCAAAAGCATAAAATGGGCGATGTTATGGCCGTAAGTAGCATGAGCTAATGGTGATTTTAAAGCAGTCGAGCATGGTGTGAATGGCTCTAATTCATCAGCTCTGCGACTGGGCACACGGCTCGAAACTTAATTAGTGTTGCACATTATGTGGGGCATTTTCTCCATTGTAATAAAATTAGAGAGAATGCTTGCTGTACTTTCTAACACGCCTTGCTGTAACGGGGGATGACAATAATCCGCCGGTGTCCGTGCCAACTGTCAAAAACTTTGACATCTATGGCAGACGGGGAGAAAAACAGGGGGGGGGGGGGGGGGGGGGGGGGGGGTAGACATTTTTTAGGCATTTAGCTCTATTATGATCCTGTGTTTTCTTCTAACATGGGTAGTGAAGAAAACAGAAACTCTTTAACACAGAATAACCAATGTTATGTCTGTCACTGAACATGGCATGCATTTCAAGCGAATCCCCTCTGATATATCAGTCAAGAAACCACAACGTGCCGAATGTTTTCATAAGCAGTGGTTGAATATAAATATACCACAAATATAATAGACCACACAGATCTTAAGAGACACCAGATCCAATCAAAACAAAGCCAACTATTTAAAATCTGCTGCTTTGTTTATAAGGGTAAGAACGATCTGATGTTGACAGATGGAGGATGGGTGAAAAGATCTTAGATGTTCTTGGTCTAGTTTTCTAAAAAATACAGGACACTGATGCATTTATCATTTTTTACAGACTTATTTACGCTGTTTGGTATGAGTAGATGCTTCATTGTTTTAATAATAGGCCTACAGCAAATTTCAAGACTTTTAGTGCATTGAAACTTGATGCAATGAGAGTTCAATTATAAGGTCTAGAATGTGCATGAAGTCATGCTTTCAAATCACACCAGGCCATGCCAATAAATGATCAAGTTTTGAAAATTACACATTATGCCAATAAATGACCAAGTTTTGAAAATTACTCATTATGCTTTCAGATGCATAATTACAAAACAATGAGAAAATGTCTCTTTTCCTAATCATGTGAAAACAATACCCATCATGCATTGTATCATCCGTATTATCTGTGATGTATATAAAGCTCTGCGTTCAGTGTCATTACATCCAACAAGAAGCATTTTTTTTTGAGCCAGACAATTCAATCACAATCCTCACAATGTGCTTCACATAAAACCCTGGAGAAAACAAGAGACACTTTTCCTTTCTATTTGTTTTCAGAGAGCTATCCTGAGTGTGTGACAAGAAAGGAGTCTAAAACAACCAATTAAAGCAAAATTGCCTTCTCTCTAGGAAAAACATCGAGTCAAAGCCCCATGGGAACTACTATAGAGCGCTGAGCACTCTTGTCCTTTCCAATGGCACGGTCAAGATCCACCAGACTAGCACAGATAGATAGATAGGAAGACAGATAAATGACTTTTGGAAACATAGTTTTTCTTGTCAACACAAGCACTTACATGAGAATGCAACCCTGATGTCAACTCATTCCTTAACCAATATCTCCTCCCGCCTTTGAGTAAAACCTTTGTAAAATGAAACAACACTTTCTTGACACCGACCGAGACCGATCGCCCCTATGATTACAGAATTTGTCCAATCTTAAAGTTTTCAAAAAGTCCTGTGCTCTACAAAAATTGCCATTGCAATAGGGTGAATACACAATAGGAATAGGAAAAATATGAGATCTCTTTAATATGTCGGTTGTTTTTCTTAGACAGCAATTAGATTACATGGAAAGCTAATAGAAACCCTAGTGAAAAATAAACATACTAAAATGTATTTGAAATTAATTTATTTTACCTCAAGTATACTACAAATACATTTACATATTTATACATATTATATTATAAATACCCTTCAATTCTACTGTTGATATACTAGATTGGTATACTTTAAGTCTGCTAAATTGGAATTAAAGTAATTTTGTACTTAATGCACTTCAGTTATCCTGAAATAGTGCTGAAGTTCAACTAAAGATATACTTAAGTATATTTGATTGTGCTAAAGTGAAACTATTGCAAGTAAACTTTAAATATTGTGCATTTAAAGACTGATATTATACAGAGATCATACTATCCTTATACTAATTAAAACACATTTTAGGCTTAATATTAAGAAATGTGCATATTGCAATAAAGAAGTACGTTTAATTATAAAATGTATTAAGTCTCAAGCAATATGTCAGCAAATATGTTAATGGTTTGGTATACTTTGCCTGAAATAAATGTATTTTAAATACATTTTGGTATCGTTTTTTCACTAGAGAATTAGTATGAACTCATTTCTCATCACATTTTTTCTCAGGAATAAATTACATGAGCTTCTATTCACATTTATTTTATAGCTCTCTTACTGTATGTCAAAAATGTACTTCTTTGTGTATATTATAGAGAAACAAAGTTAACTGAGAATGTTTCTGAGCTATGAAAGTGCAAACTCTGAAAAAAAATGTTTTATTCAAGTGTTATAAATGTGCGTTCAAATAATCAGCTGAATATATCAAATATGATTTGCGCCCAAATTGGATTGTCAATAACAATAATATCAAGAACTACATCTCTAATGAGAATGAAAAAAATATATAATAATAATAATAAAAAAGAAAAAATGGGTACTTGAGATCCATCATGGCTTAGCCTAGAAAACTAACACATTATTGATCTTTTCTTGGGTTTCTTTCTCTCCGCTGTTTGTTTAGAAAAGCCTCATCCCCACTAATAGCTGTCTCAAAGCATAATCTCCCTCCTCCCCTCCGTAACCTCTTCACGCTCCTCTTTTCACACAGTTAAAGTTAGCCGCCTCGCTGCGGTGATTGTGTTGCTAATGTTGACACCTGCCAGAGCGAGGGCTGTTTGTGCTTCACTGCAGTCTGATGCAGATCATCTCTACACTGGGATCTCTTCAGGAAGATCACCAGTGCCAACCACACACTTAACTCTACAGGCGGATACAGGAAGAAATGAAGTCGAGAACATTTAACATTGTGCGCTATTTATATGTCTTTAATCAAGTGCGCAAATGAGTAACATGTGACTCTGTGTATAGATTTTCTTGCTTCTAATAAAGCATAAGATGCTCTTATAGGAAAATCTCAATACTGGAGAACAAGATCATCAGGTTTTCTAATGCTGTGAATGCTGCCACAGAAAATAAGTATAACTTGTACAAATAGTGCGCATTTTCACTAGTAGTCTCGGACTTTTGGAGCCCACCTCATGAATAGCTTTCTTTGTCATCATGACGTAAACATTTATGCATCATAAGACTGTAACGCTCAAAATAATTAATTGGTTTGAGTGGCGCCAACTCAAATTAAACAAAATATTTTTATGAGTATTTAGAACTTTCTTTTTCTTTTGAGTTCACAAAACTGACACATTTTTAGTCATCTGAATTGTTTCCTTGTTTTGAGTTTTATGAACTTAAATTTAGTTGAAACTGGGCTGGGTTTTCTATTTCCCAGCATGCTTTGCCGTGACACTCAAAGGGAGAGTAAATGCAAAAATGAAGTGTTATATAATGTTTTTGGTGCAAGATTAATGTTAAATGGGAGATTTAGTAGTGTTTAATGTTTTGTTATGCTAGTTTAGAAGAGTTTCTGTTATGCTGGTTCTTTGTAGGGTTACCATCAACGGTGACGAGTGGATAAAGTTAAATGTTTAATATTGCTGTACTAATTTAGCAAGTGCTCTGCTATGCTAATGATATCAAAGCATTGTGTTACAAATTAGCAAGGTAGCATTTATTGAATTAGCTTTTTAAGTACTAAAAATATTTAAGTTGAGATTACATGATCATTTTAAGTTAAATGTTTGAATTAGCTTACTCAAATATTTCAAGTTACAAGTACAAAATAAAAATCTGCAAGTTCTGCTTACTTAAACTTTTTTTTTTTTTTTTTTTTTATGAACATGAACCAAAACTGATCAGTATAACAAATGTAACCATCAGAAAACATCTATGACATTTAAGACAGATGACTTCACTCACACTGAAATAAAAGGTAGCAGCACAGCAAAACATTCCCTGGACAAGGCCTGGAAGGAAAAACAGCTCTTGGTGGCTTCCATCTCAGTGTGTTGGAGTGGGGATTCACCCCCAGTCCCTACAGATGTACATTAATGCAGACAACACACTGAGCTCGTCTCTTCCACAAGCCCTCTTCACCAAACAGGCTGCTGTCCAGCCCCATCGTGTCAGTTTGAAGCCCCCATTCAAAAGTATTCATGCATCTGCCTTCGAGGCACAATGGCCGCTAGTTTATAAACTGTCTGCCTGCGAACCCAAAAGCTTTAGTCCACATTGTTTTCATACCCTTAATAAACTTTTTGAAGGAGTTCATCAACTGGCCTGAATAGCCTGTGCACTGAATCTCAAGACAGAAAATAACAGAGATCTTTTTTTCTTCTGCTCTTTTCTTTCTTTCTTTCCTTTTTAGGAGCAGTTTCTCTGACAATGGAGAGAGAAGACTGTTAGACTTCAGAGGAGTCTTAGGCCCAACACACACAAAAAGAAGAAGGCAGCATTCAATTAAAAGAACAAAATGCTTTCCATAAAGGGGAAGGAGACAATTGATTTTTTTTCCCTCCATTCAAAAGTGAGAGGATGATCCGAGCATCACTTCATATCTTATTCCAAAAGAGAAAAACACACATTCAAATGCACACAAAGTGTGAGAATGCAAACAGAGAGTAAATATGTTCACAATGCACAAATAGCAGACTTGAAAAAGAGAGATCATTTCAAATCAACCTGCGATATTTGAACAGAGATCATTTCAAATTTCATTAGGCTATTAAAAAAATATTAAAAAGGATGCATAAACCATTACTTGCTTCATTTCATTCTAAGCTTGAGGAATCTGTTTTATTTGTTCATTTTTCAAAGTGCTTCCTGTGACACCCGTTAGACAGGCAGGACAAATTTCAAAGAGGCAATAAATTTCAGCATTGGCTATAAGCCATTAATCCATTCTCATACCTTTAAAATGTGTGGAAAACTTAAAGGTCTTAAATGGGTGTCTTCTCTAATGAATTTCATCCCCAATTAAAACGGATCGCCAGAGTCCAAGTTGCGTCTCGCCTTTTCGCCTGTGGGGTCCGGAACCACTCCAAAAAACTCACAAACTTGCTAAATGAACAACCATAAAAAAATATGGCGGAAAACTGCTGTCTACTCCGCCTTTCGTGCTTCACTAGTAAAATAAATCATTATATTTATTAATAATAATAATAATCATTCATAATAAAAATATTAATAAGGTATAGTATACAATAAATACATTCACATATATAGGAATAATAACAGCCTGATAATAATAATAATACAGGAGAGAAAATTAAATACTCAAATACATAATCGTTCGTGTCTGTTTGCGAAGGAAGCGTTAAATTAGATTTAACAAGTTCAACGCGTTTGTTTCGGTCTCTGAAAGCCTGGTCAAGTTTAACAGTGTGCCGACTGCAGGTTATCAAATATTAATAATAATAATAATAATTATTATTATTGTTGTTGTTATAAAGCAATGTATTTCACAATATGGTAATGTGCCCTTGTTACACGTGTTACATGTATTTACTATATAATACCAATAAATTATGCATAATTACATGCAACCAACCCTAAACCAAGCCCTAATTGTACCCTAACTCTATAATTACATAAATAATTATTACTTAAAATGAATAATTACTCTGTAATAGGGACACATTACAATAAAGTAACCTACAATATATGAATAATGAACATGAAAAAAAAAATCTACATAATGGTAAAACTATGATTTCGTTTTTTTGGTTTCCTTACTTTGTTTTCGTTTTATTAATATTTCTTATTTGGATATATATGTTGCAACGGCTTCATTTAAACCGAACGATTATTCAATAATCGTTCTGCAAATAGGCCTAACTATGTTCATCAATCAGTGCGATTTGACTTTCGGATGTAGAACTCTATGAGTTCAGCGCATCACTTGTTGCTGAATGACTTTCTCAGCGGTGATCCTGAGCTCTATCCGCTGCGCGTACTGAAGCGCGATGACCTGCCCGAGTGTGAGAGAGGTCACCGGTCACTGCCATTTACCGCATCCCGGGATCCTCCATTGTTCGTAAAATCCACTTGAACGGATCTCTAAAACACCGACCAACGGGACTGAAACGCTCCATTAGTTAAATCCACACGCGCGCGCTGGAAAAGAGTGCGTAAATGATTGCTAAGACAAATGCGTAAAATACAACGGAACAGATCCCAAATACATTTCTGCCATATATTAATGATCCAGACTATTAAACTATTATTGCACTATTTTATATTCTCGAATGCATAAACAAAAATATAATAATTTTTTTTAATGATAATCCTAAAACTAACATGCCTTTCATCGATGTGGGCATTCAATTACATCCTCAGCAGGCATGTCTTCTGACACACCATTTGGCATAAAGACCTTATTTTTATCACATAAATAAGAATTTTTACACTGCGCATAAGAATGTTTCGCTCTGATTCTGGAACACAAAACTATTGTGTGTTCTTAAGCACAATCCATATAATTTCCATATTTACAACAATACAACTGCAACGAAATAAAATATCTCTGTGAAATATTTTAGCAACGCACGAATCTTAATGATTCATTTGTTCAAAACGACAGCAAAATTAACACGATTGCGCACTATAAGTTTTGGATTCATCTTCAGGCCCCCTCCTCACACACACACACACACACACACACTTTAATGAGGCATGCTCTCATCTGTATCGCAGCTTGTGTGTGTCAAGTGTGACCCGCCCTCGCAAATCAAATGGCTAAAACGGAAATGACAATTTACATGTCAGAATCAATTGTGTATTTAAGCCCCCATTACAAACATTAACCAGATAAGAACGCACCAAATACAATATCCATTAGAATTGCTCGAACGAAGAGGGAATTACGCACAAAGATCCAACCAGATATACAGTATTATGTGCGATTCATGTAGACCTATTACATTTGGAGTTCAAAGCACTTAAAAAGTTGAAAAATGAAATCCTCTCTGGTTATTAGCACGAGCAGATAATAGCGTTTATGCGCGTAAAGTCTTCTGCGCGCTCCAGAATCGCCCCGTTAACAACGGAGGAGTGAAACCCGCACCATTACAAGACTTCTCTCAGATATAAGAGAATGATATTCTCCATAACATCTGCGCAGAGATTTGCACTGTCCCAGATGGCAAACCGCATTTAATGAACAGTCAGGCAGACTTGTCAAGCAGTAATGTGAAGTCGCTTTGTACTGCAGTAGTCTCAAGTGTTTCTGATAAGCAAAAGACATCCACGGATCAAAGATCATAAGCTTCTCAATTTCCCTTGAACTGCCTGAGCCCTCATTCACATCATCTTTACCCACGTTTGGTTATTTTTAAACATCTCTACAACACATCAAAACTCTCGCCCTGTCTGGAGTTCACAGGTCACCCGCAATCTAAAACGACATTGTTAACTGGTCTATAATCCCTGCATAGAGACCAATTACAGCGGAGTCAATAAAAGACACATTAAAATACCAGCCATGTTTGCATTTTTTTCATTCAACAGTAGCTGGATCACTAGCAAGAATTATTAAGGACTGTATATTGTTCATTTCCTCGCATCTCGTTAAATTTATAGTCGTGCCATGACGTGATAAGGTCAGTGCTCTGAATTGTTAAAGGGGTTTGTAAACTGTTACCTTCCCAAATACTGCAATCAATCCAAAGCCTCAAGACAAGGATTTCACACAAATAGAAACAATTATACTAAAGATAATAGGTTACACTTTATTTTAAGGTGTCATTGTTACAGAGTAATTATGTATTTAAGTACTGAGTAATATTAAGTAACTACGTGTACTTCCGGGTTAGGGTAAAATTAGGGTTTGGTTGAGGGTTAGTTGCATGCAATTATGCATCATTTTCTGTTATTACTATAGTAAGTACATGTAACGTGTAACAATGACACTGTAAAACAAAGCGTTACCAGATAATATATTAAGAAACGGTTACACATTATTTTAATGTGTCGCTGTTACAGTGTAATTATACATGTAAGTAATGAGTAAAAATAATTAACTACATACTTACTATAGGGTTAGGGTAGGATTAGGGTTTGGTTTAGGGTTAGGTGCATGTAATTATGCTAATTTATAAATAAATGTAACGTGTGACAAGGACACATTAAAATAAAATGTGTTAAAAATAAGAGAAACAATAGGCTATATACGATAATCATGTTATTTTTTAAAAGGATATAAATGATTGTTGTAATTATTATTAGTTATATTAGAAGTAGTAGTAGCCAATGTCAAATTAATAACTAATTAATTATAAAATTCAAACATCTAATGCCCTGGGTAAAAAAACTTATAGTATGTTGATCTGTTTTTTAATTTTTTATTTTTTTATGTCACCATCACAAATGCTTGAATCCAAATCATAGTCAATTGCATCTGGTTCGGTACATTTATCGCAATTAGAACTGCCTTTATCTGAATTTTAAGTAATGAGCAGCACTGTAATGGCGAAATCAGCTGCAGTGTAATATTATTATGAGCTTATATCTGTTCTTATTAATACGCCTGTCAACAAAAAGTGTTAATACCAGAGTATAACACACACGCGCGCGTACACACACACACACACACACACACACACACACACACACACACACACACACACACACACACACACACACACACACACACACACACACACACACACACACACACACACACACACACTCGTGATATATCATATATATATATATATATATATATATATATATATATATATATATATATATATATATATATATATATATATATATGAAGAGTTCAGATGCAAAACCCTCTAAATGCCATTTGAAATTTTCTTATAGAATGATCATTTTTATCAAGCTTGTATATTTAAGTTCAGTAATTTCACTTAAATGCTAATTAATAGGTAATCTTCATTGCCATTTAAGTGAAATTATTGAATTTAAATATACGAGCTTGATAAAAATGATCATTCTATAAGAAAATTTCAAATGGCATTTAGAGGCTTTTGCATCTGAACTCTTCATATATATATATATATATATATATATATATATATATATATATATGCCTATAAAACCCTGGAGTCTATACACTAAAGAAAATCCCTCGCCAGTCAAATTCTCGAGCTGTGTTGAGACAGGGTGACGGGAGAGAAGAGGTTAATCCGTGTTTAATGCAGTGATGGTCCACACTCTGATGGTTATGTTATCTCTGCCCAACATTTGGGTCTCCTACAATTTCAGCCCAGCCAAAATAGCTGCAAGAAAGTGCAGATGGAGTCACTCTCGACGCCTGAGGAGAAAAAATATTAATAGCTAAATAACTTCCGCTTACTTTCACTTAATCTTCCTCTCTCTCTCTGTGTCCCTGTAACATATTCTATTCCAGATGGATTTGTTTAAAATGTCTCCCTATGCTTCTCTTTCAGCGCGGCTTTAGGCTCGAAAGTATCTGCTTTATTTTCATATAAATGTGAAGCAAGAAAGAAAATGCCCTGCTGGTGCGCGTCTAGGGCGCATAAACCGAAACTATGTGAAACCGCTCTTTTCCAGAATATTCTCGTCGTGCTTTATCATAGGAAAATGTTGCATTTTAAAAATAAAATTTTCTGTTTTCTTCTAAATATTGCTGAGTTCGTGCACATGTGTAGCCTACAATAGGCATCAGACTGAGTGAGTCCCCGGCATCAGACTGCGCAACGCTCACAGCCATCTCGCCTACAGGTTTTTGATCACCATTATCCCATAACAACACTCCTAAACCCCTGACTGAAGTCTGTTTGATTAGTCTGAAAACCTCAGGTAATCCACAGATTTGCTGAAGTGTCCAGTGCCACTCTCACAAATGGACGCGCGCTCGCGTTTAACTGATGCTCCTCCAGACAAAAAGAGCACCAGGTGAGCTGTCAGACGCGGGGCTGTAACCCATTAAAGACTAATTAAGTTTGGCAGGTTTGTGCTAACTCTGCTGTCGCTCATCATATTTTTTTATTTCCGTAACGAGGATGGCAGGTGCACAAGATTATTATTATTGTAATGGCCACTAAACCAAATGTGGAAGTCATGGTTAAGGCTATTAAGGTTAGGCACTTGGAGATCTGCTCAGGGTGGAGGCAATTTAGACCAAAAATAAATAAATATATATATTAGACAAAATATGTTTTTTTAAAGTTTGTCATATGGCAAAAATTTAATAAAAAATCCAACAATATTTTTTTTAACTAACTAGCCTACTGCGTAATCAGACTAACGCCTAATAAACACAAGCCACTATATAAGTAAATAAAAAGTTGAATGTATTTTATATGCACCAAAAAGTCAAATAAAGTAAAAAAATGTGAGTTCTGACTTTTTTGATTAACTAGATTGTCCAATGCATAATTAATGTAAGACCCTATAAACGCATGAAATAAATAAATAATGTATATTGTATACACCAACATGTTTACGAGATTCCATCAATGTAATAATGTTTGCATGCATTTTGTATGCCAAAAATGTCAGCAAAAATGAAAAATTTGAGGTCTGACTTTTTCTATTTAGTCTGTGTAATCAATTTAACACCTTATAAATGAATGAATAAATAATGTATTTTGTACACCCAAAAATGTTTACAAGAACCTATCAATGTAAACATGAAACATAAATAAATAAATAAACAAACAAATAAATTAATGTTTGCATCTATTATGTATGCCACAAATGTCAACAAAAACATTAACAAGTAAATAAATAATGTATTTTGCATTTAAAAAAGTTAAATGCAAGAATCCATGTAAATAAATAAATACCAGATCAAATAAAATAAACACAAAATCTCATGAATTTACGCCCTGGGCGAGTCACTGTGAGCCGTTTAGAGATGAAAGTGAAAAGAAATAAAGGGGCTCAGTTTAATCAGGGCTTAAAAGCTCTTCTACATTAGGGTTTGTGCGCGAAGAGCTGCTGGAGGATCAGTGTGTTTCTCACCGGTGCCTGCGAGCTCTTACACTCCTCAGCGACACAGACGCCCATTCAACACACACCGCAGCTCTAATAAGTCTTAACATTATTAAATGTTATCCGGATGGTAAACTTAAAGAATCCCTTCAAAGAATTTAACAGTGAATTCAGTGTTTGTGCCGAAGATGAGACACTGGAAATGACAGATTTATGGAATCATTAACCCAGAGATGACGCACTCACAGCATTCCCAACAAATTAACAACTACAACCAGTGGACAGCAAAAGAAACATCGGAGTTGGTGTTCATGCATTTGTTTCAAAACGAATACCAGTTTCGCCCTGTGTATAAACGCATATAAATATATTTATGAATGAAGTATAACTTTGGCATAATTTAGTTCATGAGAAAACAGAAATAATCCCATATTTTTTATTTTATTTAACAAATTGATTAATTGATCATTCTATAGCAATTAAAGAAACTCAAGCCGTCAGATATGTGCAAACGAAGCTTTACTTTGTCTTAAACCAACTGCGCAGTTACGCGCAACTAAACCCGCACAAAAGCCGTCGTTTTGCACCATGAAATGTTGAGCTTACAATTCTAAACGCTCCTTCATATTACAAAACTATCTAGCAGCAGGGAGCACTGAATAATTTATCTGCCTTTCTTTTCTTATGCCCTTTGTACAAAGTTTTCCCCTCTTTTCTGGGATCTTTGAATGGGGGGTCACCGGTCCAGTTACTCTTTTTGCTGCCCGGCTCCAGTGCTTTTTCTCTTTTTGTATTTCAGTCTAAAGGTTACAAAGGCTTAAAACGAGATTGTTCATAACCACGTTTAGGGGGAAAAAAAAGGCAAAAGCGTATTGTGACCTGTTATAAATATAATATTAAATACATTAGTGCACTATTGTAATAGTACAAATATGACCTTTTAGAATTATAATATTATTATTTCGAATTAAAATAGTATGTTTATTTATAGCTACATATATTAAATATATGGCCTAAAAATTAAATATAAATATAATAATATATTAATATGTCACAAAATATGAAGTCTATAATATATTTTCAGTTTGCTATAGTTGTGCTATTAAATTAAAATGTTTTCAAATAAATATTTTCAATTCACAATATGAAGTTCATGATATAATATAATATAATATAATATAATATAATATAATATAATATAATATAATATAATATAATTCGTATAAATGCAAAATGTTGCCAAAACAAGTCCCTCCACGGCTCCACCGGGTCCACATGTCCCGCGTAATGTAGTTGCTTAAACTGACATCGATTCTCAAATGGGTCAAACTGTCAGTTGTCGTTTAGGGGGTCGTTAAAACGCAAGGGAAATGGAATGTGCCACACAAATTAATTTACCAGGCTAAATACCTGACGTCAGGGCTCACATAAATAATTGAGTAAGTACTGAACAGCTAGCAGCATGAATAATGAGAGCTATTTGTGCCTCTTTTTTTTTTTCCAAGGGGGCGCACAGATTCCCCCTGGCGAGAATGAAGGACTGCAGCATCTGTCCCTTTCAAATAACTACTTAATGAAATATCAATTGCAACAGCAGCACCAATTATAGCACCAGTCCATCATGATCTGTCAGTACAACTGATCCACACCTCAAAAAGCAGAGTTCGAGTTTTAATACACAACTTTTACGCACCACGTTTCCTCGCATCTGTTCACACACAATGATAAATTTAAAGGCCTCTGACCTTTGTCCCCGAGAATCCCATCGATGCTGTGTTTGGTTTTCTTTTCTCCGTCTTCATCTTTTTTATCACAGTCGTCATCGTCATCTTTCTTGCCAAAACGAGCTCTCAAAACCCGACTAATGGAGCTAACTATAAAGAGAGATAATAATCACTGTAACGCCCAGTGTAACAATCATAACACTAATAATGTGATAATTTTTTTTTCTTCTTTCATTTATGTATCAAAGCACACTAAAATCCGAAATCCAAAATTACAAATTTAATCAGAACCGAATATACAGAATGTTCCATTATTTAAACAAATGCAGTGAAGTGCGTAAAGTGCCTCTAAATGTCCGTAAGAAAGAAATGGTGCTTACCGGAAGAGGCCTCACCTGAAGGAACCGTGCCTCTGTCACACACCCCGTCCTTCAGCAACTTATCCCGGATTTCCCAGCTGAACATTCCTGGATTCTCGCGTTTGTATTCCTCGATTCTCTTTTCAACGTCGGGTGTTGCAACTTGCTTTAGTATAGAACAAAAAAAAAATGTGTGGAGGCGGAGAAAACACAGGGAGAAGAAAGAAATGCGCATTCTGTTTACTATAAATTCTTCGATTCCATTTAGATTTAAGAACTTTTTTAATAAACTCCATTGCGAAATGTTTGAGGGAAGCATTTGTTTTGGTGAAATCGTTCACTCACCCTGGGTTTGCTTCCACCTATTGCTCCCGGACGAATGGAGCCGGTCTCCTGGTACCGACAGAGGATTTTGGACACGCAGCCGTGTGAGACACGCAGTTGTCTGGAGATCACGCAGGGTCGGATGCCGTGATGGGCCATTTCCACTATTTTGTGTCGGATATGATTCGGCAGTGGCCTTCCGTTGATGAAAACTCCACCGAGCTGGTTCACTCGACCTTGACCCAGAGGCGTTGAGACTGCGGGAAAACATTCAGGCCCAAAAAGGGCGATTGAAAGAAGGAAACAATAGCATACTCTGTAAGATAAAGAAAGTTACACTTTACCATGTTAACTGTGCAATTCAATTTGTTATATGAATTACCTAAAACTACATTTTGTTGAACATCTTACAATTACGCATTAGTTTTGTGCAACGTAAAATTACACATAATGTTGTCAAAACACAATAGTAGGCTACTTGAGGATCAATTTATCTCAGAGTTTTCAAAATAAACTTACAAATTATGTGAGTCATCCAGGCTTTGCACCGAATTTATCACAAAAACATCTACATGCTGTCATTCTGATTAATCATATCATATCAGCTAATATAATTTATCACGTAATCGTATGCGTATCGCCTTGTGTTTGTTGGAAGATGCGAATAACGATTAATCAAAGCCTGCAGAATCAATCCAAAAAAATCTCATTCTCACACATTTTCTTTCCTGAAAGAATCCTTCTATTCTATCAGCCTATCTGATGTTAGGAGAGGATGTAACACTTGAGGACACTAATTGCCATTCAAGAGGCACTAAAGATGTGCCACTTTAAACCTCGATTATTCCCAGTCATGCAACACAAATATTAGTGTGATGCTTTGAGCCAGTTTTATTTCCCTTCACTGCTGCGAGATACTTCTGCAAATCCCACAGATTGCAGGATTCGTGGGTTAGAAGGCTTTCGTCAAACTGCTCTTAAGCACGAATTCACTCGATCTAGGAAAGACGTTCCCATTTAATGCGCGAGCTGCGTATGGAAATCATACGTCCAGACTGGAGCATTTTACTCATAATGCTGCGAGAAAAATCTCTTTGTTGTCAATTATTAAATCACTGATTAAAAAAAAATTACAAAAATAAAAACAAAAAAACCCTCTTGTTTCTGTTTCTTATTTCGTTTATTTAATTGTATCACTATCGCGTAAAAGAGTGCTTGACATACCTTAATATCTATATTTTTATTATTCTAAAAAAACTCCGTATTTTAAAATTACAAATATGTGATTTAAAAAAAAAATAGTTTATTAATAATAATAATAAGTAGTAGTAGTAGTTTTCGTACCTTCTAATGGGAATCCGGTTCTGGGGTAGTTCTGGCCTGGAGCTGGCCGCATCATTCGAGGAACTGTTCCTGGTAAAGTAGCCATTCCAGCTACTCCCAAAACTATTGAAACTCTCACTAATAAATGAAAGAAATCAATCACACAGAAAGCTCCAGTGTTGTTTGCGCCGTGGAAACTGTAACGGATCCAAATAATTTAAAAAGAAATCCAAACACACACACACACACACACGCACCAGTGGACAATGCCCAGGGTGCAGAAGAAAAAGTCAGATTTGTTCTTACTGTGAATACCCAAAAACAAGAGCAGAGTAAAGCATGCAATGTGCTCTGAAGCAACTGTGAGTAAATATCAGTGAGAGGATCTGCTAGTTTTGATTACAGCTGCTGTTTGCTGCCTGAGAGGAGTTTAAGTGGCCAACTTTGGCGCACATAGTGGGAGGAGGAAGCGCGCGCTGCCATAGGCTCTTCGGCACTCTTTTACAGCATGGAGAGGAAGGGTAATGCCCGAGATCTGCCGTCCAATCGGGAGGAACTTAGCAGAAAACACACAAGCACACTGCCCTCCCACTCCCTCTCTAAATCAACACAGGAAATGTTACAATGAGTTTTCATTCATCTCTCATTTGAACTGAAACGTCAGTTTAATGCGTTCGACTCTCTCTGTACTAGAGACAGACACACACACACACACACACACACACACACACACACACACACACACACTATATATAATATAATATAATATAATATAATATAATACAATATAATATTATTATATACAAAAAACTACTCTTGTACAGGAAAACGATTGTAATCGTGTATTTTAGCTTGACTTTTGTGAATATATCATAACTTACTATTTTTATTAATAGATTAATAGCGTGGAATTATGTTTATCAGCATTATTAAGAGAAAGTGATTTTGAGTAGACAGGGGGAAAAGAGAAACACGGCAGGTATCCATCAGTTTGCAGTGTTGTATCATGAAGAATCTGATTCTAATTCTATTGTTTTGTGTGAATAAAGAACAGAAGGAACAATTGTGTTTTGAAAACTTCAGCACACTTACCTGAGGGCAGAGAGGGTCATGATGATGCACAAGAACTGATGAAGATGTAGAAACATTTGACATATTCAATATAGATAGAATAGCCTACTGAATAGTTAATAATAATACATATTCTATATTAGAAAAATAAAAAAGAAGAATACCTTTTACCTGGATAGAGTTGTTGAGTTGACTATATGGTTCTTTAGAGATTGAAAAAGTTGGTTACACTTTATTTAAGGTGTCTGTAGTGTAATAATACATTTAAGTACTGAGTAATATTAACTACATGTATACTATAGGGTTGGGAATAGGGTTTGGTTTAGGGTTAGTTGCGTGAAATATGCACAGTTTAAAGTAATTACTACAGAAACTAAATGTAACTTGTGTAACAAGGACACTGTCAAACAAAGTGTTACCAAAAGGCCAATATTTCAAAGGTTCTTCCGTACAGATGCTTTTTCTGAACAACTAGAAAATGTTCATTATGATCGAAAAACTCTCGTGACTCTAGCTGAAACTTCATTTTAAGAGTGAGTCACTTCACCTGTTTTTCTGTGAGACCTGGGAGTCGTATAACAGCACATATGATAAAATCCTCCAGAATCTTTAGGTTGAATGGCTGTGCGCGTGTCCGGCTCCGTGGGGCCGCCGCGCGCTGAGATTGTGTGGAAATTGCCGTGGCGAACACTCCTGGTGGAAAGCAATTTCACAAATAATTTTTACAACAATTAGGGAGTGTGGCGGGGTGAAATGGCGATTTCACATGCAGATGTTCCGGTAGGGAAGGACCTGGTGCCCGGCAGCGAAGCTCTAACCCTCAGTGTCCGGCTCTGGTGAGCAGCGCGCGGGTCAGAGACGCACCGGTGATAATAGGTAACTATCAAAACAGAACTTTAGGATTTAGTCAGAAAAAAGGAAAACTAAATATTTTCACCATTACACAACTGCACACTAACCTTTCTCCCCCCATTCATCATTTCGTTACACTGTTGACTTTCCAAAGTGCATATAATTAAAGGTGTTCATAAATTGATTATTGAGTTTTTTGTGTGTGCACTCAAATTTGTTAAAAATCATCTCTTTTATTTCTGCAACTTTACACTCTAGTCTATGTAGATCTTAAGATCGTTCGGCAAACAAGTTAGAATAAGTAATAAAAAAAAAAAATGCTCAGATTTCTTTCCAGAGACACTCAAAAGTGATGTCATGGATAATGTTATGAAAACATGAAACTTTAAAGTTAATATCCGGTTGACTTGAGCGTGGATAATTTATAGGTTACCTTTGAGTCGATTATTTATAGAGCATATATTTCAGCTTTAAATGTCTGTTTTTATTTAAACATATTTGTCTAACTACCATCCTGCAATATCGTCTAAAATTGTTCGTTTAAAAGTGTACAAAAAAGGTTTTTCTCCATCTGAACATTTAAAAACCAGCGTTATCTAATGAGTGTACGAACTGGTTTCAAAATCAGTATAAAAAAATTAATATCAATTTAAGTAGATTGAGTCATTGCAAATAAGTCCAAAGAAGAACAATGTTAATTTAAAGAAAAACAATGTGTGAAAAATTTAATAATTTCCAACACATCTCATTGCAATCGCATGGAGAGTATTGCCACTAGAACTACCTAAATAAAGCCTAAAGAACATATGGATTAATTGTGTATTCATTATTTAATTATTCAAAACCTGAAATAAAGCAAAAACACCTGCACAATATTCTTACAGCCCTTGACAATATTGAAGCGGAATTCACTCCATGTGTAAATGAATGTGTGTCCACTAGCAGGCGATATAGGTTAACTATGCCACATAAGATGTTGCAAATCGGGTTTTACATTCTTCTTGCAATGGAAACATTTTATAAGAACAACACATGAAGCATGTGCACCTGGTTACTGGTGCATTAGACGTTCCTTGAACGTAAAACCCCTTTCTTAAAGGGACAATTCTGTCATCATGTAGCCTACTCACCCTCAAAATAAGATATTTTGAAGATTGTTGGTAATCAGACAGTTGATGGACACTATTGACTTCCATATACAAAAAAAATATAAAAAATACTATGGAAGTCAATGGCTGCAGTCTACTGTGTGATTACCAACATTCTTTATAATATCTTCGTTTGTGAATCAAACAAATTGAGGGTTGAACATTTTCATTTTTGGGTGAACTGTCCCTTTAAAGGCAAAATAAATCTGACATTTAATTTCTTCTTCCACTTGCATCTTCAAGTCCTGAAAATAAACCAGAAGAGACTCATTATTATGGCTCTATTACTTTACTTAACAGTGTAAACTGTTTTGTAGTCATTTTCTCAATCCCAGGAATATTTGGTCTTTGTTAAAATTGGGTAACCTGCTGGATCTGTAGTGTGTGTATAGACACTGGACGAGCTCCAGGCTTTGCTGGCAGGATTGAGAAACGCTGGGGAACCCGGTACACAAACCACAGCCTGGTAGGCCTCTTCCTCTCTCCTTCACGCTGTCCACACTCCCCACGGACTCTTGTTAACTTGCTAAGGCATGTTCACATCTGCTGAGAATTATCACAATGTGTTATTGCTTACCAAGCAGAATTATTTTATCAGACGGAGAGAGTGGAAGTGTGTTGAGTTGCGTGTGTGAACAGGGTCGCTGCTCGTTTAACTTCACAGTTTCTCTCGCTCTGAGAAATGACACGTGACATGCACGTGGAAATATTCAAATCTTACAGCGATAACTATATCAACAAACTAAACTCAATCTCAACTTGTGCTACCCACCCCACTCCAATGTTTTCAAAAACATATAGGCTACTGTAAATTTACTGATCGCTACCAATGCTGAGAAGAAAAAAAAATCCACTTTTACTAAAAAGCAAATCAAAGTAGAGAGAGAGTGGACCAAAAGGGTGTGTTAAACTGCACTTTAAACACTAAACTGCTTTAGTTGATAATGCATAACCTAAAAAAAAATTATAAATAAAAAAGTAGATTTTTCAAAATACAATTTAAATTTTCTGTAAAAACGTGGTTGGCCATGCAAAACCATGCTAATTTATGGCTGATATGGGCTCCGAAATCACACTCTCTCTTGAGTATGTACTATTATTACTTCATGGCTACAAAAAAAAGTATGTCCTATATAGTATGAGTTTAATCTGGACACTCACCGTGTTGTCACTGTCATGTGACCTACCAGTGTCACTTCACTGCCTTTCACAAATCCTCTCCCGTGGCCTCATGGGATACTAAAGTGTCCATCGTATGCACACTCAGAATCTTTCCAGAAGTAGAAGGTACTTTTTGCCAACTCTTTTATGAGCACTGTGAATTCGGACATACTCTTGTCACATACTGATTTTTTGCCAACTATATAGTAGGGAAGTATTTCGGATGCAGCCATGGTCTCTTGATAAGTCTCTCCTTCAGTGTAACTTTTTTTTTTTACCCATGCATGTTTTCATCCACCATAAGTTTGTTCACTTCTTGGTGAAAGGTGAAATCAAAACCAAAAATTGTGAAACCTTTTGTGTTGCAACATGCATTAAGCATTGCATCTCATGTTCACATCGTTTTGAAGTTTCACTTTTCCCAAGTGCAGTTTTGAAAAGTAGATGTTGCAATTCCTTTATATGGAAGGCACTAGTATACACTCATGCCTGGAAGCACATGCATCTGGAGACTCCCCCCTCTGACAGGCTTTAGAGGAGCGCAGTAGGAGGCCTGCTGGATTGCGGAGATGGATTGGAGTGGAGGAGAAGAACCCCTCGTGTTTGAGGGGACTCCTTAAGGAACGCAGGAATGTGGGGGCCGATCAAGGCGAGCTGCAGACGTCTTAGACACTTATTGGTAAACAGCAGTTGAAAAGATAGTCCTCTGCATTGCCAAAATGCCTTATCACCTAAACGCAGACGTGTCACCTGTCTTTGTCATTTAAATACAAAGATATTTCAAACGAATCTTGCTTTAATATGTCTAAATATGAATGGAATGTCAGGGCGCTTCTTTAGACCATGATTAGAGTGAGCAATGAAAAAGTAGCATCATTTTGCTATAAGTGATTGTAGAAATTCACCCACAGAATCCAATACGGCTTTAAAAAGTCAAGAAGCCAATGCCCTGCACTAATAATCCTCAAAATGTGCTAAGACATGAAGCGCAGATATTGACCTATTGGCCCATGGCAACATTAAACTCTATCAAAAGCAACTTCCATTACCAGAAGTGCCCAACAGAAGAACAATTTAGCTTTGTCTGGTAGCTTCTTTTCTTCTTTTTTTTTTTTTTTTTGTAATATCATTCATCAGGTTATTTTTTAAATAATATTTACACTGACTAAAATGACCTGAGATCAACCCAAGTGCATGTTTCAATTACAACATGCTCATGAATATTTTAATTACATTTTATCTTGCAAATGAAGTGCCAATTATGAATTCTGTCAAACACATCTTTCAGTGCCAGAGAGAAACTAACAATATGAAAAGCATGAAACATTTGGTTCAGTTTCATTCATTCATTAAGCATTTCAGTCGCATCCGACTCTTGGTGATTCTATAAGCCATCTCTTGCCATACGTGAGAGATTGTCCATGAATTTTCTTGGCGATGATTTTTCCGGGGTAGGTCGCCAGGTCTTTCCCTGACCCTTCCCATTACATAGCTTGGGACTCACACACACGTATTCACACCTACGGACAATTAAGCGTCTCCAATTCACCTATACTGCATGTTTTTTGGTTTTTATGTGGGAAACCGGAGCACCGGGAGAAAACCCATGCAGACACAGGGAGAACATGCAAACTCCACACAGAAAGGACACATTTTCTTTAAATACAGCAATCTAAATCTATCTAAAGTTAGTCTTTATGGTTACAAAAACATATTTCAGCATGCAGGCAAATCCTCTGTAAAGGAGTCATTGCTCTGCCCAGAACACCATGGACATTAAACTCATATCAAGATCTATTGACCCAAATTAAGATCCTGCTGTGTTCCTGATTACCCCTTTTGACATCCTTGAGGTGGGATAAAATTGCAATTTTCTTAAAAATGAGCCCATTCTGTTCAGTTTCTTTTTTTTTTGAACAACAACAACAAACAAAACAAAATCGGATAAGAACACTGTTGTGTCACATATATAAAAATCTAAGATTCAAAATTCAAATAAAAAAATCGAAATCAAGTTTTAGGATTTCTAAATAAGAAATGTTATAAATTAATAGATTTAATTCAGTTACATTTTTTTATAAAATAAAAACATCCTGCTGTATTTCTAGGCTACTACTAAATAAGCACATTTTTGACATTACAAAGAAAAACCCATATGCATAAAAACATCCACACCCATGTTCATATACAGCCTTAAAAAATAAAGGTTCCTAAAGGTGGTTTTCGCAGCGATGCCATAGAAGAACCAATGTTTGTTCCCCAAAGAACCTTTCAGTCAATCGTTCTTAAAAGAACCTTTTTTTATTAGTGTGAATATAATTGAACAATCTAAAGAACCTTTTGTGGAATGGAAAAGGTTCCATGGAAGGTTCATAAACGCAGACAAAGAACCTTTATTTTCAAGAACGTAGATGCTCTTTTCAACTTTTTTTTATCATGGTAGTTTATTTGTCATTCAAATGTGAAGAATGTCTCAGATGTATTGCACTCCATTCGCCAGATTTATGTATGTTTTTGAAGAATACGACCTTGGTTTTCTACAAAACTGTCTTTGTGATCTCAGGGAAACTTCAGACGAACAGACACATATCCTCTTGCGTCCTGCAAACTGAGGTCTGACCTCTTGAACTTGCGCGCTCAAACAGGGTCTGGACACTCCAGAGTGTGATCAGGTCGCGACCCAGCAGGGAGGTCACAGCGAGTTAAGTATCTTTCTTAAACGTAGGGGTGAGAGCTCTTATCTTTAATGAAGTGTGACTATCCTGCGCTGCCACTGTCTGGCCTGACCGCCCTCTCGGCTAAAGGCACGCCATGAAGAGGAGACGAGATCTCATCTAATCTGCCCAACTCAAAAAAAAAGAAGGCTTTTACATCCATAAAGCCCTTCAATGGGAATGATTTGTTTCCATCATCCTCCAGGACAAATCTACGTATATAAGGCCACTCAAACTGATCTGATCGTGGCATCTCTGGAAACGTTCTCTCATTTTTTTCATTTACAGAAGCCACATTTACATGCAAATTAGTTGATGAAGGCCATTTACTAAAGTTTTTAGTAAGATTACATCAAGAAACAAAGAGAAATGGTTTGAAGTTGCAATGCTACAACTCTTGGATTGTTGCCATTTGTATGAATAATAGAATAGAACCTAATATTTTACTTATAATTGCAATAAATTTAAATGGTTTGACAGTGGTTTGCTAAATAAACTTGCATTATGCATAAATGTAATATCAATGCCGATGTTTGTTTTACATGCCATTAATGCATATTTCATATTTACTTACCCAATCAAGAGTTTTGACATTGCTAGTGTGAAAAATGCGGTATAACAGTTTCTGTGTTTCTCTGATATAGAAGTGTAAATCAAACATTAATTAAAAGTTGTATAAGCTTATGTTTTGCTCTTAAATAAAAGAGTCATGAGACTCTTCCAAACCTTAATAACATGTGATAAACATACCGAGATGTCTTAATCAGTTAAGTCATCCCTCTTTTCACCAGAATGAAGGAAACTCTCTGTTTACCCATGATGAAAGTGGCAGGATCCATTTTGCATGCAGTCCGAATTAGTTTCAGTGAATCCGTCCACAAGCCCATGACAGATAAAACAGATCATTTGATCCATGACTCGTGAAGCCAAACTCTCTTCACCCTAAAAGATAACAGATCACATGCTCACACGTAAAACAGTCAAATCTGGAAAACAGACGGTGAATGCAGGTATAATATCAGTTATATTAATGAGGAGCGCCACAACAGTTCCCTATCTGGATATCCTTACTCCAGGTTTCAATCAAAGCAAATGTCCAAAGAAGGCCTTCAAAATAAGTATCAAGCTACTGAACATGTTGGTCCATTTGTGACAACTTGCCCCCTGTAGCTGGTATCTTGTCACAATAGGATCTTGTGTAGGAACACAATTATGAAACACAGCAATTCATGAAACAGCAAAAATAAGAAAGGTTGCATTAAAATAAAATTAAAATCCATTGTTTTGGATGATTGTAAGTAATAAATTGTATAAAATTGCAAGAAAACACACGACAACTTGCCCCAACCAGACCTTGTCAGTTCAGTAATTTGTTTAATATCTATCTTCATTATACTCTATATGTATATACTGTTACAGTACATTGCTTTAATGTATGTCAATGTGGTTAATAACTAACATATTAGCACAAACATGATGGTGTTTGAATCAAACAACAAAAACATTTGTGCATTTAGACGCTTGAGTCAAAATCTTATAGTTAACAAAATATAGTCCATAACCAGCTTCTGTCTCCTCCACAACATAATGTTAAAAAAGCAGATTAAAACCATTACGATGAAATGGTGGCATATAATAAGTCAATCATCTTCAGTTTGGATTGTATTCGTGATGATGGGCATAATAAATTAGGTGGATTTGGTTCTTTTCTATTCATTCTGGGGTTTATTTTTCACTTACGTAAATATTAAATTGATATTTAGTACAGGAACAGTGGATTAAAGTTGGCTTGAAAACTAAAACTGAAGGTCTAAAAGGCATTTATTTATCCATTATCAGTCGATTTATGATGCATGCATGTTTCCATCTCTGCTGTGGTCTCATAGCGAAGATTATCAACTTAAATCATTTACCCCTAATTACAAAACTTCTAAATGATTTGACACTGGCTCAACCACTTATACACTTATCATATAAACATAGTAGTAGAGGGAAAATCAAAATCTTGTTTCCTGCTTGTTGTTTTAAACAGACCTTGTCCTTAAGTGAGGAATTCTCTTTTCTCTGGTGCGTTATCTGGTCACCCGAACAAGCTCGAAAGGACAGTCACGGATGATTACGGCCTTAAAAGCTTGTCTTATGGTCCACAGGAGCATGAGATCTTCACAAGAGCATCAGCCACACGTGAAAAGAATGGGAGTTTTCAGCTCAACTTTCTCTGCTGATCCACCATAAAAGATGCATTTGGTTTGCCCTGCATCTGTATCTGTCCATTCACTATTTATTCATCTAAATACTTCAACTTTCCAGGGCAAGTTTAATGACGATGAACTTTATAAAACAGTGATGTGGCAGAACACCAACTTAGAGCTGGGCTTTTCCATGCTGGTGTGATGCTACTTTAGTTCTCTGACAGCCAGGAAAGGGTGAAAATAATATACAGTAACGGTCAAAATTTTAATGTTTTTGAAAGAAGTCTCTTATGCTCATTCAGAATGCATTTTTTGGTCAAAAATACAGATAGCATTGTGAAATATTATTACAATTTAATATAATGGTTTTCTGTTTTAATATACTTTAAAATATAATTTATTTCTGTGATCAAAGCTGAATTTTTTGCATCATTATTCCAGTCTTCAGTGTCACATGATCCTTCAGAAATCTTTCTAATATGATGAATTATTATCAATGTTGGAAACAGTTGTGCTGCCTAATATTTTTTTTATAACCTGTGATACTTTTTTCAGGATTCATTGATGAATAAAAAGTTAAAAAGAACAGCATTTATTCAAAATAGAAATCTTTTGTAACAATATGCACTACCGTTCAAAAGTTTGGGGTCAGTCAATTTTTTCTTTCTTTTTTGAAAGAAATTAATATTTTTATTGAGCAAGGATGTGTTAAACTGATTTTGTAAAAAGATTTGAAAAAAGATTGAAAAAGATTTATGTTAGAAAATATTTCTATTTTGAATAAATGCTGTTTTTATTCATCAATTAATCCTGAAAAAAAGTATCACAGGTTCCAAATAAATAAAACAAAAAAGCAGCACTTAATGTTTCCAACATTGATAATAAATCATCATATTCGAATGATTTCCGGAGGATCATGTGACACTGAAGACTGGAGTAATGATGCTGAAAATTCAGCTTTTATCACAGAGTAGCCTGTATTAAAATAGAAAATTATAGCCCATTTATAATAATATTCAATTTAATATTTATAATAATATTTTTTTCCCTGTATTTTGATCAAATAAACTTATGAGCATAAAATATTTATTTTAAAACATTAAAAATAGTAATGTTTCCAAACCTTTGACCGGTACTGTGCGTCTGAATCATAGGTCTGAATAAATAAACTATTTACAAATTCGTGTTTTTAAAAAGCAAAACCGGTCTTCGTAGAACAATACCGCCACCTAGTGTCTATACTTATCACATTACACCGACGCAGCGTAGAAACATGAATATTAATGACGTTACGCTGCGGTTGTATTATATTACTAGAACGTACTGACGTCACGTAACGTACTTAATATTCATAAGCAAAGCCTTTGCCATAGTCGGATCGAGAAACACTTCCGGTACACAAGAAAAACATGTCGGCGCCCTTGCGAATGTCATGTTGTTGACTGTCTTTATATTGTATGTGTTCAAGCGCTACCACAAACACGTTAAGCTTTTATTTCATAATATTACAGACGTTTCTACATGCAGTTACCGGATTTATAAGGTATGTGGGAAAGCCGGTTCTTTTTACGCATGCTCTCAATTATTTTAGTTGGTCAAATGGTATTTTACATGTTCTATACTTACTATCTTTTGTTGTCAACAGGAAATCTGTCAATCATGGTCCATTTGTGTAAGTACTGTTAATGCTATGGCTCTCTATTTTTGGTCATGGAGACTCACATTTGGGATGTTTCCCTAATCTAATGCTGCCTTCACGAGCGGTCGGAAATATCCTACTTCCCACTTCTGAAGTCGTGATCTTATCGCACTCAAATTTTGACTTGAGAGGGCGTTCGTGTCCTATTTATTAACTAGGAAACTAGTATTTACGATAATTCCGATAACATGTGAGTGAAGGCAGCATAACACAAGATTCGACTTAACATCTGAAGTTGTCAAATAAAAAAAGGCACCTAAAGTGTAGCATCCAGGACCAGGAGTCTTACTGCTTTACTTCAGAATTAAAGCCTCATGTTTCTGATACAAAACACTGCCGCTGCTGCCCTAGTAAAAAAAAAAAAATAGCATAAAATAAATGTATTTCAAATTAATTTTGGTGTAAGTATTCCACAAATACATTTTCATATTTATGTACTTAATATAAATACCCTGCAATCGTACTGAATTGATATACTTAAAGTCTGCTAAATTGGAACAACTCATTTAGTACTTAAAGGGATATTGTAGCAAAAATTAAAATTATCCCATGATTTACTGACCCTCAAGCCATCCTAGGTGTATATGACTTTCTTCTTTCAGCCAAACACAATCTGAGTTATATTAAAAAAATATCCTGGCTCTTCCAAGCTTTGTAATGGGAGTGAATGGTCAAATAAATTTGAAGCCCCAAAAAAACGCATCCATCGATCATAAAAGAAATCCATACGGCTGCAGGGGTTAATAAAGGCCTTCTGAAGCTAAAGTACTTTTGTAAGAAAAATATCCATATTTATTACAACTTCATGAACTATAGTAACTGGCTTCCGGTAACAGCCGTATGCGAGTCTAGTTGAGTCTTCTGGCGGAAGAGTTGACCTCTGACCCGACGCATGACGTATGATGTAAGATGTTGGAGTAGCGTAAGCTTAGGTGAGAATAGACGCCTCTCACCGCTTCAAACAAACAGAGCTGGGCAACAAACTCAAGCTTCTCCAACATTTCTCTTATAAAATTCTCGTTTTAGTTTTCTAATTCATGACGATTTCTTTTTTTGCTCTATCCTCTGCACTTCTGCGTTCGTCAAAACGTAATGCATCGGATCAGAGGTCACTCGTCATGCGTCGGGTCAGAGGTCACTCGTCATGCGTCGGGTCAGAGGTCACTCTTCCGCTGGAACTAGACTCGCGTTTGGCCGTTATCGGAAGCCAGTGATTACAGTTTATAAAGTTATAAATTTTTGACATTTTTCTTACAAAAAACGCATGGCTTCTCTTCAGAAGGCCTTTTATTAACCCCTGGAGCCGTATGGATTACTTTTATGATGGATGGATGCGCTTTTTGGAATTTAAATACCATTCACTCCCATTATAAAGCTTGGAAGAGCCAGGATATTTTTTTAATATAACTCTGATTGTGTTCGGCTGACAGAAGAAAGACATATACACCTGGGATGGCTTGAGGGTGAGTCAATTATGGGATAATTTTAATTTTTGGGTGAACTATTCCTTTAAGTACAAAATTAGTTGTTCCAATTTTTTTTACATCTATCCCCATGTAACTATCCCTTTAATGCAAAAATAGTACTGAGGTCCAACTAAAGATATACTTAAGTATATTTGATTGTGCCAAAGTGTAACTATTACAAGTATAGTTTAGGCACACTTTAAATATCGTGCATTTAAAGACTGATATTATACAGTGATCATACTACTCTTATACTAATAGTGTACATTACTACTAATAAAACATTTTAAGTAGGCTTAATATTAACAAATGTGCATTGTGCAATAAAGTAGTATTCCAAATAAAGTTTAATTATATTTATACCAGTTAGTCTCAAGCAATATGTTAGATATGTTAATGAATTTGTAGTATACTAAGTATGTATTTCACTAGAGTGTTTATGCATTGTCTTTTGTCTTAGCATCGTTCCTGCTCAAGAAATATCACGGTGGGCATGTGGTCATCAGGCTGGCATTAGGAGGCGTCACCAACAGACCTTTCTACCGCATTGTGGCCGCTTATAATAAACGGGCGAGAGACGGTAAATATATCGAGCAGCTGGGCTCATATGACCCTCTCCCGAACACTCATAATGAAAAACTTGTCGCCTTCAATTACGAAAGGATCAAGTACTGGATTGGATGCGGCGCCCATACGACAACACCAGTGGCCAAACTTCTAGGTAAGGAGAATTCTTACTTATTATTTCATTTAAAAACAATGCTTAGTGATTACAGCAAAAGTCAAGTCACCTGATAAACGCATACCTGACCACACATTCTGCGACACTCATCCTCTTTTTCCTCCGAGTAGGATTGGCTGGATTTTTCCCACTGCATCCAATGACAATAACGGAAGCAGAGCGGAGACAGAAAGCCGCTTCGACAGAAGAAGTTAAAACAGACAGTCAAGACCAAGTGGAGCTGTAAAACCAGAATAAAGTGTTAATGATTGCTTTGCACCACAGCAGTGATGTACAGTAGTGGTGCTTTTTGTTAATATTTTAAAGATTTGGGCAACAAGCTTCAGCACAGGTTTAAACTCCACGCATGATTCAAATTTCCGTGTAACCCAATAAAATATAAAAGTTTGGGAAGATAAGAGATTGAAAGTGAATTCTGCAATCATTAAACAGTTGTAAACACTTACTCTCGTCACTGAGAACCGATGATCAGCTAACAAAAGAAATTAATAAATGATCTGGCCCGGGGAAACTAAACTGAAAGTTGAAACGAACACTGTTCTTTGTTTCATTTCAGGTCAACTGATCTGAACCTATAAACGCCACAATTGTGTAACTCCTTTATAGACAGCCGTGTGCTGATGTATGTAACTGTATACACCCATGTACTGCTATTAAATCATTTTTATAATTTGTCAGAGGGAACAAATTCTTTCTGAGGTCAGCTTATTAAACACAAGAGTAATAAATGTAAGCTATAAGCCCAGCAAATGCATTGTGTAAGTTTATTACTTAAATGAGCTGAGGGATGCTGGACGGTGCTTGTTAACGGACACACACGCCCGGCTCTTACACACTGTTCGTGTTAGTCATCTGAAGTAGTCTGCTCATTCTTTTGTCGTATATTATGTTAGTGAACATTTTTGATTTTGCTTGGCTATATTTTTGCATTCCAGTGACTTTAAATATGTAAATGGTTTAGAAGAACATTCTGTTGAGACCTGTGAGTAATTTGGGTTTCAGTGTAAATGAATCTGATTTCTGTTGGAAAGATAAGATGCAATACTGTCTGATTACTATTTTCTTATCTTTTATGATGGTTGTAAAACGCGTGTATTGTGTAATTCAGTTTATCAATGGTGTGGTAAATTAAAAAAATCAAAAGATTTTATGAATGGCTGTGTATTCTGGCTTGCCAGCATGAGTAAAGCAGCTGAGATAGACTAGTGTTTTATTTTTAAAGAATCTGAATGTAATAGTATTATCTAAGAGTCTATTGAAGCCACAGCTCTACTCTGCTGGCAAGCCAGAATACATACATAATACGTTACACAAATGAATTAGATTGTTCTCTTTAGAAATGCACAATTGTTATTTTAATTTTTTTATTTAGTGTTGCCTATATAGAGCATTAGACAGAAGGTTAAAATATGAAATCTATCAAGAAAAAGATTTCTCAAACTTCACTCTTGGACACTCAAGTTGTTGTTACCCAAAACAAAAAAAGATTTCTTTATTGAAATAAAGTTGGAAGTAAAATAAAATATAAATATTAGATGAAAATCAAAAACAAAAAAAACTTTTATTAAAAAATAAGATAAGTTAAAGTAGTAAAATTAACTACAACTGGGATAAAAACAGCTAAATAGAAATATATATAAAAAACTAAATTAATTTAAAAATGAAATGACAAAAGCACATCACTAAATCAAACTAAAATGAAATATATAAAAATAAAAGCTATTTTATTCATAAATACTATAATAGTATATAAACAATTCATAAATACTGTTACGTCCCCGGCTAGTCGAGGGGTGTGGGATTAACAAACAAGGAAAAATTAAATAAAAATACCCTGGGTGGAAAACCAAGGATGACCCAAAACATGTATCAAGTTCATGCATTTATTTCCAGACATAATAAATGTTGTATTTATGTGAAGTACATTAAACACCAGATATTCGGCAGAAAATATACCACACTTTACACCATCTCCACGGTTCCCACCATAGTGATGAAACCCACGTGTGAGAAAACACACACAACAAGCAGCACAGCACACAGACCTCACGGGTCGTAACAAATACTATAATAGTGTATAAATCATTGTAAAATGACACTGGTGTTGTTGGCCAAGCGGGCAAAGTGATAAGAATCCCTGTCAGTCAATACAAAATACTCTTTAAAAAGCAAGAAACATAAAGGTGAGTCCACACCCTGAAAGAGACCACACAACGTGTCCACATGGAACGAGGAAACGTGAATCAGGTTTACCTATGTCAATGTGCCCATTTTTACAGCCATTGATGTCAGCTTGTCTTACTCAATATTTATACACAGTTTTGTTACTTATTGCTGCAGTCTTAAAAATAAATATCTCGTAAATACCACAATTGAAAGTCATAACAGTTCTCAATTCATCAGCCACACGATGCAAACTACAAATTAAATGAATCGCACTACTTCAAAAATACATTCATATAAATGTGACGAATTATTATTTATTCAAAAAAGATTATTTAAATTTATTTTTTTTAATGTCTGGAAGATTTAAAGCAAGGCTTGACTTCAAATGAAAAGTAAAATTAAAAGCAAAAAATGTATCAAAATATTTGTATGTATAATCATAAACTGGAGTTAAAAAAAAAGAAGAAGAAAAAAAAAGAAAGCCTGACAAAAAAAAGGGATGCTTTGTGGGAAACAATACACTTTCTACAAACTCTTATAAATTGAAATCTACAATTTCAGAAACAAAAATAAGCACAGTACTGAAACTTACACAAGAACATCAGTCAGTTTCACTGTTCCAGCCATCCGTGTGGTTCAGGGCTTTGCTCAGGCCAGTCTAGCTCTTCCACACAGACCAAACCGTTCTTGCCACTGTCGCTTTTGTCCCACGGTTTCACAGACAAGGCTTGAGTCTAGTCCTATGTTTGAGCTGTTTCAACTGAAAGTAACTTGCACAGATATATCTTAAAACATGTCAGTGCCATTGTTTTCTCTTACACACCTGTAATGTTATTTTTTTCTAAGGCACATTTACAAAAAAGGTACTTAAAATGTCCTAATTGAATTAAGGTCTAATCCTAATATTTGGATATGGTATAATCCTAATATATGACATCACTGTTTTATTCAGAGCTGCTTTATAGATGAATTTGAACTTATTCCATAATTGATGAACTTTACGCAGTTATTGAACCAAACTGAATAATGACGGTTTACCATTGTCTTTCTCAGAGCTGCTTTACAGCAGAATTGAATCCTGTTTGCATCATTGTTTTTCTGTTTATCACTGTAAAGCTTGCTTTGAAACAATCTTGGTTGCATTCCCCAAAATCAGACTCAGACTGGTCTGTTGGCAGGTCAGACTGGGAACCAGTTGTGACTGCTCAGCTAAACACCAGTTTGGCCAGGCTAGGAGAACATCTTAAACCAGCTAAGACTAGCAATCCAGCTGAGACTGGTTAAAGCAGGGTGTGTGCGTGCGTGCGTGCGTGTGTGTGTGTGTGTGTGTGTCAGAAATGTTTTTGTATTTCTTGAAAATGATTACAGTTCAAATTGACTGAGAATCCAGAACGCTTTAATCCATTGTTCGAGCTCACCTCCCGTGTGTGATGGATAGACAATGTAATGTCTCTAAACCATCAATTATAGCACTCTATTGCAGTGCAGATTTAAAGGTGTTTCCTCCATGGTATCTGTTTGTCATTTCCGTGGAAATGGCCTTTGGTTTTATGCAATATATATGACTAATGATATTCAAAAACGTTTTTAGATAGCAAATAGGTGTGGAAGACATGAGCATAGGTCAAGGACCTTCACATACTGTAGTCATTCGTTGTTTTCCTGTGGTTGCCATGAGAAAATTGATAATCACAAAGTGAATGTTGCTATTTATAGAATGTCCCAAGGAGGAAGAAACCAATGTTACTAACATTACAAAATCAAGTATTACATTTCACGCATAAATGATCCTGCATTTTTTGTGCGATAGACATAAATGATATTTCGAATCACGTGGCTGGTTGAGGAGAGGTGTTGCAAATTTATGACTTTTTTTTTGTTTTTTTTGGCAGATGATAAAACGGGTGGAAAAATCACTGAAGGACTGACGTAAGCCTATGCACAGCCTAGCAACCTCATATCAACTTCTCAAGTTAACTGTTAAACTGATTAGCTTCTGAAGAGTGTAACATGATAATGTGAAACGGTCATTTAACCCTCGGTTGCCTATAAGGCGATAACAAAAATTGTTGAATGTAAAACAAAGCATCAACTCAAAAGACAGCTTCCAGTCCACTATATCTCCTGTCTGATTAGTTTTGGGAAACAATTCATTTGGATCTTTGAATGCCAAATTTTCAGGTAATATTTGGCTCTGTTTAGAGTGATTATATTCACTTTATTATTTATTATTCACCTTAAAGGATGTATAATGACCGACAAAATGTTAAATAACTAAGGTTGTTTTAAATGTAAATGCAATGTGTGAACTGGAATAGACAATGAACTACACTTCATCTTACCATCTTATGAAATTCCTTTCCCCAGTCGCTCTTTGCATTAATAATATTTCTGAATTCAAATTCTTACTCAAAACCCATTTATTTTCTTATTCTTAATTTGTGTTCTGTATTTCTGATTATATGCTGCTGTGTGCTATACCCTGTCTATGTAATGCCCTTTTACTTTATCTCTATTATCTATCATCTCTTTTATTATCTCTCCTTTAATCTTCTATTTGTAATATTCTTCTCTGTCATTATTATCTATATGTCTGTTATCTCTTTCTTATTGCATCTACTTTATAAAGCGTACTTGAGCAATGCAAAGGCACTATATAAATAAAACGTATTATTATTATTAATATTACCATGTGTTTTAACAGTTTCTCTTGTCTTTAAGTGTATATAAAAGGAAACAAGTAAAATTGAGAACAAAATACAATATTTAAAAAGATACACAAATGTAAAGGAGAAAGTTTCGTTTTTCTCCTACTGAGAATTTCTTGGAAAGGGTTTAGCAGGTGAAGGTCATATGGCTGTTCGAGCATTTCAAAAGCACACGCGCTCCCAATCAGTGCGGTTTACACAAGGCGTGAACTTACCTTTTTTTTTTACACAAAAGTGCCCATACCTGATGACATTTATTGCTTGCAGGGAACACGCACACATCATCTTCATCAGGCTGATGTTGAACGTTTAACTGAGACTGATGGCAAGTGCATTTGGCTGACAATTTTCACATGAATTTTGCTGGATACAGCAAACCTCAAAGCAGAGATATTTGATTCATATTTATTGATTTTAAACAAACAACCATCTCACAGAAACTATCTCAACATGACTTTCTGGAAAAAAACTTTCTTTGCTGCCTCAATCCTGCTGGTATATTTCAGCCTTGGAGCAACATCAGGTAAGTTTCAAAAGCCTCTCATAATTGTTTTTATTTATTTAACTAAATTGATTAATTAAAACCAAAATGTTGTAATTTTAGTGGGGTGGGGGGGGGTGGGGGGGGGGGGGGGGAAGAAGCTAGAAAAAAACTATGGAAGCTTGTTTCCACCATGGGATAAAACAATTTAAAAGATAATTGTGACTTTTTATCTCACATTTCGGACTTTTTTCCTCACAATTGTGGGGGGAAAAGTTTTGCAATTCGGATTTTTTTTCTCGCAATTCTGACTTTTTTTCTTGCAATTCTGAATTTTTTTCTTGCCATTACGAATTTATATCTCACAATTCTGACTTCTTTTCACAGTATTGAGATATAAACTCGCAATTGCGAGTTATTAAATCCAATTCTGAAAAAAAAGACGAGTTATTAAGTCTGAATCGTGACATATAAAAGTCAGAATTGTGAGTTTATATCTTGCAATTCAGACTTTATATCTTGCAATTCTGACTTTATGACTTGCAATTGCGAGTTTATATCTCACAGTTCTGACTTTATAACTTGCAATTGCGAGTTTATATCACACAATTCAGAATTTCGAGATGTAAACTCGCAATTGTGAGAAAAAAAGTCAGTTTTTTTATTTTTGTTTCTTTATTTTATTATTTTTAAGTTTTATTTTTTATTCAGTGGCGGAAGCAACTGGCGGCTGCATATATGGAAAAAAAAACACATAACCCTAAAAAAATTCTAAAAAAAGGTTTCTCAGCTGTTTTTTGTAGTATTAGGTGTCCTTAATAACACACTAATAGTTTACCAAAGTTTGACCTCTAGAAAGGTGTAATTTTCAAGATGGCGTCCAAGATGGGCAGAAGCCCTTAAAATGTCCTAACTCCTTCATTATTTGACCTAGCCAAGTAATCTTGGTGCCTAACTCCATGTTTTCTGGGTCTATGAATCCATTGGACTTGTCTAAATTGCACTGACATGATTACATACTTATGGAATACATGATTTTGTGAGATTACTGTAAGGTTTTATCTTTGTTTGGGCTGAACCAGAGATGTAAACGATTTAGCCTATATGTCATGTATGTCATGTGTTTTTGGACACATACCCTTTTTTTTGCTAAAACACAGACTTGACATTCAATGTAAAAGTTATTGCACCCAAAAGTAACTTAAATTGGAGTTGTATAACTTTGATCATAAACAACTCTGAATTAGCCCGAACAGAGGCCTGTGTGTGAACCCTCTAAAATGGTCACTTATTTCAATTTGAATAAGGTAATACATATGTAATGCATCCTCTATAGATGTTTTTGAGTATAAAGGTGGCATTACACTAAACCTCAGGTTAAGTAAAATTCAAGTAAACCTTCAGACTTGAACCACGGTTTCTTCAGCCGCTACTTCCTCGTCCCAAAGTAGGATGGGGTCTGCGCCCCATTTTGGACCTGCGTCGCCTGAATTTTTCCCTTTACAAAGAGAAGTTCAAGATGCTGACACTGAAAACTATCCTGGCGATTCAAAAGAATGGTTATGAACCACAGAAACCAGCAACACTAGGCAAAACGATATGAGAAAGGAGAAATATGCAATTACTTAAGGGAAATTGTACTTATTTTTCACATAAATATGCTTGTAACCAATTGCTTTAATATATAATTGTACTTGTAATCACTTATCCATCATGCACATATGCTAATTAGAATATGACATGGCCCAAACATGTATCAGGCACCAGTATTCCTGGTCTAGGAGGAATACAAAGGAGAAATGGTCATTTTAAGGACCTGACGGCCGCCATTTTGAAAATGGGGCCTTTCTTGGAGTCAAACTTTGGTCAACTTTTAGTATGTTTTTAAGTACATCTGATACTACTGTAAACCACTGAGAAACCTTTTGTTAGAATTTTTCTGGGGTCAAGCCATATTTGCAGCTGACTAATATAAATGTGTCTCTAACCAGCCGATTGAGAGACAAGTCTGAATAAGGGACTGTCTGCAAAGTGCAAATCCATTTTATTAAACATATTCAGCTTCACTGTGACACACTGTACTGTCACCAAATTCAGTTCACACATCACTGCTCTCCTGCTGGTTATACTACAATACTTAGTTTGATAAAAATGCATAATTTTTATGATTATTTATTATGAAACAAAATCAATAACTTCACCCTTTTTAGAAAAAAATATTCAATAACTTCACACTGTTATACAGTGTAATGCCATCAAATTCAGTAAGCAAATATAATGCAAAAGCTATGGTTGTAACTATTATGTCAGCTGCGTACGGTATCAATATAATTTGTGTAAAGAATAGGCCTACTTATTTTTTATGTGCAATTACTTCCCAAACTAAGTGTTGTATAACCAACATTAGAGCAGTGATGTGTGAACTAAATTTGGTGTGTTACAGTGACGTTATTGAATATTTTTCATGATATAAAATGTGCAAAAGCAGTGTAGTATGGCCAGTGCGACACCATTAATGTGTAAACTGAATTGGGTGGCACTACAGTTTGTAAAATTGAAGTTAATGACTATTTTTGTAGTCACATTTTTTGGGTTATATTGCACTTTGCAGACGGTCCCTTCTGTCTCTCAGCCGCCTGATCATAGAGATCCATTTAGCCTATCGTTAGCCTCATAGCATAATTGCCTAAGTCATATTTCAATGTCTTTGGAAAACAAGAAAAAACACAAAATGACTTAGGCAATTATGCTATGAGGCTAACGCTATATTATAAAGCTCGTTTTGAGGGAAATTTGGTTGTAGCTCTACGTTACTGTGATTGTAAATAAGTATAATTTGTGTTTTAACAACGTTTAGCTCACGAGTAATTGATCCGAGAAATTCGAATCTGTGAACACTCCACCTTGAGTTAAGCACTGACCGCATTGCTTTATATTTGAGTCCAAGTTCAAACACTATGACAAGCTAAATTAACGTACGGCGCTCTGAAGCACTGCCAGCGTGACATTAAACAGGAAGTGTCTTTCCGAGCTCACAACATATATTTGCGAGGGAACGCAAAAGTTTTGCATGGGAATTGGGAACGCAAAGTTTCTCGGGGGAAAGCAAAAGTTTTGTGAGGGAAGCAAAAGATTTGAAAAAAATATTTTGTGGCTCCGTAGTATGAGAGTAGTAGCTCACAACAAATTCTCCAATGTCTCAATTAACAATGTAAAAAATAAGTCATGACAACATGTTTTTACTTCACTTTAACTCATCAAAATAAGTTAAGCAATTTTCAACTTTTTAAAATGGGTGTCCAATCCTGCTCTTGAAGGGCCAGTTTCACTCCAACACATTGGCCTGGAAGTTTCTAGTGAGTCTGAAGATCTTGATTAGCTAGTTCAGATGTGTTTAATTGGGGTTGGAGCTAAACAAGGAAAGTGGCCCTCCAGGAGGAGGTTTGGTCACCCCTGATCTGAATATTTAAATATTATTATATATTACATATTACCAGTAATTTGTTAAATTTATAAGTAAATCAAGTTGGATGCATTTAAACCAGTACACAAATGCTTATGTTCATATTAGCTTCCATGCTATTCTAACAGTGGTATGTAATGAATATACTTATTGACAAAGCTCTATAATGCAAATTTAGTATACATATAGTAATATAGTAATGTTAGTCAATTTTATGAAAATAATATTTAAATATTGAATTTAAACATTAAAGGCCCTGTTTAAATATTGACGTTGAAATGCACTTTTTGTCTGATTCCCACTTTAGTATTAATAATACAAATAGCAAATGAAAGAATCTATAAACTTTTCATGAACACGGCCTTGATACAACCACAACTAAAAGTCGTTTAAAGTTTAATACATTCAATGAAAAAAGAAACATCCTAATCTTAAACAACATCTAGAAAAAAAATTTCAGAATCAGAATCCGTTCATGTGCCAAATAATTATCTTGAAAAATTAAAAATAAATAAATAAATAACTAGAGAAAATTCAAACTACTCTTTTCACAGGCAAACATACACAAACAACACAATCAACATTTACAACTTCTTTATCCAACAGGTACCTCTCCATCTTCACCATCTTCTACAACAGAAAGTACATCAGAATTGACTTCATCTACTACAGAAATATCTTCAGCTAGTGTAGAACAAACAACAAGCAAGCAGACACAAACCACTCCAGATACTTCTAGCACGGAAACAGAACCTACAACGACAGCTTACTCAACATTTACAACAGCCATGTCCCCTATGAGCACAACCACACTAGAATCATCTACAAGTGAAAGTGGTTCAACAATGGAAACTACAATATCCACAACAGGTACCTCTCCATCCTCTACAACAGAAAGTACATCAGAATTGACTTCATCTACTACAGAAATATCTTCAGCTAGTGTAGAACAAACAACAAGCAAGCAGACACAAACCACTCCAGATACTTCTAGCACAGAAAATGAACCTACAACGACAGCTTACTCAACATTTACAACAGCCATGTCCCCTATGAGCACAACAACATTAGAAGAATCATCAACAAGTGAAAGTGGTTCAACAATGGAAACTACAATATCCACAACAGGTACCTCTCCATCCTCTACAACAGAAAGTACATCAGAATTGACTTCATCTACTACAGAAATATCTTCAGCTAGTGTAGAACAAACCACAAGCAAGCAGACACAAACCACTCCAGATACTTCTAGCACAGAAACAGAACCTACGACAGCTTACTCAACATTTACAACAGCTATGTCCCCTATGAGCACAACCACACTAGAATCATCTACAAGTGAAAGTGGTTCAACAATGGAAACTACAATATCCACAACAGGTACCTCTCCATCTTCTACAACAGAAAGTACATCAGAATTGACTTCATCTACTACAGAAATATCTTCAGCTAGTGTAGAACAAACAACAAGCAAGCAGACACAAACCACTCCAGATACTTCTAGCACAGAAACAGAACCTACAACGACAGCTTACTCAACATTTACAACAGCTATGTCCCCTATGAGCACAACCACACTAGAATCATCTACAAGTGAAAGTGGTTCAACAATGGAAACTACAATATCCACAACAGGTACGTCTCCATCCTCTACAACAGAAAGTACATCAGAATTGACTTCATCTACAACAGAAATATCTTCAGCTAGTGTAGAACAAACAACAAGCAAGCAGACACAAACCACTCCAGATACTTCTAGCACAGAAACAGAACCTACAACGACAGCTTACTCAACATTTACAACAGCTATGTCCCCTATGAGCACAACCACATTAGAAGAATCATCTACAAGTGAAAGTGGTTCAACAATGGAAACTACAATATCCACAACAGGTACCTCTCCATCCTCTACAACAGAAAGTACATCAGAATTGACTTCATCTACTACAGAAATATCTTCAGCTAGTGTAGAACAAACCACAAGCAAGCAGACACAAACCACTCCAGATACTTCTAGCACAGAAACAGAACCTACAACGACAGCTTACTCAACATTTACAACAGCTATGTCCCCTATGAGCACAACCACACTAGAATCATCTACAAGTGAAAGTGGTTCAACAATGGAAACTACAATATCCACAACAGGTACGTCTCCATCCTCTACAACAGAAAGTACATCAGAATTGACTTCATCTACAACAGAAATATCTTCAGCTAGTGTAGAACAAACCACAAGCAAGCAGACACAAACCACTCCAGATACTTCTAGCACAGAAACAGAACCTACAACGACAGCTTACTCAACATTTACAACAGCTATGTCCCCTATGAGCACAACCACACTAGAATCATCTACAAGTGAAAGTGGTTCAACAATGGAAACTACAATATCCACAACAGGTACGTCTCCATCCTCTACAACAGAAAGTACATCAGAATTGACTTCATCTACAACAGAAATATCTTCAGCTAGTGTAGAACAAACAACAAGCAAGCAGACACAAACCACTCCAGATACTTCTAGCACAGAAACAGAACCTACAACGACAGCTTACTCAACATTTACAACAGCTATGTCCCCTATGAGCACAACCACATTAGAAGAATCATCTACAAGTGAAAGTGGTTCAACAATGGAAACTACAATATCCACAACAGGTACCTCTCCATCCTCTACAACAGAAAGTACATCAGAATTGACTTCATCTACTACAGAAATATCTTCAGCTAGTGTAGAACAAACAACAAGCAAGCAGACACAAACCACTCCAGATACTTCTAGCACGGAAACAGAACCTACAACGACAGCTTACTCAACATTTACAACAGCTATGTCCCCTATGAGCACAACCACATTCGAATCATCTACAAGTGAAAGTGGTTCAACAATGGAAACTACAATTTCCACAACAGGTACCTCTCCATCCTCTACAACAGAAAGTACATCAGAATTGACTTCATCTACTACAGAAATATCTTCAGCTAGTGTAGAACAAACAACAAGCAAGCAGACACAAACCACTCCAGATACTTCTAGCACGGAAACAGAACCTACAACGACAGCTTACTCAACATTTACAACAGCTATGTCCCCTATGAGCACAACCACATTCGAATCATCTACAAGTGAAAGTGGTTCAACAATGGAAACTACAATATCCACAACAGGTACCTCTCCATCCTCTACAACAGAAAGTACATCAGAATTGACTTCATCTACTACAGAAATATCTTCAGCTAGTGTAGAACAAACAACAAGCAAGCAGACACAAACCACTCCAGATACTTCTAGCACAGAAACAGAACCTACAACGACAGCTTACTCAACAATTACAACAGCGATGTCCCCTATGAGCACAACCACATTAGAAGAATCATCAACAAGTGAAAGTGGTTCAACAATGGAAACTACAATATCCACAACAGGTACCTCTCCATCCTCTACAACAGAAAGTACATCAGAATTGACTTCATCTACTACAGAAATATCTTCAGCTAGTGTAGAACAAACAACAAGCAAGCAGACACAAACCACTCCAGATACTTCTAGCACGGAAACAGAACCTACGACAGCTTACTCAACATTTACAACAGCTTTGTCCCCTATGAGCACAACCACATTCGAATCATCTACAAGTGAAAGTGGTTCAACAATGGAAACTACAATATCCACAACAGGTACCTCTCTATCCTCTACAACCAAAAGTACATCAGAATTGACTTCATCTACTACAGAAATATCTTCAGCTAGTGTAGAACAAACAACAAGCAAGCAGACACAAACCACTCCAGATACTTCTAGCACAGAAACAGAACCTACAACGACAGCTTACTCAACATTTACAACAGCTATGTCCCCTATGAGCACAACCACATTAGAAGAATCATCAACAAGTGAAAGTGGTTCAACAATGGAAACTACAATATCCACAACAGGTACCTCTCCATCCTCTACAACAGAAAGTACATCAGAATTGACTTCATCTACTACAGAAATATCTTCAGCTAGTGTAGAACAAACAACAAGCAAGCAGACACAAACCACTCCAGATACTTCTAGCACAGAAACAGAACCTACAACGACAGCTTACTCAACATTTAAAACAGCTATGTCCCCTATGAGCACAACCACACTAGAATCATCTACAAGTGAAAGTGGTTCAACAATGGAAACTACAATATCCACAACAGGTACCTCTCCATCCTCTACAACAGAAAGTACATCAGAATTGACTTCATCTACTACAGAAATATCTTCAGCTAGTGTAGAACAAACAACAAGCAAGCAGACACAAACCACTCCAGATACTTCTAGCACGGAAACAGAACCTACAACGACAGCTTACTCAACATTTACAACAGCTATGTCCCCTATGAGCACAACCACATTAGAAGAATCATCAACAAGTGAAAGTGGTTCAACAATGGAAACTACAATATCCACAACAGGTACCTCTCCATCCTCTACAACAGAAAGTACATCAGAATTGACTTCATCTACTACAGAAATATCTTCAGCTAGTGTAGAACAAACAACAAGCAAGCAGACACAAACCACTCCAGATACTTCTAGCACAGAAACAGAACCTACAACGACAGCTTACTCAACATTTACAACAGCTATGTCCCCTATGAGCACAACCACACTAGAATCATCTACAAGTGAAAGTGGTTCAACAATGGAAACTACAATATCCACAACAGGTACCTCTCCATCCTCTACAACAGAAAGTACATCAGAATTGACTTCATCTACTACAGAAATATCTTCAGCTAGTGTAGAACAAACAACAAGCAAGCAGACACAAACCACTCCAGATACTTCTAGCACGGAAACAGAACCTACAACGACAGCTTACTCAACATTTACAACAGCTATGTCCACTATGAGCACAACCACATTCGAATCATCTACAAGTGAAAGTGGTTCAACAATGGAAACTACAATATCCACAACAGGTACCTCTCCATCCTCTACAACAGAAAGTACATCAGAATTGACTTCATCTACTACAGAAATATCTTCAGCTAGTGTAGAACAAACAACAAGCAAGCAGACACAAACCACTCCAGATACTTCTAGCACAGAAACAGAACCTACAACGACAGCTTACTCAACATTTACAACAGCTATGTCCCCTATGAGCACAACCACATTAGAAGAATCATCAACAAGTGAAAGTGGTTCAACAATGGAAACTACAATATCCACAACAGGTACCTCTCCATCCTCTACAACAGAAAGTACATCAGAATTGACTTCATCTACTACAGAAATATCTTCAGCTAGTGTAGAACAAACAACAAGCAAGCAGACACAAACCACTCCAGATACTTCTAGCACAGAAACAGAACCTACAACGACAGCTTACTCAACATTTACAACAGCTATGTCCCCTATGAGCACAACCACACTAGAATCATCTACAAGTGAAAGTGGTTCAACAATGGAAACTACAATATCCACAACAGGTACCTCTCCATCCTCTACAACAGAAAGTACATCAGAATTGACTTCATCTACTACAGAAATATCTTCAGCTAGTGTAGAACAAACAACAAGTAAGCAGACACAAACCACTCCAGATACATCTAGCACAGAAACAGAACCTACAACGACAGCTTACTCAACATTTACAACAGCTATGTCCCCTATGAGCACAACCACATTAGAAGAATCATCAACAAGTGAAAGTGGTTCAACAATGGAAACTACAATATCCACAACAGGTACCTCTCCATCCTCTACAACAGAAAGTACATCAGAATTGACTTCATCTACTACAGAAATATCTTCAGCTAGTGTAGAACAAACAACAAGCAAGCAGACACAAACCACTCCAGATACTTCTAGCACGGAAACAGAACCTACAACGACAGCTTACTCAACATTTACAACAGCTATGTCCCCTATGAGCACAACCACATTCGAATCATCTACAAGTGAAAGTGGTTCAACAATGGAAACTACAATATCCACAACAGGTACCTCTGCATCCTCTACAACAGAAAGTACATCAGAATTGACTTCATCTACTACAGAAATATCTTCAGCTAGTGTAGAACAAACAACAAGCAAGCAGACACAAACCACTCCAGATACTTCTAGCACAGAAACAGAACCTACAACGACAGCTTACTCAACATTTACAACAGCTATGTCCCCTATGAGCACAACCACATTCGAATCATCTACAAGTGAAAGTGGTTCAACAATGGAAACTACAATATCCACAACAGGTAACTCTCTATCCTCTACAACCGAAAGTACATCAGAATTGACTTCATCTACTACAGAAATATCTTCAGCTAGTGTAGAACAAACAACAAGCAAGCAGACACAAACCACTCCAGATACTTCTAGCACAGAAACAGAACCTACAACGACAGCTTACTCAACATTTACAACAGCTATGTCCCCTATGAGCACAACCACATTCGAATCATCTACAAGTGAAAGTGGTTCAACAATGGAAACTACAATATCCACAACAGGTACCTCTCCATCCTCTACAACAGAAAGTACATCAGAATTGACTTCATCTACTACAGAAATATCTTCAGCTAGTGTAGAACAAACAACAAGCAAGCAGACACAAACCACTCCAGATACTTCTAGCACGGAAACAGAACCTACAACGACAGCTTACTCAACATTTACAACAGCTATGTCCCCTATGAGCACAACCACATTCGAATCATCTACAAGTGAAAGTGGTTCAACAATGGAAACTACAATATCCACAACAGGTACCTCTGCATCCTCTACAACAGAAAGTACATCAGAATTGACTTCATCTACTACAGAAATATCTTCAGCTAGTGTAGAACAAACAACAAGCAAGCAGACACAAACCACTCCAGATACTTCTAGCACAGAAACAGAACCTACAACGACAGCTTACTCAACATTTACAACAGCTATGTCCCCTATGAGCACAACCACATTCGAATCATCTACAAGTGAAAGTGGTTCAACAATGGAAACTACAATATCCACAACAGGTAACTCTCTATCCTCTACAACCGAAAGTACATCAGAATTGACTTCATCTACTACAGAAATATCTTCAGCTAGTGTAGAACAAACAACAAGCAAGCAGACACAAACCACTCCAGATACTTCTAGCACAGAAACAGAACCTACAACGACAGCTTACTCAACATTTACAACAGCTATGTCCCCTATGAGCACAACCACACTAGAATCATCTACAAGTGAAAGTGGTTCAACAATGGAAACTACAATATCCACAACAGGTACCTCTCCATCCTCTACAACAGAAAGTACATCAGAATTGACTTCATCTACTACAGAAATATCTTCAGCTAGTGTAGAACAAACAACAAGCAAGCAGACACAAACCACTCCAGATACTTCTAGCACAGAAACAGAACCTACAACGACAGCTTACTCAACATTTACAACAGCTATGTCCCCTATGAGCACAACCACACTAGAATCATCTACAAGTGAAAGTGGTTCAACAATGGAAACTACAATATCCACAATAGGTACCTCTCCATCCTCTACAACAGAAAGTACATCAGAATTGACTTCATCTACTACAGAAATATCTTCAGCTAGTGTAGAACAAACAACAAGCAAGCAGACACAAACCACTCCAGATACTTCTAGCACAGAAACAGAACCTACAACGACAGCTTACTCAACATTTACAACAGCTATGTCCCCTATGAGCACAACCACATTAGAATCATCTACAAGTGAAAGTGGTTCAACAATGGAAACTACAATATCCACAACAGGTACCTCTCCATCCTCTACAACAGAGAGTACATCACAATTGACTTCATCTACTACAGAAATATCTTCAGCTAGTGTAGAACAAACAACAAGCAAGCAGACACAAACCACTCCAGATACTTCTAGCACGGAAACAGAACCTACGACAGCTTACTCAACATTTACAACAGCTATGTCCCCTATGAGCACAACCACATTCGAAACATCTACAAGTGAAAGTGGTTCAACAATGGAAACTACAATATCCACAACAGGTACCTCTCCATCCTCTACAACAGAAAGTACATCAGAATTGACTTCATCGATTACAGAAATATCTTCAGCTAGTGTAGAACAAACAACAAGCAAGCAGACACAAACCACTCCAGATACTTCTAGCACAGAAACAGAACCTACAACGACAGCTTACTCAACATTTACAACAGCCTCTATGAGCACAACAACATTAGAATCATCTACAAGTGAAAGTGGTTCAACAATGGAATCTACAATATCCACAACAGGTACCTCTGCATCCTCTACTACAGAAAGTACATCAGAATTGACTTCATCTACTACAGAAATATCTTCAGCTAGTGTAGAACAAACAACAAGCAAGCAGACACAAACCACTCCAGATACTTCTAGCACAGAAACAGAACCTACAACGACAGCTTACTCAACATTTACAACAGCTATGTCCCCTATGAGCACAACCACATTAGAATCATCTACAAGTGAAAGTGGTTCAACAATGGAAACTACAATATCCACAACAGGTACCTCTCCATCCTCTACAACAGAAAGTACATCAGAATTGACTTCATCTACTACAGAAATATCTTCAGCTAGTGTAGAACAAACAACAAGCAAGCAGACACAAACCACTCCGGGTACTTCTAGCACAGAAACAGAACCTACAACGACAGCTTACTCAACATTTACAACAGCTATGTCCCCTATGAGCACAACAACATTAGAATCATCTACAAGTGAAAGTGGTTCAACAATGGAAACTACAATATCCACAACAGGTACCTCTCCATCTTCTACAACAGAAAGTACATCAGAATTGACTTCATTTACAACAGAAATATCTTCAGCTAGTGTAGAACAAACAACAAGCAAGCAGACACAAACCACTCCAGATACTTCTAGCACAGAAACAGAACCTACAACGACAGCTTACTCAACATTTACAACAGCTATGTCCCCTATGAGCACAACCACATTAGAAGAATCATCAACAAGTGAAAGTGGTTCAACAATGGAAACTACAATATCCACAACAGGTACCTCTCCATCCTCTACAACAGAAAGTACATCAGAATTGACTTCATCTACTACAGTAATATCTTCAGCTAGTGTAGAACAAACCACAAGCAAGCAGACACAAACCACTCCAGATACTTCTAGCACGGAAACAGAACCTACAACAACAGCTTACTCAACATTTACAACAGCTATGTCCCCTATGAGCACAACCACATTAGAAGAATCATCAACAAGTGAAAGTGGTTCAACAATGGAAACTACAATATCCACAACAGGTACCTCTCCATCCTCTACAACAGAAAGTACATCAGAATTGACTTCATCTACTACAGAAATATCTTCAGCTAGTGTAGAACAAACAACAAGCAAGCAGACACAAACCACTCCAGATACTTCTAGCACAGAAACAGAACCTACAACGACAGCTTACTCAACATTTACAACAGCTATGTCCCCTATGAGCACAACCACATTAGAATCATCTACAAGTGAAAGTGGTTCAACAATGGAAACTACAATATCCACAACAGGTACCTCTCCATCCTCTACAACAGAAAGTACATCAGAATTGACTTCATCTACTACAGAAATATCTTCAGCTAGTGTAGAACAAACAACAAGCAAGCAGACACAAACCACTCCAGATACTTCTAGCACGGAAACAGAACCTACGACAGCTTACTCAACATTTACAACAGCTATGTCCCCTATGAGCACAACCACATTCGAAACATCTACAAGTGAAAGTGGTTCAACAATGGAAACTACAATATCCACAACAGGTACCTCTCCATCCTCTACAACAGAAAGTACATCAGAATTGACTTCATCGACTACAGAAATATCTTCAGCTAGTGTAGAACAAACAACAAGCAAGCAGACACAAACCACTCCAGATACTTCTAGCACGGAAACAAAACCTACAACGACAGCTTACTCAACATTTACAACAGCCTCTATGAGCACAACAACATTAGAATCATCTACAAGTGAAAGTGGTTCAACAATGGAAACTACAATATCCACAACAGGTACCTCTGCATCCTCTACTACAGAAAGTACATCAGAATTGACTTCATCTACTACAGAAATATCTTCAGCTAGTGTAGAACAAACAACAAGCAAGCAGACACAAACCACTCCAGATACTTCTAGCACAGAAACAGAACCTACAACGACAGCTTACTCAACATTTACAACAGCTATGTCCCCTATGAGCACAACCACATTAGAATCATCTACAAGTGAAAGTGGTTCAACAATGGAAACTACAATATCCACAACAGGTACCTCTCCATCCTCTACAACAGAAAGTACATCAGAATTGACTTCATCTACTACAGAAATATCTTCAGCTAGTGTAGAACAAACAACAAGCAAGCAGACACAAACCACTCCGGGTACTTCTAGCACAGAAACAGAACCTACAACGACAGCTTATTCAACATTTACAACAGCTATGTCCCCTATGAGCACAACAACATTAGAATCATCTACAAGTGAAAGTGGTTCAACAATGGAAACTACAATATCCACAACAGGTACCTCTCCATCTTCTACAACAGAGAGTACATCAGAACTGACTTCATTTACAACAGAAATATCTTCAGCTAGTGTAGAACAAACCACAAGCAAGCAGACACAAACCACTCCAGATACTTCTAGCATGGAAACAGAACCTACAACAACAGCTTACTCAACATTTACAACAGCTATGTCCCCTATGAGCACAACCACATTAGAAGAATCATCAACAAGTGAAAGTGGTTCAACAATGGAAACTACAATATCCACAACAGGTACCTCTCCATCCTCTACAACAGAAAGTACATCAGAATTGACTTCATCTACTACAGAAATATCTTCAGCTAGTGTAGAACAAACCACAAGCAAGCAGACACAAACCACTCCAGATACTTCTAGCACAGAAACAGAACCTACAACGACAGCTTACTCAACATTTACAACAGCCATGTCCCCTATGAGCACAACCACACTAGAATCATCTACAAGTGAAAGTGGTTCAACAATGGAAACTACAATATCCACAACAGGTACCTCTCCATCCTCTACAACAGAAGGTACATCAGAATTGACTTCATCTACTACAGAAATATCTTCAGCTAGTGTAGAACAAACAACAAGCAAGCAGACACAAACCACTCCAGATACTTCTAGCACGGAAACAGAACCTACGACAGCTTACTCAACATTTACAACAGCTATGTCCCCTATGAGCACAGCCACATTCGAAACATCTACAAGTGAAAGTGGTTCAACAATGGAAACTACAATATCCACAACAGGTACCTCTCCATCCTCTACAACAGAAAGTACATCAGAATTGACTTCATCGACTACAGAAATATCTTCAGCTAGTGTAGAACAAACAACAAGCAAGCAGACACAAACCACTCCAGATACTTCTAGCACGGAAACAAAACCTACAACGACAGCTTACTCAACATTTACAACAGCCTCTATGAGCACAACAACATTAGAATCATCTACAAGTGAAAGTGGTTCAACAATGGAAACTACAATATCCACAACAGGTACCTCTCCATCTTCTACAACAGAAAGTACATCAGAACTGACTTCATTTACAACAGAAATATCTTCAGCTAGTGTAGAACAAACAACAAGCAAGCAGACACAAACCACTCCAGATACTTCTAGCACGGAAACAGAACCTACAACGACAGCTTACTCAACATTTACAACAGCCATGTCCCCTATGAGCACAACCACACTAGAATCATCTACAAGTGAAAGTGGTTCAACAATGGAAACTACAATTTCCACAACAGGTACCTCTCCATCCTCTACAACAGAAAGTACATCAGAATTGACTTCATCTACTACAGAAATATCTTCAGCTAGTGTAGAACAAACAACAAGCAAGCAGACACAAACCACTCCAGATACTTCTAGCACAGAAACAGAACCTACAACGACAGCTTACTCAACATTTACAACAGCTATGTCCCCTATGAGCACAACCACATTAGAAGAATCATCAACAAGTGAAAGTGGTTCAACAATGGAAACTACAATATCCACAACAGGTACCTCTCCATCCTCTACAACAGAAAGTACATCAGAATTGACTTCATCTACTACAGAAATATCTTCAGCTAGTGTAGAACAAACAACAAGCAAGCAGACACAAACCACTCCAGATACTTCTAGCACGGAAACAGAACCTACGACAGCTTACTCAACATTTACAACAGCTATGTCCCCTATGAGCACAACCACATTCGAATCATCTTCAAGTGAAAGTGGTTCAACAATGGAAACTACAATATCCACAACAGGTACCTCTCCATACTCTACAACAGAAAGTACATCAGAATTGACTTCATCTACTACAGAAATATCTTCAGCTAGTGTAGAACAAACAACAAGCAAGCAGACACAAACCACTCCAGATACTTCTAGCACAGAAACAGAGCCTACAACGACAGCTTACTCAACATTAACAACAGCTATGTCCCCTATGAGCACAACCACATTAGAATCATCTACAAGTGAAAGTGGTTCAACAATGGAAACTACAATATCCACAACAGGTACCTCTCCATCTTCACCATCGTCTACAACAGAAATTACATCAGAATTGACTTCATCTACTACAGAAATATCTTCAGCTAGTGTAGAACAAACAACAAGCAAGCAGACACAAACCACTCCAGATACTTCTAGCACAGAAACAGAACCTACAACGACAGCTTACTCAACATTTACAACAGCTATGTCCCCTATGAGCACAACCACATTAGAAGAATCATCAACAAGTGAAAGTGGTTCAACAATGGAAACTACAATATCCACAACAGGTACCTCTCCATCCTCTACAACAGAAAGTACATCAGAATTGACTTCATCTACTACAGAAATATCTTCAGCTAGTGTAGAACAAACAACAAGCAAGCAGACACAAACCACTCCAGATACTTCTAGCACAGAAACAGAACCTACAACGACAGCTTACTCAACATTTACAACAGCTGTGTCCCCTATGAGCACAACAACATTAGAATCATCTACAAGTGAAAGTGGTTCAACAATGGAAACTACAATATCCACAACAGGTACCTCTCCATCTTCACCATCGTCTACAACAGAAATTACATCAGAAATGACTTCATCTACTACAGAAATATCTTCAGCTAGTGTAGAACAAACAACAAGCAAGCAGACACAAACCACTCCAGATACTTCTAGCACGGAAACAGAACCTACGACAGCTTACTCAACATTTACAACAGCTATGTCCCCTATGAGCACAACCACATTCGAATCATCTTCAAGTGAAAGTGGTTCAACAATGGAAACTACAATATCCACAACAGGTACCTCTCCATACTCTACAACAGAAAGTACATCAGAATTGACTTCATCTACTACAGAAATATCTTCAGCTAGTGTAGAACAAACAACAAGCAAGCAGACACAAACCACTCCAGATACTTCTAGCACAGAAACAGAGCCTACAACGACAGCTTACTCAACATTAACAACAGCTATGTCCCCTATGAGCACAACCACATTAGAATCATCTACAAGTGAAAGTGGTTCAACAATGGAAACTACAATATCCACAACAGGTACCTCTCCATCTTCACCATCGTCTACAACAGAAATTACATCAGAATTGACTTCATCTACTACAGAAATATCTTCAGCTAGTGTAGAACAAACAACAAGCAAGCAGACACAAACCACTCCAGATACTTCTAGCACAGAAACAGAACCTACAACGACAGCTTACTCAACATTTACAACAGCTATGTCCCCTATGAGCACAACCACATTAGAAGAATCATCAACAAGTGAAAGTGGTTCAACAATGGAAACTACAATATCCACAACAGGTACCTCTCCATCCTCTACAACAGAAAGTACATCAGAATTGACTTCATCTACTACAGAAATATCTTCAGCTAGTGTAGAACAAACAACAAGCAAGCAGACACAAACCACTCCAGATACTTCTAGCACAGAAACAGAACCTACAACGACAGCTTACTCAACATTTACAACAGCTGTGTCCCCTATGAGCACAACAACATTAGAATCATCTACAAGTGAAAGTGGTTCAACAATGGAAACTACAATATCCACAACAGGTACCTCTCCATCCTCTACAACAGAAAGTACATCAGAATTGACTTCATCTACTACAGAAATATCTTCAGCTAGTGTAGAACAAACAACAAGCAAGCAGACACAAACCACTCCAGATACTTCTAGCACAGAAACAGAACCTACAACGACAGCTTACTCAACATTTACAACAGCTGTGTCCCCTATGAGCACAACAACATTAGAATCATCTACAAGTGAAAGTGGTTCAACAATGGAAACTACAATATCCACAACAGGTACCTCTCCATCCTCTACAACAGAAAGTACATCAGAATTGACTTCATCTACTGCAGAAATATCTTCAGCTAGTGTAGAACAAACAACAAGCAAGCAGACACAAACCACTCCAGATACTTCTAGCACAGAAACAGAACCTACAACGACAGCTTACTCAACATTTACAACAGCTATGTCCCCTATGAGCACAACCACATTAGAAGAATCATCAACAAGTGAAAGTGGTTCAACAATGGAAACTACAATATCCACAACAGGTACCTCTCCATCCTCTACAACAGAAAGTACATCAGAATTGACTTCATCTACTACAGAAATATCTTCAGCTAGTGTAGAACAAACAACAAGCAAGCAGACACAAACCACTCCAGATACTTCTAGCACAGAAACAGAACCTACAACGACAGCTTACTCAACATTTACAACAGCTGTGTCCCCTATGAGCACAACAACATTAGAATCATCTACAAGTGAAAGTGGTTCAACAATGGAAACTACAATATCCACAACAGGTACCTCTCCATCTTCACCATCGTCTACAACAGAAATTACATCAGAATTGACTTCATCTACTACAGAAATATCTTCAGCTAGTGTAGAACAAACAACAAGCAAGCAGACACAAACCACTCCAGATACTTCTAGCACGGAAACAGAACCTACGACAGCTTACTCAACATTTACAACAGCTATGTCCCCTATGAGCACAACCACATTCGAATCATCTTCAAGTGAAAGTGGTTCAACAATGGAAACTACAATATCCACAACAGGTACCTCTCCATACTCTACAACAGAAAGTACATCAGAATTGACTTCATCTACTACAGAAATATCTTCAGCTAGTGTAGAACAAACAACAAGCAAGCAGACACAAACCACTCCAGATACTTCTAGCACAGAAACAGAGCCTACAACGACAGCTTACTCAACATTAACAACAGCTATGTCCCCTATGAGCACAACCACATTAGAATCATCTACAAGTGAAAGTGGTTCAACAATGGAAACTACAATATCCACAACAGGTACCTCTCCATCTTCACCATCGTCTACAACAGAAATTACATCAGAATTGACTTCATCTACTACAGAAATATCTTCAGCTAGTGTAGAACAAACAACAAGCAAGCAGACACAAACCACTCCAGATACTTCTAGCACAGAAACAGAACCTACAACGACAGCTTACTCAACATTTACAACAGCTATGTCCCCTATGAGCACAACCACATTAGAAGAATCATCAACAAGTGAAAGTGGTTCAACAATGGAAACTACAATATCCACAACAGGTACCTCTCCATCCTCTACAACAGAAAGTACATCAGAATTGACTTCATCTACTACAGAAATATCTTCAGCTAGTGTAGAACAAACAACAAGCAAGCAGACACAAACCACTCCAGATACTTCTAGCACAGAAACAGAACCTACAACGACAGCTTACTCAACATTTACAACAGCTGTGTCCCCTATGAGCACAACAACATTAGAATCATCTACAAGTGAAAGTGGTTCAACAATGGAAACTACAATATCCACAACAGGTACCTCTCCATCCTCTACAACAGAAAGTACATCAGAATTGACTTTATCTACTACAGAAATATCTTCAGCTAGTGTAGAACAAACAACAAGCAAGCAGACACAAACCACTCCGGATACTTCTAGCACAGAAACAGAACCTACAACGACAGCTTACTCAACATTTACAACAGCTATGTCCCCTATGAGCACAACAACATTAGAATCATCTACAAGTGAAAGTGGTTCAACAATGGAAACTGCAATATCCACAACAGGTACCTCTCCATCTTCTACAACAGAAAGTACATCAGAACTGACTTCATTTACAACAGAAATATCTTCAGCTAGTGTAGAACAAACAACAAGCAAGCAGACACAAACCACTCCAGATACTTCTAGCACGGAAACAGAACCTACAACGACAGCTTACTCAACATTTACAACAGCTATGTCCCCTATGAGCACAACCACATTAGAATCATCTACAAGTGAAAGTGGTTCAACAATGGAAACTACAATATCCACAACAGGTACCTCTCCATCTTCTACAACAGAAAGTACATCAGAACTGACTTCATTTACAACAGAAATATCTTCAGCTAGTGTAGAACAAACAACAAGCAAGCAGACACAAACCACTCCAGATACTTCTAGCACGGAAACAGAACCTACAACGACAGCTTACTCAACATTAACAACAGCTATGTCCCCTATGAGCACAACCACATTAGAATCATCTACAAGTGAAAGTGGTTCAACAATGGAAACTACAATATCCACAACAGGTACCTCTCCATCTTCACCATCGTCTACAACAGAAATTACATCAGAATTGACTTCATCTACTACAGAAATATCTTCAGCTAGTGTAGAACAAACAACAAGCAAGCAGACACAAACCACTCCAGATACTTCTAGCACGGAAACAGAACATACGACAGCTTACTCAACATTTACAACAGCTATGTCCCCTATGAGCACAACCACATTAGAAGAATCATCAACAAGTGAAAGTGGTTCAACAATGGAAACTACAATATCCACAACAGGTACCTCTCCATCCTCTACAACAGAAAGTACATCAGAATTGACTTCATCTACTACAGAAATATCTTCAGCTAGTGTAGAACAAACCACAAGCAAGCAGACACAAACCACTCCAGATACTTCTAGCACAGAAACAGAACCTACAACGACAGCTTACTCAACATTTACAACAGCTATGTCCCCTATGAGCACAACCACATTCGAATCATCTACAAGTGAAAGTGGTTCAACAATGGAAACTACAATATCCACAACAGGTACCTCTCCATCCTCTACAACAGAAAGTACATCAGAATTGACTTCATCTACTACAGAAATATCTTCAGCTAGTGTAGAACAAACAACAAGCAAGCAGACACAAACCACTCCAGATACTTCTAGCACAGAAACAGAACCTACAACGACAGCTTACTCAACATTTACAACAGCTGTGTCCCCTATGAGCACAACAACATTAGAATCATCTACAAGTGAAAGTGGTTCAACAATGGAAACTACAATATCCACAACAGGTACCTCTCCATCTTCTACAACAGAAAGTACATCAGAATTGACTTTATCTACTACAGAAATATCTTCAGCTAGTGTAGAACAAACAACAAGCAAGCAGACACAAACCACTCCGGATACTTCTAGCACAGAAACAGAACCTACAACGACAGCTTACTCAACATTTACAACAGCTATGTCCCCTATGAGCACAACAACATTAGAATCATCTACAAGTGAAAGTGGTTCAACAATGGAAACTGCAATATCCACAACAGGTACCTCTCCATCTTCTACAACAGAAAGTACATCAGAACTGACTTCATTTACAACAGAAATATCTTCAGCTAGTGTAGAACAAACAACAAGCAAGCAGACACAAACCACTCCAGATACTTCTAGCACGGAAACAGAACCTACAACGACAGCTTACTCAACATTTACAACAGCTATGTCCCCTATGAGCACAACCACATTAGAATCATCTACAAGTGAAAGTGGTTCAACAATGGAAACTACAATATCCACAACAGGTACCTCTCCATCTTCTACAACAGAAAGTACATCAGAACTGACTTCATTTACAACAGAAATATCTTCAGCTAGTGTAGAACAAACAACAAGCAAGCAGACACAAAAAACTCCAGATACTTCTAGCACGGAAACAGAACCTACAACGACAGCTTACTCAACATTAACAACAGCTATGTCCCCTATGAGCACAACCACATTAGAATCATCTACAAGTGAAAGTGGTTCAACAATGGAAACTACAATATCCACAACAGGTACCTCTCCATCTTCACCATCGTCTACAACAGAAATTACATCAGAATTGACTTCATCTACTACAGAAATATCTTCAGCTAGTGTAGAACAAACAACAAGCAAGCAGACACAAACCACTCCAGATACTTCTAGCACGGAAACAGAACATACGACAGCTTACTCAACATTTACAACAGCTATGTCCCCTATGAGCACAACCACATTAGAAGAATCATCAACAAGTGAAAGTGGTTCAACAATGGAAACTACAATATCCACAACAGGTACCTCTCCATCCTCTACAACAGAAAGTACATCAGAATTGACTTCATCTACTACAGAAATATCTTCAGCTAGTGTAGAACAAACCACAAGCAAGCAGACACAAACCACTCCAGATACTTCTAGCACAGAAACAGAACCTACAACGACAGCTTACTCAACATTTACAACAGCTATGTCCCCTATGAGCACAACCACATTCGAATCATCTACAAGTGAAAGTGGTTCAACAATGGAAACTACAATATCCACAACAGGTACCTCTCCATCCTCTACAACAGAAAGTACATCAGAATTGACTTCATCTACTACAGAAATATCTTCAGCTAGTGTAGAACAAACAACAAGCAAGCAGACACAAACCACTCCAGATACTTCTAGCACAGAAACAGAACCTACAACGACAGCTTACTCAACATTAACAACAGCTATGTCCCCTATGAGCACAACCACATTAGAATCATCTACAAGTGAAAGTGGTTCAACAATGGAAACTACAATATCCACAACAGGTACCTCTCCATCTTCACCATCGTCTACAACAGAAATTACATCAGAATTGACTTCATCTACTACAGAAATATCTTCAGCTAGTGTAGAACAAACAACAAGCAAGCAGACACAAACCACTCCAGATACTTCTAGCACGGAAACAGAACCTACGACAGCTTACTCAACATTTACAACAGCTATGTCCCCTATGAGCACAACCACATTCGAATCATCTACAAGTGAAAGTGGTTCAACAATGGAAACTACAATATCCACAACAGGTACCTCTCCATCCTCTACAACAGAAAGTACATCAGAATTGACTTCATCTACTACAGAAATATCTTCAGCTAGTGTAGAACAAACAACAAGCAAGCAGACACAAACCACTCCAGATACTTCTAGCACAGAAACAGAACCTACAACGACAGCTTACTCAACATTAACAACAGCTATGTCCCCTATGAGCACAACCACATTAGAATCATCTACAAGTGAAAGTGGTTCAACAATGGAAACTACAATATCCACAACAGGTACCTCTCCATCTTCACCATCGTCTACAACAGAAATTACATCAGAATTGACTTCATCTACTACAGAAATATCTTCAGCTAGTGTAGAACAAACAACAAGCAAGCAGACACAAACCACTCCAGATACTTCTAGCACGGAAACAGAACATACGACAGCTTACTCAACATTTACAACAGCTATGTCCCCTATGAGCACAACCACATTAGAAGAATCATCAACAAGTGAAAGTGGTTCAACAATGGAAACTACAATATCCACAACAGGTACCTCTCCATCCTCTACAACAGAAAGTACATCAGAATTGACTTCATCTACTACAGAAATATCTTCAGCTAGTGTAGAACAAACCACAAGCAAGCAGACACAAACCACTCCAGATACTTCTAGCACAGAAACAGAACCTACAACGACAGCTTACTCAACATTTACAACAGCTATGTCCCCTATGAGCACAACCACATTCGAATCATCTACAAGTGAAAGTGGTTCAACAATGGAAACTACAATATCCACAACAGGTACCTCTCCATCCTCTACAACAGAAAGTACATCAGAATTGACTTCATCTACTACAGAAATATCTTCAGCTAGTGTAGAACAAACAACAAGCAAGCAGACACAAACCACTCCAGATACTTCTAGCACAGAAACAGAACCTACAACGACAGCTTACTCAACATTTACAACAGCTATGTCCCCTATGAGCACAACCACATTAGAAGAATCATCAACAAGTGAAAGTGGTTCAACAATGGAAACTACAATATCCACAACAGGTACCTCTCCATCCTCTACAACAGAAAGTACATCAGAATTGACTTCATCTACTACAGAAATATCTTCAGCTAGTGTAGAACAAACAACAAGCAAGCAGACACAAACCACTCCAGATACTTCTAGCACAGAAACAGAACCTACAACGACAGCTTACTCAACATTAACAACAGCTATGTCCCCTATGAGCACAACCACATTAGAATCATCTACAAGTGAAAGTGGTTCAACAATGGAAACTACAATATCCACAACAGGTACCTCTCCATCTTCACCATCGTCTACAACAGAAATTACATCAGAATTGACTTCATCTACTACAGAAATATCTTCAGCTAGTGTAGAACAAACAACAAGCAAGCAGACACAAACCACTCCAGATACTTCTAGCACGGAAACAGAACCTACGACAGCTTACTCAACATTTACAACAGCTATGTCCCCTATGATCACAACCACATTCGAATCATCTACAAGTGAAAGTGGTTCAACAATGGAAACTACAATATCCACAACAGGTACCTCTCCATCCTCTACAACAGAAAGTACATCAGAATTGACTTCATCTACTACAGAAATATCTTCAGCTAGTGTAGAACAAACAACAAGCAAGCAGACACAAACCACTCCAGATACTTCTAGCACAGAAACAGAACCTACAACGACAGCTTACTCAACATTTACAACAGCTATGTCCCCTATGAGCACAACCACATTAGAAGAATCATCAACAAGTGAAAGTGGTTCAACAATGGAAACTACAATATCCACAACAGGTACCTCTCCATCCTCTACAACAGAAAGTACATCAGAATTGACTTCATCTACTACAGAAATATCTTCAGCTAGTGTAGAACAAACAACAAGCAAGCAGACACAAACCACTCCAGATACTTCTAGCACGGAAACAGAACCTACAACGACAGCTTACTCAACATTTACAACAGCTATGTCCCCTATGAGCACAACCACACTAGAATCATCTACAAGTGAAAGTGGTTCAACAATGGAAACTACAATATCCACAACAGGTACCTCTCCATCCTCTACAACAGAAAGTACATCAGAATTGACTTCATCTACTACAGAAATATCTTCAGCTAGTGTAGAACAAACAACAAGCAAGCAGACACAAACCACTCCAGATACTTCTAGCACAGAAACAGAACCTACAACGACAGCTTACTCAACATTTACAACAGCTATGTCCCCTATGAGCACAACCACATTAGAAGAATCATCAACAAGTGAAAGTGGTTCAACAATGGAAACTACAATATCCACAACAGGTACCTCTCCATCCTCTACAACAGAAAGTACATCAGAATTGACTTCATCTACTACAGAAATATCTTCAGCTAGTGTAGAACAAACAACAAGCAAGCAGACACAAACCACTCCAGATACTTCTAGCACAGAAACAGAACCTACAACGACAGCTTACTCAACATTTACAACAGCTATGTCCCCTATGAGCACAACCACATTAGAAGAATCATCAACAAGTGAAAGTGGTTCAACAATGGAAACTACAATATCCACAACAGGTACCTCTCCATCAGGTACCTCTCCATCCTCTACAACAGAAAGTACATCAGAATTGACTTCATCTACTACAGAAATATCTTCAGCTAGTGTAGAACAAACAACAAGCAAGCAGACACAAACCACTCCAGATACTTCTAGCACAGAAACAGAACCTACAACGACAGCTTACTCAACATTTACAACAGCTATGTCCCCTATGAGCACAACCACATTAGAAGAATCATCAACAAGTGATAGTGGTTCAACAATGGAAACTACAATATCCACAACAGGTACCTCTCCATCCTCTACAACAGAAAGTACATCAGAATTGACTTCATCTACTACAGAAATATCTTCAGCTAGTGTAGAACAAACAACAAGCAAGCAGACACAAACCACTCCAGATACTTCTAGCACAGAAACAGAACCTACAACGACAGCTTACTCAACATTTACAACAGCTATGTCCCCTATGAGCACAACCACATTACAATCATCTACAAGTGAAAGTGGTTCAACAATGGAAACTACAATATCCACAACAGGTACCTCTCCATCTTCACCATCGTCTACAACAGAAATTACATCAGAATTGACTTCATCTACTACAGAAATATCTTCAGCTAGTGTAGAACAAACAACAAGCAAGCAGACACAAACCACTCCAGATACTTCTAGTACGGAAACAGAACCTACGACAGCTTACTCAACATTTACAACAGCTATGTCCCCTATGAGCACAACCACATTCGAATCATCTACAAGTGAAAGTGGTTCAACAATGGAAACTACAATATCCACAACAGGTACCTCTCCATCCTCTACAACAGAAAGTACATCAGAATTGACTTCATCTACTACAGAAATATCTTCAGCTAGTGTAGAACAAACAACAAGCAAGCAGACACAAACCACTCCAGATACTTCTAGCACAGAAACAGAACCTACAACGACAGCTTACTCAACATTAACAACAGCTATGTCCCCTATGAGCACAACCACATTAGACTCATCTACAAGTGAAAGTGGTTCAACAATGGAAACTACAATATCCACAACAGGTACCTCTCCATCTTCACCATCGTCTACAACAGAAATTACATCAGAATTGACTTCATCTACTACAGAAATATCTTCAGCTAGTGTAGAACAAACAACAAGCAAGCAGACACAAACCACTCCAGATACTTCTAGCACGGAAACAGAACATACGACAGCTTACTCAACATTTACAACAGCTATGTCCCCTATGAGCACAACCACATTAGAAGAATCATCAACAAGTGAAAGTGGTTCAACAATGGAAACTACAATATCCACAACAGGTACCTCTCCATCCTCTACAACAGAAAGTACATCAGAATTGACTTCATCTACTACAGAAATATCTTCAGCTAGTGTAGAACAAACCACAAGCAAGCAGACACAAACCACTCCAGATACTTCTAGCACAGAAACAGAACCTACAACGACAGCTTACTCAACATTTACAACAGCTATGTCCCCTATGAGCACAACCACATTCGAATCATCTACAAGTGAAAGTGGTTCAACAATGGAAACTACAATATCCACAACAGGTACCTCTCCATCCTCTACAACAGAAAGTACATCAGAATTGACTTCATCTACTACAGAAATATCTTCAGCTAGTGTAGAACAAACAACAAGCAAGCAGACACAAACCACTCCAGATACTTCTAGCACAGAAACAGAACCTACAACGACAGCTTACTCAACATTTACAACAGCTATGTCCCCTATGAGCACAACCACATTAGAAGAATCATCAACAAGTGAAAGTGGTTCAACAATGGAAACTACAATATCCACAACAGGTACCTCTCCATCCTCTACAACAGAAAGTACATCAGAATTGACTTCATCTACTACAGAAATATCTTCAGCTAGTGTAGAACAAACAACAAGCAAGCAGACACAAACCACTCCAGATACTTCTAGCACGGAAACAGAACCTACAACAGCTTACTCAACATTTACAACAGCTATGTCCCCTATGAGCACAACCACATTCGAATCATCTTCAAGTGAAAGTGGTTCAACAATGGAAACTACAATATCCACAACAGGTACCTCTCCATCCTCTACAACAGAAAGTACATCAGAATTGACTTCATCTACTACAGAAATATCTTCAGCTAGTGTAGAACAAACAACAAGCAAGCAGACACAAACCACTCCAGATACTTCTAGCACAGAAACAGAACCTACAACGACAGCTTACTCAACATTAACAACAGCTATGTCCCCTATGAGCACAACCACATTAGAATCATCTACAAGTGAAAGTGGTTCAACAATGGAAACTACAATATCCACAACAGGTACCTCTCCATCTTCACCATCGTCTACAACAGAAATTACATCAGAATTGACTTCATCTACTACAGAAATATCTTCAGCTAGTGTAGAACAAACAACAAGCAAGCAGACACAAACCACTCCAGATACTTCTAGCACGGAAACAGAACCTACGACAGCTTACTCAACATTTACAACAGCTATGTCCCCTATGAGCACAACCACATTCGAATCATCTACAAGTGAAAGTGGTTCAACAATGGAAACTACAATATCCACAACAGGTACCTCTCCATCCTCTACAACAGAAAGTACATCAGAATTGACTTCATCTACTACAGAAATATCTTCAGCTAGTGTAGAACAAACAACAAGCAAGCAGACACAAACCACTCCAGATACTTCTAGCACAGAAACAGAACCTACAACGACAGCTTACTCAACATTTACAACAGCTATGTCCCCTATGAGCACAACCACACTAGAATCATCTACAAGTGAAAGTGGTTCAACAATGGAAACTACAATATCCACAACAGGTACCTCTCCATCCTCTACAACAGAAAGTACATCAGAATTTACTTCATCTACTACAGAAATATCTTCAGCTAGTGTAGAACAAACAACAAGCAAGCAGACACAAACCACTCCAGATACTTCTAGCACAGAAACAGAACCTACAACGACAGCTTACTCAACATTTACAACAGCTATGTCCCCTATGAGCACAACCACATTAGAAGAATCATCAACAAGTGAAAGTGGTTCAACAATGGAAACTACAATATCCACAACAGGTACCTCTCCATCCTCTACAACAGAAAGTACATCAGAATTGACTTCATCTACTACAGAAATATCTTCAGCTAGTGTAGAACAAACAACAAGCAAGCAGACACAAACCACTCCAGATACTTCTAGCACGGAAACAGAACCTACAACGACAGCTTACTCAACATTTACAACAGCTATGTCCCCTATGAGCACAACCACACTAGAATCATCTACAAGTGAAAGTGGTTCAACAATGGAAACTACAATATCCACAACAGGTACCTCTCCATCCTCTACAACAGAAAGTACATCAGAATTGACTTCATCTACTACAGAAATATCTTCAGCTAGTGTAGAACAAACAACAAGCAAGCAGACACAAACCACTCCAGATACTTCTAGCACGGAAACAGAACCTACGACAGCTTACTCAACATTTACAACAGCTATGTCCCCTATGAGCACAACCACATTCGAATCATCTACAAGTGAAAGTGGTTCAACAATGGAAACTACAATATCCACAACAGGTACCTCTCCATCCTCTACAACAGAAAGTACATCAGAATTTACTTCATCTACTACAGAAATATCTTCAGCTAGTGTAGAACAAACAACAAGCAAGCAGACACAAACCACTCCAGATACTTCTAGCACAGAAACAGAACCTACAACGACAGCTTACTCAACATTTACAACAGCTGTGTCCCCTATGAGCACAACCACATTAGAATCATCTACAAGTGAAAGTGGTTCAACAATGGAAACTACAATATCCACAACAGGTACCTCTCCATCCTCTACAACAGAAAGTACATCAGAATTTACTTCATCTACTACAGAAATATCTTCAGCTAGTGTAGAACAAACAACAAGCAAGCAGACACAAACCACTCCAGATACTTCTAGCACAGAAACAGAACCTACAACGACAGCTTACTCAACATTAACAACAGCTATGTCCCCTATGAGCACAACCACATTAGAATCATCTACAAGTGAAAGTGGTTCAACAATGGAAACTACAATATCCACAACAGGTACCTCTCCATCCTCTACAACAGAAAGTACATCAGAATTGACTTCATCTACTACAGAAATATCTTCAGCTAGTGTAGAACAAACAACAAGCAAGCAGACACAAACCACTCCAGATACTTCTAGCACAGAAACAGAACCTAAAACGACAGCTTACTCAACATTAACAACAGCTATGTCCCCTATGAGCACAACCACATTAGAATCATCTACAAGTGAAAGTGGTTCAACAATGGAAACTACAATATCCACAACAGGTACCTCTCCATCTTCACCATCGTCTACAACAGAAATTACATCAGAATTGACTTCATCTACTACAGAAATATCTTCAGCTAGTGTAGAACAAACAACAAGCAAGCAGACACAAACCACTCCAGATACTTCTAGCACGGAAACAGAACCTACGACAGCTTACTCAACATTTACAACAGCTATGTCCCCTATGAGCACAACCACATTCGAATCATCTACAAGTGAAAGTGGTTCAACAATGGAAACTACAATATCCACAACAGGTACCTCTCCATCCTCTACAACAGAAAGTACATCAGAATTTACTTCATCTACTACAGAAATATCTTCAGCTAGTGTAGAACAAACAACAAGCAAGCAGACACAAACCACTCCAGATACTTCTAGCACAGAAACAGAACCTACAACGACAGCTTACTCAACATTTACAACAGCTATGTCCCCTATGAGCACAACCACATTAGAAGAATCATCAACAAGTGAAAGTGGTTCAACAATGGAAACTACAATATCCACAACAGGTACCTCTCCATCCTCTACAACAGAAAGTACATCAGAATTGACTTCATCTACTACAGAAATATCTTCAGCTAGTGTAGAACAAACAACAAGCAAGCAGACACAAACCACTCCAGATACTTCTAGCACGGAAACAGAACCTACAACGACAGCTTACTCAACATTTACAACAGCTATGTCCCCTATGAGCACAACCACACTAGAATCATCTACAAGTGAAAGTGGTTCAACAATGGAAACTACAATATCCACAACAGGTACCTCTCCATCCTCTACAACAGAAAGTACATCAGAATTGACTTCATCTACTACAGAAATATCTTCAGCTAGTGTAGAACAAACAACAAGCAAGCAGACACAAACCACTCCAGATACTTCTAGCACAGAAACAGAACCTACAACGACAGCTTACTCAACATTAACAACAGCTATGTCCCCTATGAGCACAACCACATTAGAATCATCTACAAGTGAAAGTGGTTCAACAATGGAAACTACAATATCCACAACAGGTACCTCTCCATCTTCACCATCGTCTACAACAGAAATTACATCAGAATTGACTTCATCTACTACAGAAATATCTTCAGCTAGTGTAGAACAAACAACAAGCAAGCAGACACAAACCACTCCAGATACTTCTAGCACGGAAACAGAACCTACAACGACAGCTTACTCAACATTTACAACAGCTATGTCCCCTATGAGCACAACCACATTCGAATCATCTACAAGTGAAAGTGGTTCAACAATGGAAACTACAATATCCACAACAGGTACCTCTCCATCCTCTACAACAGAAAGTACATCAGAATTGACTTCATCTACTACAGAAATATCTTCAGCTAGTGTAGAACAAACAACAAGCAAGCAGACACAAACCACTCCAGATACTTCTAGCACAGAAACAGAACCTACAACGACAGCTTACTCAACATTTACAACAGCTATGTCCCCTATGAGCACAACCACATTAGAAGAATCATCAACAAGTGAAAGTGGTTCAACAATGGAAACTACAATATCCACAACAGGTACCTCTCCATCCTCTACAACAGAAAGTACATCAGAATTGACTTCATCTACTACAGAAATATCTTCAGCTAGTGTAGAACAAACAACAAGCAAGCAGACACAAACCACTCCAGATACTTCTAGCACAGAAACAGAACCTACAACGACAGCTTACTCAACATTTACAACAGCTATGTCCCCTATGAGCACAACCACATTAGAAGAATCATCAACAAGTGAAAGTGGTTCAACAATGGAAACTACAATATCCACAACAGGTACCTCTCCATCAGGTACCTCTCCATCCTCTACAACAGAAAGTACATCAGAATTGACTTCATCTACTACAGAAATATCTTCAGCTAGTGTAGAACAAACAACAAGCAAGCAGACACAAACCACTCCAGATACTTCTAGCACAGAAACAGAACCTACAACGACAGCTTACTCAACATTTACAACAGCTGTGTCCCCTATGAGCACAACCACATTAGAATCATCTACAAGTGAAAGTGGTTCAACAATGGAAACTACAATATCCACAACAGGTACCTCTCCATCCTCTACAACAGAAAGTACATCAGAATTGACTTCATCTACTACAGAAATATCTTCAGCTAGTGTAGAACAAACAACAAGCAAGCAGACACAAACCACTCCAGATACTTCTAGCACAGAAACAGAACCTACAACGACAGCTTACTCAACATTTTCAACAGCTGTGTCCCCTATGAGCACAACCACATTAGAATCATCTACAAGTGAAAGTGGTTCAACAATGGAAACTACAATATCCACAACAGGTACCTCTCCATCCTCTACAACAGAAAGTACATCAGAATTGACTTCATCTACTACAGAAATATCTTCAGCTAGTGTAGAACAAACAACAAGCAAGCAGACACAAACCACTCCAGATACTTCTAGCACAGAAACAGAACCTACAACGACAGCTTACTCAACATTTACAACAGCTATGTCCCCTATGAGCACAACCACATTAGAAGAATCATCAACAAGTGAAAGTGGTTCAACAATGGAAACTACAATATCCACAACAGGTACCTCTCCATCCTCTACAACAGAAAGTACATCAGAATTGACTTCATCTACTACAGAAATATCTTCAGCTAGTGTAGAACAAACAACAAGCAAGCAGACACAAACCACTCCAGATACTTCTAGCACGGAAACAGAACCTACGACAGCTTACTCAACATTTACAACAGCTATGTCCCCTATGAGCACAACCACATTCGAATCATCTACAAGTGAAAGTGGTTCAACAATGGAAACTACAATATCCACAACAGGTACCTCTCCATCCTCTACAACAGAAAGTACATCAGAATTGACTTCATCTACTACAGAAATATCTTCAGCTAGTGTAGAACAAACAACAAGCAAGCAGACACAAACCACTCCAGATACTTCTAGCACAGAAACAGAACCTACAACGACAGCTTACTCAACATTTACAACAGCTATGTCCCCTATGAGCACAACCACACTAGAATCATCTACAAGTGAAAGTGGTTCAACAATGGAAACTACAATATCCACAACAGGTACCTCTCCATCCTCTACAACAGAAAGTACATCAGAATTGACTTCATCTACTACAGAAATATCTTCAGCTAGTGTAGAACAAACAACAAGCAAGCAGACACAAACCACTCCAGATACTTCTAGCACGGAAACAGAACCTACAACGACAGCTTACTCAACATTTACAACAGCTATGTCCCCTATGAGCACAACCACACTAGAATCATCTACAAGTGAAAGTGGTTCAACAATGGAAACTACAATATCCACAACAGGTACCTCTCCATCCTCTACAACAGAAAGTACATCAGAATTGACTTCATCTACTACAGAAATATCTTCAGCTAGTGTAGAACAAACAACAAGCAAGCAGACACAAACCACTCCAGATACTTCTAGCACGGAAACAGAACCTACGACAGCTTACTCAACATTTACAACAGCTATGTCCCCTATGAGCACAACCATATTCGAATCATCTTCAAGTGAAAGTGGTTCAACAATGGAAACTACAATATCCACAACAGGTACCTCTCCATCTTCACCATCGTCTACAACAGAAATTACATCAGAATTGACTTCATCTACTACAGAAATATCTTCAGCTAGTGTAGAACAAACAACAAGCAAGCAGACACAAACCACTCCAGATACTTCTAGCACGGAAACAGAACCTACAACGACAGCTTACTCAACATTTACAACAGCTATGTCCCCTATGAGCACAACCACATTCGAATCATCTACAAGTGAAAGTGGTTCAACAATGGAAACTACAATATCCACAACAGGTACCTCTCCATCCTCTACAACAGAAAGTACATCAGAATTGACTTCATCTACTACAGAAATATCTTCAGCTAGTGTAGAACAAACAACAAGCAAGCAGACACAAACCACTCCAGATACTTCTAGCACAGAAACAGAACCTACAACGACAGCTTACTCAACATTTACAACAGCTATGTCCCCTATGAGCACAACCACATTAGAATCATCTACAAGTGAAAGTGGTTCAACAATGGAAACTACAATATCCACAACAGGTACCTCTCCATCCTCTACAACAGAAAGTACATCAGAATTGACTTCATCTACTACAGAAATATCTTCAGCTAGTGTAGAACAAACAACAAGCAAGCAGACACAAACCACTCCAGATACTTCTAGCACAGAAACAGAACCTACAACGACAGCTTACTCAACATTTACAACAGCTATGTCCCCTATGAGCACAACCACATTAGAAGAATCATCAACAAGTGAAAGTGGTTCAACAATGGAAACTACAATATCCACAACAGGTACCTCTCCATCTTCACCTTCTTCTACAACAGAAAGTACATCCGAATTGACTTCATCTACTACAGAAATATCTTCAGCTAGTGTAGAACAAACAACAAGCAAGCAGACACAAACCACTCCAGATACTTCTAGCACAGAAACAGAACCTACAACGACAGCTTACTCAACATTTACAACAGCTATGTCCCCTATGAGCACAACCACATTACAATCATCTACAAGTGAAAGTGGTTCAACAATGGAAACTACAATATCCACAACAGGTACCTCTCCATCTTCACCATCTTCTACAACAGAAAATACATCAGAATTGACTTCATCTACAACAGAAATATCTTCAGCTAGTGTAGAACAAACAACAAGCCAACAGTCAACTCAAACATCATTTACAACAGCTATGTCCCCTATAAGCACAACCACATTAGAATTGTCCACAAGTAAAAGTGGTTCAACACTGGAAACTACATTATCTTCAACTGAAAATGGCCCAACAGTAACAAGTATGATATCAAGTACATTTGGCTCTTCATCTTCTTCTTCCACCCTATCAATTCCATCTTCAAGCCCTCCAGAAAAAACAAGCCAGCAGACACAAACCACTATTTCAACTTCAAGCATAGAAATACCTTCAACGTCTACAGCCCAAACGTTTAGCATTTCTACCTCATCTCAGTCAAGCCCCACACTTGAAACGTTGTCCACTGCTCAATCGAGTACCCAGAAAACTTCAACTTCAACTTCAACTTTAACTTTAACTTCAACTTCAACTTCAACTTCAACTTCAACATCAACATCAACATCAACATCAACAACATCAAAATCAACATCAACATCAACAAAACCTCCTTTATCCACAACTTTTAGTACAGTTTCAACAACTCAAAACTGTCAATGCCCGTGTAATGGATATCAATGCAAATTCAATATGACATCTGGGAAATGTGAATGTGATTGCCATCTTCCCTCTTATGGAGAATTTTGCCAATTCGCACATGATTCTTCTAAGCCTACTTTGTGTAAGTTTTTTATCATACTTTTCTTATATTATAATTATTACACTTGCTATTTCCTTTCTTATTTTCCACATCCGTTGTAAATAATTATTTCACTGTACCTGTGGGTATTGAATCAATAGAAAATCAGCCCCTAAGATACTTCTAGCCAATAAGTTGTTCATCTGACAGTAAAGTTAGTTTTAGAGCTAAAATGTCACACAACCCACAGACATATTTGATGTCCTGAAAGTTCTTTCATTACAAAAGATTTAGCACAATAGTTTAAATTTGCAGCTCACTTATGTCCCTCATGTTCAAATATTTATGTCTTTCTAATGTTTCTAAATCTATTATTTAATTGCAGCTGGAGGAATACCCACAAGGAAGGCAAATATCTCTCTTCGAATTTTGATGCCATATCTTTCTGATTATGGAGATTTGAACTCTTCCCAATCAAAAAATATAATTTCCATCTTAAAACAAGAGGTATATTTTCTAGTTCCTTTTCCTGAAGTAATTTAAAGCTCACAAATTTTGTAAAAAATAAATAAAAAATGTTGATACAGTGGACCTAAAAGTATTCAGACTCTTAAGCCAAACTTAAATAAAAATAAATCAAATAAAAAAGATATGAACATTATTTGCATTTGATTTTTTATTTGACAGAACAGAACAGGTGTGAAATCACATTAGATGGATACATTTTCTTGCAATACTGCAATAAATCTTTAATAAATTTAGTTAATTGCATAAGTTATTATTTGCTAAATATATTGTATAAATATTTATATGCTAGAAAAAAAAACTTATTTTAGTTTTTTTAACAGCTTACAGTCCTTTGCAAAAGAGCCAATGAAAACTTCAAAGATGTGCGCATTCTTAGGCTAAGGTAAGTTCATTCATCTTGAATTTCATACATTTACAAATATTTGCAAAGCAAAATTATATTAATATGTGGCATGTACTTTTTCAAGGCCAGGAAGTGTCGTTGCTGAAAGTGTTGCAGAATATAACTATCCCAACAACAACTCACAAATAACGTCTCTAAATACAAAACTGGAACTCAGACTGGAAGAAATATTTAATGACTCAAATTCACTGATAAATCTCAGCGCAGCTCTCGGAGGTGTTCCCATCGAAGGTGGCCAAATTGCCATGGAGACAGCTGAAGTATCAAGTAAGTTACCTTTTTATTTTAAAATATCATCATTTAACATATTTTAGTAAAAAAAAACAAGGTAGACCTCCTTTAAGGGACACACGGACTACTATTATTTCTAATGTTTCTGTAATATAGCTCCAGATGTCTTTTTTATTCATTTATTGAGATCTTTAATTTGCATATCACCTTTTTTTTAATCCTTGTCATGTGCAGATATTTTAGATCTAAAACCATTTGTGATCTGCACTGAGAATTTTGCAAACTTCACGGAGGAGGTTGTAAATGAAGAATGGGTATGTGTGGGACCATGCAAAAAAAATCCTAACTTCTGCAATCAACATGGTATATGCCAAAATGCAATAAATGGATCAGAGTGCGAGTAAGTGCTTCAATGCAAATTCTAATAATTACAAACTGCCTTCAGGTAATAAAAGGATATTTACCTAATTATTTAAAGGTACACTATGTAACTTTATTTTTTGTTCAATATTTATTAAATGAGCGAGTACATCATGAACCCATCTTCCAAACCATGTTTTTGTCTTATCCTGAATCACTGTTGGTGCTTTTCCACTGCATGGCACTGCTCAGTAGGGCTCACTTTTTGGGGGGTTTCCACTGTGTACAGTACCTAGTACCTGGTACTTTTTTAGTACCACCTCGGTAAACAAATTTGTAAACTTCATCATATTTAAATAAGCAATTAAATAATTATCAAACATTTTAATTTGATGGGCAAAAATGAAATGTCTGCAAAATGCAATGTTTTCAGGAATTTAGGGGGCGTTTACACAAACTTTGTATGCGCTGCTATTGGCTGTTCTTTTACACAATAACAGCATTTTGGGGGCCTGAAAACACAAACTTTTGAAAACGATACCATTATCATCTCCGTGTAAAGTACAAAAATGAGAATTTGTGAAAATGGTGACGTCATGCGCATGTGTGTTACATGTTCAGTCTATAAGCGCACAGTGTTTTTTTTTTTACAAAGTGACATCTACTGGCCTGGCAGCAAAATACAGCGTTTTAAGTCGGTTTCGTATCGTTTTAACAATGAAAAACTTAAGCGAAACTTTTCAAAAACACAAAGGAAAAACTTTTGTGTACAGACGACAACGTTGTCAAAACCATCCCCGTTCACACGGATCCGTGAAAACGACTAAAACCACTGTAATATGTATGCCAGGCCAGTAGTTGACTAGCCTGGAAATCCAGACCTAAATCTGAAAGATTAATGGTCTGGCGTCGACTAATGAAACTCGTCCAGCTCGAGGGGCGGCACCAAGCATGCATTTGAAAATCTCAATGCACGCAATTGGATAACACTACGACCAATCACAACAAGCCCCATACGCTTAGCTACCAGCGGAGCTAACTGGTAGATTAGACTCTTGCTGTATCCGGTTGGCAAACAGCAAAAACATCCTTCTTGCAAAGGAACGATTCGAGCGGCGTCTTCTGTTCCTCTTTTAGATAAAAAGCCAAGTCTAACTCGTTCATTGTAGCGGCCAAAGCCGTTTCAAACAACTGGTGTTCATCCAAAGCCATCTTGCAATGTTTACTAATGACTTCGCCGTCACAGCGCTGTCGTCATCTTTAGCTAGCCTCTGGCCCGCCTATATCAGATAACCCGATGTGATTGGTGCAGCTCAGATCGAGGGGCATATTTAATGAGCATCATTACTCGCCGCCAGAGTAACTCGCTGAGCAAATTCAACTTGTGCTCTCGCAAGAACTCTGGATTTCCAGGGTAGTAGTTGACATGGTCGGAATTAGAATTAGTTGACGATGTTGGAATTTGGCTTATGTAAATAGTGCGTATCTATTGGTCATAGTAGAGGTGCAGTAAATCTACACTGGAGAAGCGTTAATAAACTCAGTATCTTGACCAGCAAAAGCACAGTCCTGTTGTCTGCCATTGTCGTATTGGTTGTCAAGTACTCGTGCACGCCTATAGACTGAACACATAATACGCATGCACATGACGTCATGTTTTCACAAATTCGCGTTTTTGTAGTTTACACAGAGATGATAACAGTATTGTTCTCAAAAACGTGCACTTTGAAACACATTATCAAACGTTTGCATTTTCAGGTTTCCAAAATGCCATTGTGTAAATTAACTGCAAAAATGCATAAAAAAAAACATTTCCATTTTTTTGTTGAAAACAGTGTCATGCAAATGGCCCCCCAAGTACATAATTGTTGTGTAAACGTAGCCTAAGAAATAATTTCTTCCTCATTTTGCCAATTGTCCAGCTGTACCAGTTCTTACTTTGAGAAGTACTATGGAGATCACTGTGAGCTTTACAGACGAGAGGCTGGTTTCTACGCAGTCCTCTTCGGCAGTTTAGCAGCTTTTGCTCTACTCATCATTGTTGCAGTTGTGATGGTTGTGGTGTTCTACAGGGCAAAGTAGGTATAACTTTTTCTGTGACTTAAGCATTCAAAGATGACAAAAAAAATCAAAACAAATAACTCAATAATCTAATTTCAACAGAACGTCAAGAAAAAGGAGGTTATCGTTTTTTGATGATGTCGTCTTTGATTTTACATCCAGAGGTATGACGTCATATTGTTGCTATACGCATGCTTTAGTAGATATACAGAAGTACAGACTCTCAAGCATTAGAAATGATGTGACGTATTATAATTGAAAATATGAACTATATAATTGCAGGATCCATAGACAGAGGCTATGGGAATCAAACCTTTTCAGCCACAGAAGACTCAGAATCAGGGTCTTATGGAGCGATCAATTATCATTCATCTGCATGGTAGGATAATAAATTAAATATCATTTTATAAATATATGAGAAAAGGAAGAAATATGGCAAAACCTAAAATCAGCAGTCAAAATGGACTAGGATATGATAAGATTACTAAATATGTCTTGCTGTATTTGTGGTTGTTATTTTATTGATTATTTAATCACAATATTCGAATCTTTTTTTCCCTCGTTGCAACAGATAAAGACCAGAGCAACTGAAGTGATGGATGTCTGATGAAAAGAGGAGACAGATATATATATATATTATTTATTTTAATTTTTTTGCCACGCCGACACAATCAATCACAAAACACGGCCAATCAGAACAATCCTCTCTGTTCGCGCACTTTATCGCTCTAAAAGCTAAGCACACGTACCTTATGTTTATGACTTCTGTGATGCTTCTCTATAGGGTATGCTTTTAATGGTTTATCATGTAATATCTTCTTGTAAACTTTACGTAATCACTCTCCATGTTTGGTAATTAATATACATTAGGATCTGCACATTGGTCCAATGAGATGTGATGTGGGCGGGGCTTCCTGCTTAACACACACACACACACACACACACACACACACACACACACACACACACACATAAACCATATTGCTTGTCGCTTGTTGATGCTATTTACTTTGTATTATATTTATGCATTTAGCAGACGCTTTTATTCAAAGGATAAATTAAAACCTAGATTAGGAAACGAGAGCTAAAGAGAAATGCAGAGAAGAAGAAAAAGAAGAAGAAAAAATCCTGGAATGAGAGGGTGGATACTCTGGGAATAATAAAAAAAGACTATTAATAATAATCATCATAAATAAACATAATCCTAATCAGTGTTGGGTGTAATGCATTATTATCTAATTAATTACTGTAATTTAATTATTTTCCCTTGAAAAAGTAATTTAAGGGATTACTCTTTTCTGTAATTTAATTACAGTTCCTTCTGATGTAATTGCATTAAATACTGTATAGACTAACAATTCTAGGCCTATATAAAACAACAGTGGATTTAACGTCTAACGTTAAAATGTTGCCTATATTTTTATGTAACTCTTTAAATACTTTGGTAAGCTCAAGAATTATTCATGCAATTTTATATTATTTATTTGAAATAATTAAAAAAACAGTTTCATATCTATCCTTGTATTTGTTCAACTGCTCAATGTTGATATGGGACTTAATAATGCAATTTAGAGAGAGTAATTAGTAGGTCTATAGTAATTTAATTACATTGTGTAATTAGTAGCTAGTAATTAATAATTAGTTATGTTGATTGTTGTTTTTAATTATTGTTTTTGTTGTACATTTACATATATGTATATGCCTTTTGATATGATAGCAGGGTATTGCTTGTGTTTACATTGAGAAGCGCATTAAATTAATATTTATAAAGAAAATAATTGTGTTGAATACATGTTTGCAACTGAAATTCTTAAAATAAAGCATATATTGACTATTGCAGGCCATCAATGTTGACTTTCGGTAAAAAAAAGAAAAGAAAAGAAAAAAAAAGTTTGTTGCAATGTCGTTCTAAGGTCACTAGGAGGCGCTGCAGACTTAATCACACGGCAGCAAATCTTCACCTGTTTTCTTAAACCTTTTTGCTATTTTGACCATTTTGCTAACAGTCCCTGGTTTACTGTCTTGTCATTTAACGGAGGCTTTTATCCAAAGTTCCAGTTAATTCAGGGACAGTCCCCTTGGTAAGTTGTGTTGCTCCAGACCGGGACACAGTGGTGGTAGTGCATGGATTGTATTGTTTGAACCTACAACCTTTCAGTTGTCAGGCCAGATCTTTAACCACTTGGCCACTCCACCGCTGTATGGCTGCATTCAAATGGGCAATTCATTGTCATTGGGCCACACCTGCAGGATTGCAGAAGACAACAGAGACATGAACGAAAGTCTATGTACTGTACATCATGTTCAGAGAATACCGAATTAAAAATAATTCACATTTAGTCGATTTTCCTCAGCACTGACTAGGAAGTTAATCATTCTTGCAAAACTTAACATTAACTTTTTGATGATTACACTAATCAATCATTTCAATGGCACAACTTATATAAACTATAATCTGTGAGCGTTGGATCACTGGCTATATATTTGTAAGGTGTTCACTGTTAAATGGGTGTAACTGATCATCACTTTAATTCTTTAGACCGCAGGAAGGAACTCTTTTTTTTTTGTCCTGGAAATGAAATGCATTGGTTTATATGACAAGTAAATGTGTTTATAAATTCAAAATATGTAAACCATTTTCTTTTAGGAACAGGTTAAGGGTGTGGGCTTGGGTTAGTCTGTAATCATCATAATTAGATGTATATAAAACAATAGAAGTCTATGGTATGTCCTCGTTTAGATATGCATGTGTCTGTGTGTATATAAGTGTGTAAGTGTGTGTGTGTGTGTGTGTGTGTGTGTGTGTGTGTGTGTGTGTGTGTGTGTGTGTGTGTGTGTGTAAGTGAATGTTTTCATAGGGTTGACAGATAATAGATTTGAGTCAAGGCCATCTAAACAAGTTGTTTGCTTTTTATAGACCTTATTGTATGTGGTTCAACCATCTTCAGTTCCTCCCTTTTGTCTGCTTTTGATCAGGCTGTGATTAATCAGGAAGCTTATCTTTCTTTAAGAGTTGAATTACTGGTTTGCAAAGAGTCATTTCCATTTCACATGTGATGTGAATCGACTTACATCACTGAAATTACTATTCTGTGTCATTACTGTATATTTTAGTACATATTTCAGAAATTCCATAAGATAAAATAATATTTCCTGTTCATTGTTAGCTATTAATTTTTTTAAAAGCTTAGACAACATCAACTTCACACTGTTCAATGTTCCTTAGCAGTCCTCAAAAAACAACATTTTGAAAATTATTTTTGTTAGAAATAAAGCTGGAATAAAAGAAAAGAAAAGAAAAACCTATAGAAATCTTGCCTTGGCAACTAACTGAAACAAATAAGTTCATTAAAAATACTAAAGATGACTAAAATGACAAATTAAAGCTAATAAAATGACACAAAAAAAACATAAAATTCCTAAAACTTACAATAAATTAAAATGAAAACTGTAATATAAAAAGGTAAATGCAGCAGAAGGTGAAAAGCATGACTTCATTTCCTGTTATCCGAGCCAAATTTGTTAAATGGATCGGTTTTTGGACATTATAGTTCGCTCACTTCACCTGCTTATCGTTTCATCCAGGGCTTTAGCGCCAGAAAAAGACCAGAGAAACAGCATTTTCCCCAATCATCAAGGCAGAAAATACCAGTCTACGTGAGTAATTCCCTAGATAGTGCCCTGTAAAGCAGCTCCAAAGACGCACATCCCTTCCAACCACAGCCCTGATCCAAGATCGGTTTTAAAGTGCAAAAGACCAGTTCACCTTCCTCCTGACTGGAGCCAGGCCAGTAGTAATGAGGCAGAGCGCAGGGGCGTGGGTGTGATAAAACAGGCAAAACAGCTATATCTATGTTCCACAGAGATACGACATACTTCACAGAACGAAATACAACAGAATATCAGATAAAAACAAACTTGATTCATAAATAAGTATTTATTTCTATTACTTTAAAAGGATACAATCCACTAAGAACTATTCAGTTTGGGTAAGAGGACAATGTTAAATACTTTTACACATCACAACATACTGTTTTATCAGTGCACTTTGCTTTATATATATATATTTTTATATATACACACACATACACACAACACAGCAGAGATGTCTATGTCTTCTTGAACTTGCCTTCATTTTTAGGTAAGACTGCAAAAGGAAAAAAAAAACAATGTAAACATTTTTTTGATACAGAAACTAGTAAAATAAATGAAAAGAAAAAGAAAAAAAAAAGCATAGCATCAAATGAGTTCAAATCCCTTTGTGAGGTGGAAGGTTGTACTTGACCTCAGAGCTTCCAAACTGGATGTTTTTAATAGTCTTACTCCTCATTTATTTTTTCAAATTGCATGGAAATTGCTACATTTACTGAGTTATCACGATGGTTCTGGAAACAATATAGAATAATAAAACATCTCATTCACCAGCTGCCAGCAGCCAAAGTCTCAGGTGCCCACACCCATTGTAATCACGTCTAACAGGAATGCACGTACAGTAACAGGAAGATCAGTATGTGTGAGCTTGGCCAAACGCAACACATATGGACTTTAACTCCACATAGCTCTTAAAAATCGGTCGAAGATGCGTTTTCATTGAGGAAGTGTTAATGACTGACCGTAGGGAATGGGCAAAACATAAAGAAACACAGATCAGGGGCAATTGTTTCCTCGTGCGGACTTGCATGCATCAAGGGAGATTGTATTCGTTGAGTCTTTGTAATCCGTAGTTGGGTATTTAAGAACGAGAACTATAATGGGAGGTAGTACTCGAGAAAATCCTATTCTAGACAATGGCTCACAGCTTCACGTGGAGACAGCACTTTAAAAGAGGAGATAAAAAACATTCACAGGTTTTATAAGTATTGCTTTTTGTGCAACAAAAGAACACACTACGCCTTAGCAAGAAGCCAGGGATCGGAAATCATTCAGAGGGCAACATTTCAGCTGCCGTTTTAAGCAGCTTATAAAAGCAGTGCCAAAATTGGGCAAATGTAACACATTCAGCTCTCGTATCACTCACACACTCAACTCAGAACAGAAAAGCAATACTTAGCCTGCTCCTATGTAACACACACTCAAGACTACAAGTTATACAGACAGGCCACATAAAAGCGCACAAAAGAGTGTCCTGACAAAGGATGAGAGAAATATAACAGAAGAGCTGCGAAATAGTGTGCATGTGTCAGATTTCATGCAATGCAAAAAAGATGGAATAACCTTCACTTAAAATGCCGGCCGCAAAAAAAAGCCAGGCTGTTTTTATACTTCATATATGGTAGACGACATAAACGTACAGAAGCATTACTGACCCTATGTCCCCATGATCAGATGAACGTTCCAAGACATAAAGATTATCATCAATGCAATATAAAATGAGACTACGAAAATTTACAACACTGAAGTATGGAGGTACCAGACCAGCTAATACCCAACAACTGCACCATGTCATCATTTCAACACTTACATTTCACATGACAATGAAATAAAAAATAAAAAACATAATTTCCGAGCTCGCTCTAAGAGAACTGTTAGAACGGTTTCCAGGTTGAGAGCAAAACAAGAGAAATCCCAGTAACTGCAATTCATACGTAACTCGCTCGAATTTACGAGCACTACAGCAAAACTGCAACAAAGCAGCGACAAAGTCTTCGGACAAACGTGTCCCAAGTGATAGCTCGCTTATTTCAAACCAAGTCTATTTGGTGCGTCATTTTCCTTTTGCTTTGACAGTCCCAGTCCGAACTCGAATCGGAGGCATCCGTACCTTGACTCGCTGTGCTGTCCGTTAAATACTTCTCGTGTTTGTCCAGGTATGGTGGGCGTTGTGGCAAAAGGAAGTAGTGTGTGTTGCTGGCTTTCCTGCCGTTCTCCATGACGGGCAGAATACATGGGGAGCCTTCGCTATTCTGTCGTTGCAGACCGCGACTGACGTATTTGGGATCTGGGGCGAAGCTCTGCGTAGGGGGCATGATCCCGTTGAGGTACATTGGGAGGCTCTTTGGGCTCGGGGTGCGGGAACTACTGGCGGAAAAAGGTTCTCTAGGGGGAACTTTGGGAGGTCGGTCATCGTCACTGTTGGCTCCCGATGAGACTTCGGCTGACCAGCGCCGGTAGTCTCCCGTTTTGATAGGTCGTGGGGGAATAGGAACTCTCGGAGGAACTTCTGGTTTATCCAGGCCTTGTGTATTCCAGTGGTGACTGGATAGTCGGAAGGAGGTGGGTTTGTTGAAGCAGCCGGCAGGGCCAGAATGGGAGCGCCGAAGCTTTCTTTGCGTACGTTCCTGCTGTCTGAGACAGTTCTGCTGCTGTTGCTGGTGGTGGTCGCGGAGCTCCTGTTCCCTCTGCTGGGTTTCCCGCTCCTGCCTCAACTTCTGTGGCTGTGGCTGTGGCTGTGGCTGTTGCTTCTGCTGGGATGTTGGACCTTCAAAGTAGGCGTAGTTAATCTGTCCACAGCCCCTGAAACTCCTCCTACTAGGCATTCCGTACCGGAAAGGAGACTGTTTGGAGCAAGGTTCGGAAACCAGGCAGCGATTGTCATCTCCGTTGAAGAACTCTACTTCACTGTCCACAGCCTGATCCGGGGAAAGCTCAGCTGAACCGGGAATTGGGGGAAGGGGTTTGGTGACTCGGCTGGGCGTCTGGGGAGGACTGATGCAGTCAGATACGGTTAGACGTTGAAAGCAGGGAACCACTTGGTCGTTTTTGGCAGGGCTGGACGTAGAAAGGTCCGTGTGCAAGGTGAGCTGGGAAGGTCTAGGCTTTTTGGGGGGCAAGGGCTGGCCTCCTGTGCTGTTTGGTGACTGAAGATGAGTCCGCTCTTCTGTTTGAATAGAAAGATGGCAGAGAATGAGAATACAGCCGTTTTTAAGACTGAAATTAATCAATTGTTCTTTTATGCAAACTATACAAATAACCACACTGTGTCAACAGTGTTAAAGATGTAGCCGCAAGTGGAACAAAAATTACACTTCCCCTTAAAGCTGATGATTTTCTCCAACAGTATTACATTAAGTTATTTTACATTTGGCAGGCACTTTTATCCAAAGAGCATTTCAAGAAATCAGTTTGTGCATTCCCTGGGAATCAAACCCGTGACCTTGGTGTTGCTAGCACACTCTACTACACAAGTTTAAGGAATAGTTCACCAAAAAATTTAAATACAATCATTGTTTACTTCAAGTCGTTGCAAACCAATTTACTAAAATACAAGAGGATAGTTTTGAAGGACCCTCGTGCAGCTCTTTCTATACACAGACCGTTCACCTCTGTCCATCTCCAAAAAGGACAAATAATTGCAACAAAAGCAGCATAAAAGTATCACACACTATATTTCACTAAATTAATCTTCTCGAAGATGTTACATGTTGTATAGTCTACTAATTTAAAGGTGTTTTTTTGGTGCTTCTGTTCTTCTTGGAGCCTGACAGACATGGTTGCTATCAATTGTCTTTTTATGTATTAAAAAAAAAATGTTGGAAAAAAATACACCATAAAAGTTTAAGGGGGAGTAATTTTTGAGTGAACTTTTAATCATGATGAGACTTATGTTACTTACTGTCCGCTCCTGAAAATGACGGCAGCACCTGTTGCTGGGATTGATGGTTAAAATCCCTAGAAGAATCAATGGTGAAGCATAAGCTGCAAATTAAGAACAGGAAAGCTAATCAGATTGATGCACAAATCCAAGGTTCATTAACATCATGAAAAACACGTTGCAGAGCATTTCCTGTTTTTCTGTTCAGTCATGCAGTGCATGTCCAGGGTCTTATAAAACGAATCAATTTTCAACTCTGAAAACATGTGAAAAATTTGCACTCACTTGTGTAGATCATGGTATTTCCAAGAGGGCTTAGCTCCGGCCATGCTATGCCAATGGCTGCCCCGCAGGAAAAGGCTTTGCGCGGGTAAACAGATCTCCTGGGCAGTCAAGCCTGCAGTGGACATGCTCCAGCTGCAGTCGGTTCGCATTCAGGCCAGGAAATGTTCCTCCCGCCAAGCTGGCAGCTGCTGGCCTGTACCTGAAACACAGCCATGAGAGGACAAGAGCATGAATCTCTGTAACACCTCCTACAGAGGAATACGATTAAATGTAGTCTCTTGCTTCTCAGATTTTCTTTCTTAAAGAGAAAAGGACCTACATTGTAATGCATCTTATCTAGAGTTTCACAAGAGCTCTTACACTGAGCTTATGATTGAAATAGGACAAAACTCAAAGGAGTTTTGCTCTTATACTGCAATGAGCTTAAATGGAGATCAAATTGAGACTTTCTGAGGAAAAATGCCCTACTAATCTCTCACGTTAAGGTCTCTTCTGAAACTCAAGAGGAGACACAATGGTTTAAACTCAAAAGATCTCAATATGTACTCAAACATTTCTAAATCAAACTGATCCACTTCCATTATATAGCCTAACTCTCTACTCTTACTGTACATCAGCTATTGTCTTTTTGTGTCTACTTTCATTTCTGTTAATGAATTTTAAAGGCACACTATGCAAGATTTGTACCTTAATAAAACAGCTTCGAAATAATTTCGATGGTAAACGAACTCGTAGTAGGGCGAATCATCCCGATAGCACACATTTTTCATCAGTTCTTGCTTTCCCTGGGAATCAAACCCATGACCTTATTGTTGCTAGTGCCTTGCTCTACTGATTTAACTACAGGAAGATTCAGTCCATTCAGTCTCCTAACCTATGAGAGAGCAACCTTTGAGCAGTGAAATTTTCTCACTATTAACTACAACCTTTGCCTCAAACTCCTAATTACTGCTCATTAATAGTAAGTAAGGTGGTTGTTAAGTTCAAACCTAATTGAGATCACCTAGGGACCATTGCAATGGTTTTGTTGTTGTTGTTGTGGAAAAACTGAGGCATTTTGTCTAGTTGTTTATGGAGCACACCATCCAATGCACCTCCTCCCCGCTTCCCCTCGCTTTGCAATGCAGTCAGCCATGTGCACGGGACTCCAGTCGAGCTCTTTCAGAGAACATTGAGCAACATTCTGCTGAGCTTCACAGCCTGTGGTATGACAAGCGTTCAGTTTGACAGCACTAAACGACATGTATGCCCCAAAAGCCTTGAGGATAGTGCCAAACTCAATGCTCTCACACACACAAAACAGCCCACATTTCACTGCAAGACTCATGCTCAAAAACTACTGTTGTGCACAATTTATCAGTTTTCTGTGTTAGATGAAATATTGCACTGTCATTTTGTCTGCAAGCACAATGACATTCTGAGAATCTTGTGCAAATGCTATTCTCACAGAGGAAGTCTAATATCAAATTATATATGCAAATCAGTCTCAAATTTCCTGCCTTGGGAACACATCTTATGTTTAAAGGAAATTGCATCTACTATTACTATTTAGTGTAACACTAGAGATGGTCTACAGCAGTTGCTTCTGGAGTAGAATCCAACAAAACACTTTTCACTCTTTGAGAAACCAGCTTTACACCCTTGAGAAACTTGAAGAGTGATGGACCTGGAGGCAAGGTTCATCCTGGTTTTAGCTTACAAACACATATCACGCTCACAAGCTATCAAATCACCAACATTACGACAGTCTTCCAGAGATAAAACAACTCATGTACTCTATTACAGAGCAATTAGCATTTTTATAGAACAATTTATTGCAGGGCTGTTTTTACAAGGCAATGCATTTCTGCAGAGCGGAGTGTGATATGCAACAAGTGCATAAACAGGATCTTGCAATTTAATCAATATTACACATTTCAAGAATAACCAATACAGAGTAGTCAGAGAAAGCAATGCAATGCCACTTCATAAATGGGTATGTGCTTAAAGCATTGGTTCAACAGGGACGTGCATTTCTGTTGACCGTCCCTGATCCGGTGCATAAATGCAAGCAGTTCTGCCTCCTGAAAGCTTTGGACCTTGGATACGGTCACTATGAGCACACAATGCAACCTGATCTGTGATAAAGAAACCCACGGGACAAGCGCTTCCTCTCACAACAGGTGCAAGACGGACAGACTTCCTAGTGTCCGGCACAGACATTTCTCAATGCTTTAGAGAAGACAATGCCAGTGTGTTGCACAGACTTTAAGTAAACACAGCGTGCCAAATGTTTTTCGCTGTGGCGTAAACCCCATAAAACCTCTTTCAAAACACTTACAGACACACATTTACTAATTATATACCCTCTTTTGCATTTAAATCTGAGATTATGGAAATATTTGGTTGCATTGTGCAAGAAATGCATCACATTTCACTCAAAGCTTATTTTAGTATTACTAAGATTGTGACATTATGTTCATGACAATTAAGCACATTTATTTATTTAAATTAAATCAGCATTAGGGCCACATTCAACATTGCAATGATACAATAAATATCCTTTTTTTTTTTTTTTTGCATTACATTAAGTAAAATGACAGAAAACAAGACATTTTTACATTTGGATGACTTGATTATTGTGAAAATTCATGTCAGAATGAAAATAAAATACTTTAACTTTACAGTAAGGTTTCATTTGTTAACATGAACTAACAATGAAAAACAATTCTAAAGCATTTATTCATTTTAGTTAATTCCAAGATGCACAAACACATTATTAAAAACAAAATTTGTATCTGTTATTATTAATATTAAATTAACCAGAGCTAACACGAACAAACAATAATAGGCTGTATTGTTACAAACTAACCTTAGCGAGGATTAATAAATACTTTGCTTATTGTTCGTTTCTATAACATTAACTAATGGGACCTTAATGTAAAGTGTTAGCAAATATAGTGTGGTTCTCAAAATAGGCTTCATGCGATATATAATGTCTGAATTTTGCAGTGAAATGTGGACATGTTCTTGACAGACTAGCATACAATGGATCTGATGGAAATACCTGAAATACTGCTTATGAACACACAGCACTTCAAAAGCGGTTCTAATGCACATCTACTGTAATCTGTGCATATTCAGAACACAAACACCCATTACGTCCCCTTATTTTGACCAACAACAACAAAATATTTCAAAAAGAGGTTCAATAATAAAGTGTAAAGTCATTGTACATGGACACAAATTACGAAATATCTGCATCCCGACAAACTACCAATATGACAGTGTAAGACGGTATGAAGGAGAGACAGTCTCGTGCGTTCACACCCCGCCGCGGTTTCCAGGCAACCATACCCGATCTACCTGTCCGCTTCCGCAAACTGGCGGGATGAGTCACTTAAACTCTATCACACCTGACGAAACACACCTCACACATTTCTTTCAGAAAAAAAAAGACTGATGTTCCACGAGATGAAGCAACATGTATTTCAACGTCACATATTATGACACTGCAATGGGATTTTTGTCAGCTGATAATCATCAGTTTTGTTGTTATTATGATAACAAACGCTTAAAAATCTAAAAATTAAATGAAAATCTAAATGAAATAATTAATAAATAAATAAATAAATCAAATTGTTTTAGAACGGTTCCTGTGCTTCCCTCCTAATTGAACACACACTCTTTATCGGATGGCCTGTCACAGAATCAGATAATATCGTTACACACGTCACTGTCGTCATCAACACTCATTCACGCACGCACACACACACACATAGCGAGACAGACAGACAGACCACAAACACTGTAGCAAACACATTAAAATTCACCTTAATCTCCTGGTAAATTCTAGGTGTCCGGTGTTAAATGTTCATAGTGCCGTAATGATCCCGTTCGGTCCGTTTGAAAGCTGTACTGTATCTCTATGGATGCGCGAGGACTTTCATTACAGCGGTCGAGATGTTCGTTAAACGGGTCTCAGTGTGCGCGGTGCTTTAAATGCTCACTGCAGTCAGAGGACGCGCAAGCCACGCCCCTTCAGACGGGATTTAAAGACACAGTGCTCACAATGGTGTTATATATGTGAATGTCTCTGCATCATTACCCTTTTTGTGTTATGTATTTGTTTAGACTATATGTTATATATATATATATATATATATATATATATACATCAGTACCGGTCAAAAGTTTGGAAACAGTACTGTTTTTAATGTTTTTGAAAGAAGTCTCTTGTGCTCATCAAGCCTGAATTTATTTGATCAAAATAGTGGGAAAAAAACAGTAATATTGTGAAATATTATTACAATTTAAAATAATGCTTTTCTATTTTAATACAATTTTAAATGTAATTTATTTCTGTGATGCAAAGCTGAATTTTCAGCATCATGACTCCAGTCTTCAGTGTCACATGATCCTTCAGAAATCATTCTAATATGATGATTTATTATCAATGTTCGAAATAGTTGTGCTGCCTAATTCTTTCTCTTTTTATAACCTGTGATACTTATTTTTTTTCAGGATTCTTTGATGAATAAAAAGTTTAAAAGAACAGCATTTACTTAAAATATAAATATTTTGTAACAGTAACATACACTCCCGTTTTTTTTAGAAAGAAATTTATTCAGCAAGGATGTGTTAAATTGCTAGAAAGTGATAGTAAAGACTTAATTTGTTAAAAGATTTCTATTTTGAATAAAAGCAGTTCTTTTGAAACTTCTTTTGAGTCCTGAAAAAACAAAAATGTGCAACATTAATAAATGTTTCTTGAGCAGCAAATATTAGAATGATTTCTGAAGGATCATGTGACACCGAAGACTGTATATATATATATATATATATATATATATATATCAGCGCACATCCACTAATCCACAACAGTTAACAAAAATGCATTTCCAAAAAGATAAACCATTTTTTTTAGAGTTTAGACTATTAGTCTTAACAAATGTTCTCTTTTTGCCTAAATAGAAACTTGTCTTTGTTTTTCCCCAAAGTAAAGCGCTATTAAAATTGAAATCCCCTTTTCCTCTCTATTATTAAAAACACAATTCAGAAAATAGATTATTTAGGGTTTGTTTCAGAACCATAGTTTAAACAAACCTGTGCATCAGAAATATTAAAACATGATATAATCATAAAGTATAAAAAAATGTGGCTTTGAGGCAGACATCCCAGCAAATAAACATTAGAGACAGACTGCCAACATGTCATGACAGTCCAGAGTCCCTGGAGTCAAGAACACTTATTTGAACAGACAGAAAAGACCATACAAGGCTAAAGAACCTCAGTGAGACGTGCAAAGAGAGGCATTTAATGCACAGAATGAAGGGATCACGGCCCGGTGAATCCACACAGACATTGAGACAGACATAAAGCTGGCTCCATTGCTGATAAGAAAGAACATACAGCAAACACTGCGATGTTTTACTGCTGCATTATATTTACCTGGCTGTCGAGATGGAGCCCGTATTGTCTGCAGGCTAGATGGATATTGGTGATGTCTCTTCATTATGGTCTGTGGTGTAGATAACAGCTGTTGTATATCATATATACAGTAATACACATCTGATTCAGTCTTATCCAGATGCCCATGTGGACGTGAGATGAACAGATCTCATTCCAGTGTCTGTGCATGTTTACAGCGGACTTCCATCGGGGTGCAGGTCGGTTGTGCACAGTAAGATGAAATGTTACAGGCTTATCAACTTGGAAAAACAGTTCTCATGCCTTTTGTTGTTGAAGTCAAAAGCGGTGTCCAATAAAAAACTACTGCAGTTGGGTGCAAATTAGAGTTATTTTTGTTTTATTACTTAGCTTTCATTTTTATCATTTTAGTTTTCATGTTCATTTTAGTTCATTAGTATTTCATTATTTTGCATAATTTAAGTATGTGCTCAAGTCATTTTATTATAATTAAGTGTCGTGCAAACGGCCCCTTAGTTATAGTTTTTGTTTATTTACAGTTAATAATTTTAGTGCTTCAACTTATTTCAGTCTTATTGCCAAGGTAATGTTTCTTATTTTCATTTAGTTTAAGTTTTCAACTTATATTTATTTAAGTTTTATTTCAGCTTTATTTTAATTAACAGAAATGTTTTAGATAACAATAATAACCCTGGTACAAATTCAGTTCAAATATCCAGGCCAACTTGGACAAGATGAGTGACATTCCCTCATCCTCAAAAACCATGAAAACATCTTGAGATAAGAGAACATGCAACCCAGAATACATTAAATACAAGCTAAAATTAGGACAAACATGGTTTATGTTTTCATGTTTTTTTTTTCTAACTTTTTTTGTCTAACAAGATGCATTGGTTTAGTCTGTATGAACTCACCACTAAATAAAACAAATATTTTAAAAGTGTTAAATAAAATCTGGCAACTTTAACTTGTATAGGCCTACTGAGAGTGAACCTTTGCATACGGTCAAACACAATGCCGCACAAAAAAAACTCAAAGTGCTAAACAAACAGAGCCGAGAGGCAGGAATGCAGCAGGAACAAAATGTGCTTGTTACACAGTTGCAAATCTCCGTGTCTGGCCTTGGCCCCCCAAACCCAACAGGCTTATCATCCGATATTTGGCCGTGGATGAGCCGACTCGCTTTAATCCCCTTATAATTTCAAGAACATTCCACACATTCCAGCGGACCAGTTGTGGCCAGCAGGAGAGCGAATGAACTGTCGATTTTTGACATTGTGCTAGTGGTGATTCACAGAATGGTGAACATGCATGCATGAATTGATGGCTGTGCACTTGTTAAGTTCGTGAGTGTACATACGGGTCCATAACAACATGGTTTGTATTTAATTGTGAATCTGTGCACATGTGCATTCAATGCAAATGTTCGTGTAACAGCATTGCATGTATGCATTTATACGCATTAGAAGCTGTTCAAGTATTATTTGCATTTGTCTATACATTAACCCAGCTAAGTCAGAGTTTGTCCATCCGAAATTGCTTTCCTACAGGATGCATCACATGAATAAAACTGTTTGTGTGTCACTCGATGCACCTCACTTTGCAATCAGGTGTGTAGACAGAACTGAACTGATCTGAGCTCAGATTGCCTTGTGTTGATAGAAATACGGCCATGAACCATTGCCAGATCCCTCCCAACTCCCGCTTCTCATACACACACACACATACCGCGAACACACACTCCACTGTTGATATGATGTCATCGTATGCACACATAGGAAGTGCCTTATAAAGTCAGGCAGCCGTGCACCTTTGGAGCAGAAAGAGTCACTTAACCAGGCTTGAAGGAACACCGGCTTGAAATGTTTAAACAATAACATCACAGTAAGGTTGGCTATCAGACGCATAAGGAATACTGATCTGGGGTCGGTTTCACAAAGCTATTTTAGACCGGTCTATGGTGTTAGACAAGTCTAAAATTTGCTATAGACTAGTCTAATGCACGTTAGACTGTTTCACAAAAATAACTTAATTTAGACCAAAAAAATTTGACACCTTACCCCCAGGCTAACTGAGGTCTAAGACTCTGTGTTATTGGCAACCAGCAATAAAATCAGTTACATTACAAACAGCCAAAAGAAAAGGCAAAACGGCTCATAATTTAAACATTTCTCTGCAAAATTTCCCAAGTAAAATGTCCTTGTAATTGTTATACTCCTCCAACAAACACATATTATCCGCTGGGGTAAACTGCACTGAGCGGCTGAATGCGCTTACTCGATCCGCCATGTTTTTTGTTTTATTGTGTTTTGTCACAAGTTTTATTTTTATTTTGTTTTAAAGTGTCTTATTTTACCCAGAATGCATTGCAGTGTAGTCCTACTTAAGATAGTCAGAGTCTTAAGTGCTTTGTGCAACGGTCTGATTTAGATGTCTATCTGAAGTCTGACTATCTACTATATCTAAGCCATAGTCAAAGTCTGTCTTTGTGAAACCGGCCCCTGGATTCAAAGCCATTTTTAAAGGGCAGACATGGCTTTAAAATAACTCTAAATGGATCAAGTCTGATTTATTTATTTTTATTTTTCAGTTTACATCTTAAAGGTACACTATGTAACTTTTTTTGTTCAGTTATCAAAATCAATACATCATCAATACTTCTTCCCAAACATGTTTTTGTCTTACCCTGGTTCACTATGGTAAGCCTATTAAAAGTGTTTATATTTTAGAGCGGTCTAGATGGTTTTGGAGGGAAATTGCATACATGCGTCACTCACCTGTGCGTCTCATCATATCAGTAAATAGTTACTCCGGCTGCTTTGCCATGTGTCTGGTGTGAGAGGTCAGAGGTCAGTTGTCACAACAAGTGAGAAAGGTTGACATGGAGCAGGGACAAACCTCTGAATCAACCAGAGAATCACCCGTTTTAAACAAACGGGGAACAGAGGAGAGTCTGCTGGAGAAAAGAGCTCGTAATAAAACAAGAATCAACATTGGCTTTACTTTTTGGAGATGGAGAGTTTGAAATAAGGATTTGAAATGCATAATACTGGAAAAACTGACATTGCAATATTTAGTTTTTCTGCGATATATATTGTGATATGAAAACGATTTCACCAAGAGGACTTGAATAGATATATTTGAGAAAGAAAACATTCTAGAATGATTGGGGTGATTTTGTTGGGAGTGAATCTGCATAAAAATAATAAACAAATTACAAGCATAGACAAATACAATAGAACAAAGTGATTTATATAGAAAAACAGTGATTTATGTTTTTCAGGTAATTCTAAACAGTATTCAGGAACAGAAATTGAATAATCAAATGTAAAATAACATTGCATATAGTCTTCACCGTATAAATGAAATATATTTAATCTTTGTTAAAGCTACAAAAGTGATTTTCTCTTTGTATTTTGTTGCATGATTAAAATTAGCGGGTATATTAGGCTGCTCTTACTTTAAGACTGAATGCACAGATCCAATATAACGATTCGCATATAATTAAAATATAAACTGACATTTTGACATAATTTTGCATGCATGTGTCCGTCAAGCACACGAAAGAGAACGTAATTCAGCGCATGGGTTCAGAATTGACTACTTTTTCACGTCTTCTTGCACTTAAATTGTTTAAAATCGCTTGAATGCTTAAACTTAAAACGTGATTTAAAAAAAAAAGTGATATAAACTTTCCCTCTACGATGGTTAAACTTTGCATTTACCTACCGAGGGACAAAGGATGAAAATCAGCCAGTGTTGGCTAAATCTTGCGCATTTTACATATTGTTATGTATTATTAATGTGTACTGTCCCTGATTAAATAAATTAATACAAAAAAAAATACAATTTAACCCCTGAATCACGTTTCGAACCGTGGGACCTGGTCCGTATGGCGATGTAACGCTGATGAGCAAATTGTGATATCGATGCTAAAACGACATATTATGCAGCCCTAATTTGAAATGTTGTAAAAGCGATGCTGAGATAACATTTTTATTACTCAACAGGTGAGTAAGGTATTTTATTGAACAGATAAATTGCTCATTGTAAGTTCATTGTAAAGCGTTATCTTTTATGAAGGGTCATATTCATCCCGATATAGTCACACAGAACCGAAACACAACTAAAACACTGTTCTTCCACAAAACACAAAGTGACCAAAAGTTACATTGTGTATTTTTAACAAGGTGAAAAAAGGTTAAGCTTAAAGACAACAATTTTGCTCTCATAATGCAACAGATTGCTGAGCGGAACGATATATTCAATGAGGAAAAAAAAAAAGATTTCGAAAAATATGCCAGAAAGTTGGAATTGGAGCAGCAGAGACACTATACATTCTGGTGAAAGATTGCAATCGTGGTTTTCTTTGGAATAATATGCAATGACAAAGACTCACAAAAAGACTAGAACCGTGTGTTAAGAAAATAAAGAGTCGATTTTGATGACATGCTGACTTTAAAATGTAGTTTGAAGCTAGAAGCTTCTGTTTGTACTCTATTCCAGATATCTGAATCTGATTCAATTCCCCGTATTAAAGAAAAATCACAAATCAGATCTCTCACAAATCTTCTTGACAGCGATGAGCTGAAATGGAGAGCATTTCTCACATTTTTCTTCTGAGAAAAAGACCCTTACTTATCTCAAGTGTCTCCTCTAGAGTTTCAAAAGAGATCAATATGTCAAAGTCTCATGAAACAATCACATTCATTTCATAGCTCTTTCCTCTTATTGTTTGCCTCTATTTCTCCCAATGAAACACCTATACAACAAAATAAATAATTTAAAGAGAATCCAATTCTCTTGAGATTTAAAAGAGCAACACACAGCACCAATTCAAACCATCTCCATGTGTACAGAAGAGTTTTACACCTGTTGATTAAATCTGCTGGAGATGGGCTCTCTTTAACAAAACCACATGTGTGACATGCTATATTGTCATGGATTTCCACTTGGAAAGGGTGTGCCATCATGAGGGAAAGGGGTGAATCATCATTCATGAGGTTTCCAGGTTAAGGCCTTCACCTGTTGATGTAATATTACTTTGCACATTCCCAAAGACAGGATCAAAGTTCAACCTGACGATAAGGAGAGAAGTCAACGAATTGAGCTCCTCATGTGAGATGGATAAAAATCATGCAAGCTGTTTTAGAGTTTATTATACCAAAAATGTCAGGACCAACAACACCTATACAGTAACCCTAAGTATTAAACTTTTTGTGCTACAGACTTATTCAAATATTTCAAATCACGTGGGCATGATGAGGTGAGATAAGTAATCTTACGATTTTCATCTTGTGGATGATAAAACGGACCAAAAAAAAAATCCCATATACTTACGCTGAAGGAGGGACTTGAGCCAGAATGCAATAAACTGTTTCCTTTGGATGTTTACTGGCAAAACAACACATAGAAACCACCAAGAACACCGTACACTGAAACAAATAACTGTAATTTTAATGGTAAAAGACTGTAAAGTGCTGTGGTAAAAACATGTTAACTGGTATAAGTTCCCATATACGGTAAAAATCGCAAGAGATCTAATAGGATCTAATTATTAGCAATGCTCAGGCAACTAAAAAACACCAGTCTAGCATAGTGACAATGAGTTTTGCACAGGCATACACCATTTATTAAAAGCATTTTCTCCAGAAATGACAAAAATGTAGTCTTTTCCCTAACTAACTTTTCACTGTCTATGAAGCTGGAAAACTTTGTTTTATTTGAGTGAGAGCAAACATCTGATTGATTATGCGTAAATGGATGTATAAACTTTACATGTTGGACAAGCTCTGCCTCTAACATGTGGCCTGGTTTACACAGTCAAACTATAACAAATGTTTGATTACGATGATGATGATGATGATGATAGCGCCAGGCGCTCTGATTCAAATTTGTTTAGTCAATATTGTAAGGACGTTAGCCTGGCAGACATGCTTATGCACAACTCACACACACACTCTACATTTTCATATTACAACACCGACAATGATTACAGAAACCTTACTCAACCTTTTCTTCCACCCACGCCGAAAATGTATCATTTTCTCACAAGCAATTAATAGGGTCGACTTCCTGGAAATGATCTTTTAAGACACATTGGTGTCCAGCTCAGTGATAAAGCGTGGGGGTTTTGTTTCGTTCTGTCTGTTTGTTTTTTCATTTAAGACGAGTGCTGCACTCGTTCAAGCAAAGGTCAGGAATCAATAGTAAAGGGGCGGAGCTGTGCTTGTTCAAGCGAGGGTGTGTTTGGTCGGTTCAGAAAATACTGCTTTCTGACTTGCTGGCAGCAGCATCATGTGTTATGACATAAAGAGTGTGAGCCGTCTCATTTATCCTTCTTTGCTCTTGCTCTGTCACTTTGACATGCTTCTAATGTTAGAGTGCATCATATTTGCAACTTTCAGATAGTTTTACATTGGTTGAAGAACATTTGAGTGGCGCAAAACTCATCTAGGGTGGATGCTAGGCATCTGTAGTGAATCTCCCTTGACAATTTCAAAAACCTAAGGACGTTCTTTGTGATAATGACACAGTGGCAGGATCATCTGTCTCACATGTGGCTCACCTCCCACGTTTCCTCACATCTTCTGTCTGTCTCTTCTGAAATGCCTGTTGGTTGACGGTGTCTCCACATCAGACAGAGTCATAGAGAGGAAGACTATATAATCCAGCAACTGCGGTCTAATCAGGAATGTCCCGACACAAGTCAGTCTCCTTTATCCCTGTTTTACGGCCAAATAAAAACAAAGAAGGAACACTATTAAGCTTTTAATTAGTGGTGCTTGCTAAGTCAAGTCAAGTCAAGTTACCTTCATTTATACAGCGCTTTTAACAATATGGACTGTTTCAAAGCAGCTTTACAGTGATAATAGGAAATTAAAGTAACAGAGATTGTTTTGGCTTTATAGCAGCTCTAGAATAAAGTTATTGTCCAGATGAAGTTAGTTCTGATTGATTCACTTCCATTGCAAAGATCATTAGTTATTAACTTAGCGGCCGCTTACACGACACCGTTTGAACTGAAAACAGAAAACTTTTAATGCGTTCTGGCTGTTCATTTGCGCGACAACAATGTTTTGTGGCAAAAGGCAAAAAATGAAATCCACCAGTGGGAGTTTTTGGATGATTGATTCAGTGCTTAAATCCTATCGTTACATATTTAGATATTTAATTCAGGTTTAAATATATTTTACACATTGTGGCTAGTTTTAAAGCGTATTAAATTAACACAAAATGTATACTTTGGGAATTTTTGGAATAGACAAATGATTACTCTGATAACCTTTTTTTTATTTTATTTTTTTATTATGCAAACAAATATTAGTAACAGGTGACAGATACAACAAAAACCAAGGCCAACAAAACATACATAACAACAACCAACATTGTGTGTGTGTGTGTGTGTGTGTGTGTGTGTGTGTGTGTGTGTGTGTGTGTGTGTGTGTGTGTGTGTGTGTGTGTGTGTGTGTGTGTGTGTGTGTGTGTGTGTGTGTGTGTGTGTGTGTGTGTGTGTGTGTGTGTGTGTGTGTGTGTGTGTGTGTGTGTTAAGAGATCATGGCAGATGAAGAAATTTGCAACACAGAGGCAAACAAATCTAGTTTATTTTATAAGAAGTCTCTTTTGTTCACAAAGGCTGCATTAATTTGATCAAAAATACAGTAAAAACAGTGAAATATTATTACAATTTAAAATAGCTGTTTTCTATGAGAATATATTTTAAAATGTAATTTATTTCTGTGATCAAAGCTGAATTTTCAGCATCATTACTCCAGTCTTCAGTGTCACATGATCCTTCAGAAATCAGTCTAATATGATGATTTGATGCTCAAGAAACATTTCTGATTATTATAAATTTTGAAGTTTTTGCTGTAAACAGTGATTTTTTCCCCAGACAAACAGAAAGTTCAAAATAACAGCATTTATTTGAAATAGAAATCTTTTGTAACGTTATAAATGTCTTTACTGTCACTTTTGATCAATTTAATACATCCTATTTCTTAAAAAATGTCTTACATCAATAGATCTCAACATTTTAAATCATATATACTGTATATAAATCGTATATTCCTGTATATATATATATATATATACAGGAAGAGAAGAGAGAAGAGCACAGGACAATCATTTTGCTTGCCAGATTCAAACCCATGTCATCCACGCGAGCACCACACAGCATCAATGTGTCAGAACATGAGTCAGAATACTGGAGAAATTTTGCTTTCATTTATCGGCAAACCACAGGTTTATGTTGAAACGGTTAACATCCAGCATCCTGCCATGGGGGCGATGGAGATTCCAGGTTTTTGCTGTGTTTCCTGCAGTCGTCTTTAGAAGTCAAGATCACGCTTCATTAATTCAGCAATCAGTTTGAGTAACGTGAGAGCTGACGGATGAGGGAGTCACTCTTGCTCTCCGAGTTTCCTGTTCCGGAGGGCCTCAGGGACACACTGGAGAAACATAAAGACCCATACATACTGCTAATAAAGATTTCAGATGTGGTGCCCGGAGGGAAACGACCGGGGTTGGTTGTGTACTAACTACTATGAAATGCAAGGTGAGTTTTCACAATAAGGACATATACGGCTGTGATTCACTGGGTGTACATCATAACACCATTGTACCATTGACAGCTCTTGGAAATGTGTCTCCTGAAATGTAACCTTATAAGGAATTCAGCCAATAGACAAAATACAGGTGTGACTTGGTGATGCAATCGTTTTTAACAAAAGTGAAACACATTGATATGGCATCATTGTGAACATTTAAAAGAGTTCAAATTAAGTTTATCAAACCCACGGGCTGACTAATGAGGAATGGATGTCATGGAAGTGCACTACAAAAAAAATATTTTCTTTCTTGGTTTTGTTTTCCATTAACTCAAGAAAGGTTTGAAGAAAAATGACTTAATATCTTAAGTTTTGTTTTCTGAAAAATGCAAACTTAAGTGAGTTTGTGCTTAAAACCAAGAAAAAAATCTGCCAAATGATTTTGGTTTCTCCTTGAATTAAGTTTATTTTTTCTGACCCCACTGGCAGATAACTGTTCTTGTTTTAATCATGAATGTGATTTTTGACACATTTTGATACATTTTTTAAATCTTAAACCTTTCGACATTTCAAGTAAATGCATCTTGATTTAAGAATGCCTATATCAATATTAGAAACCAAAAATACTGAGGAAGAAAATCTTTTTTTTTCTTTTTTTTTTTTTGCAGTGTGGTTGCCTAACTGTTCCTTAAACCTAATAGGCATTAAAACCCAAGTGGTTACCACCTATCTCTTTCAAAATCATAGCCAACAACATAAATTAATTCCTGACAACACAGCCACCCACACATGAACACAGAACAACTTAATGAGGCCCTGTACCAGCCCCTAGGGCTCACCGACTTCACTTTTTCCAGCTTCTAACACAAAGTGTCCATGTGAACGCATCTGATCTGGGCTAAATGATATGCATATAGGGGAGTTTAAATGCACAGTCTCGAATGAAGCCTTATCATGGAGACAAGTCGAACTAAAAGTCGACCTAAACCTACTGAACTACTAAACAAGCAGCCACAATAGAGTTTGTGTTTATTCAGATATGCACCTTTGAACGGAGCACTGTGCTGAAAGTATGCTAGAGTCGTCACACCCACCTTCAAAAGATTCGTCAAAGTTACGTTTAAGCTTGGCTTCACTAAAATGCAAAGGTTAAAAAAGAAAATGTTTGTAAAACTGACCAGCAATGCATATTTAAAAACTCAGGAGGTGAAGCCTTCTAAGAAAGCATGCATGCTAACGCCTATTGCCATTCAGAGTTAAATGACAAGAGAAAATGGTCTTGCACAAATACAATGCGGTTCTCAAAAGAGAAACTGAAGCAATGTAGCAACTATCTAAGCAACTCATTAAGAAAATGATGTAGCGAATGCATTCTGGGTTAGAGGGGAAAACAGTCTATGGTTCTAAATCGGTCATATTCTGGTATTACGTAACACTAACCTTAATGAGACGTGTTATAAAACCAGACCTGCAACTCAGCTATGCACAGAGACTCTTATGAATGAAAGAGCAGTGGATATAGAAAGTACAAAATGCCTGCTTCCAAAAAAAAAAAATCTGGTACTCTTATCAAACAAGGCCTGACTAGTAAGTCATTTGAATTTAATTGTTTAATGCACTAGCTAAGCAACGCTGATTGCGATAATGTATGTTTAGCTGCTAAGCAGAGATAATAGAGTCGTAAAGGTGTGCTGTCACTGAGGAAGGATGTTTTACTGGACGTGAGGCTCTTAGGAATAATAAATTACAGCGAGACCTGACGGTATTTTATGCCTGCTTTCCGGGCTCCTGCAAACCTTTAACCCTCCAAAGGGCCAGTAGTCCACAGCAGGAGGTAAAGGTTGGGAAAGGTGCTCATATAATGGGCTTTGGGTGTTTGAAGGTGTGTTTAAATGCTCACATGCTAGAGCTCATCTCCAACACACACACACACACACACAAAAGCTCTTTACAGCCCCCTTGCCACGTGGCACAAAATGACTAGGAGCTGATTTTGTATCATGTTCATTATATTTAACATTTCATGAATTTATCAAACTGCAAAATGCCTATATATAATATTACATACAATTAATTTATTTGTACAATTGTCTTCCTCATCCACAGGTTAGCAGACAACTAATTCTTTACATTTTCTGAATAAAATTAGTGATTAAAGGAACACTCCACCGTTTTTTGAAATAGGGCTTATTCACCTTCTTTCCTACATTTAGATAGGTGGGCAAATGCATTTTTGTCTCAGTGCATGCATTGTTTTAGTTTGACAGGGTCGGTGCTAGCTTAGCTTAGCATAATGAATGGAATCCTTTGTTGCCAGCTAGCATGTCCTGAGTAAAAGTGATATAAAAAATTTAAAAACCCACCTAATTACTTCTTGTGGCCTGCGTATTCACAACAAGTACAAATAGCGATGCAGATTAACACTAGACGATTTCCTATGCAGATATTGACTTGGGACTATATTAGGGGGAAGCACAGGTGAAGCACTGCTACTTGGGCGCAGAGATATCACGCCCAAGTAGCAGTGCTTCGCCTGTGCTTCCCCCTAATATAGTCCTTAATATACAAGTCAATATCTGCCTAGGAAATCGCCTAGTGTTAATCTGCATCACTATTTGTACTTGTTGTGAATACGCAGGCCACAAGAAGTAATTAGGTGGGTTTTTAAATTTTTTTATATCACTTTTACTCAGGACATGCTAGCTGGCAACAAAGGATTCCATTCATTGTGCTAAGCTAAGCTAGCACCGACCCTGTCAAACTAAAACAATGCATGCACTGAGACAAAAATGCATTTGCCCACCTATCTAAATGTAGGAAAGAAAGTGAATAAGAAAGTGTTCCTTTAAAAAACTTGCCGCCACGATGCTAGGGTGTTCCTTACAGACCAAGTAAAAATGTTTTTTTTAAAAGTCCATCCTTGATACTGTATCTGTATGATATTCTGGTATATGACTATATGACTCGGGTTCCTCATTCAATGTAATTTTAATGTTTCCTGGGTGATGGATTAGAAAAGAAACAGCATGCTTTAACCAGAGACACAACATGAAGAATCATTCACGTCTGTCGCGCACATGCTGCAGGATGGGTTAAAAAACACATGGTTAGGGGTATGTTAGGCAAGCATGAGCAATAGTAAGAGTCATGCATGCCATAGCAAACACCACTAAATAGAAACACTAACATGGTTTCCACAAAAATATTAAGCAGCAATGAAATAGAAATGAGCAGCAAATCAGCACATTAGAATGATTTCTAAAGGATCATGTAGAAAATTTTGCTTTGAATCACCGGAATAAGGATATGTTTACATGACAACGATGTACTAAAAACGGTGAGATTTTTTCGCATACAGACGACAACGTTGTCAAAATGATCTCCTTCACATGGATCCACGAAAACAATTAAAATGTTATATTCTGCTGCCAGGCCATTAGTTGGCAGTGTAACGAAACACTCTGCGCCTATAGACTGAACACACAATACACATGCATATAATGTCACCGTTTCCACAAATTTGAGTTTGATAATGGTAGGGTTGAAACCCAACTTCAAAAGCTTGCGTTTTCAGGCCGTTGTCGGGTAAAATAACGGCCAAAACGCATACAAAGTTATCTGTTTTTAGTTGAAAATGGTGGCCCTGGAATTACATTTTCTATTTGAATATACTGTAAAAAGTGCTTTTAAATTGAAATATTTCACAATGTTTTTACTGTATTTTGATCAAATAAATGCAACCTTTGTGAGCATTAGATACTTCTTTAAAAAAAAAAAAAAATCTACAGACCCCAAACTATCATGTTTCGTATACTGCCGAAGTGGAGAAATGACACAAATAATGTTAAGATTGTCAAGCTCTAATACCAGACGCCTCCAGCTGATGTTCTGTTCATCCACCTTAAACAGGAGGAGGCCGCTCTGACCTCAGTTTTTGGCAGAGTAAATGAGGGGCATGCAACAGTGATTTCATGGGATGATGGCATTAGTGCATGTACACACTCCACACGCAGCACACACCCTGACCTCTAACTCACATTCCCCACCGCACACACATTTATTTATCTAATGACTGCATATCATAGACTTCTATTGTTTATATACAAAGCTAATTATAATTACTAGAGAGTAAACCACTAACATTTAAAGTCTTCTTATTAAAACATTGTTTTCTATATTTGTGAACCATTTTTCTAATTAAAGGGATAGTTCACCCCAAAATGATCATTTATTTATATATACTTTATAGCGGTTTATACAATACAGATACAAAAGAGCTTCACAGAAATACAGGAAAATAACAGAATCAAATAAGACTCATTCTAATTCTGCTCTAAAATAACTATAGTGTCATTATTCAGTTCAGTGTTGATTCTGTTCAGTTCATCAATCATGAAACCAGTTCAATTCAGCTGTAAGCAATTCTGCAGAAGACAATAGTGTTGATTCAGTTCAGTTCAATTACAGTGTCGATGTTGCAAAATTTGTCAATTATAAAACAAATTCAATTCAGCTTTTATTGAATGTGATACAAAAAAACAAAACAAAAAACAGACATTTGTAACGACATAAGGATCAATTATTGAATTATCATTTATGGTGAACTATCCCTTTAAGGACATCCCCTCAGATTTAGCTTGCTTAGAGACAATTCTCCCCAAACTATATAAGAAAACCCACACACACCATCCTTTGGATATCTTAAAGATATTATATAAGCGAACTGTATAAGCTGCATAATGACTTCCCCATCCAAGGCACATTTCATTTTAAGTTAAATGTCAGTATATGCTTTTTCAAGGCTGCATTTACAGTACGATTGGAATTTTGCATCACCTCTGATATTGCTTACTTCTCTTCTCGGCTGGTGTATTTCTAAGATCAAACGCATCAGCCTCTGGAAAAACACTGTCCCAAAAGCCTCCGTTTGCTTCAAATGCAAGACAAACACAGCATGCTAATTAACTCTCCAACCTTCTAATTATGGAAAGGGCAATGTCTGATAACGCGTACTACGAACAGCTTAACATCTGCGGACATTCGCTGGTCATGGATATGTGTTCTTTCCATTATAATAACGTATGTGTGTAAATGTGCGAGTACACGCACGTCTAGAGACATAAATGCCTTTGACACTCGGAGTGGGTGGACTGTGGGTTGTGAGAGCTCATGAGGCAAAGTCCCAATGCACGAGTTAAAAGTGCCATGTGTGCCTCCTTGACATTGACATTTCAACATAAACACTGACACCTCATCAATCCAAATAGCAGGAGACCGGAGGTGAGCACCAGAACATGTGTGCATGAGTCACAGCCTTGCAAACCCTCCCTGGACCCACACATGGACATCAAGCAATCTGTCTCACGCTTCATTTTGGGACAGAAAACAAGATGGCGTAGAGCTGGTATGATGTATATACCTGTGCAGGGGTCAAAATCAGGAAAGATTCTGCTTTACCATTTATAACAGTATATTTAGGCTATATTTTATAGAGATAGTTCACCTAAAAATGAAAATTCTGTCATTATTTACTCATCCTCAAGTTGTTCCAAACCTGTATGAACTTCTTTCTTCTGCTGAACACAAAAGATGATATTTTGAAGAAGAGTTGATGGGTCTTTTTCCATACAGTCAATGGGACTCATCAACTTTTCTTCAAAATATCATCTTTTGTGTTCAGCAGAAGAAACAAGTTCATACAGGTTTGGAATTTTCATTTTTGGGTGAACTATCCCTTTAAGTCTGTATGGGTCTGTTTGTTGTTTCTAATTCAAGAATAATGTGAAGAATCAGTTTTTACACTGATGCTAGACATTAATTTGTTATAAAAAAATCTGGTCTTTTGGTTTGGGTCCAACAAATTCCAAACGATACAAGAAAAACATAAAAGTTGATGCACTGTATCTTTTATTTTTTTAAATATTTGATTAATTGGATTATCAAGAAAAGGCATTATCCGAATTATACAGTTATCTTTATGATGTAAAAGATTTGTAAATATTTAACGCTTTTTAGCTGTAAATTCGTACTAAAGTTTGTTTAAAAATTTTGGCAATACATCCATATTGTACGTTTCAGAATCTATCCAAATGTACTTTTTTTTTACCTGCACTGTAAAAAATGATTTTTTGGTGAAGTAAATACTACTGAAAAAAACAATGTAATTTACATGAAAAAGTTAGTTCAGGCAAGAATTACAAAAACTAAGTAAATTCCATATCAGTACTTAATTCAAGCGAAATGAAATGAAAGCGTAAATATCAACTCAATAAAATTAAGTAAAAATTACTCAACTTTTCTGATACTGGGGTTCCCATCATGCACTGGACCTTGAATAATTAATGAGGTTCATTTTTCACTGGTTTCCAGCTGTATTTACACTGTTTTATCATTGCTTTTGTTGTCAGGATTAGTAACTTGCCATTTTGTGACATTTCGAGTAAATTTTCTGCTCAAAATGACACATTCAAACACAAAAACGATCCATCAAATGTTACCGTCATTGTGTATTGTCTACCAAGTATTGAGGTCTTTGCATTCACATGATGCTTAACATCTGATATGATATAGTATAAATTACTTAGGTAATCTAAGTAAAACACATACTATAAATGACTGGTATAATTCAATATTATTGTTTGAGTGAAATGTAATGCAAAGGAAATTTCAACTAAATCAATATTGATCAACCTTTTACTAGCCAAGTTAAAATTACTTATTTTCTTTGTTACTTTCACTTAACTAGGTTAAGTAAAGTTTACTTCATTCCATATTCCAAGTACATTTAACTTAAAGATTTCTAATTAAAGCTACTGATGAATATGTTTAGGTTTTTACTTGGCAAATCTTTGTAAATTTACTAGCATTTTCTGAGTGGAAAAAATTGCCTAGCTTTTTTCAAGTAAATCCTACTCCAAATTTTTTTCAGTGTGTAAATGTTACGTATTAATGCCTACATATAAACAACATCATGATACTTTTTTGTAAGTGGCAGAAGCATCAGTAGTCCCAGTGTAAGACCACAGGCTTGTTCCCCACACAAACTCACAAAAGATTTCAAAAGACACATTTCAATTTCACCCCATTAAGAGCGCGGTTAATGTGGCTTCAGGTCTCTGGTGTCATTCGTATACAAAATGACACTTTGTTTATAGCAAGACTGCAAATCACGATAAAAACATCTGTGTTATACCTCCCTTAACAAGAACAAGAGCAGTCCTATTTATCAGACATAAGCAGGAGGGCCGAACTGACAGAGGAAGTGGCCGACACTGTTTACATTTCTGTCTCTCTGAGACACGGAGCCAAAGTTTCCCACGCACCAGAGACGTCTTTCACCAACACACATCACGCTCCTAAACTTATCTTAATTAAAATATCGAATGTAAAACTGCAAATGAAAACAAGCTTGTCTTCAATCAAAGTGACAATTTTTTATTTTAATGCTATTATTTGGCCAACACCTGCAGAACAGCATAAGTCCGTTTAAACAACATTGATTATTTGACATGTCCCGGTCACAATTCTTAAACAAAACGTGCTATTGTGAGGGCACTAATATTTTTCCTCAATAAACTTTGGAAAAAGCAGGCTGACTTTATGTTTCTGTGTTCGTTATTTCATTCTATGGTTCACTAAAAGGAGTGACTATGTGGCCAAGAACAACATGAGTGGGAAGCCATGTATGAAAGTATAAAAAGAGACGATTTCAGGCAGAGTGTCTAGACGTTGTGAGGGAGGAGAGTGATTCTAAAAGTAGACATAAGCACGAGTAATAATTAAATTGTCCTAGGCCTACAAACGCTCTTGGCTTCCACTGTTTTGTTCCTATTCTCTCTCCATCCCTGTTTAAAGCAGTGCAGTGGCATTTTAATTAGTTCTTAAATTACCTTGCGGGTACAGATCGTCCTGGTAGAACATGGCACAAGCGATTTGACAGGAATCCGAGGCTATAGGTGTCACATTGTGTTTCAGGCAGGAAGACGAAGACAGACAGATCAAGTTCAGTACACTCAAAGTTTAATCTTAAAGGATTAATTCACTTTCAAAAAAATTTTTTGCTGATAATTTACTCACCCCGATGTCATCCAAGATATCCATGTCTTTCTCTCTTCAGTCGAAAAGAAATTAAGGTTTATGAGGAAAACATTCCAGGATTTTTCTACACAGAATGGACTTCAATGGCAACCAACTATTCCAATGTTCAAAGAAGGTTCAAATGTCCGTCTCAATGCAGCTTCAAAGTCTCGACACGATCCCAGTCGAGAAATACGGGTCTTATCTCGCGAAAGATATATATATATATGGAGTTTTCCTCAAAAACCTTAATTTCTTTTCGACTGAAGAAAGAAAGACAGGGATATCTTGGATGACATCAGGGTGAATAAATTATCAGCAAAACATTTTTTTGAAAGTGAACTAGTCCTTTAATACCCTAGGTAGGCAGACAGGTGATAGCAAACACAACTGAACGTAACAGTGACCGGGGACAGGGAATGAAGGCAAGGGCACAACTTTAAGTAACAAACACAAAAGAGATGATTAATAGAACACACAGCTGGTACAAATGAACTGATAATGGTGAGCATGGTAACAAAGGAGTGGCGGGAAAACTGAACAAAGAAAACATGTGACTAAATGAAAACAAACTGAATATAATAGTGACAATAGGGTATATAACAAAATATTTAAGAAATATATAAGAAAACTATAACAATACTGGTACTTTAAAGTAGTTAAAAACATTTTTAACATACATTTATAAAATAAAAGCTCATACAAACAGCAAAGAAGGAATTAAAAAATACAGAGAGAGGGAGCTCAACTATTATGTCAGAATTTTTGTTTGATCAATTTATTTTGTAACCTTTGCATTGTGGCTTTTGTCAATATTATCAGCTAGTTTGTGATGCTTGGCCTGGGGAGGGCCGTCGCTAGATGATATTTTAAAAGAATATTGGTAACCAAACATTTTCAGTTCCCCATTGACTTCCATAGTATTCTTTTCATACTATGGAAGTCAGTGGGGACCAGCAACTGTTTTGTTACCCACATTCTTCAAAACATCAAAGAAACTCATACTGCTTCAGGACTTGAGGGTGAGTAAATGAAGAACTATCATTTAAAAAAAGTGAACTATCCCTTTAACGGTAGACATTCACGAAGGTAGAGCTAAAAATGAATGCAATAGCAAAAGCAATTGAGATATTAAAGGCACACTATTCAGTTTCCGTTTTTCTCAAACAGCGCCCCCTAGAGTCGCTATGGAGTACTTGTATTTAACGTTACTGTCCGACCGCACTTTCTTCGTTTTCTTCGTCGACTCTAGTGTCTTCCATAGAGGCTGCTTCATATGTTGTTGATGTATGTGACGTCGTACCGTAAGCAAATTGTGATTCTCGCGAGATTTGTCGTGGCGCCACCTCTCAAACCTGCATTGCTGGTTTTGCCAGCTGCTTTGCTATCAGGATGATTCGCCCTACTACAAGTTCGTTTACCATCTAAATGATTTCGAAGCTGTTATATTAAGGTACAAATCTTGCATAGTGTGCCTTTAAAGAGATCTCATTTGTGATTTTCCATTCCCGTGGGGAAGAGCATGGGGTTTCCAATTCCGTTTCACACATTCTGCTGTGTCCCAGCGGACACATACCAAACACTGGTCAGATAAGATTGGGAGTCAGTGAGAACTGCCCATTACCTAAACTATCCCACCCAGTGTAGAGCAATCCATACAGGGCTATCGTCCCAGTTCCTGTATCAGCACAGGAAGAACCCTACAGGATGGCCACCCTTCAGTTCCCTGGACGCCCGGAAAAACTGGTGACAGCAAATGCGTCAAATGGAAGAGAGAGGACCTCTGGTTTATGTTAGGTCAATGTGCGTGAGAAAACGAGAGAGCGGTGAGAAAGGGAGGAATGGAAAGAAATATACAGAGTTCTCATGAGTGTTGACGGACATGGGCGGTCAATCTAACAGCATTGTTTTTATAGTGACTTACAAGCATGTGACGTTGAACAGGTTTTGAACTTTTTGCCAATTCATCAGCCATGAACATCACCCTTGTGAGCAATCAAGTTAACCATGACCAAAGTCAAGCATTTAAAGCGCAACAGTCAGGTTCTGGAAGAAATATATGAAATCTCCTTAGAGAAATTAATATTAATATTTTAATAGATAGTGTATAAACATTCAAGACAAGTCTAAAAAAAAAAAGGTTTAATAGCCAAATTTCCAGTAAAGAATTGCACGACCCATAATCTTGAGAACAGTTCAACCAATCAGAGAAGTCACCGTTACTATAAAGCATTGTGAATGTCAATCAAACTATCAAAATATAATTTTTTTGCCATACACTTAAAATATATTGTTTTTTAGAGTCAATAGTTTTATTTAACAATGTTTCTTATTCAATTATATAATTTTCAATGCTTAATTTTCCCTTTGGAGAAAATAAATGAGAAAAATACTTGGGCAGTCACATCTAATGGCTTCAAACATCATTACGTGCCAGTAAAAAAAAAACAGGTACACTATCAGTCCATTTTTATGAGGCAAACAATCATCCGCTGCACATTATAGGTCGTTGACAGTATTTACAGACTCATGTTTATTCTTTTGACAAAGTGGCGCCATCTACATTGGTGATTCACATGGGACAGTCTAGTGTGAAGGGAACCCACGGTTGCTGTAGAGACAGAGGGTAAAGAGACACCTACACTGACCACGGCACAGTCTGTGAGTCATGAGAATGAGGCTAGTTCACAGGAAACGCATCCCACACGAGTCCTGTGGGCTGAGCACTTTGGGTCAATCAGCTGTGCCAACATGAATGGAGTAGGCACACCGTTAGACATGTTGTCTCTAGGTGGGAAATAAGAGGAATTGACATTCTGTGCTTGTTAAATTTTCTGTAACACACATGTTTTTATAAAGTCAGTTTCAATAATCCAAATGTCACTCATGCAATGATGTAAACTGTGCAACTGGGCGTTTTGACGGCATGCTGTCAACCCCCGAAAATGACCTAATTCTGTTTATGTTAGGCCTGGGAGAACTCTAATTGGCACACTTGGTTGGATACCGGTATGCACAACTTTTTTAGACATGGTCAACCACTGGTCAATGGAAATGGGAAAGCTTTAACATTTACACTTGAAATTTCAACATTGGCAATTTAATTGAAATATATTCTCAATTTATCATGTAAATGTTTAGACATTCATTCTTCATTATTATATTTTCAACATCCTAGAATAATTGAAAAATGAAAACTAACTCTTAAATTTAAACATCTTCTTTGGCAAGATTACAACTCTGCTAACTCTGGACATTCATCATGCAAACCAACATCCTGGGATGTTTTTAAACAATATTAAAGTCATTACACGTAATTTCAAGTAATTTCTAAGCAAAAGCATTTAGATCAAAAAGGTTTTTAAGATTATTACAACATAAATTTCGTCACACATATCCAGACTTTTGACTGGCAGTGTATAATTTATCAGAGAGACATTCAATGGACATTTAACTTGATGGCAAAGGTCCTGTTGTTAACTTTTTCACCGTTTTGCAGCAGGACAGTAGCTCTGTTCAGGACTGGCTGATAAACTAGAGTGCTGTACACTGAACTGAGCGAGTGGGAATTGAACAATGGCCGTATTATTGACAGTGTCTTGGGTTATATGCTGGCAGGCTAACAGCATCTGACACAATGTGCGTTTGTTAAGATGGTTCCGTCTCATACACCATTCATATTATATAACAGTCTGTTCGGTTCTCAGAAAGATGCAAACACAGTAATGTGTACCCTGAATATTTAAGATTTGTCATTGCTGGCGGGTGCTTCGCATTTTCTTGAAATCTTGTGTGTGTAACATTCTTTAACCAGGTACATGCGGTGATGGGTTTAAAACAAACATTTTAAATGTAAAATTGCCTCCCTTTCAATTCATGTGTGTGAATTTGAATTGGCCACACCCCAAAGGAAGTTAATTCAATTAATTGAATTGCACTTCAAAGTAATTCAACACAGGAAATGCATTGAGCGAAATGTGCTCTTTCATCCTGGAAAACAGTTTATTCCATTACTAAATATGTTCTAAATACAAATTTCTGTTATATTTGCTCATCATTTTCTGTTCGTCAGGCCTATAAACCTGAAAACTTCAGGCTTTTAAAACCTTTTTCAAGGTTTTGTCAAGCCAACATTCAACGTTTTGTCAGGACAAATTTAGCTTTTTTATTTAAAAGCTGAACTTACATAAACGTTTTTGAATGAATATTTGAACTCTACTTCCTCAATTGTAATTCAGTTGAAATTTAAAATAGTATCACTACTTGTAAAGTATTACGCCTTCTTCAGGGTTTTCATGTATGCAGAGCCTGACTGGTGCAACACGAGTTATCTTTGCAGCAGCCTATCTAGTAGTATTTCAAGATATCAAGTTCCTCCTATATCCGTCTGTCTTATGACCATTTACTTTTTTACAGAATCTGTTTTTCCTTTCTATCCCGGTTGTGTTTACCTTTCTCCCTGGTGCTGAGTGTTCCCAGGACATCCACGTCAGCTTCCATCTACCTACAGCTCTGATAAAACCCAGTGTTATGCACACTGAGATAAGGCTCACTAAGTCAATACCAAAATATCCTCTTTTAGACAAAAACATTCTCCATATCTTTACAAAATAAAATCTGGTTTTGGAATGGAATGGATACGGGAGTAACTAAAACTAAAACTTTTTAAGAAGTGTTTTTCAGTAATGTGACAGCAGTTTTAAAACAGTGTAGCTTTTCCAGTAACAAGCTACTAAATAAAAGAATAATTAATTCCTGTGAATTTTTTTTAATCTGAATGAACAGATACATTTTTTTTTTTAAATGGCACCATTCACAAAGTACATATTTACTGTATTTTCTGGACTATAAGTCGCACTTTTTTTCATAGTTGAGCTGGTCCTGCGACTTATAGTCAGGTGCGACTTATATATCAAAATTAATTCATACTGACTGACATGAACCAAGAGAAAAATAAACCAGTGTTTTCTGTGTCAGTGTCGGCTGCAAAGATGAAGTTGACGATGCTGACTCGCGATCTTCGCAGTAAACGCACCAGAGAGAAATGCACATTTCATACGGATTATATAAGAAGAGAGCAGTCTGTTTTCTTTCATTTTGAATTGTTCTGTTTAAAAGTAGACATTTCAAGCTTTCTAAATATGTCTCAGGTCTGTGAGGCAAGTAGGCTACCTTATACGCTGAGTTTCGGTTCATTTATGAGACGAGCTCCAGTTCACGCGCCAGCGCCTTCGTGCCGTGATTATCTATTTTCTACTACATTTACTTCTTATTTATTAAATCCAGGCAATTGATGAAACATTGATTAAAATTAAGATACAATTAATACAAAACAAAATTAAATTTAAAGACAGGCTTTGTGCTTTCTGTTTGAGGTCTCTGTGAAAGTTTTAAAGCAGTCTTTTAGTGCCGCTTTCAGAGCGCTCACGTCCGTAACGGAGAACTGTCCCGTCCGTAACATTGTTTTTTTTTGTGTGAAATAAATTTCTAAATAAATGCGACTTATAGTCCAGTGCGACTTAGCCTATATGTTTTTTTCCTCTACATGACGTATTTTTTGACTGATGCGACTTATAATAATATATAATAATTTTGTGTTTACAGTCTTAACCAAGATGTATATCTTCAACAAATGTCAAATTTAATGTCTCTCCTTACATGATGCTATCCCTGAATTAATTTCACAAAATAGCAGTGTTCATTCTATTCATTTATTCATTCAGTTTGCAAATTTAGGATAAATTAATTATAACATTAAATTAACTTTGAAACCAAAGCATTCCTCTAGTTCAAACATGGTAGTAATGCCAAGGTCATGGATTTGATTCCCAGAAATGCATGACTGATCAAATGTATACCTCAAATGCAATGTAAGTCACTTTGGATAAAAGAGTCTGCCAAATGCATAAATGTAAAGTCACTTCCCAAACACTGCTGCATTAATACAAATGCTCGCACACACACACACACACGTCTGTTTTTCTGTTTGCCGGAGGGAGGGTCACCAGTGCACTGCTTGACCGAGCTAATAGACAAATAACAGGCGCACTTCTATGAATGATGGTGAACTGCTTATTGTGATGATGAGGGGGGTTCCTCCAGAAAACCACTGCTAATTGGTTGGGCTGTTAGATATGGAATTTGTTAAACTTTGCGGTTGGTCTAGCCTGCAGCCAAAAAAAGTGACTGGTGTCCTTCTAAGAAAACCAAACATTTGATTTAATTGAAAAATGGTTTGCCAAATGAGACATTTGTGACTAAATTGTGAAAAAAAGCATTAATGTCATAGTGTGGCACTGAATACATCTGCCTGCCTTTAACGTCTAACAACTGATTTATTCAGCTGCAAATGATCTATTGACATCCATTATGTAAACATTACAACAACAACAAAAAAAAACATTTCTTTGGAATTGGAACAGCCATTTCCAAACAACCATACCTGCAAACTTCCACAAAGATTGCTGGTTTTGTTTAGACGTGTGCTATTCGTTCTTAAGGAAGCTGCTATTTTGATCAACCCAACTGTGAATGGCAATTGTAGGTCTACTGTTTCATCTACATGCAAAACCCACGCACTGTTTGTTTTACTTGTTTCCATAGTGATGTTGTCATCCATTAGAAGCTGAACTCAATAGCTCAGGCTGAGCTAAGATAATAGTCCTGGAAGTGTTTGTGTCTGTCGGATTCCTCACATCGTTTACATTGTTCAACCACTCGATGAGACCAGTGTTACTCACTGACCCCTTTTCCGGTGTATTAGAGGAAACAGCATGACTCAGATGGATTGCCTAACCCCCCCTCCCGCCCAATTCACCCAGCTTGGTTAGGGAACTACAACCATGCAATGTGCAGATGTTGCTTATTTTCAACTGCTTTTAAGGAAACGACTCTTGAAAAGTAACATATCTGGTCAAATATAGCCTTAGGAGAGACTTCCTAATATTGCTTTTCTTGTACATTTAGAAAGTACTTGACTTGTCAAACTCAGAAGTTTTATTATAGTTTGGTGGAATAAGATCCAGACGACTATAATAAGTAAGTATAACCGTAAATAAAAGTAGCTGTTACTATATATTTGCCAAGATGAGCTACCATGTAAATCTAGCACATCAGAAGTGGGACTATTCGGCCATAACCTAACCCATAGCTAAAGTATTGTGAATCTTTTATCTGATCAGAAAGATGTTTTATGGCTCATTGGCACTTGCCTGGTTGTCCTAGATACAATCTTCACCGTTAGCTTTAATAACATGACATCTGCAAGTCTCACAACAGGAGATAATCCTTAAATGGATCAAGTGTATTTTCCTTGCTGCAAAATACAACATTTCAAACTTCATAACGTTAAGTTTTTAATATAAAACACAACGCTAAAGGTTGAACTCCAGTCAAGCAAGCTGTGATTTGAAAATAGTGGCACGCACTTATTAAGATAATCATGGTATTCTCTGTAGGAAAAGCAGAAATGCACTTTCTGAGCATTTCTTGCTTTGAGTTAGATAGCAAGTTTTCACATAATGACAAAACATGATGCCTTTAACATAATAATGAATATGCAAGATGGAGGGAAAAACAGCAAGACGCAATACAAGGGCGAAAATATGTCTCTATGATGTATATGTACAGACACTTTTATCTTTCAAATCTAACTTTGAGAGAAAAGTTCAAAAATGTATATTCCTAAAAAATAATGAATATGTGAGACAAGGGAAAAACCAAGATGAGAAGCAATAAAGACATTTTTCTAACTAGCTCTGCCTTTATCTACCAGTCCTAACATGGTGACAAAATTACTAAAAACAATTCAAGCTTTGCACTTCTGCAATACATGTGTTCTATAGAAATTCAACAGCACAGCATGAAGGTGCGTAAATCTCAAGCCTCGGAAGCTAAGGGCAATTCTAGAGGCCTGTCCTTGTGCACTTGCAGAACCAGCTCTGTCGGATATGTCAGTGTCCTTTCCCCTGTCGCTGTGGGTGAGGTTTGAATGAACCTTGGCTGTTGTTGCAAAAATGGTTTTCACAGCCGGAGAGTCATCAATTAAAACACACCAAGTACCAGGGTTGCTTTACATAACTCAGCTAATAGCATCTCTGTGATCCTTTAAGAGTCTCCATTTGCAGCTGAGATATTACATACATTTAGATGGCAAAACTGTCTGTATTATACATAAATCATCATGCTCTGATTCGTGGCTAATTTATCACTAAGTTTATTAGCGTAAAAACTTAATGTTCCTGATTAAGTCTGTGCTTCAATGAGTTTTCTTCCTGTAATATTTGTGGAGCAGTTAATATTTAGCTTTGCGTGTACCCAGCTACACCTTGCAAGTGCTTACTCTTATTTCGTAAAGTGTGTTAACCTCTAAACATGTGTGTGTTTGTGTACATGTGTGTCTCCTTGGGTGGGTGTGTGTGTGTTTGCATGTCTTCTTTGCTGTATGTGTTTGTTGTAGGTTTACGGTTTAAGTGGCTGCTTGTATCACTGTTTGTGACTGTAAATGTGTGTGTGTGTGTGTGTGTGTGTGTGTGTGTGTGTGTGTGTGTGTGTGTGTGTGTGTGTGTGTGTGTGTGTGTGTGTGTGTGTGTGTGTGTGTGTGTGTGTGTGTGTGTGTGTGTGTGTGTGTGTGTGTGTGTGTGTGTGTGTGTTTGCTATTATACACACCTAATTGAATGGACTAAGCCCATCTTATCCATATCATTTCTTTCCATGTGTCAAAATCAAGGTCATGAGCTTGTGCTCATTTTAATGTTGCTACAAGAGAGATAGAGAGATAGATAGATGGATAGATAGAAAGAAAGAGAGAGAGACAGAGGAAAAAAAAGAACAAAAAGAAATGGTCAAACTGGAAAGTCAGGAATTATGAAAGCAAGAAAAAAAATGTACGAATGCAAGGATCTGATGAGAGACGAACAAGACATACCCTTCCTGCAACCTAAAACTAGAATCTGTGTCACTCGTATAGAAGTTAACAGTGTATTGAATAACTATTATTGAAAGTTTCCTGTTACCATGCCATTTACTATTACACAACTCGTCTCCCTACTGTCCGGCTTCAGTGTGGACGTCTCCAGGCAGGCTTCAAAGGTCAAGAGGTCACATTCCTGGAAACTCTTATAGCATTCTTCCACGGGGATGTGCTCTATGTGTGTGTACAGCGAAGTTTTATACATGGTGTGTGTCTATGTATGATGCATGTTTGAGTACATGTTAAAGTGCATATTTTTGTGGACAACATTCCTGCTGAATAGCAAAATCAAGTCTGCTACATGCACTTGTCATGCAGGTGATTTATGTGTTACAGCTCGACTTTTCTTTGCACGTGATGCGTCTGTTCGGAATACTTATTCTGATTGGTCCCTTACAGTATTCTGTGGTTAAATATTTTTGTATAATGATGCTAAATTGTATAACATTGTCCCAAGCATCTGATTCCCTAGCTTTAAGCCAATCTACATACAACTAAAGTAAACTCAAATCAACCTCAAGTTAATTCGCATTAATTTATTATGGTCCCACACATACCATAAACTTTTCAACCAACTAAGACTGAAAACTTAAAAGGATAATTCACCTAAAAATGTCAATTCTGTCATAATTTACAAACTCTCATGTCATTCCAAATGATGACTTATGTTGCATATAAAAAAACTCAATGAGGTTCAATGCATTGTATACTCTAAAATATATTATTTTATTTTTGATTTTGATTCTCTTTAAAGTTGAATTGCTTTCTGGATATTAAGTGGTGCCAAAGTTACAACCTTATTGCACTTTATCCAATCGCATTGAATTTCAATTACTGATTAATTTGATTGCATTAATTTCAATTACTGATGAAGGTGAATTTTAACTCTTAAAACTCGTAAAATTGAGTAGAAATGCCAAGTTAAAGATGTTGCAGTGATGAAAAGTCTTTTATAGTCACAAACAAAAAGGGAGGATTTATCCGCCCAATTAAATCACACTGTGACATCACAGATTAAGCATTGACGTATCGATTTCAAGTATTTGCTCTGTCATTCTGAAGTCCACAAATCAAAGTATAGATCCATATGTCATGTAGTCATATCTTTGCCATTTGTCACTAAGGTGTAACCATGCTGGGGTGGCACCATCATATTTTTCAGCAGTGCAATCCTGATTTACAATGTAAGAAGGAGGAGCTCTCTAATGGACCTGATGCAGAGGACCTGACAAAGGGTTTCCCCAAAACTCAGATGAGCCAGTTCTCAGTTTTTAAAGGTGGAGTGCAAAAGCCTTGACTAGCCAGGGAGGTGAAGGCTGACTGCTGGTGCTTTAGAGCACAGGTGTTTGTTTTGACAGCATGCTAAGAGACAAGAGACAAAAAGCCTGGCTAGTCCAGGTAATCCAGACACAAACACATGGAAGTACACACCGATATGAGCACGCTTGCAAGTGTACACTGCTATGGATGCCTGCTTCAGACACACAAGGGTGCGGTGCATTAGTACAACTTGTCTCTCACTCGCTGTCTTTGAATGGGCCACTTGGGCACTGCTTATGTCATCATTTCCAGCCTTTGCCACCCTAGAACACAAAATAAACAATGACAAGAAAAGAAGGCTCATATTAAGATAAACAGAACCATGATGGGGGAAGGCGCGAGACCTTACACACTACTTCCTCGCAATGACTCAGTGTTTAGACTGATACACTAATTTAGTGTTTGGCGGCACTAAACAGCAACATTTGAAGACGCATGTCCCGAAATCTCAAAACAGTTACTGGAAATCTGACATGTCTGAGTGTGTGTGTGTGTGTGTCTGTGTGTGTGTGTGTGTGTGTGTGTGTGTGTGTGTGTGTGTGTGTGTGTGTGTGTGTGTGTGTGTGTGTGTGTGTGTGTGTGTGTGTGTGTGTGTGTGTGTGTGTGTGTGTGTGTGTGTGTGTGTGTGTGTGTGTGTGTGTGTGTGTGTGTGTGTGTGTGTTAATCTACACATACTGACAGACACATTGAGCCAGCAGTCACATTCCACTGGAGTCAAGCAGCAATTTAGCCCACTATCCTGAAACATACACTCTTGCTGCTGTAATTACTGCTGTTTGATAGAGCAAACATCCCTATTACTGTTAGTCATACTTGGGGTTAGGAATCTGAACAAAACCCCTCTACATATTAAACTACAGTACATAAATCCTTTTTAGGAGGGTATGCTATTACTTTGCTAAGCACTCAAACTTGTGAGTTCTATCAGCCAAAATTTTTCAAATTGACAATGTATTGTATTAAATTTAATTGATTACATTGAAATATAAATAACCTTGTGTCAGAAAAATTACAGAATATTATTTGGGGGGAGGGGGCTATCCCTTTAATCCGAGACATCCTGGAGATTTCAAATCCATATCACTGCCACTGTCTCATAGGAAGTGTACGTAACCAACACGGCACATCGTCATTTCTGCTGGGAAAGCCCACCATCAGGACAGTCACATCCAACCACCTTCAAGCCCAGATTTGGGGGAGCCAATGGTTGCACACTAAAGCCAATGGAATCCACATGAGTCATATCCAGAGTCGGGATGTGTGAGAAGTGACGTATAAAATGGAGGAATACTATTGCTAATGTGCAACAGAACCGAGTTCTGAAGTGCATCTCAGGACAAGTGGTTTCCTGTAAGATTTCCACAATGATTATCAACAGGCAACACAGAGAAGGTGGCCGAATCCCAGGGGCCGTAATTTTAAACATATGTGCCTAGAAACATGTTTCCAAGGCAACTTAATTCTGTTTAGCATCATTGTTAAAATTACATCTGCTTTCAAACTGATGGGGAGGAAAGCTTTATTGCTTAGAGGCCAGGCCGCTCTTTCATAGATCAAGAGACTGGTGGAGTTATCAGTTTGAGTGAAGTATCAACATTGATTCAGATGTTTGTCCTAAAAGTAAAATAAGAAATAAAGAAACAAATTAGACGATAGTTGATAAATAATAAGAGTATAGAGCTAATGGATAGCAGTCTGGATCATTTATAGATTTTATAGATGACAAGCTTTCTTGGCATGCGATGAATCAGACTGTCCCTATGCAACACATTTCAAAGACACAAACTGTTTATTCCCTGACTCCGAGATGTAACATTTCCAAGAACAGCTTCTCCAGAGTAGTTTTGTTATGTCGAGTTCAGTGATTCAGGCAGTTTACCAAACAACTTAATTTTAAAGTTGAAAATTTGGGTTTATTACAAAAATTGTACATATTTTTACGCTAACCTTTTACAATAACAAAGACGTAGGTTGATGACGCATAAGCGGAATTATGGAACTTGTCGTCATGCCGATTGATCTAATAATGTTTATGGATGAGCGAATACATTGATGTTTTTAACATGACTGTGGTGTGAAGCAGAGCGCGATTGCTAATGAGAGACAGATATCAGCGTCACATGCGAGTCCCACGGATATAAAGGAATAAGGACGTTTCATTCAACCGAACTAACGTACCCGCAAGTGCTGTATTAATACTCATACAGGTCAGGTTATAAGACGAATGAAACTTGTGAGGTAACGCAGCGCTGTTTCACTTGGTCTAAACTTTCACACTAAACTGCATTTGAGTGTGTTGAAAGTTATAATGTTATTCTGTGTGTTAGTTTGTTGGTTGTATGAGACTAGCAGTGAGCTAGATCAACATTAGAATAACATATAGATCATATTCTAACATTTCATCATGTTGAGCTGTATAACATTGATTAGTTTTATGTACATTTGCTCACCTGTCTAATACATGCAAGAGTAGCGTCTCTGTCGAGTCGAAGTTAGTCGCGGACGCTAGCTCTCGGCATCTCGAAAACGCCACGCTGATATTGATCACCGTTTTAGTTCTCCCTTTGTCCCAAAGTCTGCTTGCCATGGTCCATGATGTTTGAACGAAATGTTGGAACAGTCTTCCTACCATTGTCCGGGAAGCAGACACACTGTCAGTTCAAAGCTAGACTAAAAACACATCTCTTTGACCTAGCATACACATAACACATTATAGACTTCTATAATTCAATGTTACGCTGCATAGATCAGGTCAGCCGGAACCGGGAACACTTCCCATAAATCCTGATGTACTCGTTACATCATAAGTAGAATGGCATCTACGCTAATTTTAGTTTTTTTGTTTATCCCGAGGTTTTTCCGCAGCCTGCCGGATCCAAGCCGTATCCAGATCTGATGAAGGACCTGCGCCTGGACCCGATGTCATAGCGGGGTGCTAAAGTGCCAACTAGTTTCTCCTTATGGAGAATCCCTTTACCACTCTACAGATAAAGCGTTGTCGGGAAAATTCTGTTCGCGTATCTACCCCGAAGTGATAAAATTCTGTTCAAAAATGTTAAGGCCAGACAAGTAGTTTTTTAAGGCTTGGTTTGTAGGGAATTACAAACCTACGCAAATGTATTCAAACGCACATACCAATAGACTGAACTCGTAACACGCAAGTGCACCCCATCAGCGTTCTCACAGGTTTCGCGTTTAAAGTCTGTGTAGAGTTTCCTGTTAAAACGGTGTCGTGTTAGCGGCCCCCAAGTTAATAACTAATGATCGTTGCGACGGAAGTGAATCAATCAAATTAACTTTAGCTGGAAAATAACTTTATTCAAGAACTGCTATAAACCCAAAACAATCTCTGTTACTTTAAACTATCCTTGTATCTCTGTAAAGCCGCTTTGGAACAATCTACATTGTTAAAAGCGCTATATAAATTAAGATGACTTTACTTGACTTGACGAAACAACAACAGCGTGAGCGTGCCGCTAGACGTAACGCAGATGTCCACGTCTGTCGCCATGGTTACTATGGCAGTACGAGCGGAAACCAGGGATAACGCGGATATTACGTCACTGACAGGCGACAATGACCAGGGACAATTGGAATTTCTCTGATATTAAAAATCTTTGGGAACTTACTTTTGGGATATTGTAAGTACACAACTGCAGGAAATATATCACACTGTGCAAGTGATTTTTGGATATTTTATTACAAAATTCGTACAAATTGTACCTTTAATCACAAACACATGCAGGAACATTGACTCACATTTCAGAGCTCACGAACAGGATCTTAATTAGATCTGTGCTGAACCTTAAATGACCTTATTGCGATTTCTCGTTAACCCTTTCTCTTTAGGATTACATATTTTAAGGATTACATTTCCTGTCTTCTACAAACATAACTCATTTTCCTCTTTGTGTGTCTTTTGCATGTATGTGTGTGCGTTTGAAGTCTGTCTCCTGTGGGCCTTGACGTCGCTCCGAGCGGTGGGCGTGGCTTCGGCAGAGGTGTGATTAACTCCGACTGACTCAGGTACAGGTGTTTTGAAAATAGAGGGACGCACCTGTAACATCCTCCTGCTTATTTTAGTTTCAGACTGACAGTCAGCTCACTCCTTCACACGCAAACCTCTGCCATGACCTAAACACACACACATACACCAATTGGTGCTGTGACCAAATATCACGGCATTAGTAATTTTACATTATGGTAACAATAAATAATACAATATAGTTGTTTGGCTGGAAATTCAAATAAAAATATGGTTTATATATTAATATTTACAAAAGCAAACCAAAAGATCAGGTTATATACTTGCAACACAAGTTAAAAACAAATGGCTCACAAAATGAATATATTGGAGGGAAAAACAGATAGTACCACTCTTAATAGTACATTTTGATTGGATGACCACACAGCTTATATACACATACCTATGACTTCTAACTGCACAAGTTGTATATTAAGTTGTGAAAGTTCTTCCTTGTTATATTTTGAGACATGTTACGCTTTTGTATTTTCGCATTATTTCATGTTTCTTTGTCGTACATGCGTAAATAACATGAAATAGTCCTGCCCAATGCCATATAAATGGTTGGTGGATTCTTTTCTAACTTTGCATGATATACTCACACAATTGAATACACATACACGTCAGCTCTGGTACTGTTCATCAACATAAGCACAGCTTTTGGGATCTTAGCTTACGAACAGCTCATTTCACAATTTAAACTGAGGCTACAGCCATTGATTCTTTGCCTTAGAAGGACAAATGACACGTGTATCATTTTGGCACAATCCATCTGTAGAGTGACATTGAGAGCTATTGTGATCAGCACTCAAGTCATGTGGAATTTCCTGTAAGATGGCCATTGTGACGTAAACCACCTTGAGAGTCAAAAGAACTGATTGAGTCATCGGCACTACAAAGTGAAGGGAGGTAAACTAAAGGAGATGGACTATTGTTTGAGAAGCGTGCACTGCTAGTTTGTTTGAAATGTTGAATGATATCATCCTCATCTGACATCAACCTGACAATTCATTCAATTTTTTTTTTTTTTATATAAGCACTTGAATGCTACAGATTTGCCATACCGGAAAACAGACAAGTTACAATTAGATAAAGATCTTGCATGCCTGCAGGCAAATCAGATTCTTATCACCTCCTCCACCTTTTCAGATGACAGAATTTCATGTTTTACTGCCAAAAGGCACCAGGCTACAAAACCCATTTTGGAACAGTTTTTCATGTCATCTTGTTAAGCTAAACTTGCATGCTCTTCTGTCACCTTCTGTGTCCTTTCCTTGACAGCTCTCAGCTGGCCCTGGCACCACATAAAAAAATAATAAAAAATAAGTCAAGTCAAGTCACATTTATTTATATAGCGCTTTTTACAATACAGATTGTTTCAAAGCAGCTTTACAGAGATAACAGGAAAATAATGTAACAAAGTTTGTTTCCAGAAGAAAATAGTGTCACAGTCCAGCCTAAGGAAGTTCAATGATGTTTAATTTTTGTTGTAAAAAAAAGTTAGTAATTTAGTTCATTTATATATATAGCCGCTCTGGAGAAAACCGTGATGTCATCGTCCAGCTCAGTTCAGTTCTCATATAATGGTGTCAATGCAGGCAGATCAATACTTATTGTTGAATATTAAATTAAATGTTAAATTGAATGTGCCCAACCAAGCAAGCCAAAAGCCAATGGCAACAAAGGCGAAAAAGGCGACATTGGCAAGGAACCAAAACTCCTTGGGAGAAAAAACCTTGGGAGAAACCAGGGTCAGTCAAGGGGCCAGTCCTCCTCTGGCCAACGAACCAACAGGGTATGATTATGATCAGAAGTCAGATTGGACTGGAAAATAAGGGGAGATGCCTCTGTATTAAAGTGAACTGGGTGTTCTTTACCTTTGTATGACTACAGTGTGATTGGGATCAGAGGTATTGACTTCTTTTCAGATGTTTCTTCTAAAATAACTTATGGAGAAAAAAAGCAAATGAGGCAATAGGGTATATGTCGAACGTCACATGACCAAACCGAAACCCTGCCTCATCGCATCCGCTTGTCAGATAAAGTGTTAACAGCAGTATGAACTGATGCTCACTTCAGCTAAGGTAATCAGCTAAACTACCTAGGTCACTTTGTTATTAGCGTTTTATTCTATTTAAATATCTAAACGTTAGAGTGAAGAAGAAAAATGAAAAAACTTTTAGATATCAATCTGCATATGCAAAGGGACCTTGGTTATGCTCATCTTTGCTCGCTCCTTTTAAGTTATCGAGTAAAACAGATAATTTTTTCACGAAGCACATACAAAAGACCAGAACCGGAAGCGATGCGATCTGTTTTACAGAATACAAAAGTTAAGTTGCACATAACCCTTATTGTTGATGCATAGTAAGACTATAGAGCTACACAATTAAAGGGATAGTTCACCCAAAAATGAAAACTCAACCTGAAGCCATCCTAGGTGTATATGACATTCTTCTTTCAGACAAATTCAATCGTAGTTATATAAAACAATGTCCTGGCTCTTCCAAGCTTTATAATGGGTATATTTTTTTGGAAGTCCCTCAAAGCGCATCCATCCATAATAAACACACAACGTGACACACAACGTAATGACGAACGCGGTTGCCCAGCCCTGTTTGTTTGAACAGCAAGAGACATCAAAGCTTATGCTACTCCTACGTCATACATCGCCAAGTGTTACTCTTTTGGCATAAGTCGACTTGCATCGGCCGTCTGCCGGAACTAGTCGATAAAGTTTTAAACATGGATATTTTTCTTACACGAACGCATCGCTTCACTTCAGAAGGCCTTTATTAACCCCCGGAGCCGTGTGGAGCACTTTTATCATGGATGGATGCGCTTTGATGGACTTAAAAATGACCCATTCACTCCCATTATAAAGCTTGGAAGTTAATATATATTTATTGTATTCGTCTAAAAGAAGAATGTCATATACACCTAGGATGGCTTCAGGGTGAGTAAATCATGGGCTAATTTTAATTTTTGGGTGAATTATCCCTTTAATGAGGATAGCATACAGTAGCCCAGACAATTTTGTTCTGGAAGAATTTGATGATAATAATGATGAGTTCATATACTGAAATCTTGACAAATCTGATCACAGTTTGTGAGGACCTCTTATGAATCTTCATAAGAGAAAAATCCAGAAAAGAAGATATGTTCGGAACCAAATAACGTTGGAGCACATAGATATCAATCGTATGGACGACAAAAACAGTGAGACATTTCTTAAATTATCTTTTTTTTTATGTTCCACAAAACAAAGAAAGTCATTCAGGTTTGGAACCACATGGGGTAAATTATGACAAATGGTGACAAATCTTTATTTCTGGGTGAACTAATCCTTTAAATGGTACCAACTATACATTGTTCATCCTTGTAACATTCTTCCTCCATTATAATTTCCACCCCAGGCTATCTTTGCACTGAAATTAGCCCTGTAATAAAAATCACACGTTTAATGAATGTTCTCTTTCCAAATTGGCATAGCGTGATCTCATTGCAGGAGATTTAGAGTCTCATAAAGTCAGACGGTAGCACAAAACGCCCACGCTTATGCTATAATTATTTTCTTTTTTTAATGAGAATATTATTCTCCTATCTGTCATACAGGATGCGCCTACACATCTGACAGATGACTAACCGCTCACCTGGAGTATAATTAAAATCCCTCCATTCTATTGAAGGCTTCTGAGAATGTATGAGGCATAAAGGGTCTTGTGACTCACAGCCAGTTAGGTAATATCAGCCTGTCTTGAATGAACAGGACAGTGGCGAAATCAAATCCAGATCCGTTCCAATAAGCTAAAAAAGCCTGGGGTGAAAAAAGCATCTAAAAAAAGCATACCGTTTCCAGACTGCAGGTGTGGATCCGGGGAAAAGTGGTTAAGTGAGTCAGAGGGGGAGCGAAAGAGTCTCAACAGGTGAGATTTCCAAAATTGGAATTATTCAATATTCATGTAGAAAGATGAAAAGAGGATGGAAAAACATGTTATATATTCTGTAACTGTGCTGTGAAGTAACTAAAAGTAGCAGCACTGATGTAGCTATTTTTAAATGTCACATTGCATTATTTTAAAATATGAGTACCTTGTAGACTGGAAAGATCACCAACACTCTCCAATTTAAATCTATCCATTAATGTCCTGTATGGACCACTGATCTAGAAAAGGACAGAGAAACACTTGCATGCCTGACCGCTCCTGGGCCGCTTAAACTCTTACATAAGCCTGATAATTGCACTTACACATGCACACACGCAATCCTTTTGTCTTCAGCCTGTGGCTACGACACAGGGGTTCATACAGTTCTCAATTAACCTAGAATGTGTTCACCCCTGTTTACCCAAAGGCTGCTCCAGTTTACCTGTGCTTTAAATTACAGGGTTTTGTGCTACAAATTTCCAAGAAAAACTACCTGTGGAGGTCCATGCAATTATGTTGAACGCTAACTCGCAGAGGTCATTCTTATTGCTTGTCTGAACTGGGTTTTGGGAACTCCTTTGAACTAGTGCTTTGATTGTACAAGTGTTAAACAAGTGGTGTGAAATCTTTCGGTGGATTCTGTGGAAGCATCACTATTATTATTATTATTGTAATAAATAAACTAGTGCTGTCAGTTAAACGCGTTATTAACGGCGTTAACGCAAACCCATTTTAACGGCGTCAATTTTTTTATTGCGAGATTAACGTTCTTTTTGGCCTAGCAAACTTTGTAGTTTTTTTTCACATGCTGTTGCAACAACTAGTAACGTTAGTAAAACTACAACACCACACTGGATCTAGCTAGACCGGAAGCAAAACAACAGGCACGCCGCACACACTTGTTTGGGCTTGTGAGCCGGCCGAAGAGTAGTAGTCTAACGTTACGTTTTGAGTGGATGGCGAGCGCGAGACGCCGAAATGGATGCCAATAAGATTCTGAATAGAAAGTTTACTTTTAAAAAGTTGCCAAATGGTTCCATTGACAAGACCAAAGTGATCTGTGTGTTTTGCCGTAGTGAACTGAGCGATCATCGCAGCACGTCCAGTCTGAAACACCACTTGATGGCCAAGCACACACACGGCTGATGCGAATTCTCTGATGCGATTATTTGCTCCAAGTGAGAATGTTAGTGTGAAATTGAACACTACAGTATAAGTCAATGTTGTTTTCAATTAAAAAAAACATGCGCACAAAGCAAGCCGATCCACTTTTCCATGTTGATCAGAGCATTAAAGGTGATCTAATTAACTTTTTTACCTTAACAGCTTCGGAGTCAGTGGAATGGTTATATTACTTATTTCGGGTTGAATGGTGGTGGTTTCGCACCCCCCTGGTGCCCGAGAGCAGAAAAAACTCACTTGCAACTTTGAGCCGGCGTGCCGCCGGCCTCGCCGTCAGGAAGTATCGCGTGATATCAGGTCTCGCGATGTAACGAATTGCTTGACGGCACTGCACACGTACACGCCCCCATTCAAGCACCGGCTAGCTATAAGCAAAGGGCAACGATAGATTGAGTTCTTCACATTTTCGTCATGGCTGAGCCTGTAAAAATTAAGCAGAAAGCTAGGAAATCTTTGTCGGAGGACCAAAGAAAGAGGAAACGGGAGACTGACCAAGCAAGAAGTCAGACTCGAGTAAATATCGGATCGGCTTTTTCAGAATGGCGAGAACTGAGAGAAACAGAAGCCTGCAAAACGGATGCTGACCTGGCCTTCTTGCTGTTGCACTTGTAAGTATCTTTGGAATAAACTGTGTTTAATATTTAAATTTCAAGTAATTGCAACCTCAGGATGTTTGCTATTGTCTGTAAAGGTTTTTATTATGATCGCTGTCTGTTACGGGCTTACTAGTACGCTAGATACTATAACTTTGATGTTAGCATTGTCATTAGAAAACACGTTTGATTTCTGTAGTTGTTTGGCCGTTCCTCTATCGGTTTTATTTGTGTAACTTAGTTCGCAAATAAATAGAGATCAAATTCTTCGTAGACATAACTGGTTTTGAAATAGCCGGTTCCTCTGCTCAGCTGGGTTGACAGCTGATCAGCTGGGTTGCTCGTGGCGAGGGGGAGGAACAACAGTTCGTTTTTACGACAGTGTGTTTGAAAGCATTTACTACCAGACGCTAGGGGGAGCTTCGTAGAGAAAAAACACTCAGGCTTGCCTGGTGTCCCTTTAAAATGAGGAAAAAAAAATAATGGGACAAAAAGAAATCAAGGGACATTTAGAATAGATAAAAATGTGCGATTAATTGCGAGTTAACTATGACATTAATGCGATTAATCGCGATTAAATATTTTAATCGTTTGACAGCACTAAAATAAACCCTTAAACACAAACACTGTTTGTGCTACAGACATGAAACAAACTACCTCAAATCTTTCTATCTATTCTATAACTGGATTTATGATGATCCTAGAAACCACCAATCAACCACCCACAAAACTTGTCATCACGACGCTAAACATAACATTTTTACAATCTACTCTTTCTGACTAGAAGGATGCCTCAGTAACTAGCAGCCAAACACTTAACATTTATGCATTTGGTAGACACTTTTATACCACTTTTAAGGTATACATTGACCCATGACCTTGCCAATGCTTGCACCTTGTCTACTGTTGGAGCTAAAGATATGCCCAAAAATTGGTCCTTTTCATAAACGCTTTCCTTAAACTTTTGTTCCAGAAGCACAAGTTTAAAATCAGTTTCTTCAATATAAATAGCTACATGAATCACAGATTCAAATACATTTCAAGAACAAAAGCTGCAGAAGATTCACAAACTGCAGTCTGTAACTATAATGGAGGTTGCTGGAGGTCCCTGATGGTCATGGAGGAGCCTAATGATTTACTATTTTACAGTAGGGAGCAGCTGCAATAAATTACGACAGCTCATAATTTATGCTTCATTACATCTAAATATTAAATTAAATGAGCAGTGCTGAATTCATTCAAGTGTGCATGCCAAGTGGGAGGCTTAGAGCGGATTATACATATATGTGTGTCGGTAAGAAGCAACTATTCTTGTTGCAGGGTTAGACTGCTCATCACAGCTTCTATATTTGTAGGTGACAATTGGGTGTTCAATTCTGAGCTCATCTAGAACTGATGAAATGCTGTATAATTATAACACAGAGCGGGAACCAGGTTTAGTCCACTAGATAAATCACTCACTCTCACTTTACCTCTCTCTCTCTAAAAACACATTATAAGTAAAAACTGTGATTATTTTTTGAAGTGATTAAAGATATAACTGCTCTAACAGACAACATGGCGCACTAGACAATCTCTTTAACACATTTCCAACATCCTTTTATCTAAATCAACTTAAAGTGCATTTTAGGTGTATGCGATTTGTATGTAACCTAATAATGACCTTGGATGTCATATGTTTTTTTATTACCGAAAGAGGCAGTTGTGTTTATATGCAGCTTTATTGTAGTTTACAAACTGAGATGCAATATGCCAACCAACTAAAGCAGCTGCAAAAGATATTTTTTGGAATATGACGCCTACATATATTACTGAAATAGTGTCCTGAGAAATCTGTGGCAGCGTTTGACTCTGTAAACAGTCATTCTGTTTGGTCTGATGTTGAAATCGTTTCTTACCTTGAACACAAAGAGGTAGAAGGGTTGACCATGGTGTGGACGGGGAATTGACCAATCATTTTGTGCCAACCTTAAAAGTTACTCAATGCAGTACTCAAACAAATTTTGTTTTCTTGCACTTTGAGTTTATGATGTGCAACAGATTTGCCGTCTCTATATATCTCATATATTTTTATTCAGATTGTTTTGTTTTCTTTACCTCCTCCCTCTTCTGTCAAGCTGTTTGATTTTAATCACAAGAGTTTGTATTTGATATGTGACATGGGTTAGTATCTAGCTACATGTATAACATTTTGGTACATTACAATATATGCTGTATGTGTTTAAGTGTGTTAATGTTTAGTTGTGTTTTTGCCCATGACTATGCATGTGTGTGTATGTGCGCGTGAGTCACACACATACACACACACACAAAGTGCATACAGTAACACACAGCCCATGTGAACCAGAAGAACAGGTCAGACAACTGTAGATAAAGGGGGACAACAGGAAACAAGGATGAGTCTTATGTGTTTAACTGCGGGCGGCAAGCTTAGCCAACACACAAAATCATCACTAAAACACTTAACACAAAACACGCATTTTCTTTTATTACGCGTTAGAATACCAGATGTCCTAATGCATACACCCGATTAAATAATAACTGACTTCAGATAAAATCAGACTCACATAAAAACAGAATTTTATGTAAAACATTTGGACTGTCAAAATAAACCTTATCATTTCCAATCAGTACAAACTAGCATTTCTCTCATCCAACTAAACAGTTCTAGAATCATGTTAACACGGTGTTCTTATTTGCACTTTGCAATCTTATCTCAAACCCTGCAGGTGATGCAATTGCTGCAGTTGCAATCATACCGGTACTTTTCCTTAAAGGTGCTGTGTGCAATTCCACTACTGTATTTTACTGTACAAACCCTTGACCAGTATTATCAAATGTAAGACATACTCATTCTTCAGAAAAAACATGTGCCAAAGCACTTATGTATACATGCAAACATATTGCAGAGCATTGTTTTAGTCCTATAAGACAAATATACATATGAAGACAAAAGAACATGCTGAAGGAGAAGGATTTTCAGAGCAAGTTGGAAAAAGAGCAGAGTAAGGATCAAGTGAGGCAGAGAACGAGAGTCTAGTTAATAATTTGTCAGCGACTGTGGTGGATCTAGCCAGCGTGTTGACAACGAGCCCAGTGTTCTCTGGATCCGCTGATGGAGATTAGAGCTGGACTCATCCAACCATTCACGGGGGGAGAGAGAGAAAGAGAGAGCAAGACGAACATGAGGGGTCTAGTGAGAGCGGGGTGGGGGGGTTTGGATGCAACACAAATGGAAGTTCAACAGAACAAGGCAGTGAGTCCACAGGGAATCAGGCTAGAACAGCATTCTGGGAGATCTCAGCACTAGCTTTCAGCACTCCTCGAAATGCTCACACACTGCTTCCAAATGCAACTGTGCACCTTCTCTGACGTTGGTAAACTGATGCTCTTTGGAACAGTTTCCTCATGCATTTGTTCTTTACTGAAAATACAATCCTACACACACCACAACAAGCAGTAAACCTAAGCAATAGCGGCAGCAGAACATTCTTACGCAAGCTGTAAAATCTCAGGCTTAAACTAGACACCGGGGAACAAACCAAACACACATGATGTTGACAGAGTAATTATCTGCTGATAGGACAAACAGACTCATAACCGGTCACATCTCCGTTCCCTGAACGCAGGTACATTTAACCCGTGATATCAGCTGTCCAAACACACTCTGCCTACAGAGAGTACCCTTGTACGGCCCCGAGGCCATCAGCGTCCACCCACGCATGTCTTTTTTGCCCTCTCTGTGCATATCCCTAGATCCATATGCCTCTATCACTCATTTCCTTAATCAGATTAAATGAACATATTCAGCTGATAAATGTGCATTAACCTTCTTTACCTTGTGTGTATATATGTTTGTTTATCGGAACAAACAGTAAGAGTATGCAGTTGTTAACCACTTTAATAAGCAGTACTCTTGAATATTGTGCAAGCAGGGCACATCAGGACGCATGCTAAGATGCATACTCACCCCATGTTCACTGCATGCAGTTTGCACTGTTCTGCCACCTAGTGGCTTCCTGTGGTGAAACAAGTGTGCGGTCCCAGATGATACGTGAAAGGTCAGTGCTTACGACCGTGTTAAAGGATTTGTATGCAAAATAGACATAATCTTTCAAAGAACATCCACATGCATTTTCTTTTTCACCATGTTAGCATGTTGGAAACTTTTTAAATGCCAATGGATGAATTAAAAGTCTGACTAAAGAAAGTGTAAGAGTATTCACTTCAAAAAGTGTTAAGAAACATGGTGTATGAGGGACAGCCTAGTTATCAAGGACCTGGGTTGATAACTAAAATTTGACGTGCAAGCCCTGAAAAGGGTTATATACCATTATTCTGTTGAAAAAGGCACTTAAAAGTATGACAATCATGAAAATGTTTTGACAAACTATGTTGACAAACTTCCTTTTTAAAAATAATTTTGAGGATACATGTTTTATCTCCCCCTATGATGCAAATTAATACTAATATGCACATTTTAGTGGCATATAAGGTACAAAAGTACCTTTTAAATTACTGCCACAATAACAACCTGTTGTACCACTAAAGCTACCAATGTTTTTTATGACAGTGAAGCGGACATGACAAAAAAAAAGTCATAAAACTACAATTTACAGTGTTCTTCGAGTCACTGACAGTCCAAGATGGTGTAGCTACTGTAGATGCTAAGATATTGTTCAGTTTTACTAAGTATGTAAGGGGGGGGGGGGGGGGGGGGGGGATATGTGTGTGTGTGTATGTGTGTGTGTGTGTGGGGGGGGGGGGGGGGGTTATAAAACTGTTATGAATTATAAAACTTCATAACAGTTTTAATGAATCAACTATAAACCTCCATGTTTAATGCAGCCTCAGAGCATAAAACAAACCGCAAATGTGCAGCTTCATAGTAACTCATCCAAACCCACACCTACGCTCACACCTGCTCATCAACACCTACGCATGCAGGAAGAGGGAAGGTGGAAGATCCACCTACGCATGTTTAAAGCACACCCATGCGGTGCACTCGAGGAAGGCCGTCCAAACATGCAGCTTCTTCTGCAACAGGGCAACATACAAATACCCCTATGCTCACGTCTACATCTCAACATCAAACCCAAAACAAACTGAAGGAGAAAAGTTGTTTTATATCATATGTTCCAGTCAGCGACCTTCTTATCTTTAAAAAAAAGAAAGCATATATGTGCAATATACGTACAAACTAAAGAAGAGAGAAAGCAAAAGTAAATGATCAAATGAAGCAAAAAGCTTTGAGGCAGATTCAAAACGGGATAGATGTTTGTGTGCCTTTACCGGTTGATGTCAAGATCTCCAGGGAGATAAAGACGTTTTTGTCCCTTTTTTCATTTTAGAGAAGACTTTGCTTACTAATCTTCAATTAAAACATCATTTAGACCTCTGCTGGTTAGTGACACAAGAGATATAATGGATTAAGGTCGGCAGAAGAGAGATTTTAAAATGTCATATCAAGTTGCAAGGGAGCTTTTGTTCCATTTCTATGTAACAGAAATATGTCTCTATCCAATAGATCTCTCAAATGTTTCTCATTTCAGTGAATTAACTATTTATGTCATTCATAATTGACAGATTAACTCAATTAACTGCTCATGTATTTACACTAGGCCAATCATAAAGATGAATCATCTGGATTCAATCCGTTCAACTACATTAATCCTGTTTGAGATTTACAAGATAATATATAAACAAAAACTAACACCAATGAAAATGTAAGAGAAAAATGATACGCACCCTACTCCAAATGTATGCAAAGCACTTGTAAACATGTGGCTAGGACGGGAATTCAATGTAAGTTCATCTTAACAACAGTCAAAATTGCATGCAAATATCTGACCGCTAGTTCTGACATTATACGCCTGATGTTACACTTATGCAAACCCCTTTAGCGCCCACAGTATTAAGTAGAGTATGTATGTGACTACATAACTTGCAAATGCAATAGACACGGAATAGAAATCCTTATTTTAATATTCAATAATATCCGTATGAGTTTAAGGGTATAGGTATCTTTAAAAAAATCATTCATTATTAAAATGGGTTGGTCATTAAGTCATTTAAAAAGTAATATAAATACTTCCTTAGTTCTTGCTGTCTTTCGATGTTTAATTCGCTATTCATGCATGGGCTATAATCCATCATGAAGCACTTTCTATCAAATCCACAAACAAATACTATGGAAATTTCTGTATGAATGCATTGTGCAAGTAACCACATTTCAATTGTTTATTCAACTTATTTTTTGTACCAGATCTCTTTTCTGTGCTTGTGTTCTCTCACAAAGTACACAAAGTGTTTCTGAACATACTGTACAAGTACTGTGACTGGGAAACAACACCCAGATTTCCTTTGACTCATATATTTTATTTAAGTACACAAACAATAACTTTCTTCCCGATGCATAAGAAACTCATCTGACCTTTGCTGCAAACAGATATTTAGTAGCTTTGCAGTAAAAAGCAGCAAGACAGCAGAATAAGCAAGTTTTTAAAAAAGTTTAACTTGATAGTGTCTTAAAAACACAGTGCTGAAAAAAAAACAATGAGATGAAATTCAACTGGAAAGGACCAGATTTTAACAAAATAGCACAGAGTGAACAACGCCTTATACAAAAAAAAAAAAAAAATTACTCTGCGAATTACCAATGTCATTTGAAACGTACTTGAACGTTGAGGTGAGACCAGAACATTTCCAAGTGAAGCCGGACTGAAACTTGATGTTGACCCTTAATTTACAAAGCAAAGCACCAACAAGCTGATCGCAGAAGTGTGGGGTGGGGCATATTACTCACGTCTAACCATCATAATCTCTCGCCACTGAGAGAATCACGACACATCAAAACTAAGAAGAGCCTAAGCAATACTTCCACTGAGGTCAGTCCAGCTATTTCACTTTCATTTATCAATTTCCATGATACATATCTTCATGCTTCCTGGATGGTTTACCCTCCAGAATGGCTAAGGAGTGGACACTTCTGGTGCTCTGTGGCATTCTGGGGTCTGGACTCAGCAAGAATCCATCATGGTTTGAGAACATCTCAACAAATCTTTTCAAATCCCCTGGAGATATTCTGATAGGAGGGCTTTTCCCCATTAACGAACTCACAAGCGAACTGAGCAAACGGGTGAAGCCTGACGATATTGAGTGCAACAGGTAAAATCTTTGAGAAAGCCATATTGATAGCCAAAATTTTAAAAAGCTTTTCTCCATGAAATCACCTTTAATCCTTCTGTTTTGGCAGTGTAAGCACATTTGGTCTGTCTCTCGCATTGGTGATGAAGTTCTCTGTGGATGAGATCAACTCTATAGAGGAACTTCTACCAGGAATCACACTAGGATTTGAGAGTTACGACTCATGCATGCAACCAGCCGTTGTCATGAGGCCTGTCCTCCAGCTTCTCACAAAGGAATCAACAGGGGAGCTGGACATCACCTGTAACTACACTGACTACAAGACTCGTGTTATAGCGATCATAGGCCCAAGCAACTCTGAGTTGGTCCCGGTCATTGGCAAGCTGATTGGGTTTTTTCTGATGCCATTGGTGAGTTGCCATTAAAAGCGTAAGAGGATGAAATTTCATTAAAAAAAAATTGGTTCTAACTTTTTAGTTCTAAAATTACCTTACCATATACAGTGAAAAACCAAAAATATATTCGTTAACATGAAATAAAAATAAACAATACTTTTACCACATTTATTATTCTAAGTCAATTGTAATTTCAATATTTACTAATACATTTTTAAAATCCATAAGTTGTATTTGTTAACATTTGTTGATGCACTGTGAACTAACATGAACAAACTATGAACAATTAGATTTTTACTAACATTAACAAAGATGAATAAATGCTTTAAAAATATATTGCTCATTGTTGGTTTAAAAAATAAATCATTTTTTGGGGGGGAAATATACATTTGTAGCAAATATAATGCATGTACTTTTACCTGATATATTGTTGGAATTGTTTTGAGCAATTTCATACTCAATCTGGGATGCTCTCTCTGTTTTTTCTTTATTTTAATTCCTGTTTTAATTTCTCTCTAATTGCCTGATCTTAGATCAGCTATGGTGCCACCAGCGACATGTTCAGTGACAAAGACACCTTCCCGTCCTTCATGCGCACAGTTCCCAGTGATCGCTGGCAGGTTGCGGCCATGGTGCAGCTTCTGAAAGAGTTTGGGTGGAACTGGGTGTCAGTAGTAGGTAGTGACGATGAATACGGACAGCAGGGTCAGCAGCAGTTTTCCAGCATGGCCAATGAGGAGTCCATCTGTGTGGCATATCAGGGTTTGATTCCTATATACAGTAATCCAGAGCCAATGATAAAAGAGATTCTCAATCGTATTGTGGACGCCAAAGTGGGGGTGGTGGTTGTTTTCTCTCTCCCCAAGCCAGCCAGAGACTTCTTCATAGAGGTAAAAAAAAAACTTTAAAAGGGCCATGTTGTGCAAAAAATATCTGATCTTTTGAAGTACAGGAGTTTGCAATGCTATAAAATTATACTGTAGATTCAGAACTTTACATTTTCTGGCCAAACCAAAGAAGACCATTCAATTAGAAGTTGCAAAAGAGCCTCGTTCCAAAATTGTTGGATTCCCAAATACATTAACATGACACCAAGCATAACTAATTTGATAGAGGCTTTATTTTATTGCTATCCCTTCAAAAAGAAGCACAAAGCTGTTCTTCCTCTTTGGTGAAACAAGCTGCCAACCTCACATCACAACTTTCAAGAAACAGCTAAAACACTGCTTACCAAATCTACAACCATAAACAAGAGCACTTACTTTAAAACTCGCATTGTGCACTACAAATTTTGCTCACTGTTCTAACAAATTGCTTGTGATTTGAATATCTGCTAAATTAATAAATGTAAATTAAAGTATGGGGCTGTTACTCATTTCGCATGCTAAGAGGACGTTCACATAAACATTTAGGGGTTGTTCAAACAACATGTTTTCTATTTAAGAGTGTAAGATGCAGGACAGTGGAATGGGGGGGGGGGGGGGGGGGGGGGATGCAAGGTCTTTCTTGAGGCATGTTTAAACTACAGTAAATTGAGCACTGCCGTTTTTAGGACGCTGTGTCACGAGATGCAAGACATCCATCTAGGGCATGTTTAAAACCATGAAAAGCAGTGCAGAGGAATGCAAAGATGTATTCTGTTTCTGTGTGAACAGCCCCTTAAGCCTTTTTAGGGATACTCCACTTTTTTTGGAAATAGGCTCATTCTACAACTCCCCCAGAGTTAAACAGTTGCGTTTTACCGTTTTCGAATCCATTCAGCCGATCTCCGGGTCTGGCGGTACCACTTTTAGCATAGCTTAGCATAGATCATTGAATCGGACAGGACCATTAGCATCTCTCTCAAAAAAATGACCAAAGAGTTTCGATATTTTTCCTATTTAAAACTTGACTCTTCTGTAGTTACATCGTGTACTAAGACCGACGGAAAATGTAAAGTTGCGATTTTCTAGGCTGATATGGCTAGGAACTATACTCTCATTCCTGCGTAATAATCAAGAAACTGATATGAGAATGATATGAGAATGACAAGAGAATGATGTGACGCAGCGCCTGAAAATAGTCCCCAGCTCGGTAACTTCCAATGTGACCGGGACTAAGTTTGTCTAACCTATTAGACCTATTTTCAGGCACTGCGTCATATCATTACGCCTGCTGGACTCATGGTACGGCAGCAAAGTTTCTTGATTATTATGCAGGAATGAGAGTATAGTTCATAGCCATATCAGCCTAGAAAATCGCAAATTTTAATTTTCCGTCGGTCTTAGTACATGATGTAACTACAGAAGAGTCAAGTTTTAAATAGGACAAATATCAAAACTCTTTGGTCATTTTTTTGAGAGAGATGCTAATGGTCTTGTCCGATTCAATGATCTATGCTAAGCTATGCTAAAAGTGGTACCGCCAGACCCGGAGATCGGCTGAATGGATTCGTAAAACTCAACTGTTTAACTCTGGGGGAGTTGTAAAATGAGCCCATTTCCCCCAAAAAGTGGAGTATCCCTTTAAACTTAAGGCTCAAAAAGAGAGTAGAAAATGGTCACAAAACTAAATTATGAAACTATATAGGTGCCGGAAATATTATATGTGGACTTCAGGGAAAAATATTAATATGTAATTCTTGTTCTCTATTTTATTCACTTCTTTATATTCTGAATAAGCATACAGGTTTTGGTGATTCTAAATGTTCTTGTCATCACTACCCGACCAGGTAATCAAACGAAACATAACAGCCGTCTGGGTGGCAAGCACTGGATGGTCTCTGAACGACGGTGTATCCAACCTGCCCGGCATCAACAGAATAGGCACAGTCCTGGCGTTTGCAGACATCACCAGACCTCTTGACCTATTCACTCCCTATATCCGTGAGCTCTTCAAAAAAATGGAGGAGACACAAATCCCCCAGGAGCCTGATACAGAAACCTCCCCTCTGGACAACCCTTGCCCAAGCTGCAGCTCCCTAAGCCAAGCCAACGTGAGCATGGTAGAGATAAAACTTGTGCAGTGGTCAGCTTTCAGTGTGTATACTGCCATCTACTGTGTTGCATACGCACTGCATGACTTGCTTGGATGTAATGCCACCCACTGTGCTCTAAATCCCAAGACTGACAAAGTCTATCCATGGCAGGTAATCACACACAAGCATCTCTGTCTGTAAATCTGCTTGTTTTAGCCTACAAGATTAAGAGTATACTAATAGAACAATATATGATCTTTCCTACAGCTGTTAAAGAAACTACAAAAAGTGTCTGTAGATCTAGAGGGAGTCAATTTTCAGTTTGATAAAGAGGGTAATCCCAATTTTGGCTATGATGTTATGCAATGGATCTTTAATGACACCACTGTGCACTTTGATGGAATTGGATACTTTTATCAGAACCTCACAATTGATGAAGGAGACATAAAATGGCACACGAAAAATGGAAAGGTATGAATGGGACAAATATTTGTATTGTAATTTAAATGGCTTCATATAACTTGTTTTACTACCAGTCAATAGTTTTGACACACTTTCTCATGATCTTAAATGCTTACAATTAGTTTTATAGACTAATAATAATATATAATGCTTATATATGAATTTCTTTCAAATGTTTTTGAAACATTTTACTGTTATTTTAACTATTATTCTAAAATATGTAAAATTGTAATAATTGAGTAGGTGTGTCCAAACTCTAGTGTACATCACAGAGCCTGCAGCTCTTGACAAATGGTCTCTGTAATAGGTGCCAATGTCCACTTGCTCCTCAGACTGTGGGATAGGACAAGTGCGCAGAGTTAAAGGCTTCCACTCCTGCTGTTTCGACTGCATTGACTGCAAGGAGGGAACGTTCCTAAACAGCACAGGTGCGCGACTACTAGGGTCTGAAATGAACTTTTCCATTAAGGGCCAATATTTTCCCACAGGAATTTATTTCCAAGAACATTTAAGAATGTTTATTCCATGGTCTGGGACTGGGTGAATACTCGATTCTGATTGGCTGCAGGGTGTCCATTAAAAAGTGATAGAGGACACCTAGTAAAGGAGTTCTGGTGAAACTGACTGTTTACCGTTCGAAATTAATAAATAAATGCTCTGGCTACATCAGCTGTGAGTAACCATAGCAACCGGCAGTCAAAGTATCTATACGGACTATAAATCGAGCGGACTATAAATATCTCCGGTTGCTAAATAAACCGTCAGGCGTAACCAGGGAAACCAAGTTATTGTTTGTAAAAACTTTAGATTTTGATTGTAAAACTAATTAAAATATAAACTAATGTTTTAAAAATGTGTTATTTGGCAGTGACCATGGTATAAGCGGGTTAATGCCCGACGAGGTGTCCATTGTCAGGTATTAATGGACTTTGGCTGAGGAAACCGTTCATGCCGTCGTCAATTAATACCTGACAATGGACACCTCGTCGGGCATTAACCCTTACTTAACAATGCTTAATTCTGTTCAAATGTGGAATAATCCCATAATGTTATGAGATTAGAGCATTTTTAATTATCCTACATAAATTCTAATGCATTTTTGCCCCTAGCCCATTCATTTCAGACCCTGTTTTCAAGTCATTCTAAACAATCCTAATAGGGCTGTTAATATTTCCTCTTAACATACTTGCTTTATCTAGCATGCCTGTAGCAAATAGAAAAAGCATGCATTTATGAGCTCTTTGTCATTAGATGTTGACTGACCTTAATCTGCCTTCTCTTTTGATTGGAAGATGACATCCAGTGTAGATCATGTCCCAATGGCCAGTGGTCCACCCTACGAAGCACAAGCTGTGTCTATCCCATCTATACCTACCTGGCCTGGAGCAACCATGAGTCAATCGGACTCATTCTGGGAGGAATTTTGGTGCTAGCATCACATGTATTGGTAGGGGCTGTATTTTTCATGCACAGAGGAACTCCACTGGTGAAAACTGCAGGTGGACCGTTGAGTGGCCTTGCTCTGTTGAGCCTAGTGGGAGAATGTATAAGCCTGGTGCTGTTCCTGGGTCAGCCGGGAGACGTCATGTGCCGTCTGCAGCAGCCACTAAGCGCCTTTTTTCCCACTGTGGCCCTCTCTGTCATTCTGACCGTTTCCCTTCAGGTGATCTTTAAAAAAAATTAAAAGCCATTTTCACTTAAAGGGATACTCCACTTTTTTTGGAAATAGGCTCATTTTACAACTCCCCCAGAGTTAAACAGTTGAGTCTTACCGTTTTCGAATCCATTCAGCCGATCTCCGGGTCTGGCGGTACCACTTTTAGCATAGCTTAGCATAGATCATTGAATCGGACAGGACCATTAGCATCTCTCTCAAAAAAATGACCAAAGAGTTTCAATATTTTTCCTATTTAAAACTTGACTCTTCTGTAGTTACATCGTGTACTAAGACCGACGGAAAATGTAAAGTTGCGTACCATGAGTGATGATAATGATATGTCGCAGCGCCTGAAAATAGTCCCCAGCTCAGTAACTTCCAACGTGACCGGGACTAAGTTTGTCTAACCTATTAGACCTATTTTCAGGCGCTGCGTCATATCATTACGCCTGCTGGACTCATGGTACGGCAGCAAAGTTTCTTGATTATTACGCAGGAATGAGAGTATAGTTCCTAGCCATATCAGCCTAGAAAATCGCAACTTTACATTTTCCGTCGGTCTTAGTACACGATATAACTACAGAAGAGTCAAGTTTTAAATAGGAAAAATATCGAAACTCTTTGGTCATTTTTTTTAGAGAGATGCTAATGGTCCTGTCCGATTCAATGATCTATGCTAAGCTATGCTAAAAGTGGTACCGCCAGACCCGGATTCGGCTGAATGGATTCGAAAACGGTAAAACTCAACTGTTTAACTCTGGGGGAGTTGTAAAATGAGCCTATTTCCAAAAAAAGTGGAGTATCCCTTTAATCCAATAGAATAAATCATAAAAAAATTATGTAATAACATGTAATTGCAATATTGATACAATTTAAATGTACTTGATCTGTACTTCACAATGCACAATTGTGTGATAAGTCATCACTTGAGGTTCAGGTGCTCAAATAAAACCAAATAGAACCACTGTATTAAAACAAGAAATGCAACAAAAACATAATAAAACAATCTACTGCCATCTTTTACTTACCAGATTGTGTGCGTCACAGAGTTCCCTGAAAAGTCTCCCGATCACCTGGAGAACCTACGAGGACGAGGAAGCTGGTTTGTGATTCTGGGATGCTGCGGGCTCCAAGCGGGACTGTGCGGTTGGTACGCCCGAGAAGGTCCCTCCCTGACCCAATACGTGGCCAGTTTGGAGGTGAACTATGTCCAAACTTTTCTGCGTTGTCCAGTGGAGCCCATGTTAAACTTCGGCTTGATGCTCGGTTTCAATGTTCTTCTGGCACTGATGTCATTTATGTCCACCTTCATGGCTCTAAAGCCGCCAGGACAGTATAACCTGGCCAGAGATATCACCATCTCCACCTTGATTTACTGTGTAATGTGGGTGATGTTCATACCCATCTACACAAGTCTAAATGATAAAGAGAAGTCTATTGCTCAAGTAGGAGTAAGTTTACTTAGTAACATGGGGCTGGTAGCGGCCTATTTCTTCCCTAAATGCCACCTGTTGGTCAAACACCCAGAACTCAACACAGATGATCACTTTCGTACATTTTTAGAAGGGGTCCCACCAACACCACCTGAAGAAAGCTAAAAACAATTGCTAAATTATTAATATTATTATTATTGGGCTCTATGGTATACCTGATTACGATTGGTCAATCGCTGTAGTTTGTGGTCTAATATTTTTGTATAATGATCCTTTCTTAGTTCTCACTTCAAAAATGTCTACGTCAATCAATATTTTAAAGGTCCCATGACATGAAAATTTCACTTTTAGGTTTTTTAACATTAATATGAGTTCCCCTAGCCTGCCTATGGTCTCCCAGTGGCTAGACATTTTGATAGGTGTAAACCAAGCCCTGGGTATTTTTGAGAAAATGAAAGCTCAGACGGGCGAATCTAGAAATCTTCCCTTTATGTCGTCATAAGGGGAAAGGTTACCTCCCCTTTCTCTTCTTTGCCCGCAAAAAGAATTTGGCCCGCCCATGAGAAAATGATGTTGGTTTATCCTCGAGAGACATCATGGCTTGCAAACGAGCGAAGCATGGCAGTTGCTCAGTGTTTGGATGTACAAATAAACACAAAAGTATTTTTTTAGTCCTTTATCTGAGCCTCTGAAGAGCCAGTGGGTTATGTGAATTTCTGATGTGTAATTGTTCAAGTTCAGACAGATAATCTTTCTCTCAAAGTCGTTCAATACTGTTTATGCATAAGCAAATCAAGCCAGTGACTAAAATATCAACTTCACATCGTTTCTCTTGGTAGGATGAAAATAATCTTATTTAAACTGTGATTAAAATATATACAGAAAGCGATCAAAGAACAATCCCTTTCCATTCGCCCAAGCTGTCAATCACACAGCGCGAGTTTTTCTGGACACTTGCCAAAACTCGTTATGAAATCAATCAATGACGCTGTTACGCTACACAGCGAAGCTCTTACTGTACTTATCTCATGTTTGCATTGGTGAAATCATTAGTGAGTGCAGAAACTGCGTTGCAATGATAAGATCTTCATTCACGCGATCAACAAACTGTCATCTGCTCAATGCTCATCACTGCAACCTTTTATGTGATGGGAATAGATCTAAATACTTAAAAAACTTCTCACGATTCATTAATCCCGATAGCTGTAATAGTAAAAGTATTCGAGAGAGTTCCACATGTAATGCTAGCTATTCCATATGTAAGCATGTCAGCATGTCAGCCAATCACAGCAGTGGGCGTTTACACTGAAGTCTCACAGCAGACACGCCCCTTCAAACAGAGCGTTCAAATCAGAGGCTAAAATCAGGTTAGGAAAAATGCCTTTTATTTCTAAATTATTAAAAATGTTGATCTTAAAAACATACTAACACCCAGGAAACATTATAAAATAATAAAATAATCCATGTCATGGGACCTTTAATTTATCTGGTAACAGTACGCAGTCATCTGCTATAATAATAGCATTATGTTTTATTATATATACAGTTAGGAAAATAAGTATTTGAACACCCTGCTATTTTGCAAGTTCTCCCACTTGGAAATCATGGAGGGGTCTGAAATTGTCATCGTAGGTGCATGTCCACTGTGAGAGACATAATCAAAAAAAAATAATCAAAAATCACAATATATGATTTTTTAACTATTTATTTGTATGATACAGCTGCAAATAAGTATTTGAACACCTGTCTATCAGCTAGAATTCTGACCCTCAAAGACCTGTTAGTCTGCCTTTAAAATGTCCACCTCCACTCCATTTATTATCCTAAATTAGATGCACCTGTTTGAGGTCGTTAGCTGCATAAAGACACCTGTCCACCCCATACAATCAGTAAGAATCCAACTACTAACGTGGCCAAGACCAAAGAGCTGTCCAAAGACACTAGAGACAAAATTGTACACCTCCACAAGGCTGGAAAGGGCTACGGGGAAATTGCCAAGCAGCTTGGTGAAAAAAGGTCCACTGTTGGAGCAATCATTAGAAAATGGAAGAAGCTAAACATGACTGTCAATCTCCCTCGGACTGGGGCTCCATGCAAGATCTCACCTCGTGGGGTCTCAATGATCCTAAGAAAGGTGAGAAATCAGCCCAGAACTACACGGGAGAAGCTGGTCAATGACCTGAAAAGAGCTGGGACCACCGTTTCCAAGGTTACTGTTGGTAATACACTAAGACGTCATGGTTTGAAATCATGCATGGCACGGAAGGTTCCCCTGCTTAAACCAGCACATGTCAAGGCCCGTCTTAAGTTTGCCAACGACCATTTGGATGATCCAGAGGAGTCATGGGAGAAAGTCATGTGGTCAGATGAGACCAAAATAGAACTTTTTGGTCATAATTCCACTAACTGTGTTTGGAGGAAGAAGAATGATGAGTACCATCCCAAGAACACCATCCCTACTGTGAAGCATGGGGGTGGTAGCATCATGCTTTGGGGGTGTTTTTCTGCACATGGGACAGGGCGACTGCACTGTATTAAGGAGAGGATGACCGGGGCCATGTATTGTGAGATTTTGGGGAACAACCTCCTTCCCTCAGTTAGAGCATTGAAGATGGGTCGAGGCTGGCTCTGTAAGAAGCATATCAAGGTTCTGGCGTGGCCTAGCCAGTCTCCAGACCTAAACCCAATAGAGAATCTTTGGAGGGAGCTCAAACTCCGTGTTTCTCAGCGACAGCCCAGAAACCTGACTGATCTAGAGAAGATCTGTGTGGAGGAGTGGGCCAAAATCCCTCCTGCAGTGTGTGCAAACCTGGTGAAAAACTACAGGAAACGTTTGACCTCTGTAATTGCAAAAAAAGGCTACTTTACCAAATATTAACATTGATTTTCTCAGGTGTTCAAATACTTATTTGCAGCTGTATCATACAAATAAATAGTTAAAAAAATCATACATTGTGATTTCTGGATTTTTTTTTTTTAGATTATGTCTCTCACAGTGGACATGCACCTACGATGACAATTTCAGACCCCTCCATGATTTCTAAGTGGGAGAACTTGCAAAATAGCAGGGTGTTCAAATACTTATTTTCCTCACTGTATATATATATATATATATATATATATATATATATTTAAAAATACTGGACATTCAATTTTGCAATACAATGACTTTTAATAAAATAAATGGAAAATAATTATTGTCAAATAGTTCAGATTATTTGTTATTTCTTGTATGACTTCTGATCCTTTCAAATGCTTCTTTTGAATTAAAAACTAAAAATAAATAAATCGGAAACGAAAGTCTCTTCCTTTCATTGGTCTCGTGTTTGTGAGAAACAGCGCCCTCTGTAGATCGTTTTTCCTTAGAGACAGTTACTAACAACTTTGTCCAAAGAGGAGGAATAAGACGTGTCAAATAAAACCACCTGAAGAGCAGGGATGGGCAGTATTTCAGATACATGTATTTAAAATACGTATTTGAAATACAAAATACTATTTTGTATTTTAAAGCCTTTGGAAAAAATTAAATGTAATTTGTATTTAAATACATTTAAGATGAGTATTTTTGTATTTTCAAAACACATAAAATACTTTTTGCCAGTCAACCTCTTTATCAGGGTACTGATTTTGTGCATCAACTAGTTCAGACATTCACTAGCTCAGCATTGGATCAGCGATTTTTTCTTTTCTTTTTTTCTTTTCTTTTTTTATAAGGTGAGAATGTCATGATCAATTCTACTTGTTGATTAAAGTTAAAATGGTGCATTATTCACTTCAGTTAACATGAAAGAATAAAATAAAGAATAGTTGATTTTTATCAACCAGCTTGTCAATTGTGTTTAAAGCATTACTGCATGTTAGGGCTGGGTGATATGACACTACATATCATAGCGATGATATAAAGTTTGAATTGATGGAACTTTTTCTAAATCGTTTACATAGATGGGCCTATTTGTGGGGTAAGCAAATTTATCCGTGCAGCTTTTAGTGGGCAGGAATTACTGGAAAAAGAATCACTGATGAATGATACTCCACAAAAATCTTCAGCTTTCAGTTTTATTGTACATAAAAAATAATAATCAAAAAGGGATAAATAGTGTCAAATGAATCTAAATTAATTCTAATAAATTTTAGATACACTTTCTAATTTAATAAACTTATAGAAACAAATAAACTTTACATAAACTAAACAAAATTACTTAAAAAGCATTGGACTTCCTGCAAAACTCAAAAGAGTTTGAAATTCTGTTTATTCTGTGGATTCAAAACTGATATTGAGAATTGTGAAACCATGGGATTGTTACTGTGAAGTAAAATTTAGATTTTGGTCATATCGCACATCCATATTATTTGCTAGATAGCAGAAAAGGTTCCCACAGTTTTACATACAGTATGAATTTTTTTATAGTGTTCACCACAAGTAATAGACTACATTGTAACCTGAAATAAGTATATAAGTGGCTGCTATTATGCATAAGTTTATTTGTGCAACACCTAATATTTTGATACGAAGGTACATCACGTAATCAAACATATCAGACCATATAGTAGAAAATATAGAAATTATTTAAAAAAATCAATAACATGTAAAGAGTAATGCAAAATAAAAGAATGATGATTACATTAATACTATCAATGACTAGAGAATTCATAAAGAAGATATTAATAAGATTCATAAAACGGAATAATTAATTAAATCAATAAAAAACCCAATCAAAAGAATACATTGAATATATTTGAAGGCAAATAATTTCACATAGGCCTACACCACTTGTAATTTGTCATTTCTTTTGCAAAATCATGAGTAGCTGCATTTGAAGCAGAATACAGCATTAAAAATAGTGTAACTGATGCAGCGAGAGGAGGATGATCAGTATGTAGATTGCGAGGGCAGTGAGGCCGATGCCGAGAGAGACATGGTTCAGGATCAATGTCGTTCTGGAGGACCTGGTCGCTAAATCTTGCTGTCCAGCCATGTTAGCATTTCGAGTCTGCAAAAAACAATGTCAATGCATGTTTTATTTCATACTAAAAATCTCTTGTAATTTCATAGATCATTGCTTTTGATGCCTCCAAATGCAAATCCAAAGTTATCCAGAGCTGTAACCCTAATTATCCTGTAATCTCTGGTGTTAAAGGAGAATCCAGCTGTCTGATAATGAGAATAATTAATAAATGTTGTGTCTGTGGTAGGGCAGCGGCTGATCAGATGCGCACTGCAAACGGAGTGGCCTCTGGTCCTGCGCTGTGCACACTCAGTGTCAGTGTGAGAGGGGGAGTGGCCTCTGGTCCTGCGCTGTGCACACTCAGTGTCAGTGTGAGAGGGGGAGTGGCCTCTGGTCCTGCGCTGTGCACACTCAGTGTCAGTGTGAGAGGGGGAGTGGCCTCTGGTCCTGCGCTGTGCACACTCAGTGTCAGTGTGAGAGGGGGAGTGGCCTCTGGTCCTGCGCTGTGCTCACTCAGTGTCAGTGTAAGAGGGGGAGTGGCCTCTGGTCCTGCGCTGTGCACACTCAGTGTCAGTGTGAGAGGGGGAGTGGCCTCTGGTCCTGCGCTGTGCTCACTCAGTATCAGTGTGAGAGGGGGAGTGGCCTCTGGTCCTGCGCTGTGCACACTCAGTGTCAGTGTGAGAGGGGGAGTGGCCTCTGGTCCTGCGCTGTGCACACTCAGTGTCAGTGTGAGAGGGGGAGTGGCCTCTGGTCCTGCGCTATGCTCACTCAGTGTCAGTGTGAGAGGGGGAGTGGCCTCTGGTCCTGCGCTGTGCTCACTCAGTGTCAGTGTGAGAGGGGGAGTGGCCTCTGGTCCTGCGTTGTGCACACTCAGTGTCAGTGTGAGAGGGGGAGTGGCCTCTGGTCCTGCGCTGTGCTCACTCAGTGTCAGTGTGAGAGGGGGAGTGGCCTCTGGTCCTGCGCTGTGCACACTCAGTGTCAGTGTGAGAGGGGGAGTGGCCTCTGGTCCTGCGCTGTGCTCACTCAGTGTCAGTGTGAGAGGGGGAGTGGCCTCTGGTCCTGCACTGTGCTCACTCAGTGTCAGTGTGAGAGGGGGAGTGGCCTCTGGTCCAGCGCTGTGCACACTCAGTGTCAGTGTGAGAGGGGGAGTGGCCTCTGGTCCTGCGCTGTGCACACTGTCACTGTCAGTGTGAGAGGGGGAGTGGCCTCTGGTCCTGCGCTGTGCTCACTCAGTGTCAGTGTGAGAGGGTTGAGTGGCCTCTGGTCCTGCGCTGTGCACACTCAGTGTCAGTGTGAGAGGGGGAGTGGCCTCTGGTCCTGCGCTGTGCACACTCAGTGTCAGTGTGAGAGGGGGAGTGGCCTCTGGTCCTGCGCTGTGCACACTGTCACTGTCAGTGTGAGAGGGGGAGTGGCCTCTGGTCCTGCGCTGTGCTCACTCAGTGTCAGTGTGAGAGGGTTGAGTGGCCTCTGGTCCTGCGCTGTGCACACTCAGTGTCAGTGTGAGAGGGGGAGTGGCCTCTGGTCCTGCGCTGTGCACACTCAGTGTCAGTGTGAGAGGGGGAGTGGCCTCTGGTCCTGCACTGTGCTCACTCAGTGTCAGTGTGAGAGGGGGAGTGGCCTCTGGTCCTGCGCTGTGCTCACTCAGTGTCAGTGTGAGAGGGGGAGTGGCCTCTGGTCCAGCGCTGTGCTCACTCAGTGTCAGTGTGAGAGGGGGAGTGGCCTCTGGTCCTGCGCTGTGCTCACTCAGTGTCAGTGTGAGAGGGGGAGTGGCCTCTGGTCCTGTGCTGTGCTCACTCAGTGTCAGTGTGAGAGGGGGAGTGGCCTCTGGTCCTGCGCTGTGCTCACTCAGTGTCAGTGTGAGAGGGGGAGTGGCCAGTGGCTAGAGCGGCCAAAGCCTATGTGTGCTTCTTATACCGATATATCTAATGATATCTTTTGCATTTCTAATCCAAACAACGTCAAACTTGGCACTGCACTTACTCATGCCTGTAGCAAGACACCTGTCAAGTTTGAAAACGGTTCAAGAGATATTCGAATAACAGACAGACAGACAGACACACAGTCATTTATAGATAGATAATTAACAGCTGACTAAGTTTTCCATTTATTGACATGATATGGTTAGATTCAGATGGGAAATATCATAGCAATATTAAGTAGGGTGTCCACCTTAGAGATAATCTCCATATTCATAATGAAACCATCACATTTTAATGTTACAGCTGTAAATCTATATTTAATTATTATGGGATCTCATTCAATGCTTTCAGAATCTTTACTTTTTAAAATAAATATCATTACAGCATGCTTTCATAATTTAGCCCTGGGACCGGGTTTAGTTACCCATCCCTAATGACATCATTGCAGGAAACGTTGAGTTTCAGCTGTAATATGACTGGTTTCCTGGCATTCGGTTAGTAGATAGTAAAAAAAAAAATTTAGAGTTTATGCAAATATCACTGCATCACAACAACATGTTCACAAAGAAGATCAACTCAATAAAACACTTTATCATCACATTCTATAAAGTGTTAAATTGTGTAAAAGTGCATTATCTCAAGCTATATTTATATGTTTTATACATTCTACCAGACAAAGTAAGTCTTTAAAGGATTAGTTCACCCAAAAAATAAATTTCTGTCTTCATTTTGTCTTCAGTTGTTCCAAACCTGTATGAGTTTTTGCTGAACACAAAAGAAGATATTTTAAAGAATGTTGGGAATCAGACAGTTGACAGCACCCATTGACTTCCATAGTATGGAAAAAAAAATACTATGGAAGTCAATGGGTGCCGTCAACTGTCTGATTCCCAACATTCTTTAAAATATCTTCTTTTGTGTTCAACTGAAGAAATGATACAGGTTTGGAACAACATGAGAGTGAGTAAATGATAACAGAATTTTTGGGTGAACTATCCCTTTTACTTGCAACACCCTTGACATGGTTTTTATTCATTTGTAAATATTTTCAGATAGTGTTCATGCTAATGCATTTAAGTCATTATATTACAGTTTACTGTTAAAAACAATAAAAAACAACTTTTTGCCAGTAAATTCCTGTAAATTCTACGGTACATTTTTGCAGTGATATCTCAAGCTATATATGATGTGAGAGCGAAAACTTACAGAGATAGAGAAGATGACGGCAGCGATTCCCAGTGGGAAACAACAACACAGCAGAGTAAAGATGGAGTAGCACAAGTAATCCGGCACATTAACAGGCGCTGGTGCGGAGGTCATGAACACAGTGGGCTGAACCGTGACCCCGGTGTGAACTGGACCTTGTGGATATATAGACATGCCTGGCAAAGGCTGACCCATGGTCTGCAATGGATCCTGCTCATCTGGAGCGCCACTGAATGAGGGGTTTATTGTCCCGATTGTTGGTCCTTGATTGTACATTTCTTCTCTTGTACTCGTGATCTCTTCGGTTTCGTGCTTCTTGCTGGTGAATCTGCCGTCTTGTGTTTTCATGAACCTTGTCCTCTGATGGTGATGGAGATTTATAGGACTGTAATGGGAGATGGTTTACAGCTTTTTAGAGGAGGTTCAGTCAGTGGAGATTAAGTGTGATAATTGCTTCATTTTTTTTAGGGATGGTTCACCCAAAAATAAAACTCATTACTCATTAACAAACTCATTAAAAGTCATTACTCACCCTCAAGTTGTTTCAAAGTGTATGAGTCTCTTTGTTCTGTTGAACTGTATGAACAGTTTGTTCTGCTGAACACGGATGGAGATGTTCTGAAGAGTGTTGGTATAGACACCCATGACTTCAAGAATTCAAGTTATTCTTGTCTAGCAACAGTCTCTTGATTCCTGATCATCCATCTGGGTGGGAACAGCTTGTGTCGGGAGGGCCGCGACCGCCTGGATTTCCTTCGGGAAATAAAGCGCGACCTGGCTATAGCTGCACTGGTCTGACGAAATAAAGAAATTATTTTTGTATCTCTCTCTACACACACTGTATAATCTCTTTCACACCGTGAAAACTACAAGAAATAAAAAACATATATTCAAAATACGCATTTCTCAGTCCTTTACAAGTCTCTCGTGCCAATGTCCGATGATATGCAAGTGAATGTTGCAACAGAAATACGACAAATCCAATCAACATCATGAATAGCACATCACATTGTGCAGGTAAAGTAATATAAAACAACATTATAAACATTATGAAATATATAAAGGTAAATTACCGTGTGCGCCTCTCAAACCATGCAGATTAGGCAATTCTTTTTCAGCTTTGATGTGAAAAAACAACAACTATATGTATAACCTATACCATATAGCAACCGCATAGCAACACCATAGCAACCACCCAAAACACCTTACCAACCACCCAGAACACCATAGCAACCACCCAGGATACCCTAGCAACCACCTAGCAACACCATACCAACCACCCAGAATACCCTAGCAACCACCCAGAACACCTTGGCAACCCACTAGAAACACCCTAGCAACCGAGTGCCAAGTTTTGCCACTGCAAGCACCACTCATATTTTCTTTTAAAAAAAAAAAGAAAGAAAAAAAGGTTTGTGATCTGGTACTCTTATCAAACAAGGCCTGACTAGTAAGTCATTTGAATTTAAGGAGGTAAAGGTTTCAATGTTCTTCTGGCACTGATGTCATTTATGTCCACCTTCATGGCTCTAAAGCCGCCAGGACAGTATAACCTGGCCAGAGATATCACCATCTCCACCTTGATTTACTGTGTAATGTGGGTGATGTTCTTCCCCATCTACACAAGTCTAAATGATAAAGAGAAGTCTATTGCTCAAGTAGGAGTAAGTTTACTTAGTAACATGGGGCTGGTAGCGGCCTATTTCTTCCCTAAATGCCACCTGTTGGTCAAACACCCAGAACTCAACACAGATGATCACTTTCGTACATTTTTAGAAGGGGTCCCACCAACACCACCTGAAGAAAGCTAAAAACAATTGCTGAATTATTAATATTATTATTATTGGGCTCTATGGTATACCTGATTACGATTGGTCAATCGCTGTAGTTTGTGGTCTAATATTTTTGTATAATGATCCTTTCTTAGTTCTCACTTAAAAAAATTCAACGTCAATCAATATTTTAATTTATCTGGTAAGCAGTATGCAGTCATCTGCTATAATAATAGAATTATGTTTTATTTTATATATGTGTGTGTGTATATATATATATATATATATATATATATATATGTACTGGACATTCAATTTTGCAATACAATGACTTTTAATAAAATAAATGGAAAATAATTATTGTCAAATAGTTCAGATTATTTGTTATTTCTTGTATTACTTCTGATCCTTTCAAATGCTTCTTTTGAATTAAAAACAAAAAAATAAATAAATCCGAAACGAAAGTCTTTTCCTTTCATTGGTCTCGTGTTTGTGAGAAACAGCGCCCTCTGTAGATCGTTTTTCCTTAGAGACAGTTACTAACAACTTTGTCCAAAAAGGAGGAAGACGTGTCAAATAAAACCACCTGAAGAGTGATACCAGTACAAGGTAAAATAAGTCTTTATTTGCCTCAACATATTCTACTGTTATCAGAGGCAGTGATCACTAATAAAACAAAGCTGTATGTCAAACCTATAAGTTATACATTATATGCAAAACACTGAGAATGTTTAAATGTTTAAACAAGTGAATAGAATGTTTTAAGAACGTTTTTCATAATCTTAGAAAAACATTAAGAGAACGTTTATATAACGGGAGAATTGAACGTTCTATTAACGTTCCTATAACCAAGTAAGAACGTTAATACAATGTTTGTATAAAGGGAGAATTTAACGTTCTATTAACGTTTTTAATAACGTTTCTATAACTAAGAAACAACGTTAATACAACGTCTAAAAAATTGGACGTTTTGAACGTTCCTAGAACATTCAGAAATAACGTTTTTATAACTTAATGGGAACGTTATGGAAACGTTCTTATAACATAAAATTGTTAGCTGGGTAGCCTAAGTATCATTATTTAAATGTATAATATATTTTTGATCAAAGCTTGACTAGTCGTTGGCTACGTTATCTTCTTGATTAACGTTACATAGCATCATCATGTCAGATTAATATAATTTTAATTAATACATAAATATAAATGTTAAAACGGTGTTGGGGGGGGGGGGGGGGGCAGTTTACGGTTGTCTGAGTAGAAACATTTATAGTAAACAAATACTGCGGTAAGTTACTACTAGTACTATGGAACGTAAATGATTGAGATAACATGGAACATTAATACGTTATGCATTCTGGAACTGAATGATTACCTATTCTATTCATCTTTGATATGGTATTTACCTGCTACTCCAAGGTCCTCCAAAAAGTATTACCAAAGTAACGTTACAAGCCCAAAAGCATAGTACTGGTTAACAACACAGCAGTATAAATAGTGTGTACGTTATGCACTATATATTTATACTGCTGTGTTGTGTTAGAAACGATGCATCACTCACAAAAGTATTGAGGGAAAATCAGACGTCAATCGCATTCACCGTTGAATATTCGTCTTTTTCGTTGTCCTCTTCTTCATCTTAGTTCAGATATTCATCCATAAACTCTTCATTCGTTTTTAAGGGCCCTTGTCGGTACACGATCCGTTCCACCTGCACGATCCGTACACGCATGCGCGTAATTACGTAGTAGAAAACGTCACGGTTTTCCTACACTATCGGAACCATGCATGCGATGGCACAACTTGCGGCATATTTGTGTAACGTTGTATTGTGTTTAACATTTCACAGCGGGTCTATTTTGATGCTTTTAAATGTAGCTTACGCTATGCATTACGATGTGTTTACGTGGTTGCCAATCCAAAAATAATAAAGGAGTTGTGAGTTGTTACATTAACATACATGATCAGTTTCCTCCATAGGCTACTCTCCTTTGCGATTCACTGCTGTATGGTTTTAGGCTTAACTTGCCGTGTTTTGGTCTGAGGTCAGTAGTATTGTCAAAGACGGTTTGTGTCGTTTTTTTATTATTAAAAGCTGCTAATATTAGTTAACTTTTAAGTTGAGTAATTTTGTATTAGTATGGTATGGGTCTATATAATCTAAATGAGGAAAATGATCCCTTCAATGTTGTTTACAGAAGACAATAAGGAACATAATATGCATTTCTGCCTAGACAATCTGCACTTACATGAAGAAAGAACTACGTGGAACAGATCGTGCAGTGTCGTAAATCGTCGCAAAACAGAATTATCATTTGCGCATGTGCGTTTTCTACTGCGTCTACTACGCATGCGTGAAACGGATCGTGCAGGTGGAACGGATCGTGTACCGACAGCCCTTTCACACCTGAAAGTCCGCACCAAGGTCCGAACCAAAGTTCATGTTTTGATACATTGTATACATTTGGTTAGTTTTGGTTTGGTTTCACATTGCAATTATGCGAGCGCACTAAAGAACTTTTCATGACGTACTTGCGTCCTGTCGTCATCATCTACATGGCTGCATATTGACATTGATTGGTTTGTAAACGGACAAGCGTCTGACGTCAGCGTGTTGTCAATTCGGCGGGTAACTTTGACAAGAATGAATGAACAGACGCATATTATCGTTGCCACTATGCTGTTATTATTACGGCATTACTCCCTCCAGCACCAACTATACTCGACGCTAGTTCAAATTCGCCAAATGAACGTCCTCGTTGTGCAAACAAATCATCGCCGGTAGGATGCAGGACAAATGTGTGCGTGTGTGTGTGCGCGCGCGCGCGAATCAGTTGGAAGAAACGCTGTGGGCAGGACTGACAGATCTGCACATAAATATTCTTCTTCAGTTGTTTATGCTACGCGGGAACCACCGGAACTTCCTGTAAATGGTCCGAAAGTCCGAACCATACAGAAAATGCTTTCACACTAGAAACGAACCAAACCTTTGAACAGTTTGATCCGGACCGAGACCACCTCTTTTCGTCGGACCAAATTTCGTCTGTTTGGTCCGGACCGTGGTCCGGGGGAGGTTTCACACCTGTAATTTTGATTCTGACCAAACTGAAAAGTCCGAAAGTCCGGACCAAACAAGTTAGGTGTGAAAGGGCCCAAACATATTTCCATATTTAATTTCTTGAAACGCCTCTGGATTTGACGAATCGATTGCTACTCGCGCCGAAGAGGCTGTGCGCAGTGCGCATGACCCGTTGCTATCACGTTTTTGGGCAAATTATATCATTTTACAATGTCAACGAATCAAATCTTTAATGTTTTTTAAAATGTTTTACGTACTTTTAACGTAATATATGCACCATATTATTTTATATTCTCTGTGACTGTATAATAAATAATATGATACACATCATATCATTTTCTATGTAAACAATGTTATATACACCCAGTATTTTAAAGGGTTTTGGAGAGTTTAGTTGTTGGCAAAAAATAATAATAATAATTTTTTATAAATCATATAAGGAATTGGTGACCTTGGAGTTTTGCTGTTACTTAAGTTTTGTCTTTATTATTTATAATTCAAAGCTTTGTTTTGTTATGCACTGTTGTTAGCCCAGTGTTTTGTGACTATAGTCATCATCTTCATCATGCCTCGTGGAAGATCAGCAACCAGTGCCCTCTCTGACAGCAGTGACTTGGAATTTGATGGAATTGGTATGCAAATGAAACATTGTTATTGATAATTAAGATAATTATTAAGATAATTATGCAACCAGCTGTTTGTGTCCAGCTGAGACAGAGATTGAAAAACTGCAGAGACAGTTTCGTATAACGGAGGGGGATCGGCAGGCCTACAGCATCCAGTCACAGGAAAAGATTCGCAAACAGCGGTCAGTGCCACAAAACACTTTCAGGTTTTGGTTTATTAAAGGTATAGCGGAGGATGTTTTACTTCCTGGTGGGTAGTCTAAACTATTGGTCCTCCTAATTGTCAATCATTCTGGTGAATCAATCAAACTTTTCAAAAAGTGGAGAGGGCGGGTCTTATCTAAAATTTGGAAAGATCCTCCGCTATACCTTTAAGTATATTGGGTTAACTGACAATGACAAAATGTATCATACATAAAGTAAATATTATATTTATTCTAAAAAGTGTAAAAAAAAAAAAAAAAAACCTGCATTGTTTTTCTTTTAGGAGTAGGGTTAGGATTTGTCATTAGAAGCCTATCTAATGTGCTCATGATGTTTTACCCAGCAATGTTGCATTATTGCATTGTGTCTTGTATGGAATGTGTGTGTTTGAGCATATTTAGTTTGTTGTGTGTGCGTGTTTGTCCGCAGCCAGGAGATTTCTAAGCTGCGTGAGGAACAGGAGGAGTTGCTTTGTGTGCTCGAGTGCCAATCGCATAGAAAGAATGACAATCAGGACACTGAGAGTATCCAGACTCTGCTGGAGCAACGAAACACGCTGGAGGATCAACTAGAGAAGGAGAGACAGACCCAAACACAGATGGAACAGGAGGTGCATATGTGCCTAGTTATTAAACTTAGTCACATGATAACACACTGTTGGTGCTACAGATGTTTGTTTGCATGCATTCTGTTTACAGATCATGAATATGGAGAAAAGGCTGGTGGAAGTGAGAAGAGGAGAGGTCACGGCTTCCCAGAGTCACACGTCTCAGGCCCGCCAGACTCAGAAGGCCACACGCACCCTGGAGAACAAACTGGACCGGGTAAACAGAGAATCAAACATTTCACAGCATGCAGTTTCACTGACCACACAATTGACCTATGGCTAAGCCACGCCCCCAAACGCGATGAGCCAATCACAGTGCGCATAGCTAACCCAATACACTCGGACATTCTCTGCTTCCACGTCCATTGAAATGCATTGCAGTTAGTCAGTTTTCATTCGTTTCTATATGTTTTTTCTTGTCATTTTAAGTTTAAAATGGTCAAACGGTGTTCATGGGGTACATGCAACTCCGACACTAGGTATCCCGAGAGGCTGGGCGACGGTGTGTATTTTTTACCCTTTCCCAAGCCACATCTCAACCAAGATAAGTGTCTGCTCTGGATTAAGTTATGCGGTAGACCACAACATCAACTAAACGTGGATAAACAATACAATTATTAATATAACCCTCCAATGCATAGTTAAGGCCCTTTTGGTGACTTTGAGATGATATATAATCTTTCTGTCTCCAAAAATCATCAATTGCCTCCTGTGAAATGTCTCCTACTGTGACAGCTGTCACCGAATGTTGACTGTTTGTCCGAGTGAGTGGAGGGGGCGTGGCTTAGCCATAGGTCAATTGTGGGCACTTCACATGTAAATCAGTGTAGATTTAAGTGGCTGCCAAAATAAAGTGCAGACTGGACCAGACTGTGGCAAAACATTTGGCCATACAAAACTGTTAATTTGTTCCTTAGACAATGCTGAACTGGTGTGAGTAGCTACATTTATATGAAACCAAATAATGCCTCTGTAACAGGATCGATGACTCGATCGGACTGAAAAGCCTTAATTGAATCACCTCAATCGATCCATTTAAAATTTCGATTGGATTGGAAGGGGTGGTAAAGACCTGAAATTTTCCAAACAAATTTTTGGGGTGCTGAAGATGCTGAGATCATGTTGACAACATGAATATAATGCAGAATATTGATGGTCAAAAACATAGAAATGAAGACATTTTTAGGAAAAAAATCCTTAGCAATACGTCCATAGTAATATGTTTGGCATTTGACGTAAGTAGATTGAAACAGTGGCCAGAAATACACCTACTATATGCGAGTTCATCATTTGTGCTGTGCATTGGTGTATGTGAATAATGGCGGTAAAAATAACCATAATTCTTAGCAAATAATCAGAATAATGAAAATTGCAAATGAAAAGGGAAGAGAATTTTAACTTCTCCTTAAAAATGTTTCCCTTGTTGTCCCTGCAGGCTCTTATTCGCTTTAACGAACAGCTGACGAAGAACAGCCAGCTCAGAGAAGAGCTCGAGACACTCCGCATGGAACGCGTCCGGTTCCAGCAGCTGCATCGCAGACTGGAGAAGGTTAGGCATTCTGGGTGTTTAATGAGTGTGAGGGATGCAGTGATTGAACACAGTTCAAACAAGTGCTGTTGTCTTTCTTTCAGGTATTGCAAGATGTTCGTAAGGATATTGGTGAAGTTATCGACATGTCAACCACAGCTTATGATGTGAGGTAAGAGAGATACTTTGAGATTTTAAGTTGCTTCGCTTATATACAAAGTTCCTAGCCTGGAAATCCAGACATAAATCTAAAAGATGAATGGTCTGGCGTCGACTAATGAAACTCGGCCAGCTCGAGGGGCGGCACCAAGCATGCATTTGAAAATCTCACTGCACGCAATTGGATAACACTACGACCAATCACAACAATAAACCCCATACGCTTAGCTACCAGCGGAGCTAACTGGTAGATTATACTCTTACCGTATCCGGTCGGCAAAACAGCAAAAACGCCCTTCTTGCAAAGGAACGATTCGAGCGGCGTCTTCTGTTCCTGTTTTAGATAAAAAGCCAAGTCTAACTCGTTCATTGTAGCGGCCAAAGCCGTTTCAAACAACTGGTGTTCATCCATAACCATCTTGCAATGTTTACTAATGACTTCGCCGTCGCAGCGCTGTCGTCTTCAGTTTAGCTCGCCTCTGGCCCGCCTATATCAGATAACCCGATGTGATTGGTGCAGCTCAGATCGAGGGGCATATTTAATGAGCATCATTACTCGACACCAGAGTAGTAACAAAGTTCCCAAAATCATGAAAAACTTAGTTTTTTATTTATATCCAGTAATTTTTGTGCTTCTATTTCAATTTATAATGCAACATTTCTAATTATTTCAGCTTTTAAAATTTGTTTTAATAGTTTTTGTTTTAGAATTTAATCAGCGATAATAACCCTGCCTCCAATATAAACATAAGTCATAAATTAAATATTACTGGTTAATATTATTCTTACCCTCTCTTAAATGCAAAAAGGTTTCCCAACCACTTTTAACATTGAAAAATTGCACACCTCAATTATAATAAAGAGTTAATATTTTGTATGGGATTACACATTGCTCCACCCTCAATACGTGTTTTGGACATTTGTAGCCGGCTCTATTTATATGTGTGTATTTAAGAGAGGAGGCACAGACCAAAATTACCATGATGAAGGAGAAGGCGATAAAGGATTTTGCGCAGTACTCAGCTGAGATGAAGGAGCTGGAGAGAGTCATCGCTCATGAACGCCGACTCAAAGAGTTCATGACCACCAAGAGTAACGAGAGAACCGCCATGGATGATGGACAGGAAATGAGACGCAGACAAGGTCAGAGAGCAATATTTGTAACCAAGAATTGTTGTTGGTTAAATTGTGTGCACTACCGTTCAGAAGTCTGGGATCAGTAAGATAAAAAATAAATACAAAGTTCTGTCATGAAACTCTAGATGGCGCCGGCTGATAGGTCCTTAACTCTGTTCGCAATCACATCATTATCTATTGGGCACAGCTGATTGGTTCCTGGACATTGTCATATAGAGACAGAGCGTATTTAGGCCACGCCCACACCCAGGGGGAAAACAATCCAACCGTCTCCATTGACTTTGCATTGCGAGAGGCTGCCTCCTTGTCATTTCTTGCTTCTAACAAAAGACAGACAAATGCCTAAAAGCTGCTGTGTGACAAGGTGTACAGCAAACAAGCTAAAAAAAACAGAAATACGTTTTTATTAGCTCTCGACCTCAAAAAACGAGTGTTTAGTACATAAAAGTGGATACAGGCAGTTGAGACAGAGCGTCACGTGTCTCATTACTCTGAGAACTAACGTACGTCCGCTGGAGGAGACCGTAATCGGTAACACAGGATAGTTTATCTTACAGAAATATAATATATAAAACTGACATTTGGATATTTGACTCACCAGTGACCAAATGTTTAACTTACTGCACACGTGGTGTATTTTAGTGAATACTGAGTGTCAGGATCCCACAATTTACCCATTCGTTCCAGCCTGTATCCACTTTTATGTCCTCAAACGCTCGTTTTTTGGGGTCGACAGCTTATGAAAAATTATTTCTGGGTTTCTTAGTTTGTTTGCTGTACACCTTGTCACACAGCAGCTTTTAGGCATTATTCTATATTTTGTTAGAAGCAAGAAATGACAAGGAGGCAGCCTCTCGCAATGCAAAGTCAATGGAGACAGTTGGTTTGTTTTCCCCCTTGGTGGGCGTGGTCTTCAGATTATGACGCGTTGTGCTCTGTCTCTATCCATAACCATTTCCATGCCAAACACTCAGATATTTGTTATGAGGTATTTTAATTGAATGCATCTTTGCTGATTAAAAATATAATTTACTTTTTAAAAAATCTTGCTGATCCGAAACTTTTGTATACTCTATAACAGACTGATTGATTAATTGATTATAAATCTAACAATTTTATTGGCTGAAAAGTAACCAATGTGTGCTGATGGCAGAGATGAAGGAGCAGAGGAGGGCAGACGCCGGAGAGGAGACCTTTGACACTCTGGAGGAGGTTTTCCAGCGGATCAAGAGATTGACTGGGGAAGATAATTTGAAGATGTTGGTTACAAATTTCATTCAGGGTGAGCTTTATGTTTTCTGTTTTGTGCCAACAAATGATTGCAATGTGTTATGCTACAACTCTTTATGTGTTTTTTTAACAGTTGAGGACAAGAACTTTGCTCTTTTTAACTTTGTGAATGAACAGAACATGGAAGCTGAGAGACTGAGAGAGCAAATCCATCAGGTCAGTGTGAGAATCACAGAACTAGTCAAATAAAGACCCAAAACATACATATTGTTCGCAAGATGAACTGATCATTTAAAGGTCCCATGACATGAAAATTTCACTTTATGAGGTTTTTTAACATTAATATGAGTTCCCCTAAAATTACTTTAGTCATTTTAGTATTATTTATGTACTATTCTGGTATTTATATTATATAGTATAGTATTTATACTATAATATTCTATGTTTTAGTGAAGTTTCTTATGTGATTTTGTCATTTTTATTATATTTAGTTTTTTTCTGTTTAGCTTTATCTTCTTTTTATTTCATTTTTAGTAATTTTAGCAACTTCATTGTTCATTTAGCACAATTGTCAAAGCAACACTGAAGTTTTTTAAAGTTTAGTTTTTCGTCTAATATTTATTTTAATTAATTAATTTTAAACTTTATTTTACTTAATGAAAACAATTTTAATAGTTTTAGTTTTAGTTAATAAGAGCAACACTGAAAACACTTAAAGACCAAACAAAAGCCTGTGCCAACCTGGGCTAAATGAACATGCAACATGCATAATGTTATTCATATTCACATTTTAATACAGACACAACAGTAGGAATCCATTTTTTGTGTTGATTCTGTTCCAGATTGGAGAAGAGATGAAGCAGTTGCACATGAAAGGTGTCCAAAAGGAACAGGAAAATCAGGTGGCGTTAAAAGAGTTGATGGATCTAAAGCAAGAGTGTGAGACACGAGCTCAACGGTATGAAGCCCAGGCCGATGACATCAGCAAGATCCTTCATCAGATCAAAACAGGTACTAGTAAAATCACCCAAACACGTGTTAACATAACCACGTGGATAAACCCTAGAAGAATCAAAAATGATAACATTGTCACGTTATCGTCTTAGAAGAAGAATGATACTTACGTTTTTATACACAAAAGCTTATGTTGATGTCATTCTAGGGACAGAGAGTGTGTTCAATAAGATTGACTGCGACCGAACACTGGTGGCTGACATGCTGGGCTCTTCCTCTGGGATCAGAGACAGTAACATCATGACGTACCTCAGCCTGGTGGAGCAGAGGACCAGTGAACTGCTCACCATTCAAGCCTTCATTAATTCTAAGGTACAGAAAATACCAGAATGTTCCAACAGGTTATTTCATAGGCAGTGTCCGAAATCACCCCCTATAGCCTTAAATAGGGCACTATTTGAGTGGACATTTGGAGTGCACTCATTCAATTCCACAATGCACCGTGATAACGAGTGTACAACAGATGTATGCTCATGGCTAGAGAACAGAACACCCATGATGCACTGTGAATTCCCGTGTCTGACCAGAAGATGGCGCAGCAACTATTTTCCAAACTGCTGGTCCAATGTGGATACTATGGAAGTGCTTGTTTCCGCCACTGAATAATAAATAAATAATAGTAATTGCGACTTTTTATGTCACAATTCTGACTTTTTTTCTCACAATTGCAATATATCAAGTCAGAATTGTGACTTTTTTTTCTCAGAATTGCGAGATATGAAGTCAGAATTGTGAGAAATAAAGTCGCAATTGCGAGATATAAAGTCGCAATTCTGAGAAATAAAGTCGTAATTGCGAGATATAAAGTCGCAATTCTGAGAAATAAGGTCGTAATTGCGAGATATAAAGTCGCAATTCTGAGAAATAAAGTCGTAATTGGGAGATATAAAGTCAGAATTGCATGATATAAAGTCGCAATTGCATGTTATAAAGTCAGAATTGTGAGATATAAACTATTCTGAGGTAAAAAAAAACAACAACAAAAACAAGTCCGTCTTTTTTTCCCCTTGGAATTGGACTTTATATCTCCCAATTCTGAGAAAAGATGTCAGAATTGCGAGATATAAACTCGCAATTATGTGTTATAAAGTCAGAATTGCGTGATATAAAGTCGCAATTGCGAGAAAAAAAGTCAGAATTCTGACTTTATAAGACGCAATTGCGACTTTATAACACGCAATTCTGACTATATATCTCGCAATTGCGACTTTATTTCACGCAATTTTGACTTTATAACACGCAATTCTGACTTTATAACACGCAATTGCGACTTTATTTCACGCAATTCTGGCTTTATATCTCGCAATTCTGACTTTATAACACGCAATTCTGACTTTATAACACGCAATTCTGACTTTATATCTCGCAATTGCGACTTTATTTCACGCAATTTTGACTTTATATCTCGCAATTGCGACTTTATTTCACGCAATTCTGACTTTATATCTCGCAATTGTGAGATAAAAAGTCGCAATTATCTTTTAAAATGTTTTATTCTGTGGCAGAAACAATCTTCCATAGGATACAGAGTAATATCATACAGGTTTAAATTTCTTTTTAAATGATTATTAAATTGTTTAATTAAGGTTTATACATGACAGAGTTCTAGATTAATCTTTTCATCTTATTACTAGAGCAGTTTTAAATGCCTATTAAACATCAAGCACAAACGATGCAAAACGGCAGCCCTTCCGGCGCTCTCAGTGTCCGAATTCACTCACTCGTGTTCATTCACTCCTTCAACTCGACTATATTAGTGGAGTGATGTAGGGAATAGTGAATGAGGGTATAGGGGGCGATTTTAGACACTGCCATAGTGTTAAAGCAATTTTGTGCTGCTTAAACAACATTAAACAAGCAATACAAAGCCATGCGTTAGCTTAATTATTAATACTGGTTCTTATTATTAATATCAATAATTGTTTTCATGATTAATATTTTTGTTGAAACCATGATGCATTGTTTTAAGGATTCTTTGTTGAATAGAAGGATCAATGAACAGCATTAATTTGAAACAGAAATGTAATGTGTCCTTGCTTAATAAAAGTATTAATTTCTTCTTTTTTTAATCTTACTTAGGACCAAACTTTTGAATGATAGTATCACGGTTTCTACAAAAATATTATGCAACAAAAACTGTTTTCAACATTGAGAACAATCAGAAATGTCTCTTGAGCATCAAATCATCATATTAGAATGATTTCTGAAGGATCATGTGACACTGAAGACTGGAGTAATGATGCTGAAAGTACAGCTTTGATCACAGGAATAAATTACATTTTAAAAATATATTAAAATAGAAAACAGTGCTTTTAAATTGTAATAATATTTCACTGTTTTTACTGTATTTTTGATCAAATAAATGCATCCTTGATAAGAATAACAGACTTATTCGTTAAAATGTTTTACTTATTCTGAACTGCTGACCCGTGGTGTAACTGTAATGTAAATAAATAGGACCTGGAGAAGAGTTACGACCTGAAAGAGGTCGCTCAGTTCCTGCTGGGTCAGAAACCAGACATGCTGAGACACGCAGAGATCGTTCAGCCGCCCATTACCAGGTGAGAGAAGCTTCTCATACGGTATGTTGAGCTATAGACACACACAGTCTATGGAGATAAAACAAAAGTACACAAAATATGTGGAAATAATGACTTTATTTTGTTGATATATGCTCCTGGTCTTATTGTGCACGATTCAGGCATGATTATGAGGCCGAGGACTCTTCTCTCACAGATGAGGAGGATCGACCTTTGACCCACAAAGAACTCCATCAGCATGTTATGATGAGCAGTGTAAGGCACACAGAATAGCTCTTTCCCATTCTGATGTATTCATTAACTACGGTTTGCATTACAGTTACATGGTGTTTGTGGGTTTTCTGTCGCAGGTCGTGCGTAAAGACGAGTCTCTGCGTGCAGGAGGAGGCAAAGATGTGAAAACCCCTAAGAGCAGCACCATGTCTAGCAGCAGACAGCGTTCGCTGGAGCCTTAAAGGGATACTTCAGGATTTAGCATTAAGCTTTGCATTAGTAGAAAACCTGTAGTATTTTCGAATTACCGTGCTTTCCACCCTCATATCCCCCTGAGACGAGAGATTTATGTATTTTTTGTCTGGAAAAAAATCCTCCGATGATGCAAAAATCGTCATTTTGCGTCATCGGACGATTTTTGGGCCAGAGGCTAAAGACTACAGCCAGTAGGAGGAGCTGTCCCGCATGTTCCCGCCCATAGAGGGTGGGATCTCACTCACAGAATGTACACACAGTGTCAGCCATCTTTTTTTGGAGGCTAAGCTAGCAGGCTCTTGTTCTGTGGAGAAAGCTAAGTAGTAGGAGAAAGCTGAGTAGTAGGGGTTACCATCCTCTTTTTCCTGGACATGTCCGGCCGTCGAGATCGTCCAAAATGTCCGGGATTCGGCTTTTGCTTTCTGCAGTCGCCATTCATTGTTTACATGCACACCTTTTGTTTCAATCTAACTGAATTCATTCCGATTGGTGAATCTGAATGTAGTGTTTACATGAACGCTAAACAAGTGATCGGTTGATGTGCGTTTTAACATTGCTAAGAAAATTCCCGCTCCTCCGTGAGAGATACGAGACCGGTGCGTCTCAGTAATCACGCCACCGGCCTCGCGCCGTTCTCCCGCGGCCTCAGTCTCGTCCTGCTCGCCACAGTAAACATAATGAATGGCGACTGTAGAACGCAAAAGCCAAATCCCGGACATTTTGGGCGATCTCTAAATCCCGGGCAGACTCGTCACGGAGACTCACTAGTAGCCTAGCCTTGTTGTTTTAAACTGTGCTCTCTTACCGGTAGGCGTGGCTTGGGAGTGGCCTCCTAGGGCAGCGAAGCAAGTGCATTCTGGGAGTTGTTGTCTTTCATCCACATAAGCCAAAAATACATTTTCTGGCTTTTCTCAGTCTAGAAAGCTCCTAATTTCACATTTCTTCTACATAAATGACTCATTTTAAATACACATTCATCTTTCCAGAGGTGAAGTATCCCTTTAAGACACACTCTGGTCTTCTAATAAAAAAGTGAAATTGAAAATGATATATAGGCTGTAATTCTTTTTCAGCTCCATTCAAACATGCTTATCTACCTAGCTAGATTATACCTAGATCATTTATTCTGTCATTATGTACTCATTAACCCGTATGCTGTTCATGGAATAAATGTTAAGAGTTTGGAATAACATGAGGGTGAGTAAATAATGACAGAATTGTCATTTGATGAACAGTTCCTTACAACAAACAGAAGAGGGCAGAATTTAGCCAAAGTTAGTGAGTCAGTTAGATCACAGAACTCCCCAAATGCCCTCATATGTCTGTCATGTACAGTATATTTGAATAAATAAAAATAAATGTTTTCCCCCTGTACTCAATTCTTTGTTTTGTTAAATAATGCATCAAGTGGTCACATGTTTTGGTGTTTCCCATGTTTCTATTTAAAGAGTGACGGCAATAAAATTTTAGCAAAACAACAATTTCCAGGTATTGTGTTTTAAACTTTTATCAGACATCAGATCATTTTAGCAAATCTATTTTGGAGACTTTTTATCTCAATTACTATAATATGACAGATTGGGCATTATTTCAGCAACAAGGAACTTGAGGTCATGCTATATTCTGAATATAGTCAAAGGGTGCTTTTGGACACAACAACCAGGAGTTTTTAACCCTTTAAACCATAAGTACATATAAGTGCCATTCTAAGTACTTTGAAAGAAATGCTATTGACCAATCAGCATCAAAGACTGGAAATATGTGATTTGTAGTCTTTAATTAACATTTTAAATATTATAATTCTTTAATTCTTACTTCACATTTTACTCGTTAATTTTAGAAGCAGGGAAAACTGGAGGGTATGAAGATGTCATCACACACACATACATACATATACTATTTTATTATACATATTTTTGTGCTTATTCTCTACTAAATATTCTGTTTGTAGTATTAATTCGATGGGGGATATAAAGAAATACTTAACCCTTTAAGTATTTGTGTCTCTTTTGATGCCAGTGTGGCTTTAAATACGCTCTCTTCTTCGTTCTATGGAAACAAACTCGCACAGATAATGCATCAGACGCAACTCAAGATGGAAGTTTAGATGCTTTGAAATTCGACCCCTTTTTAACCCCCTCCATTTGCTGCAAAATGTTTTGTGCACACGGCCCACCGTGTAACCATGGCAACCATGTAACCCCCCCCCGCCCCCCCATCATCACTTCCTCATACTAGCAACCATCTATGCTAGCAACGGCTCTCTCTCGCCCACACTGCAAAGCAAGCAGCCAATCAGAGTACACGCTGACACCAAGAGAAACACTAACTACTACCAGGGTTGCCAAGTCCGCTGTTTACCCGCGAAATTGAGCCACTTCTCTAAACTGTTGTCCCCCAGGGTTAATTTTAACATATTGCATACATTATATTTGACTTAAATGCTTGTATTGAAATATTTCATATTTAACCAATGATAAAACTGTAAGATATTAAGTTTTGTGAAGTTTGGCCACTGGTAGATAGCCTTTGAGCTGTGTCTATGACCACTACTATAGTGGTTTTCATTTTATATAACATTGACTGTAAAATAAGTATTTTATTTATGGGAATGGCATAATTCGATTTTATTTTTATTTTATTTTTTTGGCATTTGGTAATTGGGATATTTTTTTAACGCAGACCTGGCAACCCTTACTACTACAACTTAGCCATTTACTATCACTTCTTATCTCATCCTTCCTCTGCTCTTTTTTCTTCCCAGGATGTATTATGTTCCTTCCTGTCTGTCTTACTTATTAATGCATTTGTAGTGTTTGCAAATGCAAGTAAACTTTGGTACATAACTGGTCCTGCACTGCTTGTTTTACAGACATAGATTCTCAAATTGTGAAGCTTTTTGAGGAAATGTTTTCCAAGTAATCAGACTAGGTGTGGGCAGCATAGTCTAAACCATGTTGTTTGTTTGTTTGTTTTATATGTTAATGTTTATATGTGATTTCTTGCTGACAGTGGATGTATTAATTGTCTTATTGTCTTATTGCTTTCAAACTATGTGCACTTTTATGGACATACAAAAAGGTGCACTCAAACACACCAGACGCGTTCATTCACCGTTATCTTCACCACCCAAACTGGCCCATATCCTGTTCATTTTTCTCTGTCTATCTTGACTCTCCAGCCCTTGTAAACACATCCTGTTAGTCATTTAAACACTCCTTTTTATCAAAAGGTTTTTCATTCTTGTCTGGCTACATCTGGTTTTTGATATATCACATGTGTTATTCTAAAGTGACATCTACCAAACAACTGAATTTTTGCATTTTTTCAAATGGTGGTCACTAGTTGCTTTGCATTGCTGTGCCGTTGCTAGGGTGTTGCTATGCAGATGCCAAGCCCTCTAAATGGTTTTTAGTGTGTTGCTATTCCGTTGCTAGTGGGTTCTACGTGGTTTCTAGAGTGTTGCTATGCAGATGCTAATCTCTTCTGAGTGGCTTTTCATGCGTTGCTACGTCGTTACTAAGGGATGTTGCTATACAGATGCCAGGCTCTTCTGAGTGTTTGTTAGTGTGGTGCTAGTCTGTTACTAGTGGGTTCTAAGTGGTTTCTAGAGTGTTGCTATGCAGATGTTAAGCTCTTCTGGATGGTTTTTAGTTGTTGCTATGTCATTGGTTTCTAAGTGGTTACTAGTGTATTGCTAAGCAGAATCTATGTTCTTCTGAGTGGTTTTTAGTTCTAAGCCATTGCGAGGGGGTTCTGGGTTGTTACTAGGTTGTTGCTATGCTGATGCTAATCTCTTCTGGGTGTTTTTAGTTTGTTACTCTGCCGTTACTAAGGTGTTGCTATGCATATGTTAAGCTATTCTGAGTGTTTTTATTGGATTGCTATGCCATTGCTTGGAGTTTCCCCAGACAGCAAGATAGTGTCGGCCCAGATCCGGCCCACATCTGGTACACATGGATTCCACACATACCAGATGTGGGCCGGATCAGGGCCGACACTATGTTGCTGTCTGGGTCCAATCTAGGGGGTTGCTAGGATGTTGCTATGCAAATGCTAAGCTCTTCTAAGTGGTTTTTAGTGCATTGCTATACTGTTGCTAGGGGTGTTTGAGTGGTTGCTAAGGCGTTGTTTTGCTGAGGCAAAGTGACTTACTAGCCCAAGAGGGGAAAAAATCAATCTGCAAGTTTCCAAAACTATGTTCACTTTTATGGACATACAAAAAGATGGATAAACAAAGTTTAACATTTTAAAAGATTTGAACCAACTAGAGAGACTCTAGACCCCAGGTTTTTGATTGAGTTCTAAAACTAAAACCATATTCACTGAATACTCTAAAGTTATAAACTTTATGAGGGTGCAATTATAGGTTACTTCCTTGTGGTATGTTCCTGAAGGCTGCGTTCTTTGCCGCCAGATCTTATGACTGATATTGTACTGTACTCTCTTTACACCTTTATAAGGTCCCCCCTCTCTCTCTTTCTCTCTCTCTCTCTCTGTTTATTTTTCTTGGCAGAATTCCAAGTATTTTCTTCCTTCTCTCAATCCACAAATTGCATTCCCAGAGGCCCTCCCCCGATTCTGATTGTGTTGTTAGGCAACCTAAGATCTTGCGCTGACCTGACCAATCAGGAGCTTTGTTTGTTTTTAAATGTGAGTTTTCTCAATTTTTTTATTTTTTATTCTAGTTCTAAAAAACATTTGCTTTTGCACCTATTTTTAGAACCTTTAGGACTGTGATGAAACACTAAATGCCCTCTTACAACGTGATTAAGGCAGAACTACTTTGATTATGTTAATGTGGTTTTGCTCATAATTAGAGTAAACATAATCACAGTGGAGTGCGCATTTTACACACAAAGATACGGGGTAATCAGATTTTTCCCACTCTGACCAAAGTACACATGCGCTAATGATGGATGACGTGTTACATTCATACACAGGTTTGAAAACATGAAACACGATTTGAACAAAGCCTAATTTTAATGGGTTCCAGCTGTCACCATACATGAAAGCTCTGTTGCTAGCTTTATTTGCATGATCCCATATCATTCATATGTGGGATATCATGTTGGTTTTAAGGTCCTATGAGGAGAAAAAAGCATTGAATGCCGGTTTAATAAGTTCTTAAACCGAACAGGTTACATTTGTTTAGTTTTGAATATGCCATCAGTTTCCTATCAATCACATGCCACTAGATGGTGATAATAACAGTCATGTGCGAAGAGTGTGGCGAGAACGAAAGCTGCTGTTGCTAGGTGATCCATCTGCATCTGTTCGTCATGTTACATGGCTGTTCATCACTAATGCTTGTGTGCGTTAATCTAGTAAATGACCACTTTTATTCTTCAGTAATATTTGTACTGAAAGAGCTTATTTGCTAGTTTATACCATTGACTATAGAGGTATAGTACAGCAGTATATTTTTTAAAAGATTATCCATGATTTGTCTTGTATGCTATACGTGTTTGGAAAATATATCAGGAATAAGGTAAACCCGGGTACAAGGATGTGTGAATCATAATTGCACCTCAAAATTAAGAAAACTATTAAAGCACTCTAAAAAATGCTTGTTTCACCCCATGTTTGGGTCAAATATGAACAAACCCAGTTGTTGGTTTAAAAATGTAATTAAATTATTTTTAATTAAAAAGTCCGTATTTGGCCCAAACATGGGTTGAAACAACCTAGCATTTTTTAGAGTGAATAATTATTATTATTATTTTATTTTTTTAATAATGAAGTTAATGATTAAAAATGAAGGTTATTTTATGATCTTTTTAGGATTTTTAGCATTGTGGTATTTTTGTGACATTCTCTCATTATATTCTACTAATTACATACCGTTTAAACTGTACAGTATTTACTTAGTATTCATTTATCCAGATTTAAAATAAATGTGTTAGAGAAATGGTAAGAATCACCATTTAAAATAACGGGAATGCATACAGTAATGAAAATGAATTATCATGCAAATATCATTCAAATGTTAATGGTCCTAAAAATCGGCTTCATTTGCTTTCTATAAAGCTTGAGTTGAGATTCTCATCAGCCTCAAGTTCTGACCTCTTTATGTTCTCAAAACAGCATCAATTCAAAACTTCTTGTTGATTAGACCTTTAAAACAGAAAACCGTGGCATGCATCTCTTGACTTCTCGATCTTCACCTCTGCTTCTGCAGTTGTTAAATGTTTTATAGGTACAGAAACAAGCTTCTCAGATGTGGAGGATCCTTCATGTCTAATCGGAGAGGCTGTTAAAACTGCCCATGAAATGGTTAACCAGAACCCAGCCCCCGAGAGCTCTAATTACTCTCATCCAGTCCTGTAAGGAAGTGTGTTTGCGAAAGATTACAGGAGCCCTTCTTGACCGTGCATGTGAAGGGTTTCGTTCTGCGCCCTCATTTGAGAAACCATGGTTGGTTTATCAATCACCATGAAACACCTCAGTGCATATTTAGATCCTGTTCCTTCTCGTCTGTCTTTGTTCTCCTCTCTGTCCCTGTTTCTACATCTCTGTCGATCTGCTGTCCCTCCCCCAGTCAGTCCGCCATGTTTCTGTCTCTTGTCTCATGCAGATGGTTCTTTGTTGAAGCCTCACAAAGGGGCTGAGGTCAGTGTGGCCTAAAACACACGCATAAACCCCATCACATCAACTTTAGCTGCTCCATGGCTCTCTGCTTGCATTGCCATTGATACTTTTGATGTTTGCTGAAGCTATAGCATCACTCAAGGTTTAAGCAAACTCTTGACCCTAACTAAACTTTGACGTTAAAGGAGAGATGTGCTATTACTTTTCAAAATGCCCGGACTGACATTGAAGGCTTGTCGAATAATCCAGTCTTTAAGTCTCTAAAAGGATCAACATGATAAAAACTTTGCTGAATATTCATCTGATTGATAGTTTATAGTAAGTAAAAGGCCTTTTGGTATGAATGTAAAAACGTCCACCTTCAGTTTGTGGTTCACGCGCCTTTTTGCTGTGAAATCTTTATTGATATTTAGTAAACGTAAGAATAGCTTTAATATTATTAGTAATATTTCATGATGAACACTTACTGGACTGAAGCTGCTTAGAAAAATCATGTAATAAAGTATGTAATAATCATGAAATTTTTCAAAAAAAAAAAAAAAAAACCTGTTAATTTATTAAAATGTCATCAGGCATTCACTGCATTATATGTTTTGCCTCCCACAAAAAAAAGCTTTGATTATAAAACTAAGCATTTAAATATTATCTTACTAAGACTAATATATAATAATATTTAAATGAATTTGATGTGAATATCTAGCCTGTTATAAAGATTTACATTACAAGCTTTCAATTTTATCTTACTTTTGGCATATTTTTTCTCAGTTTGAGTGTTTTTCTCATCGATGAGCTCCATATTCTCCTATAACATAGAATATGAGCATTAAAGCCTGATTCATAAATATGATTACCAAAAAACACATAGGCAAGCTTTTTAAAATGTTTTTTTCTAAAGCTTAAAAAATATATTTTTCTATTATTTCATAAATAGTTTCATGTTCATCTGACCCCAATCAGACACATTTAGAGACTATATAATATATAAGACATTGAAACTGATATTTTAAAGATATTGTTTATATAAGACTTGAAACTTTTCTTGAGGTCAAACTCAGATTGATAGATTGTCATGGAACAGACTATATATATATTGTTTTATTTTTTTATTTTTAAGATGGGCTATTTATATCTTGATATGCTTTCTTAAAAACACAGTGTTCGCTGGAAGCTAAAAAAAAAAATAGTGACGTCTGGATGAATAAGAGGATTTTCTGTGAACATTTTACAATGCAAAAATAGGGACAACTGACTAGTGAGGTTATAGGCAAACAAACACCATTTACATATTTCTTCAGAAAATGTAAACATTATCCGTTGTATAGCAAAGGGTACAGTAGAATGCATTGATGAAATGATTTGATATTGTATGTACAGTATGTGATGTTTGCACACTGGGCAATAACTTCTGAGCGGCTCTGACTGTATATAAAGACTTCTTTGTCCTCAAAAAGCGAATGTGTATATGGCAGCTCTTGAGGGTTACATTTAGGATTAGCTCAACACTGCGTCTGCCAGGGTTTCTCTGGAAAACTACATGTTTCAGTGAGCAAATCCTGCAGTTTGCAGATAATTTAATTGGTAAAGTACGGTTGTCTCTTTGTGTGTTTGAACTTGCATCCGTCCCAAATCAAATCCAATGGGAAAAATGTCAGCTGCAGCTTGAAGAAGCAAATGCTAATTTGCCATCTGGATTATTGGCCATTTGTTTAATTCCCTTGTGCAAGATCATCTGCTGCAAAAGAAACAGGATGGATGAAAGCTCACTGGTTACTTCTCGAACTGTAATGACATTGAAGGATGCAGAAACTGGATAACTGTTACCACACTAATAAGCGTTTAACATACATTAGGCATCCACATCATGTAGGAACATGACGACTTGGTTCCAGACCGCCTTCGTTTTGACGACGACCTGCTAAGACCTGCAGACCGCTGGAAACTGTCTACCGAGGAGTGGCTTCGCTGATGAGATCATCCTCCTGAAGCTCAGCCTCATCTAAGTGATCATCACAGGTAAGGAGGAATTAGATGGGAGGGATTTGCTTAGAAGACCCTCCCTGTGCCGAAAGAATGGAAATTTCCACTAGAGAAAGTAATCAAGTCTTGACCGTATAGGTTATTATGCAGCAGAATTGGTAAAACTGCATCTTTCATTCAGATTGAAATCAAGTGCTTAAACGCTATTGGTCAAAAGTTTGGATTTTTTTTTTTTATGTTTTTGAAAAAAGTATCTTCTGCTGCTCACCAAGTCTGAATTTGTTTAATTGAAAATACAGTAAAAGTAGTAATATTGTGAAATATAAATTTTTTGGTTTAATTTTTTTTTTCTGTCTGAATCTATTTTAAAATGTAATTTATTCCTGTGATCAAAGCTGAATTTTCAGCATCATTACTCCAGTCTTCAGTGTCACATGATCCTTCAGAAATCATTCTGATATGATGATTTGATGCTCAAGAAACATTTCTGATTGTTATTATCAATGTTAAAAACAGTTTTGCTGTTTCATGTTTTTGTGGAATCCTTGATACTTTTTTTTCAGGATTTTTTGATGAATAGAAAGTTTAAAAGAACAGCATTTATTTGAAATATTATAAATTACTGTATTTTCACTTTTGATCAATTCAATGCATCCTTGTTAAATAAAAGTAAAAATAATCTTGTTAAATAATCTTTCTTACCCCATTTCTAAATTTTAGTTTATCACAGTTTACACAAAAATATTAAGCAGAAAAAACTTCAACTTTGATTATATTAATAAATGTTTTAATAAATCAGCAATGATTTCTGAAGGATCATGTGACACTGAAGACTGCGTAATGATGCTGAATATTCAGCTTTGATCACAGGAATATATTACATTTTAAAATAGATTCACATAGAAAACAGTTATATTAAATTCTAATAATATTTCTCTGCTACTGTATGTTTCAAACATTTTTCAGCCTTGATGAGCAGAAGAGACTAATTTCATACACATTAAAAAAAAATCTTTATTAATCCAACGGTTTAGTCATTTGAACATCACCGAACCCATTTATCATGCAACTCATATTGTGCACTGCATGAATGATTCCATGTAGGTTATTGTAGAAATGTGTGCTATTATATTCAGACTATATGGTTTAGCCTAACAGGCAATAAAATGTGCACACAAAAAAAAAACATTACCTTAACTGCCCTTGCTCTGTAATTCATTCATCTACATCTTGTAGTCTTTGTTATGTTAACTGCCAGACCAGTGGACACACTTACTGGAGTACCCAGCATGCCTCATTGAGTGTCACTATTCAGGACGGGGGGCAAATTGGCCACATTCCACAGCATCATGCCCTATTAAAGCCTGTGCTTGGGTAGAGGACACAAAGGACTGACCCTGGAGTTTTACTGTGTGCACACAGAGGCTGAGCGAGGGACGCAAATAAAATTTGCTGGACAAAAGTGCAGGTTAAACGTGACCAAGTCTGATTGTAATTGATTTATGCAGATTATTTGATTCATTAATAGTGTGTGCTGAAAGTTCACAACGTTTCGTTTCCAACAAACTTGTCAATGTTTAAATATCTGTATACTGAAAAAATGCATTGGTTTGAATTGTTCACATGCAGATGCAAAACTGGCCATAATGCTCTTTTGGTCCTTTGGCGTTTGCTGATTTTCACCAGGTACACGCACAGGCATGAGAAAGCATTTCAGAGTGTTAAGGGTTACCGCTGTTCAAGACAAAAGCACACAGTTGGAGCACAGAGCCCTCCCTTGGATTCTTCCAATTACGGTGACCTTTTCTTCCCTAATCCTGACCCCTGATCTTTGACAAACCCCTCCTTCAAACATCCCCAAAGCCCTGAAATTCCAAGGGTCAGGTTGCAGCCTTTTGTCTCGAAAATTCAGGTGCATCTGCAAATTACTTCCCTCACTGACCTAAAGGGGAAGTCATGAACTCAGCGTTTAAAGACAGGAACCACAGACAAATGGGGTTTTCTGAGGTTACTGAACCTGGAGTTTGATCGTGTGCAACTGCCATTTCTGACTCAATAAAACCGGATAATTTGCTAACAACTAATGGCTGTAAAAGTCGGTACTTAAAAGTGCAGTAAGAGATTTCTGCGAAACGAATATATTGATATATGTCTGAAAAAACATATATTTAAAATCATCAAAACAAACACGGCCCTATACCCAAAAGGATCACTTAGTAATAGTAGTGCATCAGATAATAAAATGCCATACGCAACCCATATTATATCTAACATAGTGAAAATGGATATTCAAATGTAGGCAGGACTTGATTTTATTCATCTGGAATCAATTGTATTGTGAAAAGTGGGCAATGCCAGAAGGTTTCAGAGCGGTTGAGACGTAAGAGAGGTTTGTGACGTCATCTAAAGGAAAGTAGTAGGAAATGCAGAGGCGGAGCTTTTTTTTTTTTTTTTTTTTTTTTTTTTTTTTTGAATGACATGCACTGATTAAATGTGCATTAAGATCAGAAAAGATAGGGTGGATTTTGATTTCAACATGGATTTGACTAAAAACCGAGAAAGAACTGCATAAGAAAGAAAGAAAGAAAGAAAGAAAGAAAGAAAGAAAGAAAGAAAGAAAGAAAGAAAGAAAGAAAGAAAGAAAGAAAGAAAGAAAGAAAGAAAGAAAGAAAGAAAGAAAGAAAGTAACCATTCACACTGCATGAAAGAAAATGTGAGGATTAGAGGAACATGTTGGCTCTTTTCTTCTTCTTCCCATCTCTGGTTATTCCGAGGCTTTCCTTCATCAAAGCGCGCACTAAAAACCAGCAGGCAATCACTGGAATTGTTCCAGTATCCATGGAAACAAATCTAGCTCGTGGGCAGGCTGTGGGTATTCTAGAAGGAGGGGAAAAAAAACTACAGGAAATGACCTAACAAAGACTCTCTCCTCTCCGATTGCTCCCATTTTCCAGTTAGGGAATGAGTAATGCTTGGACAAGAAGTGTTTTCTTAAAAAAAAAAAAAAGAGAAAAAAAAAGGAAAATCGTCTGTTACTTGTCTGGATTTGTACGGCAGACACACCGTGGGCTTCCAGCAGCAGACGGCTGTTTCGGTGTGTGTTGCATATGGTCTTCATTTCCCCAATGAAAGAGCCTCTCTGTGCATGTGTTCCACTGAGGTTACGTCCAAGCGCAAACGAGGCCTTTATGAGATTGAATTAATTTTCTGTCCATCTTAAGAGTCTCCACCCACTCTGACAAACTGCCCAAATCCAAATCAATCCAAACACAAGCCCTTTAAAACCTCCTCAGATTAAAATTGCATGTAACACTTTCATCTCTAGGGCTAATTACATCTACCTCTCAATGTCAAGACTTTTGATAGTTGTACAGCTCTGTTTTGACAGGATTAATGTTCTGAGAGGCATTGCAGTTATTATAAAAATGTTTATTTCATATATGCATGCAGATGGGATTATGATCTGGGATTAGTGCTTGGATGCAGATATACATTTATATCATATAATTTTTTCTACTTGTTAAATTCACCGAGTGCAACATGGATCATTGTTGATCCTGGAACAACATTCCAATCAACCAATCAGATTTGAGGGACAAGTTTATGTAAATTTTAGGCTTACAACCAGGGTTACGTGCTTCTACATCAGTGTTATTCATCATCATTTCTCTCTGATTTTAGAGATAAATTGTAGGTAGGGTTAGATTTAGGGGAAAGGATAGGGACTTCATTTTTGGACAGGAATATTGTTCCAAGATCAACAAAATTTGGTGATCCAGGATCATGTCTTACTGAACTTTGCTTTGCTTGCACCAAGATGTGCTCAACCAATGGCATGAGTTTGTGGCAGGACTATCATTATTTCTGACCAATGGCATGGAGAGTGGTGCATCAAATGAAATTATTGATATTTTTACATTTTCATTTTACTTTGGATGGGAAAACAGTTGCACACTGTTATTTTAGAGGTTTTTTTTATTTATTTTTTTATTTTTTATTTCCACACAACATGAAAATAAGTATTCAACAAAGGTCAAAATCAATGAGAGGTATTTTGAAAATGTTATATCAGCAAAATATTAGAGGTTAGTTTTCATTGAAGAAAAGCAGTAATTTTTTTGTGTGCCAAAGTTGTCAAAATAAAATAAAAAATGACATGTTCTGATATAGTAAAATCACAAAGTTTACTTCTGCAAAACCTCACCTCCTCATGGAAAACTACGCTGAATGAAGCAGTCTCCGATTAAATGACTGTTTTCAGCTTCTCATTTACATTGGAGCCAAAGCTGAGGTTTAAATCAGTGGTCTAGTGCATAATACTCCATCTGATAAAACAAAGACTACATGCTGACCCCTCACACAGCACACCATAGGCCCACACCATCTGTGACCACCAAGTGGGCTTTGTTACCACGGTACGGCAGATCTGATGAGATTCAAATGGGGAGGGGGTCTTTATCTCTGTGTTCAAAAGAAAACCCTGATAAAAGTTCTGCCTTTATGGACATTTTCAACTTAAACTGTCCGAAGAAAGAGAAAAATAAGATTTCTAGTTCTTACTCCTTTTGAGGAATTACAGATGTGAGGCAGGGTTTGACTCGTTTGACCCCTTGAAAGGGGAACATTATTAACCACAACCGAACTCTGTTCCTTGTGCAACAGGTACTTTTCCTGTAACGGAGAAGCAAGATGACTGTGTGGCTTATCTGTTAAGCAATATCAGTTGGTTATCTCTGTGCTGAGATGTTTGATGGTGTGTGGAATAGTCGTGTTAGCATCTTAGTGTGACTTCTTCTCATTATGAATGAAACAGCTGCCTTGGTGCGTCTCCATCTGGGACACAATGGCCTCTGAATACAACATGCTAATGAAACTGTGGCTGTAAACAAAGCCCCCAAAGAAGCTTGAATTCATCTATGCAAGCTTGAAGGCAGGTTCCAACCACACAAAACAACTATCAAGAGATGACGTCGAAAGAAAGGTCAAGGAAAATAGAAAAAGATTTGTGCAGTTTGCAAAGAGAATGGGAATTAATGACAAACCAACACAAAATATAACTTCAAAATACACCATAGGAAGAAAAAGGTTAATTAACTTACTAATTAATTAGGCCTATATTATTGATAAACTTTCTTTTTTTGTTTTGTTTACTAACTGCATAAACACTTTGCACTCTCTTGAAATGTATATAGAGAATGGGCCCCTAAAATAAGGAACCAAAACAACAATGGTGCCAGAAATAGTTTGAATTTATCCTGACCTCGCGCTCAGTTAAAAGATATAATCTGTTAATATAAACGAACAACTATAATCCAATGAATTACATTGTTATTTTTTGGGGGGGATTTTTATTTATTTATAGGCCTATGCAAATGCAGCCTATACTATATATACTTTTTCACATTTCTTAATTGAAATATATGTATTTCTTATATCTCTAGGCTGGTCAAAAAACAAGAAAAGAGACAGATTCTTGAAATATGATATATATTTTTGTTGGTAATGCCACTGGTGCATGTTTTCCTCTGTATGTGTTTATAATGTTACATTTTGTCTCTCAATCTCTCTTATTTTATTTGTGAACCAACCTTTAGGCTACAAGACGATTTAATGTACTTGAATTCCTGAAGAGGTTCTATATGTTCGGTCTTTTCTGTCTGTTTATTGTTTGATACATTATAACAATAATAAAAAGTCAATTTCGACACTTAAAACAGTATTTTTAAAAGACCGGGTAAAGGGTAAAATTAAATATTCCACCAATAAGACAAGACGAGCGCATTACAAGTAGTACGAACGAAGGGGCGGGACTTTATGAAACAATTGACAGTGGCTTCTCCAATCAAATCGAAGAAAGGATTTACGTTGCTACGCCTCTGTCCAATCAGATGTCAGTGATGTTGCCGCTGCGCTCGACGCGCCTTTCAGTTCTCAGGTTCTGGCAGTTTTGATTCACTCTTCCTCCTCACGTCTGACCGTCTCCTACCTCATCCCACCACTTCTAACGCTTTTTTTCGGACATTTTCTTTAAAACATCTCTATAAACCACCATGGCTGATACCGCTGTTGACACGACCACCACCACCGAGGTCACCGCAAAGGTAAGTTACCCTTAAAAACCGATGTATTTGAGAAAAGTGGGGTTGTATGGAAATTAAAACAGAGAAAGAGGCAAAAAACCTCGGGGATTTATCAGCGGTAAATGTTTTTCTCAATGAAAAAATGTTAAATTAGTATAATTTGAACACCAGCATCATATTTCCCGTTTATTCGTGTTTCGCGCGGAGTCGTGTTTAAATTAACGGCTAAAAGAAAAACCACTACGAACGTTTAATTAAAGAATAAGTCGTACAAAATAAGGCAAACCTAGTCTATGATGGAAAATTTCGACATATATTCCCATATGTAAGTTAATCATATCCAATTAACGTTAAGTGTGGGGTTTCGGGGGTGTGGGGGTGAATTTGTGAACCATCTGCCAGAATTTTTTTTCTCCTTTCTTTGAAATGTTGGTGTGTCTGTGTGCAAAGTCAAGGCTCTTGATCTCTGCCGCGCGAATAGGCGGGAATATCGCCGCCGCGTGCTGTAAAACGCTCGCGCCTCCCGCCCCCAGTCTCTCGAGCACGTTGTCTTGGCGCGCGCGCTGCCTCCTTTTGTTTCCAGCTCGGCGCGTGTGCGCGCATGCGCGTGCACGACAGTTACCGGGAAATAAAGGGGGCAATGGGGCAAGACGGCGCGAAATAACCTCAAGTGACCTCGACATGTGTGTCCAAACAATAGATTTAATTCACGAAGGCATGAACTTAAACTGATTGTCTTTAATATAATAGACCTATTGTGGTGTCGTTTTCAGAGAAAGAACACAGACAATGTTAAAAAAAAAACACAAAAAAATCCCCACTTTCTGTAGTTCACGTTGAGTTTCCGTTATGACAATGTGGTATATGTGTTAAATGAAAATAAATGAAAGGTAAATCATATAAAATGACGGCATAGTTTCTAAAAGTGTATTTAAAACCAAAAACCTGAGGTGGTTTTCATGACCCTGGTGTTGGTTTGCCATTTAATGTATTTTAACAGGCAGTCAGCCAGCTGGTGTGTGTGGTCTGTGCCTCATCTGTGTGTGTGTGGGTGGGGAAGTAACTCACGGAAAACAAACTTTCCCCTTTACTACCATGAGAAACGCGTATGCTATCAATGTGAAATAAGCACACGCTGCATTGTTTATGTAGTCTGAGGGGGCTTATTTATTAACAGATAAACTTCTGCTTTATTTCAGGACCTGAAAGAAAAAAAAGAGGTGGTTGAAGAGGCGGCGGCAGAGGCTGCGAAGGAAAACGGCAGCGAAGACGCACCTGCCAATGGAAATGGAACAGTAAGCGTTGAGTATTTCCCAGCAGGCCTTGTGGCTTTTGTCCCCTAGTACCCGCTCGCCGCGCAGGTGTTGAAGGGCCCCCTCCCCCTCGTTCATCACGCTGCTCTTTGTTTAGGGTTCGAGAACTGACACACATGCATCTTATGAGAAAACAGCTTTGAGGCTGGTTATTTACTTAACTGACCTTCCCACAAACTTTGGAAATGATCGTAATGATACTTAATCGTTGACTTTGTTCATAAATCCCCAAGTCATCTGGTGACATAACAAACTTGGTATCGGTTTCACTCACGGTGCTTTCTCTCTTCAGACGACTAATGGTGCTTCACATAAAGAAGAGGAAACCCCTGAGGACGGAGAGGGTGGGGATGATGAGGAGGGTGAGTTTGACTTATATGTGTGCATTTTCCACTTCTGTCACCATTACTGAATTTACTAGTGCAAACACTGATGAATGACACACTTTTTGGTTGTCAACAGCAGGAGAGGCAGAGGAGGAGGAGGAGGAAGAGAACGATGCTGAGAAAAAGGCAGACGAACATCCCGTGAAACGTCCAGCAGAAGAGGAGGTGGGTTTGAGTTTCAATCCACACATTGGTCACACACCCTCATGTTTCCAGCACGTCTAATCATTCCTTGCTTTTTCAGGAGGCAGTGGAAACAAAGAAACAGAAGAAGGAGGAGAACGGCGGCTCCACAGAGGCTGAAGTCAAAGCTTAAAGTTCTCGCTGCCCTTCAGTAGCTCTGTCTGTATGGTCAGTTCGACCTAGTAGAGTTTGTGCTTTTTTGTATATTTCACAGACATTCCTTTGCCGCTACAAGATCTTATCTTTTTTTTTTTTTATTGCACTGAGGCCCATAACATCATCATGACCCTGTCCCCTTTCGTAAGACCTTATTTATTGGCGTAGGACCAACATTAGAGAAAAACCTGTATTAAAATAAGCGATGGACAGTTTATTTTAGCACACGTTTAACAAGCACACATTCTACTCTGTTATTTGACCAGCGGATGTACACGCAAGCAACTGAAAGCATGAGGTTCTTGTCATTTTCCATGGGTGACATTTTTCTGATCCACTAAAGACCAAAGATGAGTTTTAAGCAGGGGCTAATAGACAATGTTTAACCTGGTTGTGCTGCTAGAAGTTAATCCCTCGCTTTAGCAGATCAGTTAACATAACAGATGGCTCATATGAATGAGAGGGTTCCCTTAGTCAACGCATCACCCGTCCGCCCCCTTTTTCTGAACGGCGTCTATAACATGTTAATTAACCCCTTTTTAAATCTTGAAGGTCTTTTGTTCCATATGCATTTAAAAGGATTATATCTTTCTATCCTTATGTACAGTTTTGGGGGTTTTTGTTTTTTCATTGTGTTTTATATGGGAAGTGCAGAATGAAAACAATCTATAACAGAACTGTATGCTGGTACTGGTGTTCTTTCAGTCCTTCAAGCAAAACCTTTTTTTATTATTGTGTTTTGGTTGCTTTTTTGACCACTGCTTTGTATAGTTTGGTTCAGGATTATAAATAAAAAAAAAACAGTCTTGTCTTTTTAAAAAAAAACGAGTGCCTCTTGGGTCTTTTTTGGCGTTGCGTTGGGGGGGTTGCAAAACATTTTACGAGCCGCTTAAAACATCATCCTAACCCTAACATACACCAAGTATTTGAAAGAGGATTGACTCTTTGCTGCTGAAATGTACTTGGTGAAATCTAAAAGTAGCTCCTCACACCATGAAGACGAGTTACTAGGATTTTCATTGGTTCGAGCTGGTTTGATCCTACGGCGCCCCCTGCTGGTTAAAGTCTTAAACATGTTTTTGCTAGAAACTACACCAGTCAATCAGAACGACATCTGCAGCACAAAACCTTCGTCCCGTGACAGTTTAATTCTCAGAGCATTTACCTGTACAAGTGCCACTTATTTACATCATTTCGTTAAGGAAGATACCATATCTGTACATGCTTGTGTAGATTAGGCAAAAAATGTTCAGTTCTTTATTCGTCGCTTCTTGATTTGCTTGCTACCTGGTGAACATGTTTTTTTGTTTTTTTTAAGTATGAAGTGTCGCGTGTATTGCAAAGCAAAACAGACAAAACATTAAAAGATGCTTGGCAATACAGGCGCACATCTCTGAGCGCTCTGGTGGAGAGTCCGGATTTGTTGTCCAGATTTGTTGTAGTCACCAAACAATACATTTGTCTTGTTCTTCCGCACAGGGCCTGTTTCCGATCACTCACGCCTCAGCCTCAACGTCCGCTCTGCCTGATAATGACAAGAACGACGGTCATTACAACGATCACGCCAGACCACAGGAAAGCAGGCATGAGAGCGTGCGTTCCATGACATGGCTCAGTAGGGGGAACCATAAATACGTCATTTATGTTTTTCTTATAAATATGTCATTGGAGCGTCCACCAGTGTCAAGCTACGAGCCATGTTACAGTATGGCAAACATGCGAAAGGAATATTGCTACTCATAACACGTGTGTAAGGATGCGTGTAGTAGGTAGCTAGTATCCAAATGATGAGCCTAATCACTTTAAAAACAGTATATGCAAACCAATAACCAATAGACACACACATTCTCTGTTTTACTGTCGTACAGTTTGAAACAGAGGCCTACAGTAAGGCATCAATGCGGCTTTACATGCAAACAAACCGAACATCTTCAAAGTTCATGTGGACAGGATACATTTGCTTTGGACATGTGAGAGGGGTTTACTTTTATTAAAAGCAATGAGCTTTAACAATTAGCTGACCAAAAACAATATAAAGAGAGCTAGAAACAGTTTTGGCGTCCTCCTTTATGAGGAATCGACAGTAAAAAAAAACAAAAAAACATTGGATATATGTACAAGCCAGATGAAAGTAGTCAGGCATGTTCACAAACACACTTTCTCTCATACACACACACTATTCAAGCTCGCCGTCATGCAGTCACCGTCGCAGCATGCTTGCGTTAAGAGATCTGAGTGAGATGCATAGTCAAAATCGCTCTTTTTCCCTCTCTCACATCTCCAGCACTGCGTTCGTGAGGCGTAAAGTGAGCAAGCGCAAAGAGTCTGAGCTGTTCGTTTGTGTCGACGGGGTCCAAAATTAACTTTTTACCATGTTTGCCAACGGCTGTTGACCACTTCTGCACAATGTATATACAACAGTGGGTCCAAAAGTCTGCATTATTTTTACATTCTTTTCTAATTTAAAACAATTCGCTAAATTTGAGTGATATTTACTTGAAATATTTCTCTAAGTAAACTTTGGTTTAGTTTATTTGCATGACAGCAGCACTTTAGATTATTTTATGGAAGCCCATTTACGCCACATAATAAAAAAAAAAAATCATGCTTTGGTAAATCATAATAATGAGATTGAAATTATGACTTAAAAAGTCAAAATTGTGGCGTGTAATAATTTAGATTTTTTAAGTCATAATTTCGACTCAGTATGTAATTTTTTTTCTTTTTGTCATAATGTTTACTTTTTGTCACAATTTCGACTTTAAATCATAATCTCGACTTTTAATCATAATGTCATAATTTCGACTGCCAATTTTGTAATTTTTAAAATCTTAATTATGACATTTTAAGACATAATTTTGATTCGGTATGTCATTTTCGACTGTTTATGTCATAATTTCGACTTTTTAAGTCATCATTTTGACTTTTCATCACATCATTTCGACTGTTTTATGTCGAAATTGTGTCGTAATTTTGACTTTTTATGTCATCATTTAATTTTTTTATCTCATAACTATGATTTACCAGAGCATGACTTTATTTTCTTATGTGGCGGTAATGGGCTTCCATATGATTTAATAATCTGTAATAAATCTAATTCTGTAATACAATTACCTAATTTATTTACACCTAGAAATTAGAAATATTCAATAATACTTATTCTTTATTTTTATGTGTGAAAAAAACCCCAACAACTTCAATGTGGTCTCAGACTGAAGGACCCTAATGTATGTATATTTTTTGTAAAAAAAAAAAAAAAAAAAGATTATCCCTTACAATATTTGTGTCATATATGAAAATTGTTACGAAAACACCATGGTTCTGTTTGCTTTGGTGAAATTTGTAGGTTTGTCAATAAAAAAAAACCCTTTGGCTTCCTATAAACATCTGATGGTAAGTTTTCCAAGTTTACCCTAAAAGTCGTTTGCAGATGCACAACAGCCCTTGATCTTTTATTTCGAGGAGCTGCTGGAATTTCTTTGCTTTGATTCTTGGATATCAAAGAGCGTTCTTACATCATGATTTTACGTTATGTTGCAAATCCAGAAAGCTGGTAACTCGTGTGGTGCTGATGGAGTGTTAATTTTGGACCTCGGTGTGAGCGAGCGGATCTAAATGTGCACCAGTAGTGGCTGGGTCTCACTCTGGGGAGGCTCACCCTCGGGTGCTGGCAGATGGTACACCACACACAGTGAGGAGTACAGGCACCCCACAAATGACATCAGACTCGAAAAGTACATCACGCCCTGGGCCCCGCCCACCAGTGATGTCAGAGGGCCCATCGCCACGGAAACCAGGATTTGAGCCAGGAAGTACTGGCAGCTGAGCAGGGAGATGTCCACCCCCATACCTCGCCTGGTCCCGTCCTCGGATGAGCCGCAGAACTAAGAGAACAACACGTGGACATTCATGACTGAGATCGATCACAACTCAAACAGATGAAAACATTTAGTACTGCAACTTTGAGAAGTTTAATACAAGGTAAACTCTACATTAAAGTTGTCATGAAATCCAAATTGACCCTATTTACTTTGTTAGCGCATATTACTAGTCTTGTGGTGCACAATGAATCCGTGCAAGTTAATACACAGATTAAAAATGTTTGTCGTGGTAATCTCTCATCAAAATCTGAAAAGTTACTTGACGTAAGTTTGACAGCTTGGGTTGAAAACGCTTAACCACTCCCCTCAAACCTCAAACTTTAACTTTGGGTCCCTCGATTAGTGAAAACAAAGAAGAAAAAAGCATCTTCTGTATTGTACTTACAATGGAGTCTATGGGGCGAAAGATTACAGAGGGTTTAAAAGCAGAAATGTGTGTTAAGGCGAGACACGGCAGGCAAAAACATCGATTTTTCATGTAGTGGTCAGTTTTGAGATTTTGGGCTAGTTTACTCCTGCAATATGTGTGCTTTCAAGCTGCTATAAAGAAAACGTTGAAAATATACATTAAGATGTTTATTTTATTACATTTTGTTTACTTGCGGCGGTAAGTTTCTCCCGAATTTACCTGGCTTTATCATATGTTCAGATCTATCTACCGAACATATATGCAAAATCGTGCATATTTAATGAGATAATGCCTAATTTGCATAATTAAACATACACATTTCTAAAATATTTTAATATATACTTGGGTAAGTAATCAACTGAGGAAGTTTCACCAGTAGTGTCTCGCCTTAAAGCACTTACAATAATTCTCCCATGAGCTGTAAAGTTGTATCAAATCTTCGTTTTATGTGTTGCAAACATAATATTACAATTAGTTATGTTATATCCCTAGTATTTAGAATCCTTGTGCGTAAAAGTTACATGTCCACTATAAATGTAACAATTCTATATCATTTTGCACAAACAAGGTTAGTAAGAAATTTGATCACTAGTCTCATGTTAACACAAATAATGCATCATCTTGATGCAACACTTTTGAAATCGTGTGTATTTTAATGTTTATACTAATAAGGCACTTACGGTATTTCTTATGTGTGCTGTTTGAGCTGAGCTGTATAACATTTTTTATTTCATAGTCTATTGAGTTACGGTTATAGTCAGGGTTTGGTTTAGTGTTAGTTACTTGTGATTATGAATAAGTTACTGTTATTACTACGGTAAGTACATGTAGTAACGTATAACTACATCACCTTAAAATAAAGTGTCACCTTGGTCTAATTTGAAACTGAAAAGACTGATTAGCCTCTAGTTGGTCAGACTAGGTCTTAAGACACAGTTTTAACTTAGCGGCTATGTTTATGCTACTGACCCCAGGCCTTTGTGTGTGTTTTTTAAACATCTAATTAAAGCAACACTAAGGAACTTTTCCTCAGCGGTCCCCCTACAGGTTGGAAGCGGAATTGTCCATTACCGCTGTCGTAAATAATTTAGTCTACTGTCGCACACACGCTCGCTGTTTATCCAGCACCGGCTTTGGAATGAACGATGTCCACAGACAGGTAGAGTATGATGCATGATTTTATGAAAGTATGATGTATTGCGACATCAGAAACGAAGAAAAACTAAATAATGACTATTGTAACGCTTGCCGTAAAGCAAGTCAAATTTGTAGTTTTCTTATATCTCATTAGAACTACAGAAACGCAACCCGATCTGGCAATCTTACATAGTGTGGTTATAGCAGATAAAGGAATAAGTGCCGTTCACCCTGTTACGACTTGATGAACCACTGAAACAATTTTGGAAACATTATTTTAAGGTAAAAAAATGTTACATAGTGTTGCTTTAAAGTGTGTTTCTGTGTCGCAGATGAACTTCCTCTCACCTGCGGGCTCTGGTAATATTCACAGAGCAGAGAGTAAGGCAGCGTACAGAGAGAAGAGAAGAGCACTCCGTAGGTGACGCAGAGAGACAGCAGCACGTACAGGTTCGTGGAGAGAGTGGCCAGTCCTGTGCCCAAACCAAAGGCCAGATAGGCAAAGAAATACAGCGAACGCAATGAGAAGCGCTCCTCCAGCTTCTCCAGAATGGCTGTGAGAGGAAAAGAGGAAAAAAGAAAGGGATGCTGCTAATACACACTAGTCTTTGTGCATGGTCAAGTTGTACACTTTCACCAACCTGAATAAAAAGCAGCACTGAATGCATAGATGCACATCCCCCAGCAGCCCATGGTGACGCCAGAGTTGTAGCGCTTGTACTCCTCTGAATCGTGGTGAGCCTTTGGGTCTCCGCCAAACACAACCTCCCCCATGAAGTCGGTGTAGAAGAGCAGCATCCCCTCAAACGACAGCCAACCTGAGGATCACGTTTTAGTCCAAGTTGATGATGGAAGATGAAATAGTTGCACATGAACACTTTTTAAAACACTCACACTTTTCATTCACAAAGTTGTGCACATCCTGGAGCCTTTGTGTTTTTAAAATGATTACCTATAAATGTATAGCTCTCCCAGATCCATTTAATACATATTACCATGTTTAAATCCATTCCCTAAAATCAGTGTTATTTTAGCATTATTTATCCACTCTAATAGTATTTATTAATAATTTTGTATTATATATTTTAAATAAATATATATTATATTAAATAAAAATATATACTTTATATTTACATTTATTTGAATTAATTAATTTATTATTAGTCTTTTTATTTAGTATTTTTTTGTTTAAATATTTCTATTTAACTTTAATTCATTTTTATTTCAGTTTTAGGTTTAGTAGTTTTATTTAGTACTTTAACTTAAACTTGTTTTTTCCCCAGTGAAATATTGCAATTTGTTTTAAAAATCTAATTGCAAGGTTTTTCATCATATATTTAAATTTCATTTCAGCTTTATTTCAATTAACTTTTATTGTACATCAAAAATTATTTGAATAGTTTTTAATTAACAACAATTACAAAGCTAAATTCAGCAGATTTCCCTCCAAAATCAGTGCAAAAAAATCCAATATTTAATCAGCTATAGGTCTGTGCTAACACTTTAGTCTGTTATCAAAATCTTAAAGTCAGTGCTAATTATATATATATAAAAAAATGCATATAAAATATGAGCCTCAGACATTTTGTATATGGCTAATAAGATTCAAAACCCATAGTACCCAGGAAATGGTTGGTGCACAGGCTTCGTAAACATGGAGGCATCCTGCAGATGGCGGTACAGAGCAGCAGGATTGACATCTCAGAGTCTGCTCCTTCATGGCTGCCACTGAGGTCACTGTCATAGCGCATACCATTCAGCAGTATATTCGCCACCTTGGGAAAAGATAAAAACATGCTAAAGTTCAATGCCAAGTTGCATACATGCAATATGCACAGTCAAACCACTGACCTGTTGACTGAAAGTGACCGTGCGTCTACGACCGTTGTCCAAGCCACCGCTTTGAGTCATGATCGGGTCCTCTATTAAGGCCAGACTCTGAGGACGCTTCAGTATCCCTGAGGAACTGCCTCTCTGTGACCCCGACGCCTCATTGGGCTCCGCGGGTTCAATGGCTTGATTTTGCTCATTCGCTTGCAACGCCTCACTCGCCTGCAACTCTCCGTTAGGCTGTGAGTGTGTGTTTTGCTGTGAAACCTCATTTGCACCAGGTGTCTCACTCTGTCCTTGAGCAGGGGGCGTTTCTCCCGGCGGCTCTGGCTCTAATGGCTGAGGAGTCTGCTGTCCCGTGTAGCATTCGATCAATACTCGGTCTATGTAGGAGGTGCCTAAGGAGGAAGCGAACTCATTAATGCCTGTGAGCGAGTTGTCCCGACTGATGAAGCTGCCGTATTTGGGGGTCAGAGGACTGAGAGGGGAGATGGGGCTGGTGAGGCCTGCGTAGAGACGTGCGTTAGCGCTGTTCGAGCGACCCAGTGGATCCTGGTAGCGGTAATTGGAGAACTGGCTGTTATATAGGGCTTCTTCTTCGTCCTCTTCGTCCTGCTCGACAGCAGCTCCAGGAGGAGGCGGGGGGGAGGGCGGAAGAGGGAGGTTGGGGCTCTTCAGGTTTTGGCCGCTTCTGGTTTGAGGCTGGGATTTGGGGAGAGTTCGCTCAGGAATACTCGTGAGGGTCATGGCCGTGGTGGCGGCGAGGGTGATGCTGGTGAACAGGTATATGACCCGGAGCTGGCCACCCATTGACCTTCCGAACTCAGTCTTGTCCCAGTTAATGCCACCCACAATGTAACCAAAGCCGCCTCCAAGGCCTGAGGTAAATGAAAGATGCAATAGTTAAATGAAAGAATAGAAGTGAAATGATAGATGCAATAGTTATGTGATTCAGTGCTGTTATTGTTAGATCAAACTAAAACTGTGCATATCATTTTGTGTAATTTAAATAAAGCTAAAATACAATAAAAGGTAGCACTTTATTTACAGTGTCCTTATTACATTGCATGTACTTATCATAGTAATAACAGTAAATTATGCATAATTACATGCAACTAACCCTCAACCACATCCTAATCCTAACATAACCCTATAGTAAGTATATGTTGTTAATTATTATTACTCAGTACTTAAACATATAATTACACTGTAACAATGACACTTTAAAATAAAGTGTAACCAAAAAAAATATAAATGTTAGATGAAAAATAAATGTTATAAATGTTAGACTGAAATAAGTGTTAAATAAACTACACTAAATAAAACTAAAACTAAATAAAAGTGACAAAAGCACATAACAAAATGACGACTTAAACTAAAAATATGAAAATAAAAGGTAATTCACGATATTAAATACTATAGTATACTGTAAATTATACTAAAATAACACTTATTTTCAAGGAATTTATTTAAATATGGTCAATTAAAATGTGTTAATGAGAACTATATTTTTATAAGTACCTGAAAACATGGTAAAATTAACCAGCTGAAGTAAATAAGTTATGGTTGAAGTACTAAACTGACTAAAACTAAAATTGCTATAAAAATAAATTAAAGCTAAACATAAGTATTTAAAAAACTAATAAAATGACAAAAACACATCAAAGTTACTCAAAATAAAACTACAATTAAACTGAACATAAAAGCTAATTCACAAAATTAATAAATACTATATTAATATATAAATAGTTCAGATTTTCAAGGAAATTATTTAAATTATGGGAACATTATGGGAATTAAATTAAAACATAGTCAAATTAGCCAAAATAAATAATAATAAAAAAAGAACACAAGGCATATACAACTTTGTTAAAAATGACAAAAGCACATAATACAATTACTAAGACTTAAACTAAAATTCAAATATAAATATAAAAATATCAAATAAAAATTTTTATATAAAAATAAAAGCCCATTCAAAATATTAATAAATACTATAGTAGTATATAAATATGACTAATTATATTGGTTTGAGAAAAAGAGAAAAAAATGCTCTAAATGAATAATTCGCCATAATGAATCTCAAAGTTTTCCTCTAACCTGCCAGAAGAGCATGTATATTTAGGCCTCGGTCTTGGTCCTCTGGGCTACACACATCCATCATGTACGCATGACTGGGGTTGTCAGCTGAGTCCGCGCTGAAGTCCATCAGAACCACACCACACACCGTCAGCACGATGCCCCACTTGTGATCCAGGGTTGTGTCCGCCAGCGCTGAGCCAATGTCCCGTCCATTCAGCACCAGTGTTAGACCCAGCAGAGCCCCTACAAACACAACCACAGAACAACATTACCACCAACTTCTCTAAAAAAGAATGCAAGTTCACAGAAAAACTGTGGTTTCAATGCCACATATTAAAATGCAAAGAGTTCTAAACAGAAAAAGAGAGAAATAGATGCTTGATTTGAGCAATTAGTGAAGTTTGCAATGGCTAAATTCAGTACTGCTTACCTATCGCCAGGGCAAAAATAAAAGGTCTCCTGCGGCCAAAGCGAGACGTACATCGGTCACTCCATGCTCCAAGAATTGGTTGCAGTAGGAATCCTGACAATCATAAAAGACGATCAAAAAACTGGTATAGCTGTATGTAACAGAGGCCAGTTAATAAGAGCTGGGGGTTAGGTGTCTTGATCAAGGGCACCTCAGTCATTAAAATGTATATGCTCAATATTTATGTTGCAATATAAATATATGAAAAACGGAAAAGAAATGTTGCCTTGGCAAACTAACTGAAATAAATATTTACTGAAGCTGAAATAAAAATATAAGTTGAAGTATTAAAATGACAAAGATTTAAATTAAAGCTAAATGCAATTTTTTTTTTTTTTAAAGAAAAAGAAAAAAGCTCATAATAAAATTAGGAACATTTAATTAAAATGAAAACCTGAAAAAAAAAATATATATATACTATAGTAATAGATCAATAATACTAAATGTTGGCTGCAATTGCAACATAGAAGTGGCAAAAAAAATTATAAAAAATATGTTGCATGTTAAATATATATATGTTGCAATATGCAAAAATACTATGATATAGTAAAAATAAAAATAAAAATATGCCTTGGCATACTAACTGAAATAAATATTTACTGAAGCTGAAATAATTTTTTTAAGTTAACGTAAAAAAAAAATAAAAAAAAATGAAAGCTAATATAATTTTATTTATTTTTTTTATCAAAAATGACAAAAGCACATAAGAGAAAACTACACATATAAAAATAAAAGACAATTTAAACTCTTAATAAATACTATAATAATATAGAGATAATACTAAATGGTGGCTGCAACTGCAATAGAAGTGGCTAACAAAATAGGCCTATGTTGCATGTTAAATATATATTTTCATTGAATATCCAGTTCATTCTTTTCAATATAATGAAAGTGAATGCGTTTACAAAGTAATCCATGTGTTCTTCTAAAGGCATATAATCGCTTTGTGCGAGGAACAGACCCAAAAACTTGGCATCTGCTCTAGCTTGAGTACGTTCAGGAAAAAAGTATAGATTTCTGAGTCTGATTTGTGAACGAAGTAGTAGAATATTCTCTATGAATGATTCATTCACAAATCTGACTGATCCAGTATTTGAAAGAACCTCAATGATCTGAGACTGCTTGCATAAGAATAGATTTGAAGTTAGAAGTTAGTCGTTTAATTTTTTATTTAAGATTGCACAATAAATAAAAGTAGATTGGATCCGAGACTGATTACCCCTCGACTAGTTTTAAACACAGTGGCTGTTTATGCAACTGGACCTAAATTTCTGTCTGTTTTTTTATACAAAGATATCACATGGCTTCAGAGGCCTTTGAATATGAATATTTGAATTTAATATACTACTTTTATGTACATTTAAGCATTTAGCAGATGCTTTTTTTAACCAGTGACTAATTTATAAATTTGTGGGAATGGAACCCATGACCCTGGTGTTGTTCGCAGCATGATCCACTATTTAATCTACAGGACCATTCATAATTTGCATTATTTTTTAAGCTTTACAGTCGAAAGTCTGCGAGGACATTCAAAAATGTCTCCTTTTATATTCTGCAGCAGAATAATTAGTTTGAATTCATCTTTTAAAGGCCCACTGAAGTGCCTTGGAACGCGCAGCCCTGAAATTTACCCTGAAACAGGAAGCTAAGGCGGGACATATTGAATGGCTCCTCCCCCTTTTCAAATAGCCAATAGCGTTTCGTTTACCTCACAGACTGCGACAGCACCATGGAAGCGAATCCGGGCGCTGATGATCCGTTGGATTCAATAGTAGAGGTTTGAATAAATCATTCTTAACTAACGTACAGTTGGAAAACGGAATAAAACTCGAGCGTTTGAGCAACCGAACGTTCGCTTTGGCCAGGTGGTATTTACAGCATAGGGGGCGGAGCTTTAGATTCTAGAGAGCATTTGATTGGACAGAAGCTGAAGTCCACGATGATGTCATAAAAATCCGTGATCCATTTTAGCGGAAGTGAGAGACTGAATGCTTATATCTCCTAAATGTGAATTTTGTCATTGTTTTGGAACAAACCAGCTTATTCATAACATTAAGGCTAACATATTCATACTAAAAGCTAAAAAACGTACATTTTGATGATTTCAGGGGGGCTTTAATATCTACTTACCTAAGATTGGACTGATGAACCACACAAGACTGTAGAACTGGTCGGGCAGTCCCATCTGAAGTAGCACAGGAGTAACATACGCCGTTTCCATCGCGTAGCTGAACTCGATACCAAACAAGATGGATCCATTGAAGAGAAGCTCGGGGAAAGTGCGTCTCGGAGGCAGTTCGCTGAGGTCGAGCTGTTCCAGGGGACACGGGGTGTTCGGCGGCGGAGGAGGAGACGGTCTGATCAGTTTCCGGCGCTTCGGGTGCCTCTGGAAGTTATTGGCTCTGTGACTGAGGTGCCGTGTGGTGGACGCTGGGAAGCTGGACGTCTTGGACAGAGTGGGTCTCCATGTGCCATCCTGGGCAGTCCCGAACTTCCCCCCCACGGGACTGGACAACAGGGGGTCGCTCGAGGTGCCCATTCCAGGAGATGACATTCTGCTCACACTGCAAGGGGGGGAAAAATAGAAGCGTTGATGCAAATTTCAAAAGACATGGAAAAGCAATCCATCACCGCTCTCAGATGCACAGAGTGCTCTTAGGTCATGGTGACATTGAGGTAGGACAAGATAAACAGCACAATTACATAAAGCCATGGCGGAAAGCATCACAACAGGGGGTTCGTGCATCAAATCAGCAGAAAAGTATTGTGATGAATGAAGCGCCATTGCTTCAAGGTGGTCAGTGATATAGATATGACACTTCCCTCGTGCACACGACGCACTGCAACCAATGCGCAGATCCAGAGTGTGAAGATGCGCAGTGCACATGTGGTCGCTTCATAGCTGAGGAAGCAAAACGCATAACGGCAGCCTTCTGAGAAACGCACCAGGCGAGACTAAAAAGAGCACGTGATCTTCGATTAATAGAAATGTTTAATAGGCTAATGGATGACAAAGAGGATGCTTGGAGAGCAAAGCAGCTGCACTTCAGTGGTGCACTATTAATCACCCCAATCATTTGATTTCAAGGTAAAGATTATACAATCGAGTCCTTCACTCGTTTGTTCTTTGTGAGAGGCGTGCACATGGAAATATTACCTTTATCCGGGATGCTCTTCATGCGTTACTGGTGGTTTGCAAACCGCAGACGGAACGGCAAATCATGTTGACGCTGGTGTTTAACGTTTCTTCCTCTTTCGTCCTTTCTGGCGCAGTCATTTCCCTGCTTTTATCGTGCTCCTCCGGTCTTCCCCTGTTCTCTCATCTCTTCTCGGCTGAGGCTCCGGCTCGGCTCTCCCCCGTGACGTCACGGCATCGCCCCTCCCGCGCAAATCTGCAGCATCAGCATCAACTGAAAACTGACACCTGTCTAAAACACTTCAAACTCTTAAAGGGACTTCACCTAAAAATGGAAATTCTGCCATCATCTACTCACCTTCAAGTTGTTTCAAGTTGCTGAGCAGTGGAGCGCGGGGCACAACGTAACGCGGGGCTAGTTGTAACACACTTGTTTTAAATACTTCCACATATGCTAGCATGACGAAACTTGGTGTATTTACTAGTTGCCGCCAAAATTTTAAAAATGTTTGGAAGATATCCATAGACATTTATTAAACCATAGCAAAAGTAAATTTCTTACTTAAGTTAATTTTTCATCTCTATTTTTTGTGTTTATTTAAAATTAGACAAATCTGATATTATTTTAATCTCCAATATAGTTATTTAATGCTTCGCTAACTAGCAGAAGACACTAGCCGGGTTTAAATCCCAGTTGTGCAGGTGGGGCATGTTGTCACACTGCGTTACAATGTGCCCCTATTAGAAATATGCTATTATATTCTATACTTTTATTAATTCTATTGAGAAAACATGAGAAAAAGGTGAATGAAGACTGAGAGTCAATGTTCAGAAATTACTAATTATTTATTTGTTTTGAACTATGTTGTATAGCTGTGTTTTCCTGTGTTCGTAGTCAAAACTCAAAAATGAGTTTATATTTAATTATTAAAAAAATGCCATTATTTTATATGAAAAAGTTAATAATTGTATTTTATTTAGAAAATATATATTTTTTTTAGATCAGATAACACTTTAAGCTGTCATATGGTCATGTTACAATGTGCCCCTCACATGTTACAATGTACCCCACCTATGGGGCATGTTGTCACATTGCACTTCCATTCTTTCGGGGTATATCAAGAAAAAAGTATATACTGTATTAATAAAACAAAACCACATAATTGTACTAGACATGTGGGAAATTTATGTGGGGAAAAAAATAAATACTCTGAACCCTAAGTAGATTTACACAAACTGAGAAAGTAAAAAAATTCTTATAAGAGAATGCATTATCAAATTCATTGGAATGTGGGTGATACCCGGTGGCTATTTTTGGTACAGTGCCTAAACTAAATCCATAGGAACTTAATTTTTTGTGAAATCAACTTCAAATTTGGAACACAACTTGGTTGGACATATGGCTTTGATTTTATCGTAATTTTAGAGCGAACATTTTGTAAAACATATATTTTATATAGAATAAAAAATATTTAGTTCAGTACATTTGATTTGATTTCATTTAAATTTAAACTAAAATAGCATTCCATAATATTCCAACCCAGCTAGCAAAAAGTCTATTAGACGTTGAATAGACGTAAATCTTCAATGTCTAATTACGACTTCTCAACGTTGAAAACAGGTCGATCTTCAACGTCTTGATGGAATATGTAAAACTCGTTAAATTTATTTGAGATAATAATGAACATGGTTTGGTACATTTTAGCATGTATAACAGACTTATCCTGTCTTAGAATATCAGTTGAAAACACGTAGTCAAACAGTCCGGCCAAAACTACTTAGTTGAAATCACGTCATAAACCAGTCCAAGGCGGACCGACTTATTTTCAACCATATTTCAACGTTGAAAGACGGTAATTGTTTACTGGGAAAGCATTCTTGAATTACAACCATTTAAGTTTGGATGGTGCATTTTTCACATCTATTCTCAAAAACAGGGGTGACCGTTAAGGCCTGTTCACATCAAGGACAATAGCTATAAATATAACAATAAAGATATAGTTCTAAAAATCTTTCTCAATATTAAAGAATAGCTGAGTTCACACCACAGCTATAATGATAACAGCACAGAGAAAATATATCATTGGAATCACTTTCAGAATGATTTTATCCAGCTGATGAACGATAAAAACATTGACAGCCAATCAGAATCCATCTTCCTGTAACGAGCTCGAGCATTTAAAGTGACAGACAAGCACGCTTAGAATAAACAGAACAATATGGCCCGCTGGTGTGGATGCTATTGTTATCTTTATAGTTGTCTTTATTTATCTTTATAGTTATCATTTTTGGTGTGGATGGGCCTTTAAGGGGTTAAAAGCCACATGGACCTTCAAGATGTCAAGATTGACGTCATAGTTGGGTAAACTTCTATAGCGGTGAATGAGAGACAACATTAAATATATTTTTTTGTGTTCCCATTTGCTCCAATAGCAAAAGAAAAACTCCACAATGATGTGTTTTCACAACTTTAAAAAAGGAAAAGAATAAAGAGAGATTGATAAAGGCAGTCAGAAGAGAAAAAGATTAACTGAAGTCAACATTACCGTCAGCTGTAGCCTATTAGAAACACCCTCACAGCACCGTTAACTAGTTACTTGTTTCAAAGGTAATATAATACAAAGTATAGTGATATAAATGTAGCCTACATACATAAAACATTTTTTTTTTTTTTTTTATGATGTTGATGATGACCGCCAAAAGGCGTAATCACAGTCTGTGAAAGGGGTCCATTAAGGAGTGGCAAACCAACACCTTTCTGAAGTTAATGATTTACTATACACCGATATTGAGTCAAATATATGTTTTTTTCTCTTGGTCTGTATTTATTATTTAATGTAGCCTAAATCATTACAACGTTCTAATTGAGGAAGACAGACTGAAGTTACTGACCTTTGATGTACTAAACCACACCCTACATTATCTTATAGAATATGTTAGCCTTGATCTTGGGCTCAAAAATATATATTGAGTGATTCATAGCATCTATTTACATTTACAAGTACTGAGTTTGAACGGGAAAAATTATTTCGGGAAGTGATTAAATAACTAACAGATAATAGTTGCCATTGTCAAGTTACTGACCTGTGATGTACTCAACCACACCCTAATTTACCTATAGAATATGTTAGCCTTGATCTTGGGCTCAAAAATACATATTGTAGACTAGAGTGATTCATATAGCAGCCATTTACATTCACAAGTATTGAGTTTGTGCGTGAAAAATAATTTCGGGAAGTGATTAAATAACTAACAGATAATAGTTGCCATTGTCATATTTATGTAATATGCCCCGCCCCTCGAGCGCATGGTTTGAATTCCCGAAGCTGTGATTGGCCTGTACGAGTGTCACTCACGTCATGTCTTACACAAGTGGGCGTGTGTATATAACAGCGGCGAGTTTGTGTGCTTGTGTAATGACAAGTGTAAAGAACCGCTGAAGGAACAAGGGCAATTTTCACACCTAAAGGCCAAAAAAACACACTAAGAAAATGTCGTCTGTGAATTTGACCAGCCTTGGAGCCAACCAACTAAAAAACACCACGTCTGGAGAGGTAATAATTCAACTACAATGTTCCTATAAGTTAGCATACAACTAACGTTAGCAGACTACAGTGATGTTCTGAATCATATGAGTGCTAAAGAAACCTGGTTATTGATAACAAGAAATACAGTACTGCTTTATATTAAAATCATTTAAATTACAATTTCAAAGTGTTGTCATGAAAAACACTTCCTGTTCTGATTTTTTCATATTGTGACAACAATAACTTGCAGGTGTTGCAATGATAACACATTATAAGTCTTTATAATCTAATGCAACAAAACAATACTTTAAACCTATGCAGTTATGAGATTCTTTTGAGATTTTCTTGTTCTAGTTGGGTGTATTGATATTTAAAATAATATGTGTAATGTTGTTTGCCTTCTAAGTTATATTTAAAACGTTATTTTTGTTTGTTTTACATGTTTGAAGGCATATTTTTCAAACCATTTAAAACATGCATGTGACTCAATTTATTTTAAATACTTAAAAGTGAAATTACTTGAATACCTAAATACTTGAAAGTTAAAGTTTATTGAAATAAATAATTCTCACTCAGTAAGTCACATGATAAATTACCATGAACAAATTATGTCCATGAGCATTCATTCTTTTCAGAATCAGGAATTCAGGGTTTTGTTACACATTAACATTTATATGTAGTCTCTTAATTATGAGCTCTTAAAAATGGCATGTGTAATAATTTTAAATGAATTAGAAATTGAATTTTAAATGAACTCTAGCATGTCATGGCTTCAAAAGTTGGTTTCATCCATATGCGTGTTATTCCAGATAAGCTGGAACTAATGAATGAAAATGTGATATGTCTGTTGATGTGTTAGTCTCTTGTCTTGTTCATTAGATGGTGGAGGTTGGTTCTCTGTGGCGGGAGCAGACGGTCATTCTCTTCTTCTTGCGGAGGTTTGGTTGTCAGGTGTGCCGGTGGATGGCAGCGGAGGTCAGTAAACTGGAGAAAGACCTGAAAGCAAATGGCATCGCTCTGATTGGCATCGGACCGGAAGAGATGGGAGTGAAGGAGTTCAAGGATGGGGAATTCTTCAAGGGCGGTGAGGATTTGGCACTTGGCTTTATATTGTTTAATATTGTTCCTAATTTCTTAGTTTTACACTGTTTCTCAAATATGCAGTGGGTTATTAAAGTCTGAGACCACAGTGAAAGATCTAGTAGTTACCTTATGAAGGCCCGTTCAGACCAAAGACAATATCTATAGCAATAATGATAAAGATAAGGCAGAGTAAATATAAATGAATAGCAGAGTGCACAACACAAATGCAATGCAACGATAATGACACAGAGAAACAGTTTCATTGAAATCACTTTTAGATCTACTGACTGACGACGTGCAAATTAATGAACAAACGCAGCCGGATCATTTCCACAATAACCAACGCAATCTGCCAAGAGAAGCGCAAATTAGCATCTGGTTTAAGACATGCTTTTTATGGGCGGTTAATAATGGCACAAATACCAGTAAATTGACTTACACAAACCTTAGTGAATCACTTTGCATGATTCATTTGAATACTCTCTTCCCATAAGTTTTGTGTCTAAAAGGGAAACTCCTGCAAATAATGTCAGCCGCAAAGATAACCCTGTTCACGCCTTTTCAGCGATTATTTTACACTGTGTGTCTGTAGTAAATCCTGACAGTCGTTTTTCAACACTAAAAGAAAGTTTGCGCTTGTTATCTTTATAGTTATATCTATATTGGTGTGAACGGGCCTTGACTCATAATGCATTTGGGGCCGTTTTGACCCAGAAGAAATGCATTAAAATTTATTTTAAAATGCGTAGTTTTTAGTATAGGAACAAACTTTGGAAATGTGTCAAGACTATGAAAAACAAATGTCAAATTTTTTTTTTTTACAAATATTTAAAAAAGAGATTTAAACATTTAAACCTGGAAATTAAAAAAACTGTCAAATAATGCATGACCTAACATAACACACTAAGTGTTTGATCAAATGCATGTAACTGAGTGACATTGATCATTTTCTTGCTACAATTGAAGCACAAGATGCTCAAATTCACCTTGTGCTGGATTCGGGTTTTCTTTGAGCGTCTCCGAAGCAGGAAATAACAAATTATCAAATGCACAAGTGCACTCTTGGACCCCATTGAGTTAAAGAATGATTTCAATACTGCATTCCTTCATTCTGAAATAAGTGATAACCTCAGGTTAAGCTCATTGTGTGGGTTTTGAATTTTTTAGTGATAAAACTCGTGTTTTTTACTGTCATTTGTACCTGTTACTATGCTAGCCATGCCTGTGTTTACCTTGGGTTTGCCACTGATAAAAGGTGTCAGGCGTTTTCCTGATCCTGTGAATATTTAACTTTTTCTTTGTTCTAGACATCTACATTGACGAGAAGAAACAGTGTTACAAAGATTTAGGCTTTAAAAGGTATGAGGTTCAACTTGAGCATATTTTTACTTGTGGTATTGAATTCTTAATTAAAAAAGTCTTAAAGGAATCGTTCACCCAAGAATAAAAAATTCTCTCTCAAAATGTACTCGCCCTCAAATTGTTATAAACATGTTGTATTGGACACAAAAGAAGATATTTTGAAGTATGATGATAACCAGAGAGTTTATGGACCCCATTGACTTCAATAGTATGAAGAAAAGAAAAAAATGCTATGAAAGTCAATGGGGTCCATTAATGGTCTGGTTACCGATATTCTTCATGAAATCTTCCTTTGTGTTCAGCAGAAGAAAGAAATTCATAAAGGTTTAGAAGGTGAGTAAATGATGACAGAATTTTTATTTTTTGGGTGAATGTATGCGTGATGTTGGACCATGACACAAGCATGACAAAAATCCTCTGGTTTCCAATCTCAGGTACAATGCCATGAATGTGGTTCCAGCTGCCATGGGAAAGAAAGTACGAGAAATTGCCTCAAAGGTATTTATAACGCATTGTACATTGCCTTTAATAGTCACATTTTAATGCAAATTATAATTCTGGCCTAATGATAATTAGTGATTAAGTGACTAATGAGATGTCTTAATTGTAAACAGTTTTAATAATGACCAAATTGAAGGTGTTAAATAAATAATAGCTTATTTCAAAATGTGCTAAAAACTTTTAGATCACTCTGTTGATTCATGTTTTTTCACCCTGTCTTGAAGGCAAGTGCAGAAGGAATTCAAGGAAACTTTAGTGGAGATCTTCTGCAGAGTGGAGGCATGCTCATCGTCGCAAAAGGTAAAAAAGTTTCTGAGTAAGATGTCATATTTTCATAATTTTCACTAGGAAAATGTATTGGTCCAGTCTTGTAGTTTTTTTTATAGTGATTCCTCTGTGTACTGATAAATGTGTCATAGAAGAGAACCGAAACTTGTCATCTAAGCAGTCTGCATTATTGCCACTAGAGGGCAGCATGACTTCACATTTAAAAAATGTAGCACATGCAAATCTGTTCTGTGCCATGAGAAATAATGTGAAGAAATCTTAGATTAACATTTTAGAATAATACCTTGATGTTTCTGGATTTGATGAGTCTCTGAAATGTTTCTGGAGTTCATCTCAACAGTATGGCTAGCACTAATTCAGAAATACAACTAAACATGTTTTCCTATTACTTGAACTCTCATTAACTCTCATTACTTGAATGCAACTGGATGTTGAAGTTTGTTTGTATTTCTCATTAATCTCATGATGATTCTCATTAGATTCTCATTATTGTAACAGAGTGATGAGAATATTTATCCAGATGCAATTGTTTTTAATTAAAATAGATTAATTTAAAGGGGTGGTTTATTATGATTTGACTTTTCTAACTTTAGTTAGTGTGTAATGTTGCTGTTTGAGCATAAACAACATCTGCAAAGTTACAACGCTCAAAGTTCAAAGCAAAGGGAGATATTTGCTTTTTAAAGAAATTGCTTTTTAAAGACTACAACAAACGGCTGGTAGAGACTACACCACATTCCTCCCGGGTTAGTGACGTCACTAACGCTAAAATTTACATAAACTCCGCCCCCAGAACGCAAGTTATAGATTATCAAGACAGAATATGCTAATCAATGACTAGAAGATAACTACACATACGCTACATAAATTCACCAACTAACTATTCAGAAATGTTGTCTACATGTTGTCACTTCTTCCTGAGTCTCTCCATCTTTCTGACTCCGGTTTGAACATAAAAGGCTAAAAGTTTTAGAAATTTTCAGTGCACGTGTGTGAGGTAAAAGGACACAAGCTCTTGAAGCTCCGCCCACTGTGCCGGGAGCAGCAGCTCATTTGCATTTAAAGGGACAGACACAAAAACGGTGTGTTTATTCTCACCCTCAAAAAGTGACTATTTTAACATGCTATATACAAATATCTGTGGGGTGTTTTGAGCTACAACTTCACATACACACTCTGGGGACATCAAAGACTTATTTTCCATCTTGTGAAAAGGGCATTATACCACCCCTTTAATGTTTAAACAGTACCACCATAACGTTTCATGAAATATCACAATGCTAAATGTGTCACTCTGTTCAGGTGGAGAAAAGGTTTTGCTGCATTTTGTCCAGAAAACGCCTGCAGACAACGCATCCCTGGAGGACATCACCAAAGCTCTCGGGATCTCGGCGAACGTCCAGGCTGGTGAAAAGCCACAGGTAAAACAGGAAGCATTTGTAAGGTCGAACTCGGTCCGGTTTACACCTGTGGCCGGTTGCATAAACATAGCCATAATGTTAAGACAGTGTCTAAAGTTCTAGTATGACCTACTAGCAGTTAGTCAGGGGCAGTCAGTCTTAGTTTTCGGTATCAAAGTAGGCTTATCTACGTTTTTATGTAACTGATTTAAAAAAGCTATGAAACGTCTTTCTAGTCTTAGAGGTTTATGCAACCGGCCCCTGGTATTGAGATGCATTTTGGTCAGTCGGATCACAAGTAGATGAGGCAGACACATTCCCGTTTACACCTGTTTTTTAATGTTTTTTATCCATCTCTTTTGTCCACTTTCGCCCCCTTTTGTCCTGATTTCTTCGAGGGGTGGGTCTATGGGTGGGTAAATGTATGTGCTTTAGATCTTTCGATCTAATGGATGAAAGAAGCTCACGCAATTTATATATGAACGTGACCGGAGACGACGTCAAAACATACAGAGAGCATTAGCTTTAGTTTCTGCTCTGACAGCTTTAAGACCACACCAATATCAGGAATGGTGACAGAACATTGTGCTTTGGTACGTTTTCCATCTTCAAACCAAACTTGGGTCTTAATACCGACAAAGTCCCGTCTGGCTATCACACTTCTCATAATGTTTATGCTTAAATTCAGTAGGCCACTTCCTCTAAATTGTTCCTGTAAATTGTACCATATTTTATGGTAATAGGAACAACATTGCAATAAATAAGGAAATCCATTAGGACTGGATAGAAAAGCATCAGTGGTTCTTCACTAGGGGCCTCAGTATACTTCCAAGAGGGCCTCAAGGTGACTTAAAACTATTTAAAACCACACAAAACAAGCATTAAAATCAGTTAAAACAGCCAAAAATGTTTTACTTATACCATGCTCGTCTAAAATATTTTATCTGCTAGAAAATAGTAAGTAAAAGCCAGTAAAATTTTTTCGTTATCCTTAATCCTTAGCCAGTAAAGAATTTATAAGTGGTAAATTCATGGATTAAAATGAGTGGACATTCAGCTCTTAAAACTTCTGGAATCCTGCAAATTAATTTACAGAATCTAGGAATGTTGGGATTTCGGATATTCTTGTGGGCCACTGAAGTGCATTACTCGATGCATTAATATCTAATTAAAAGTGTGCTAGAGCTGCAAGATTAATTGTTAAAAGATTGCGATCTCCATTCAAACACACACGTGATCTTATTCCTAAATGACATTGATTTGGGTACCGGTATGTCTATCAATCCTTTGACAAGTACGATCACTGCAAACAGTCAAATCTGCGATCAAAAACGCTGATTAATCCAGTAAATGAAACAAGTGAAGTCATTGAATCAGTCATTCAAAATGATAAAAAATAAATAAAAATCAATTCAAATTAATTGAATATATTTGTTCAAATAGACTACAGCAATTACATGCTATTTGGTTTAGTTGTCTATTCAGAATCGTGGGAGAATTGTGATCTCTGTTTTAAACAAAAAAAATTGTGATTATTAATTTACCCAGAATCGTGTCGCTCTAATGTGTGCATACATATGTCATCTTAAAATGACTTTCAATGCAACTAAAGAAAACATACAGAAAAAAGTCTGAACTTTCCATTTTATAATATTAGTGTTACTGTTTCTAGATTTTTTTTACTCAGGTTTTACATGATGTGAAGCTGTTTTTGCACTGATGCCAGACTTTATTCCATTTGTGTTCATGTCCCAAATAAAACACAATGAACGAGATGAAGTACCTTTCATAAAGTATATAAATTAAATCAGTATTAAACAAATCGAATTACTCATATTAGTCGTATACATAGGATTTTAGTCATACTGCCCACCTCTAATAACTATCTGAAGTGATTTAAAAGGCTCAGATTGAAGTTTTGTTTTTTAAAATGACTATATTCTTTCAAACAAGTGGTTTCAGTATTGTACTCACTAGTGCAAAATGCCCGTGCAAAATCAGTTTTTAAGTTTGGTGTGTTTGAGTGCACATTGTTACAATTACACAGCAAAAGTTTGGTGACATTTTTATTTGTGCATGGTAGAAAACAACGTGAACTCAGAGAAAACGCTATGCTTGAGCAAACATTTTGTGAATAGGCAACTACAAATGATGCCCGTGAAAGACAATGTAAACGCATTGAAAAGGACATGTTTAGTTGGTGAATAGCATTTACACAGTAGCGATAACGTTAAGCGCACCAGAATGAAATATAATATTCAGAAGTAAACAGCATAGCTGACTTATAGATTCTGTTTACATCCACAATCAATGAATAAGCGCGTCGACTCAGGGAGCAGTGCAAAGTGCCCGTGCAAAATCAGTTTTTGTGAGCTGATCGCTGAACAAAAAAGTTCAGGAGATATTTCTTAGCTATAGCTGATTTCAACAGTTTGAATATGATCAAAAATAACTTTTATATTGATTCAATGGATTAATTGCATTTTGGAAAAAAAAAAAGTGTCATGAATGTATTGCATTTTTGGGGGAAAATAATCCATTTTTATAATAAATCTTTGAAAATCCAAATCTGGATTTGAATTTTTTATGATATTATAACCTAAAAATGCTATGTGAAAGTTTGAAACAGAAAATAGTGGTTTTCATCTTGCCACTTTCTTGGTAAATAAAACACATTTTTACTAAAATTAACTTGGTAAATAAAACACATTTTTACTAAAATTAATCAAAATTGATTGTGTATGTCAGAATGTTTATTTTTAAACCACAACCTTCTTGGGGCTTGCTTCCTTGACTGATACAACCCTCTAATGTCAGGATGTTTATTTTTAAACCACAACCTTCTAAAAATGATATATTTAACGATATCTTTTGCATTTCTCATCCAAACAACGTCAAACTTGGCACTGCACTTATCCGTGCCCGTAGCGAGACACCTGTCGAATTGGACTAACGGTTCGAGAGATATGTGGTTAACAGACATACACACACACAGACAGACAGACGTTTCTGTAATTTATAGATAGATGTTGATACTTGATATTGTATTACTTATGAACAACAAGTGATTCTTCTCCTCAAACTGTCTAACATTACCCACTAGTATATGTTTCTACTTTAATTGACTCAAAAATATGTGACCACACTATTACATGAATGTATTTTTAAGTCCAGTCTAAATACTCTTTTTGTGTATTGTGTTGGGTTACTTTACATTACAAGGACAATTTCACTGTGGATTTTACTGCAGTAAAGAGTTTATGGAGTGTAAGATTTTAAGTTGCATTGATGCATGCAACCACACAAGAATTTTGTGTTTAATTGCATCCACAGTGAAACCAGGACACCAGAGACATCCTCAATTTCTTGTTTTTTTTTACCTCAGTGACTTAAATAGAGCAGAATATGAGGAAAAGCACAATTAAACCCTTAAAGGCCTCCACAAGACATGCTAAAGAATCCGTGTTCTGCCGCAGCGTGACCTAATTCATGTCAACGAGCAACTTCACCAATAGCTGTTCTAGAAAGAAAGGCATGAATCTCTCAGATGTTAGAGCACAGATGCTTTGGCTTACGTAAGTGGATGTTTGAACAAGTGAAGTGATTGTGGGGTAGAACAGAGTCTTGTTGTGAGGCTCATCTCTTGGTTTAGTGTGATCTTAACCACCCTGAGGTCCCATGATGCACCTGGGCGTGAGATTACAGCGGAGCTCCTCTTAACGACAAAACCCACTAAAACCAGCAGATGCCATTTTTGCTGCTGGTTATTACAGGTTTTTTTTTTACATACTGTAGACGTACAACTACTAAAGTCACACGTGGTGTGAATTAAGGACTTTACCGTGGTTTCCTGCAGGAAATGGCACTTTTGGCCTTTCCTTTCCTTGTCAAGCTCAAGATGAGGTGAAGTAGACAAAATGACCATGTTCAAATGGTTCTTTGTCCAGTCGAGGAAGCAAACACTTTCTCCATAGAGAATCCCCAGAGAAATAGAAGAAATAGAGCAACTGATTGTTAGAATAACCTTGTAAAGCCTAACATATGATTTTTTTTTTATTTTTTTTTACGTTTATTGAACCTTTTAGACAAAATCTTAATGTAATTAAGAATTTTAAATGAGTAAAAATAAAACTAGAGCTTAATAATTTTGTATACATTTCTTAATTCATAATAACTCAATTTGATATATTATTACTATTAATTGAAATGTGTAAATCTTGAAAAAAAAAAAAAAATTTGTGTGCAGAATATGGAGCTCAAAAAGCACCTAAATCTTATTCAAACTGAACAAAAATATGCAATTTGGTTCTCAGCACTTGTAGTGTAGATCTTTGTAACAATTTAGCAGATACTTATCATAATTATCATATAAATATCAGTCGTCACTCTATATGCGACCCTGGACCAGAAAACCAGTCACATGGGTTTGAGATTCTCATGAAATTGAGATGTATACATCATATGAAAGCTGGATAAATAAGCTTTCCATTGATGTTTGGTTTGCTATGATTGGACAATATTTGGTCGAGATGCAACTATTTGAACATCTGGAATCTGAGGGTGCAAAAAAATGTAAACATTAAGAAAATCTCCTTTAAAGTTGTGCATTTATGTTCACGATTGTGCTGCATTCACTCACACAAATACATGTTTTATATATTTACAGTAGGAGATTTACAAAATATCTTCATGGAACATGATCTTTACTTAATATCCTAATGATTTTCGGCATAAAAGAAAAATCTATCATTTTGACCCATACAATGTATTGTTGTATACCATGTACACAGATATACCCGTGCGACTCGAGACTGGTGACGTGATCCAGGGTCACATATCTGCCAATAATATGTCTTAGTAAGATATTTAAATGCTTAGTTTTATGATCAAAGCTCTGTAGTTTTTACTGTGGGGGAAAACATATAATGTTATGCAATACAATGCCGATTACCATTTCTCAAAAGCCTGATGGATCACATTTGATACTCACATTTGAACATGATTAAAATAAAAAAATAAAATAAACGTGTGTTGAGATTGATAATCTAGTAAAGCTAAGTTTCAGTCCAGTTAAAGTTCATCCTGAAAAATTAATAACAATACAAAAGTTACTCTTACGTTTACTAAAAATCAGTGCAGATTTCACAGCACAAAGACACGTGAACCACGAGCTGGAGAGGGACGCTTTTACTATTACATTATAACATTTTTTACTTGCTAAAAAAGCATAATCAATCAATCAGGTGACAGAAGACATGTCAGAGATTGTGTGCAACAGGTCATTCATCAAAGTTTTGATCATGTTGATCATTTAGAGGCCTTAACATTTTGCATATCTAATATGAAACGGTATAAACATCTTCTGGTTTCACTGTTTTAGCCTCTATAAAAGCTTAGTAACTCTGTATGTGTAGATGTGTGTGTCTTCAGAGGACTTTGAATATAGTCAGAGACAATTTATAGTGCACAAGTCAAACGGACTGCTTTTATTATGCTTTTATGATGCTTTGTTGTCATTTTGGGAGCTCAACTGTCCCAGTTCTTCTTCAGTTTCATCATACTGACATCATGCAAGACAGAAAAACATGCGTGAGTAAATAATGACAGAATTTAGATTTCGATTTCCAACCCAATCCAGTTCCAACTGAGATTTCCGTTGCATAACCTTTATTTCCCAGTACAGTCAAGAAGTATAGAAGTACACAGACACATCAAATTGTATAAAAGTCTTTGCATTTATATTTAGATGACAAAACATGTATTCCCTTATATTTCTGGCCTTATTAATCAATGTCTTGCGACAATTCGTAGAATACACCACTGAATTGTTGTTCTTCAGATTTTTAATGAGGTGAATAAACCAGCCAAAAAGCTTACAGATGTTCTGACACACATTTGTTCTCATTTGGACAAGTCAAAATAACAAAAATGTGCTATTCTTTCATTAAATGGTCAAATAAATCTTATTAATCACATTGATATTATGAGCACTTATAAGGAATTAATCACCAGATTTGCCAAAATGCAACAAGTTTGTAGCTTGTGATCAGTGAGAAATCTAATATTAGTTTAGTTTGCATACATTACCGGTCAAAAGTTTGGAATAAGTCATAAAAATGTTGTCATTTTTTGTCTTATGCTCATTAAGGCTGTATTTATTTGATAAAAAATACAGTGATAACTCTAATATTGTGAAATATTATTACAATTTTAAAATAACTTGTCTTTATTTTAATATATTTCAAATTGTAATTTATTCCTCTAATCAAAGATGCATTTTCACACGATCCTTCAGAAATCATTCTGATATGCTTTCAATCGGTGCTCAATAAATAATGGTTCTTATTATTAATGTTGAAAACTGTTTTTGCTGTTTAATCAGCCATTCTGATTGCAAGGGACATTAATTTCATCAGTTTTCTTCTGAGCAAAATTTTGTGAAGTGGCGATCCATATTTTTAGACTGTTTTATTCTGAGCTATTATTGTGGTCTCATTTGTTTTACTTCGTGCCGAAGTCAAAAGTCTGGCTACTCGAGAAGAGTCCATTGTGTCGTACCACACCCTCAAGATCTACCAGAAGACCTTTAGTCCATCTGAAGAATAAACACGGTGTCATTCAGCGGCGTATCTCAGCGCAGATCGGCCCCGAAGGTCTTGCAGGAAGGAAGGGCCCAACAGACACAGTCGAGAGCCCAAACCCAGTGTCGTCACTGGATGACATGGGAGAGTCTCAAGGGAAATCGATTCGACCATTAAGTTGTATGCATTCAATAATAGATCTGTCAAGGGCATTATGGTTTTGAGAAAGTCTCACACGAGTCTTTCATAACCTGCAGATAACGTCCTCACACTTGATTTTTGTTGTTGTTGTCTTCAACCATTAGATGATGCTCCGAATAAACATGAACCCTTAAACAGGCAAGAGTAGAAAATGATAAGCAACAAATAATTTCTTATATCATCTGGACTTAAGTAAATCATATCCAAAAGAATTTTTGAAAAATGTTATGTATTTTGGATGTTATGAGTTGTGACTCCCGGATCACATGGCCTGTTTAGGGTATAAAAAAGGACCAAATCTATAACTGTTTAAAACAATTATATCCTATACTTCAACTCATATAATGTTGACATATTATATATCATTGGAAAGCGTACAAACTCAAGATCGGACCTTGAAATTGGACCTTGCGTTACCATAAAAATGGTTAAAAAAATTTGGTAAAATGGTACATTTTTGGGGATTTTGGTCAGGCTGACTAATTGATCACAGATAACTTGAAGCAAATCATGTGACCAGCATACTCAAGACAGACAGGCTGCATCAGTTTAACCTGTACATTTTATAATTTGTAAAACAAATATAAAAAACCTCAGAATACAAAGTTGATCCCTTTTTTATACCCAAAAGTGGCAATGTGTCTCAGGCGTAACATATATTTCAAAACGTGCTAAATGACAACATGAACAACATTTTTATAAATTTTCTTTTTCAGCACCTTAAGACAATGTTCATAATTAATGTTAGCATTATTTTTTCAAGAGAAAAGTAAGTTTAATATACATTTACTTATCTCAGAATCTGAATGTCCTGCACCACTGGCAGCCATGTTGGATTTAGGTCAGGCTGACTAATTAATCACAATTTTTTTATAAACAAATCATGTGACCAGCATACTCGAGACAGACCAGGCTGTGATAAATGATGAAAAAAATCATTCTTACGCCCCAAAAAGACGACAAAAACTACGTTACACCCAGATCACATTAATATTTGTTTGTCAGACATGCATGAATAATGGCGACTGATTTATGTCTATGTCTATGACGAAGCACCACAGCTGCTCTATATTAAACAGTTACTTTTGGAGTAGCCGACGTCGCTTTGAAGTTCAATAACAGGACGTGTCGCAGGTCTTGTCTACCCATTAAAGACTACCGGTGGCTGTGGTCGTTTCTGAGCCACCGATGCCGTTTCCTCCGTGGGATTGTGGGTGCGATCGGCTACTTTCACACGACTGTAAATCCATCGACAGACTGACCTGTGTGTCGGAGTTCTCCTTTGATTGTAGCTTGAAAGATCAACTTTCCTTTATTAAAGGGAGAGTTCATCCTAAAAAAAAAAAAAAGTAAATTCGGTTACACTTTATTTTAAGGTGTCATTGTTTCAGAGTAATAATATATTTAAGTACCAAGTAATCTTAATCAACTACATGTGCTTGCTATAGGGTTAGTTGCATGTAATTATGCATAATTTTTCAGTAACTACAAGTAACATGGGAAACAAGGACACTGTAAAATAATGTGTTACCATCATTTACTCACCGTCATGTCGTTCCAAACCGGTATCAAACTCATTTTTTCTCTTTTCCATACAGTAAATGAGGTCCAATGTTATACTCAAGTTTTCATTATTAATTTTTACACTATCAACCAAATGATTTGAATATTTCTGTGTCTTTTACAGTGCAGTGAAGATGTTTGCACGAGATAGAGGCTTCAGGGATGAATGGACTGTGACTCCTGGTTATCCAGTGTTAAATTCCCCCTAATCTGATTCAAATCATCTTTTACATGTATGTGATACTTTGGTTTAGATGCTAAAATATAATGCACTGATCATACAGTTACAATGAGCATTTTTTTTATGCATTATGTTTCTTTTGTTGAAGACTAATCAATCACTCACAGTAGTTGTGTGAATAAACACTAATGCTGCTTTGATCCTCACATTTGTGTTTGATCCTCAAATCCTCAAAGTTTGTGTTTTGCCATAAAATACTCCATTTAATGAGATTCTTTTTTATAAACCTGAATTTATAGACTGTTTTTTCTAAGCACTTCTGACCAAATGTGACTTGTTAATTTAAGAATGTGAATGACATTTTTTTAAGATGTACATATTAAAACTCTAACCAAAGTATAATTGTGTTTTTTTTTTACGTGTGAATGTGAAAGAAACACATGCATGAAATATATTTGTTGCTTTATACAAGTTTATTTTTGATGCTTACATATTTTCTCTTATATATATCATACAATATCTCAGTAAGTTTAAGGTAGCTAAATAACATTTTTAAGCCATATATGTTTGCTTGAACAATCAATATAGGCAGAACAATATAATTACAAAGCATTCACTTGGAAAGTCATTAAAACATATATGGTCTCGATCAAACGTTGGACCCCATGTAATATCAAGAGCATTTATGTCAGTACGTATTAACTGAGATATTTCAAGAGTCAACTAGTCTATGAACAGAACAAGACCAGCCCCAGACATATATTCATATAGCAGCATCTGTGGTCATGTGGCATATCTTAACATAAGGGTGAATCTCACAAAACCTGGAAAGAATATATATATATATAGTACAGGCCAAAAGTTTGGAAACATAACTATTTTTAATGTTTTTGAAAAAAGTTTCTTCTGCCCATCAAGCCTGCATTTATTTGATCAAAAATACAGAAAAAATATGTGATATTGTGATATATTATTACAATTTAAAATAATTGGTTTTCAATTTATTATACTTTAAATTATCATTTATTTCTGTGATGAAAAGCTGAATTTTCAGGATCATTACTCCAGTCTATCACATGATCCTTTAGAAATCATTCTAATATTCTGATTTATTATGAGTGTTGGACACAGTTCTGCTGCCTAATATATTTGATGAATAAAAGGTTAAAAAGAATTGCATTTATTCAAAATAAAAAAATATTTTCTAATAATATAAATCTTCTTTACTATCACTTTTTATCAATTTAACACATCCTTGCTGAATAAAAGTATTGATTTATTTAAAAAAAAAGAAAGAATTTTTTTTACTGACCAGTAGTGTATATTGTTGTTACAAAAGATTTCTATTTTTAAAACATTTGCTTTTTTAAATTTTTTTTATAAATGCAGTTCTTTTTAACCTTTTATTCATCAAATATATTAGGCAGCAGAACTGTTTCCAACACTCATAATAAATCAGAATATTAGAATGATTTCTAAAGGATCATGTGATAGACTGGAGTAATGATCCTGAAAATTCAGCTTTGCATCACAGAAATAAATTATAATTTAAAGTATAATAAATTGAAAACCAATTATTTTAAATTGTAATAATATATCACAATATTACATATTTTTTCTGTATTTTTTATCAAATAAATGCAGGCTTGATGAGCAGAAGAAACTTCTTTCAAAAACATTACTGTATATACTGCACTGTATATATATAATGTTGGGTTATTTCAACCAATGCTTGGGTCAAATATGGACATACAATTTAATTAAACAATTTAAACCAACGGCTGACATAAACATGGGTTGAAACAACCCAGCATTTTTATTTATTTATTTTTTGAGTATATATATATATGCCAACTACCCCTAGTTTTTAATTTTAAGTTTGCAATGAAATGTAACTTGGACATGTTTTCATGAGATTCATCCTTGAACTGAAAAACAAAAAATAACAGAATCTGTAAAAATGGATTTGTGAATCATTCTTGAGTCTGACAAGTTCTTGGCATTGTCCCTATATATAATGCATTGAAAAAGAGACTTCATATTTAATCATCATAAGCTTATTTCTAATTAAACACCTTCAGAACCAACGACACTGAAGACACTAAAATGCACACAAATTATATGTTACAATTCACACTTGGCAAAGTATTTGATAGATTATATGTAGTTATTCTTCCTTCAGTTCAGGTTTCTTCAAAGCAGCCGTATAAACAATCACAGAGGGTGATTTAATATTTCACAGATACAAAATAGCAATTTTAAAATGCGATTTTCTCAAAAGCAATCAGCAATCCTTGGCACAGAGAAGTCGCTCTTTAATGCGGTATAAAGAACAGGTAGTTCACATCACACCTCATTTGATTTGTTCTCAATAGTCATAATATTAAAAGCCTTAAGGCAAAAAAAAAAAAGAAAGCACAAATAGGCGTCTGGCTGATGAATGCGTGCTATCAGGGAATTGATAATGTTGTGTATATGCATATGTAACAATTTGCCATAATGCACCTGACTTCACATTGACGTGATTGGCAAGTAAATCAACCCAAATGTTGTTAAATACTGTACATAAAACCAATATGCACACTCTCTTCCCTGACCATATTAAAACATTACAATACTGCACATTTAGATAGAGTATGTTGCATTATTGGGTCTACTATTGTTTCTAAACCAGCACTTTTAAAGCTCAAATCGTTATGTATCCAGTTTTATTGAAAGGCAGAGAGCTGCATTTCGTGTCTTGCATTGGAAAATGCATGCACTAATAATTCAGGGATTATGTTTTATTTGGCATTTCATCACTTTAAAACCCTTTCCGCCGCTAGCAGAATCCGAAGTTATAATATTTAATTTGTTCTAAAGTTGCTTGCATTCAATACATCGCTCATCTCCCGTGCATCAAACAGTACGTGCCATTAGAGTGGTGTCGAGGTTTAGATTGGCTAGCAATGAAGGCAGATATGAACATTCAAATGATCAAAGTCTCTGTCGTGAGAGATAACAGTCATAATCAATAACCCAAGGCAACCCAATATCGACTCCGCTAAGCTTTCCAAGAACTCGACGATTTTTTTTTTTGTCTGACGTCCGTTTGATCTTTTCCATTCTATCATCCTGTTCGGCTCTTTAGTTCTGCTGTCATTACGGCTTAATCAAGACGGAAATAACAGTCCCCCGGCCTCGACCGGGTCTCTAATGAGAGGGCCGCCTCCTGAAAGTGTCCATTTGAGAGACAACTGTCGGCGGTCGCTCCAGATAACACATGAACCCCTGCTGCCCCATTAGCCTCCGTCTCAGATCAGTGTATGAAATCAACTTCCTTCAAATCACAAACCCACTGGCTTACGGATGCTTGAGTGAGACCTTTGCTTAACGATTCCTCCTGTCCGGTAATGGTTTGGTGATACATGCCACCTTTTATGAATAAAATGACATATTCCCTGCTGGGAAATCATGAGATTTTATAGTTGGTCCAGGCTAGTTGAGATAGAATTTGACCTGGGGTCAGTTGCATAGACATAGCCATTACGTCTTACTTTTCGGTATCAAATTAGATCAATCTATGTTTTTATGTAACTGAGTTTTGAACAGTCTTAATGGAAAACATTTGACTAACTTGTAAGACTAGTCTTTATGCAACCGGCCACTGGTAGAACAAGCTGGTTAGAGTTAGAGTCGACCAGCAATTTAAATGAACTTTCCATGTTGTAAATAAAACAAAGATTATAAGTGTATATGCTTTACAAAAAAAATACTATTTCAGTTTTTAATGTTACTTGCCGTTTCTTGATAATCATCATATCAGAGTGATTTCTGAAGGATCATGTGACACTGAAGACTGGAGTAATGATGCTGAAAATTCAGCTTTGATCACATGGAATAAATTGTGACATTTACTAGGAATTTCCAACTTGACCACTTTAATTTGTTGGTTTTATGTGACATGAACATTTCCACCAATGATCAAATGCTTGCGAAGTATTAAAACTAAACTAATTCATGACAAAACTATTGGTTACAAAATATGCTGCTTAAGAAAGTAACCTCGATGTACTAAAAAAAACACAATTTCTCTATGTTTATTAGCAGAAGTCAGTGCTGTGAGGATGTTTTTACTAAGAGAACCGGATTAAACAGGAGGACTGAAGCGTTGAAGACCCCCCTCTTATCCCCTAAACATGCTAAAACATCCATAGGTAAGTGTTAACAAAAGCAACGTACAGAAGCGCTCCCTGGCAGAACACACAGCTTGTATGAAACAAAATGTACAGTCTGAGTTCTTGTTGTAACTATTTCGTCCCTGTATTGCAGCGGCTTCCGGACATTATCTGCCGGCTTTAACAGAAGTTAAATGACAAGGCAAGGCCATGAATAGGATCTATTAATGGACAAAAGCACATGAAGCTTTAAGCGATATGGTTTTAACAGTCTTAAGGTTGTCAATTGTCAACGCGGGCCCGTTTACGTAACGCTAAGCCCTCGCTTTCAAAGAAATACAGATTCTTCTGTGAAACGTACATTACGTTAGGATTTTTTGGGGGGAAAACAGCGCTCAATACTCTGGCTTTTGCCTCTCACCACTGCGTGCTTTAGAAAATAATGCCTTATACCATAATCAAAATATTTCAAGGCTGCTTATTATGAAACGAAACATGATGCCTCGACTGGGTTCTATTCAAAACCACAATCTCGCTCGGCTTCCAAGCCTCCAGTTGTTGGCTGATTTTAGGATCGCTCAAGCACAACGGATATCTTCTTGGAGAGCCGACAGAATCCAAAGCCAACCGAGGGGTTTATCCGTTTACATAATCTGGAAAAATAATCTGATGTCAATAAAACCCTCCCTCTCGTTAATGTGAAACTATTCCGTGTTTTCCGATGCCAAAACCTAATAACGTGAAACAAGCGAACAGGACGAAATCTTGCTTAAAAGTCTCTGAACAGACGATGAAAAAGCATGCCTCTTTTTCAGAAAAACAACACCCTCACTGCGCACGTTCACGACGCCTGCACTTGTTGGTTATATGTGCGCTTTTGAAAGTTCACAGTAGACATCTATGCAGTCACACATGTAGGTGTCTACGCCGCTGTCGTGTCTGTCACGTCAGACTAACAGACAGGCAGCAATAACAGCACAACAAGCTCTCCTAACCGCTGCCTTTCTTCCTAAAATATACACTGACTCCAGGAACTCCGACGGCAGGTTACCACACTCGACACTTCTCCTCGGGGTTCATGGGAGTTCCTCGTTCACAATGAAACGCTTCGGAAAAAGCCTCGAAGTTCTGAAGGGAACCGAGAACCCTGTTAAAACACAAAACAACAACATGGCACTCAATCCTTTATAAAACACCTACAGTGTCCCTATAAAATGTGTTTTAAATCACACTTAAAAATGCCTTTTTATTTTATTTTATACAGTTTAGTGTTTACAGGGACAACTATAGTCCCTGGGCAGGTGTAATTTCAGATCAAATACATTAAAACAAATCAACAATACTTTTACATACAGTAGACCACATTTCATAAGAATACATAAAGTGCATTAAAACAAGGACAGCAAAACATAAAACGTTGCATTAAACAACAAAATCACTGCAGGATCTTTTCTCTTCGCTAAGGCACTTTTCTTCAATTCAATTCACGTTTTTTGTATAGAACTTTTTACAATATATATTGTTTATTGCAGCTTCACATGTGTCTACATCAAAATTTAGAGTGATTTCTTATCTTAATTTTAGCTTAGTGTCTTTGAATCAGATGGTGTTTTGAGGATTTTTAGTGGATGTATGAAGTCAGTCTGCTCAGGTTTTACCACACGTTATATTATTCTATATCTATTATCTATATTAAAAATATAGCAAACTGTGATAAGGAAATATAAAGTTGCTTTATATATATATATATATATATATATATATATATATATATATATATATATATATATATTATACATTATACACTACTGTTCAAAAGTTTGGGGTTAGTAAGATTTTTATAAAACTTTATTTCAACAAGGACGCATTAAATTTCTAAGAAGAATTGGACATTTATAGTGTTGCAAAAGATTTCTATTTCAAAGAAATGCTGTTGTTACGAATTTTCTAATAATCAAAGAATCCTGAAAAAATGTGTCATTGTTTCCACAAAAATAAACTGTTTTCAACATTGATAATAATAAGAAATGTTTCTTGAGCAGCAAATCATCATATTAGAATGATTTCTGAAGGATCATGTGACACTGAAGCCTGGAGTAATGATGCTGAAAATTCAGCTTTGATCACAGGAATATATTATATTTTACATACATGTTCAAATAGAAAACAGTTATTTTAAATTGTAATAATATTTCTCAATATTACTTTTTAAAATAAAGCATGCAAAACTTCTTTCAAAAACATCTTACCGACTTCAAACTTTTGAAAGGTAGTGTATGTTTGTAAAAACTTAGATTTTTAAGATCCATTAAAAATTTTAGTGGGTAGAATTAGTTAGTTTCAAGAATTCTTGCTTATTCGTTTTGCTTGTGTTTAACTCTTTCGCCGCCATTGACGGAAATTTCCGGCTTTCCGTGTTTTTACTGTTATACGGTAGGGGGCGCTATTACGCATCTTCTGAAAGAGTACAGAATCTCCAGATCAAAGGCGAAGGAGAAGCAGAAACAAGTGACAGCATAAGTAAACTATGCATATGTGAAATAACGCGATCATCAACATTAAACCGCATATAAATTAAAACCGCCTAATGTTACCGAATGAAATGTCGACCCAGGACGAGCTACAGGACTGTGAAGCTATGAGGTGTTTATGCACTCGATCTACTCCATCTGTGTTTTGATCATCGTTCTGAATCTGATCCCGACGAAGTCTTTAAAAAAAAAAAAACACGATTTTCTCAGCTTTTTGCTCAAAATGTTGCTTTTTTATGAAACTTACCCACAAGTTTTTTTGTTTTGTTTAAAAGTCGAGGGTCTTTCTTTCTTTTGATATATTGCATGTTCAGATATTCATACAACAAAATATTCTAGGGACCGTGAAACTTTTGTGAAAATTACCAAAACTGCTGGGGGTTGCTGGCAACAAAAAAAAAAAAAAAAAAAACTGGCGGGGAAAGAGTTAATAGCATGTGCTATCTGTAACCTAATCGAATGACATTTTTAATTGTGACTTGGATACGTTTTTTCATTTTTAATAAGACGACTTGCCTGTATTCCAGAGGGCTGTGTGGGTCTGTTTTGATGGACTGAATGGCGTACTCAGGGCGACAGGCGCCACACCAGACCTAAAGAACACACACATGTTTTTACATTCAATACAATAAACCCAGTCATATTAAAGTCAGCTGGACAGATGAACACATGGATTTTAAACATTATTTTTGACCTAACATGCACTTTATGCTTGAATGACATTTGTAGGATTCTGCAAAACAGATCAGTTGTGTATTTTAACAGACATGTGACTGTCCAAATAATGACTGTTCAAATCCCAGTCCTGTAAAGCAGCTCTCATCCCAGTGGATGACATGATTCAGCCACGGATTTCATGCCTTAAAGGAATAGTTCACTTAAAAAGTAGAGTAGAGATGGGGTAGTTTTCATTTTTGGGTGAACTATACCTTTAAAAGGATGGTTCGGAGTAATTTCAACCTAGGGTCCTTTGCACCATGACCTCGAGCCAGACACCCCCCAGAAGCCTTTTTTCCCTTGGTCGAACATTATTAAAGTTAGAGCTTATTTAGAGATATCAGCCGGATGGCTTAGTGCAGGCGCTAATGGATCCAAGGATGTATCCTCTAAATTACTCCACTAATAATGCCCAGGATGGTACCAAACTTCTACAGTAGTACAAATAGGTACAAACGAGGCATTGGAAAGTTTTTAAGTGCATCAGGAGTTTATTTAAATAACACTTGCCTGATGGCTAATGCTACCGCTAACCCGGACGTCGAAGTCACTTCAGTGATTTGGGAAAAGCCCGTAAAAGTCCTGGCAGAAAGCGATGAATAAGGATGTAGTGTAACGACGCCCAGTTCCAGGAATGCACTAATATTTTGTTGGTAGTGCCAGTTTGCAACAATTATTAGTTAACACTAAGTTATCAACACTTCGGGAAAAAAAAATTTCTATGGAGTGTTAAATTCACTAGCTTTTCAATAACACTTGTGAGTTTTGCAAAGGACTTTTTACGGGCTTTTCCCAAATCACTGAAGTGACTTCGACGTCCGGGTTAGCGGTAGCATTAGCCATCAGGCAAGTGTTATTTAAATAAACTCCTGATGTACTTATAAACTTTCCAATGCCTCGTTTTATGAGTACAGAACCTATTTGTACTACTGTAGAAGTTTGGTGCCATTCTGGGCATTATTAGTGGGGTAATTTACGAGATACAGCCTTGGATCCATTAGCGCCTGCACTAAGCCATTCGGCTGATATCTCTAAATAAGCTCTAACTTTAATAATGTTCGACCAAGGGAAAAAGGCTTCTGGGGGGTGTTTGACTCGAGGTCATGGTGCAAAGGACCCTAGGTTTGAAATTACTCCGAACCATCCCTTTAAGCATTTATTAAACAGCCGGTAGTCGTTCATTTTCCAGAGGTTAAGCAGCACCTGTATCATTTAAGTAATGTCAGTTTAATTTGATGCAGTCTATGCGAAACTGACCTCGCATACGCATCAAGGTGAACACATGCAGGAGTTTTAAAGTGTATGTAATTCATGGTCACACACCTGGGCAAAGTTCAGAAAGAAGAGCTGTTTATGATCCATATCCAGTCCGGGAAGATGGGGCTCCTCGCCCTCCCTCTCCAACCACTTTATATACGCCTAATATCACACACACAAAACTAATTCACATAAACAGATTTTTACAAGGAAATGTGAAAAGTGCTTGCCATGATGCTATAGGGTGTTTACATTTAGCAGACGCTTTTATCCAAAGCCACTTACAAATTAGCAACACAACTATGTGGTTGCTAAGGCGTTGAGTAGTTTTTAATCAGGTTACTAATTGGTTGTTTAAAGTGAATTGATCATACAAACCTTATATGCTTGACGAACTCCACCGTTATCAGCAATATTCTCTCCTAATGTTGTGATGCCACTGACCTGCAACAACATGAATGTAACATTGTTTAGTGTTATTAAATTATCACATGTGGTATTATAGTAATTATTAATATTTTGAATTAGCTTTTACTTTGACTTTTTTATCTTTAAATTTATCTTTAAATTTTATATAAATAGTAATTTGGCAACATTACAATTAAAAAAAAAAATTTAGTTTAAGTATTTCATCCAGTTTTTATATTTTCTTTTATTTCAGCTTCATTTCGAATAATAAAAAAACGATTTTAATAGCTTAATTTTAAGTTTTAGCTTACAATAACAACACTGTGTAACATATATAAATCACATCCAAAGTTTGACTCAAGTATCAAGTTTGGAATGTTTGAGTTTATATTAAAATCTTTTAATTACAGACTTTGATGTCGTGACAAATCTGTGGACAGTTTAAGTTGCACGATTAATCGTTAAAAGACTGCGTTCTCGGTTCAAACACCCACACGATCTTATTCCTAAATGACAACGATTCGGCTATGTCTATTAAACATTTGACAAAGAAATACGAACTTTTCAAGCACAATATAATTATATCTGTCGTACAATCATTCATATTATTACAGAAGTATTGGGATAGAAGTTTACAGTTCAGATATAAACATTGATTTCTATGGTAGCGATCAAAATCACCGTAAATCACCTTTTGTAAGTAGCTTGATTGAAACATTTACATCGTTACACCAGTAGGTGGCAACAAGTGTCTGGTAAAATGTTTTATTTGTCATTGACTCATTCATTACAGAGATTCGTTAAAAAATGCTGATTCATCCAGTAATGAAACAAGTGAAGTCTTTAAGAGTGAGTCCCCAAATTTGTTTAAACTGTCTTTATATACCAATACATAATTAAAATGTAAGTACTCTGAAAAAGAGAGTATAAAAATCGAGTGTCTGTAGACCTCTCAGGGCTGCAATAAACACAGCTACTTATTTCCATTCACTCCCACCCCCTCCCTTCTGGGCTCCTTCCAAAGCCACGCCCCCAAAACACATGAACGCGCGATGCCGACCGCTCTGCTGGAGGAGGAGCAGGGCCGAGCGGAGAGGAGCGCAGTGCGTGACATCATGTCAGAATCACATGTAATAAAATACCTAACTTTATCATTATGAATATAAACAACTAACATGGCTGTTAGTACTCACTATCAAGCTAGCATATCGATACTGGTAAAGTTTCAAATATATTGAGTTTGATTCGGTAACGAGCTAGTAACATAAGGCAAAGCTAAAAACAGGTTGCATTGATACACGTTTTCCCATTACCATCAGTTACACTGTGATGAAGGTGAATTTCGTGTAAGATTCATAACATATACGGTGTTTTGCATGTAAGAGCTTCCACGAGGAAAGCACTGTTGGCTCTGATGAGGACTACACTCTGGAGAATTTTCGAATACTGTCTTTTTTTGCCTTGTTTGCCTTCGCTGACTGTATATGCAGGTACTGGGAATTTTGACTGCTCTTCCTAGCTTCTGTGCCTCTCTCCGTGCCTCTTCCCCTCCTCGAGTCAAACGGGTGCGCGCATGTGGGCAGCTCCTGTAGCAGCAGGGGTGGTAGCCATGGTAGCGAGGGAGAGTGACAGTCGCCCAGCCAATCATTTCATTCATTCCGAATGGAAATAAGTAGCTGTGATTATTGCGCTCTGAGAGGACAACAGACACTCGATTTTTATACTCTCTTTTTCATGGTGCGTTCACACCGGACGCGAATAGCGCGTCAGGCGCGAGTGATTTCAATGTTAAGTCAATGCAAAGACGCGTTACGCGCGTAAAAAATTCCTGCGGCGCGAATGAGGCGTAGAGCACGGCGCGGTAGACGCGAATACGCCTCATTCGCGCGTCAAGTTCGCGCGAATAGTGCGAATTGAGCGTCTGGCGTGTTAAGCGCGAATGATTTTATTAGTGCTTTTGTGCATTCATGCGTTTGACGCGAATTCGCGTCTGCCGCCCGAGTTGAAAAATCTGAACTTCTGCGTCAATTCGCGCCGCGTTAACCAATCAGGAGCCTGCTTGCTGCTGTCACGTGGTGAAGTGACAGTTTATAATGTTATTTTATGTTTGGCCTCAATAAATTATTTTGTAATATGACTAAAATGCACAACAAAGCAAATCTTTCACATAAAAACTCGATTTCAATATATGAGAGATACTCATTTTGTATTGAATGCAATTTATTCCATATCTATATGAAACATTATTAATCTAATGTAAAGACAACAAACACAATTTAGTGTATACAAACTAAAAAAAAAAAAAATCACAGGACAGGTTTCACTTTTGGAGGCTGGCTCCATTTATTATCAGAACAAAAATAAATGACAAATTAGGTGGGTGCGGGCGAGGGTGAACCTCGCGCCGGGCTGTACAGCGCGGGCTCGTCAGGCAGCGACCACCCGAGGCCGAGGCCTTATACGGCCTACGCTGTCCTCGTCAGCGTCCTCACCGTTAGGTCCACCAAACCTAGCTCCTGGACCAAATTGTGAAACTCCTGAAACCCTCCGGAGGGTCTGGTGGACCCGAGTACAGCGACGATGTCCCCTACGCAGCTGTTTCTGCTCTCCAGAGCATATACGAGCGGTGACTCTCTCGATTAATGCTAACGCTAATGCTCGATAAACATCTAAAAAAGATGGCCGCCAACGGGTTTCGAATCTTTCGCGCGTAAATTTCGCTTCAAACTACACGCGAATTAACACAAAGTGGTCAAGCGTATAACTAGACGCGGCAGGCGCGAATTTGACGCGCTATTTGCGTCCGGTGTGAACGCACAGTCAGTGTACTTACATTTTAATTATGTATTAGTATATAAAGACAGTTTAAACAAATTTGGGAAAAAGTTTTTTTAGAAAAAACCTGCCTTTAAATTATGCTATTTCGTGGGAGAATCATGATCTCCTTTTTTAAACCCAAAACTTAAATTCAACTCAATTTATCTAGAATTGTGCAGCTCTATTTGCCGGTATCTTCTGAAAGTCAATAACAATGTTTAAAAGAAGCAAAATGTCCATAACAAGTTTTCAGAGAATGCACTGAATACAGTGCATCTTATTTACTGTAATAAAAAAAAAATCTTGCAAATAAATAAATGCTCCTCTTAAAACAAAACACAAATTAATATTGTAAAAAAATGCCAATGGGGTGGTAACTTGAGTACACTAAATCTTCACTAAACATTTTCAATTTTTGTAAAAAGTTAAACTTATTAATCTATTTCTGTCTAGAAATCCATTCATTTTTAGTGGTTAGATATTTATTTGAGTTTTAAGTTATTTTCTCTTGCACAACCGGCAGATTTCTTTCTATTTTCAAGTGTGTTGACATTTTTATGTCAGCAAAAGTTTTAATTTGCACTGCATTTAATTTCATTGCTTTTTTTTTCTTCTTTTTTTTTAGGGCAGTGGAAATGCTTGGATGGGACCCAAAGCAAGCACATTCTACAAGTACTGTAAGTATTAACTTAATATCAGTTTTAATTGTTTATTTTCTGAAGTTCATATTATTTCCATTGTACTGAACCGAGGTTCAACTTACATTTTGTCCTCCTGCAAGTTTCCAGCTGAACTGGCCGTACTGTTCCACCATGCACTTAGATTGATCCTCAAACTGCTCGGCAGAGTAGTTGCTCCACCAGTTGTTCATGTTCCCGTCCTTGTCGAAATTCCGGCCTAAGAAAATATTTAATTTTGTGGAACAAAGTCATATTTTTTTAAACAGACAAGCATTGTGGCATGCTGGTTTGGTCCAATGGAGAATGTATCCGTGATATTTAAAACCCCGTCATTTAGCACAGAGTTTGATAATCAGCAAATCCACAAAGTTTATTCATCCACAGCTAACTGATAATTAGTACAATCCATCAGATGAAACCCATATTACCGTGATCATCAAATCCATGAGTGATTTCATGTCCTATAACCATCCCGATTCCACCGAAGTTTAGAGCTTGCAGCTGTTTCTCACTGAAGAACGGAGGCTGGAGGATGCCAGCAGGAAACACTGAAGGAAAGAAAGATGAATGCATAGAAAGAGATAGAATTCAGCATAATGCATGGATAATTGACCAGGAAATGCGTTTTTGAGATACTAATTGAGTCAAACAGCTCATTTTAATATTAGTAGAGTGTTAACTTTGGAAACTTTTATGTCCCAGAGGTTGATTTGTTTTTTATTAAAACTAACAGATTTCAGCTTTTTTCTAAAACCATTTTTTTTTAAAGGTCAAATTAACAAATTACCAACACTAGTTTTACTATTGTCCCAGACTCTGACTTTCAAAATATTATATTTGATGTTTAAAAATATATATATACATTTCATATTCTAATATTTATATTATTTATTATATTTAAAATATGATGTTTGAGAACAGTTTGAGCAAATTCAAAAAGTCAGTAAAAATATTTTAAATGTCTTAAAAGAAGACTTATTTTTCAGAGAATGCATGGAATATAGTATTTTAAAGTAAAAACCTTCTGAAGTACGATCATTTAATATAATATATTTAAATTATGAGTTAAATTTAAAGTTTGATCATTTTATATTAACATATTTATATTTTTGCAAATACACGTTTCAATATTTATTGTGTATAAAATATTTATATGATGCCACGGTGCTTATTTGTGACATCAATCAACAATTTTTCCCAAAAAAGGGGAAAAAAAAATTCTAAATGTTAGCATTCATATTTACCCAACCGTCAGTGAAATGCGAGTCCATTATTCCACAAATGTTTAAAATGTCATTTCCATCACAGCATGCATGGGGGGATTTGAGATTTGGTGGATGACATATGTTAGTTCAGAAGAAATGTCAAAAGTTGATGGACATCGTGTTAGTGGACAAATTAAATAAATGAGAGTGCTTTTTAAGAGACTCTAGAAGTGCTCATTTGAAAGAATGTGATGGTAATATACCATCACCAGTGATATTGGAAGGACAGAAAGATGTCTACTGTGTACCGTCCTCCAGCTATAGAGTATAGGGCTCAAAATGCCATCGTGCCGCAGTTACAGCTGCCGCTCTTGTCTCTGAAATGGCAATTCAGCTCGAAGTGTTTCCCAGATTGTCCAGGAACATTAAAATGTGCAATCTAAGAGTAATTATGTGGAAATTTCTCCCGCTGAAAATCTGCATAATCACTTGGCTTTTTGTAATCTGTGTATTAACCAGCGCTTGGCGTCCGCAGCCCATCTCTGGAAGCACAAGCTTTGTGGGCACTGGAGCCTGAAACTAGCTTTGTTTAATCTACAAGAAAAAAGCACTACAGGCATTAGAGCCATTATGACAATGGGCTGAGAAAGCGTTTGTATTGAGAGCCCTCAAAAGCTTAGGAGAAATCTGACCAGAACAAATACTTCACAAAAGACCTGCGTTTGGACAATGCTGATTTTTTGTTTGTTTGTTTGCGGTTGTGGAAAGATCAGGGGTGCGTTTCCCGAACTATGATGTAACTCGCTGCTTAAATACCATACACGATGCATCGTTGACAAAATCAACTAGCTAATCACGACTGTTTCCCCAAACCGTATCGTCGCAAATTTGCGTTTGTTAATGAGGCCACGCAGGTGCTGGAGTAATAACGTCTTTTAATGAATCCTTTTGCGATAGAATTAATGCTAGATTTTTTAGCTATAAATAATGAACATTGTATCTGACGACTAATTCTCTTTTTTCTCAGTTATTTTGCTTTATTTCCAAATTTAATCATAGGCTTGTTTTTATAGAGCACGAACACACATGTGCACTCTTCAAAAACATACTTTAAAGGGGTGGTATAATGCCCTTTTCACAAGATGTAAACTAAGTATTTGATGTCCCCAGTGTGTGTATGTGAAGGTTTAGCTCAAAACACCCCACAGATATTTGTATATAGCATGTTAAAGTTGTCCCTTTTTGAGGGTGAGCAAAAACACACAGTTTTGTGTCTGTTCCTTTAAATGCAAATGAGCTGCTGCTCCCGGCACAGTGGGTGGAGCTTCAAGAGCTCGTGACCTTTTACCTCACACACACATGCACTGAAAATTTCAAAAACTTTTAGCCTTTTTTGTTCAAATCGGAGTCAGAAAGATGGAGAGACTCAGGAAGAAGTGACAACATGTAGAAGAAACAGGACATTTCTGAATGATTAGTTGGTGAATTTATGTAGCTTAGGTGTAATCTTCTAGTCATTGATTAGCATATTCTGTCTTGATAATCTATAAATCGCGTTCCTGGGGGCGGGGTTTATGTAAATTTTAGGGTTAGTGATGTCACAGACCCGGGAGGAATGTCATGTAGTCTCTACCAGCCGTTTGTTGTAGTCCTTAAAAAGCTATTTCTTTAAAAGCAAATATCTCTCTTTGCTTTGAACTTTCAAAGCAAGGCTTGCCTTGCCTTGCCTTTGAACTTTGAGCGTTGTAACTTTGCAGATATTGTTTATGCTCAAACAGCAACATTACACACTAACTAAAGTTAGAAAAGTGAAATCTCTTGACAAACTAAAAGACGTAAATTACATTTGTATGTATTAGAAATAAAATATATAGATTGTACTGAATGTCAGCTTGCTTATTTTGCTCAAGGCAAGTATTTTTTGAGTCCACGTCATGCAAACAAGAAACTGTTTCTAGCCACAGGTCGAGAGCCGTCGTTCCAAACACACAACTTTGCGATGCTGTTTGCAAATGTTCATTGGAACTATGGTTTGGGAAACACCGACTCGTTGAACTAAATGCTGATAACGACGGAACTTGCGAACATAGTTGGCTAACAATGCTTTCGGGAAACACACCCCTGTTTAGGCCACCGTGAATCTGGACTAGACTGGTTTGTGCTGGTATAGCTAGTGGACTTTTTGCTTTAAATAGACTGGACGGATTGTAAAGTGCATTGAGCCATTTTGTTGTTTCATTTTGTTTGTTGGTAACACATTATTACATACACGACTAATTTGTTAACATTAGTTAATGCATTAGCTAACATGAATAAACAATGCCTATGTTTGGATATATTTCTAACTATATGATATAATGGATATATTTCTAACTATATGAACTTACCAATCTGGTTTCTGTTGTGTGAGTAGAATGCATTGACCACAGCTGCACCGATAATCCACCTAAAACATTCATTGAGACAAAGAGGAAAAAGTAATGACTTAGTAACAGGTCAAGAAAGGAAAATGTCTTTTCAAGCATATCTTTATGTGTCTCGTACATGTCAGGATCCACGGGCTCCCTCAGCTTTTTGTGACCTTTCTGAGCTGATGCTGCCAGGTTTTCCAGAATGTTCTCAAAGTAGTTCTCCTCACTGAAATTAAGCTGTGAACAGAAACATAATAACACATATCATAGATGTATCATTCTTGTATTTATGTAATGAGATACAAGTTGCTTTGAGTGGTCTTTTATTTTGAACTCAAGGTTCTCTGGGTTTCCATACATGTGTGTATTCCTCGTCTAGCTTCTTATTTTCCTCCTCAAGGATGTGGTCGGGATAACCGATCTGTTCCGATATCGCCATGGCCTGCAAAACAGGAGGTTGGAAAGCGAGAATAGCTCAGAGCAAATATAATAATATTAATAATAAAACTTATTTGCAGCACATTTCATACAATAAATGCTGCTCAAAAATTTTACAATAAAAAAAGCATTATAGTAAACACCAAAAGCAAATAAAAATACATTATTATAAAGTAAGATTAAAGATCAAACCCCCTTAACAATGATAATAACAAAAGATAAAATCTATATACATAAAATGCATAACAAAAATGGAAATTAAAAACCAAGTAATGTTGATATACAACTGTTATTGAAATTGTGCTTAAAATTAGTTGGAATATTATGTAATTAATTTGATTAAAATGTTTAATTTATTAACAAAGCTAATTGTGTATAGGATAAGGTGGGGTTTTCCAAACTGGGATTTGTGAGGGAACGGCAAAGGTTTGTGAGTTGATGAAAAGCTAATAATTAATTAAATTATAAAAATATAAAATTTAAATACGTTTTTTTTTTAAGTTTAAAATGAAAACACACAAAAAATATTTTCTTTTATTTCATTTGTTTACCTGCATGTCATGTGACCATTAACCGACATTAGAGAACCATAAACATGCAAATGTATAAATATTTTAGTTTAAAGGGGTTCAGCTGACAAAAAAGTTTGGGAATCTCTGGGATTAAGGAATGAACTCCAGAAATAAAAACATTTTATTTTGTTGTGGCCATTAAAACCATCTTACCTTCTCTCTGGCCTTCTCCTTGGATTTTTCATCCATCCAGCTCAATTCTTCCAATGTTTCCACATAAGCTTCCTGAATCTTTTTGATCAGTTCACCCACCTGAACAACAGCGGAGAGACACATTCAAGTAAACATGAAATGGTCCTTTTTCAAATAGCAGAAATAGCCATTATAGTTGGCATATCATTCAATTAATCTAATTAAAATGTATAATTTAAAAACAAATTATTTTAAAAATACATTAAATAAAATTTTTAAATATATATTATTATTATTATTTTTATAAATATTATATAATAAATAAATCAGCTTAAATTTTTAACTGATTAATAACACTAATTGTTTAAGGGAATAATTTAAAAATATATATATTTTTAGAAGGCCTATGTCATGTCAGCCAAGAAGGAAAAGTCGTTTTCCATCATTTTGATGAAAGATGATGAAGTAATTAAGATTAATTTTGACTTCATGCTCACTTTAAAATTAATAAATCTATTTGACTGTCCTAGAAATACTATATAAAGCCACATACATCTTTATATTCAATGCAGAGTTACATAAAATCATCCCAGATTAAAAATAAACTTAATAACAGTCAAATCACCGAACCCATCGTTGGAACAGTCTAAACAATCCATTTGTGTGATTGTTCCGATTGTGTAAAGCATTGAAAGAGGATGTTCCTGTTATGTCTAGCTGTGTGTTTTTAGGGCAGAGTTGGTGTTTTAGTGTTACCATGCGTTTGCTGTTTCCAGAGAAGGTTTCCCGGACGTACAGGGCTCCGACGGCGTTCTCCATGTTGCCCTGGACGTAGCGGACACAGTCTCTCCACCTCGCCTCCTCTACTGTAGTGCCATGCAAAGCCTGAGTGAACACACACACACACACACACACACACACACACACACACACAATGCAATGCAGAAAAATGGGACCAAAATAAGGTTGAGAACACCATGTTAAATAAGTAAGGGAGAATGTACATCCAGCCGGTTGTTATGGCAGAATAAACCCTGACAGGGTGATCAGGACAGTCTTTGCATTAGCCTGAAGGGGTTTATTCTGAGATAACAAACAGCTGGATGTACATTATCCTGCTTATTACACGACTACTTGCCACATAAGTAAATAAAGACATGAAATATTGTCGAATTATTAGATCTTTAAACACAAAGCTTCCGCGGAGAGAGCAGATGCAGCGCGGCAAGGTCAAACAAGACGGACATTTAAGGGATACGGTACAGTCATACCACATATTACACAGCATTTCGCCACATAAATAATAATGGAGATATTGATATTGATTTAAAATCGTACCTGTTTGTTATTTATAACTCAAGAGTACAAAACAATCGTAGCAAAACGGCAGCAGCTTCGTTTGTATGAAACAAAAAAGAGCGAGTCCACGATACTGGATGACATAATTAAATAACTGTACACAAAATATTGATTTGAATGAGTTTTCATATTTTATTAGCTCACCAAACGCAAAACTTCCACGAAGAATAGTATAGCGTATAGCGCTGATGGCAGTTACCCGGATGAGCCTGTGTTAACAGGTTTTACTGGTTGTTATTGGGGAATAACATACCGCTGGATGGCCCGATTGACCAATCAGAATCAAGTATACCAGAGAGCCGTGTAATCTCAGGGAATAACACAATTTGGAATGTTGCGACTGACCAATCAGAATCAAGTATTCCAGAGAGCCGTGTAATCTCAGGGAATAACACAACTTGGAATGTTGCGACTGACCAATCAGAATCAAGTATTCCAGAGAGCCGTGTAATCTCAGGGAATAACACAACTTGGAATGTTGCGACTGACCAATCAGAATCAAGTATTCCAGAGAGCCGTGTAATCTCAGGGAATAACACAACTTGGAATGTTGCGACTGACCAATCAGAATCAAGTATTCCAGAGAGCCGTGTAATCTCAGGGAATAACACAACTTGGAATGTTGCGACTGACCAATCAGAATCAAGTATTCCAGAGAGCCGTGTAATCTCAGGGAATAACACAACTTGGAATGTTGCGACTGACCAATCAGAATCAAGTATTCCAGAGAGCCGTGTAATCTCAGGGAATAACACAACTTGGAATGTTGCGACTGACCAATCAGAATCAAGTATTCCAGAGAGCCGTGTAATCTCAGGGAATAACACAACTTGGAATGTTGCGACTGACCAATCAGAATCAAGTATTCCAGAGAGCCGTGTAATCTCAGGGAATAACACAACTTGGAATGTTGCGACTGACCAATCAGAATCAAGTATTCCAGAGAGCCGTGTAATCTCAGGGAATAACACAACTTGGAATGTTGCGACTGACCAATCAGAATCAAGTATTCCAGAGAGCCGTGTAATCTCAGGGAATAACACAACTTGGAATGTTGCGACTGACCAATCAGAATCAAGTATTCCAGAGAACCGTGTAATCTCAGGGAATAACACAACTTGGAATGTTGCGACTGACCAATCAGAATCAAGTATTCCAGAGAGCCGTGTAATCTCAGGGAATAACACAACTTGGAATGTTGCGACTGACCAATCAGAATCAAGTATTCCAGAGAGCCGTGTAATCTCAGGGAATAACACAACTTGGAATGTTGCGACTGACCAATCAGAATCAAGTATTCCAGAGAGCCGTGTAATCTCAGGGAATAACACAACTTGGAATGTTGCGACTGACCAATCAGAATCAAGTATTCCAGAGAGCCGTGTAATCTCAGGGAATAACACAACTTGGAATGTTGCGACTGACCAATCAGAATCAAGTATTCCAGAGAGCCGTGTAATCTCAGGGAATAACACAACTTGGAATGTTGCGACTGACCAATCAGAATCAAGTATTCCAGAGAGCCGTGTAATCTCAGGGAATAACACAACTTGGAATGTTGCGACTGACCAATCAGAATCAAGTATTCCAGAGAGCCGTGTAATCTCAGGGAATAACACAACTTGGAATGTTGCGACTGACCAATCAGAATCAAGTATTCCAGAGAACTGTGTAATAAAAATAAATAGAAGCTATTGGACTGAAACAGTAGCGGATCACCAAAAGTGAGTTTTAAAGCAGGCCTAGTTAAATGCCACGAGAGCTCTCCTCTGTGTGTGTTTGTTTCCGAGTGCGACTGACCTTTCTGTAGTGCGCTCTCACGTCTTTGAAGCGACGGCTCATACTGTTGACCCTCTCCATGATGAGCATCCATGCCAGATAGTTCTGCAGAGTCCTGCCGAGATCACAAATGTGCAGATCATTTAATATCATACAGCACAAATCTATGCAACGTACATTTTGACATTCATTTCTTAAATTCAACTAATGTGTTTGTTGTGGATTATTGAAGCAGTGTTGTTATCGCTAACCAAAAACTAAAAACATTTTCATTAAATTAAATTGAATTAAAATTACTCAAGCTAAACCTGAAATAAAAACTAAATAGAAATATTTAAAAAAATGAATAAAAACAACAAAATTACTAGAACTAAATTTAAAAATGAAAACTAATTTAAAATTTGAATAAATACAATAATAACTTGAATGCAATGTAAATCGCTTTGGATAAAAGCATCATAAATGTACTGTATATTAATAGTGTAGAGAAGATTTCCTTAATAATTAATGTGTTTCTCCAAGATATCAATATGATTAAATGGAGCGCAAATTAGAAGAGATCTTAATGATGTCTTAATCTGTGTTCAGAAGTGTGTCAAAATCAGAGATCTCAATATATCCGCTATCCGCATTCATTTACTCTCATTGTGTGTCATTTATTGTCTCGTTTTATTTCTCCTTTTAGCAAGTTTAGGATAAGCACAGGGGACAAAGTTGATGCTTCAGTGGGACATTCACCTTTTAAGTCGTCTCATCTCGGAAACCACTGAACCTCTGAGCAATATGTATTTTTTCTGGATGACCATAATTGACATGACAATGAAGAATTAACTAACATGTGTCAAACAGCGTCACCTAAGAACATCACCTGTGACTGTGCTTGGAAAGAACGCTGTGGAGCTTCTCCAGGTACGGTGAGCAGTACACAACCATGGGCTCTTCCGGTCGCACCGTAACTGACACGCTGGACATGATTCCCTGGATGTAGCGCGTCCAATTAAAGCCCTGACATTTCATGAAGAGAAACGAGAAGCATATTTGCTCTAATGAGAAAACAACGATCATCTGGAGAAGTAGGATGTGTTCCTGGATCAACAGGGGTTTGTGGGAAAGTGCAAAAACAATAATAATAAACTGTAACTATAATATATAAAATTGACCAAATTTGACATTATTACATTTATATTCTGGCTTCTAAAGGCTGGTGGGAGATCATGACATTAAAGGGATAATTCACCCAAAAATTGTAATTCTTTGATTAGTTAGTCGTTCCAAACCCGTTCATGAGAGCACCACGAAGCAGAGGGACAGAAATCAATGATCAATGTTTAAATCTGAATAAAAGCCTAAATTTATTATGTTCATCATGTAACCTGATCGAGTCTCTTCAGAAAATTTGGACTAAACCGCTCAATTCATATGGATTACCGTAGTTTTACGATATCTTTGTGAACTTTTTGAAGCGCCAAAGTGGTCGATGGAGGGACAGAAATCTCTCAGATTTCATCAAAAAATATCTTCCTTTGTTTCCTGAGGATGAACTGAAGTCTTGCGGGTTTGCAGTAATTAATGACAGGATTTTTATTTTTGGGTGAACCATCCCTTTCATCACAATTATTTTGTTGTATTAACAAACATAATTTCTCTTCAGGTTTAGACTGTTTAAAAGTTTGGGGTCGGTACGATTTTTTTAAAAGAATTAATTTTTTTATTCAGCATCAGATGAATCAAAAGCGACAGTAAAGACATTTATAATGTTAAATGCACCAAATGATTAGAGCATCAAATCATCATATTAGAATGATTTCTGAAGGATCATGTGACACTGAAGACTGGAGTAATGATGCTGAAAATTCAGCTTTGCATCACAGAAATAAATTAAATTTTAAAATATATTCTCACAGAAATATTATGAGAATTATTTCACAATATTACAGTTTTTACTGCATTTTTGATCAAATAAATGCAGCCTCTGTGAGCAGAAGAGAAAAATCTTACAGAAACCTCAAACTTTTGAACAGTAGTGTATATTATAACAGCTTTTACTGGTGCAGTTTTCATTGACTACACTAAAGACTAAAGGGGGACCAAGTGTTAAAGTAAAAAAAAAATCCCCTTCCATTAAAAACCCATGCTTTTCTGCACTTACATTGAGGTTGAAAGCTTGCTGCACTTCTCTCAGTGTCATTTTGTTGTAAAGCACGGTGATGTCATTGCGCTCTTCTGCAGGTGAGGTAGCCTGTTGAGGCACAGGGCAGAAGTCAGATGCAAACCCGTGACATTTACAGCACCAGAACGCATTTCAGACACTCTGGCCAACTTCGAGCGTGTTATTCTTTTGGTTGTTGTGTTTTACCATCTCCAGTTAAACTCACGTTAGCAATGTCTGTCTCCAGCTCCAGCACTTGAGTCATGTCCTCCCACACGCGCTCTTCATCTTGGGTCAAGTTCCTGTCTTCTCGTGCGATCCTCGCCATGGAAACCATGAACTCCAGGTAGGACTCGCGCACCTGCCCACAAACACGAGCGAGGATACGCTGATTCATGTAATTACAACAAAAGCATTGAGGGAGAGAATGGCTCTCACAAAATGACACAACGAACCTTCTTATAATTCCCATCGCTGAGGTAATAATCTCTCGAAGGCATTCCTAGTGCTGGCTGGTCAACCTGTGCAATCAGAGAGACGTAGTTAAATGATAAAATCACTTGTTATGACAAACAATCTTCTATATTCGTTATCTGCATCGCTTTTGGGTGCGGCGTGCATGAGATCATCCAATAGTGCTCTGTTCATAATTAAACCAACATAAAAATCACACTCGGTTTCATTAACTCATGCTCCAAATGGCATTTTAATCAGGGTGTATTATGTGAAATAAATTGCAATTAGCCACTGTGTGTTTTCAAAGGTGATGTGCCACTAAAACAACCAATCTATCAAACCGACAAGTACTGATGTGATTACCAGGGCATCATAAAGCAATACCATGCTACTTTGATATACACCATGATGCTGAATGATTACCATATTTATATACTACTCTTTAAATGTATGTCCAAAATCATGGTATTGCATATAGGTACACGTCCAGAAAACCATAGTGGCACCATCATACACGTCCAAAAGACTGATAAACATGGTATTTCTATTGTACATACAGTACATCCAAAATGGTATTACCATATACACAGGGCCTAAAGCTAACTCTTTGCCACACCTGCCAATGGCCGGTGACAAATTAATACAATATAACTAAGATACAAACAGTGATAATAAAACAAACAGTGCTTTTCAGGTTTTTCAGTAGCTTTCAGGTACAGAAATGTAATTAAGTAAGCAAATGTAAAATAATATCTTAAATTTTTAATTAAACATCCTTATTAAAGTTACAAAAGTTATTCAGTCTAGAGCAGTGAATGATTTATTCTTCATCCTTTGTTGTTTGATTAACATTAGAAACACAGAAATATTAGGCTGCTGTCCCTTTAAGAGTGAATGCACGGATCTAATATACTGATACTGTACAGTGTACACACTCGTTTACTTTCTTAATTGTTTACGTTTGACATAACCGACTATGTTTACTAGGATACTCGCAATTTTTTGACGTAATTTTGTGTGAATTTGTCCACTCAAGTGCAAGAAGACGTGAAAGAGAGCCCAGTTTGAGTTTAGTATTCGCACTTTGACTGAGACGCGGCTTTCTGGACGCACGCTTTAGATGTGTGGCACAGAAAACATGGTGGTAGCAGTACTATGAGTTTTTTGCTAGTCATACATAAATGTAAATTATACAGGATGTTCAACAACTTACATGGATAATGTGGCGGCTGGAGTCGCGATCATCTGGCCACACAAACATCTCCAGCACGGCCTTCTTATTGTAACGAGCGTTCAGAACAGCCAGTGTGTCCTCCAGGCTCCACGCTTGCTCTGTAAGATCAAAGTTTTGTGGCTTTTAGTCCATGTCTGTTCGCTTTGAGGCAATCTATATGCTTTACAACTAAATAAGCATGCACCCAAAATAATGTTTGCCGCAGATATGCGTTTATTATGTTTAGTTCTTACTCTATTATCAGCAGTTTTCAAACTATGAGAATGGTGCTGTGTTCGTGACCTTTCAGAAATACGGAAAAATACTGGCAAATATCTGTGTAGTTCGATTCGTGAACAAATGAGTCGATTCTTATGATTAATTAAAAGAGTTGTCAGCCTGAAGAATCCTTCACTGAATGAATCTGTCAGCATGGCAACTGAATCAAGAAAAGGACTCACTTACTGAACTGCAAGATCCATGTCAATGCATCATTACTTCAATAAAGTAGGGCTGGTTGATGCATACACAGAATGCATTTTGCATCCAACTGCACTGCTTTTTAATAGTTTAAGAAACCCGTTCTTTTCCGTGCTGTGTTGTTTTATATTCATTTTAAAGCACCATTAGTCTTTTGATAATGCAATGAAATGAACTGCCAGTTTAATACTTTGACAAGGAAAATAAATGCTAAGATCAAATGCATTTTCGTCACATATTTCACTAAAAAGAACAATCCTCTCAATCTGTCCAGCCTCGACTTTCTTTTTCATTAGGAAATAAATCAAAACGGGAAAGAAAATTGCATTTTAAGGGATCATGAAATCATATAAATACACTTTTCTTGCATGTGATTCATCAGTGCAGGTTTTCCAATGAAAACAAATATATGTTTCTCTGAAACGACTTTAACTTTTCGGCCAGCTTTCTCATTTGTGGCTCCATTCTCCATTTCACAATCCAGTTCATTCCCAATGGACACAATCAGGTCCTACATTTTTTTTTTGTTTCACATATAAATGCATCACATTATGGAAGTAAAAATAAGTTGCAAACACTGTTTCAAAGACTTTAATAACCAAAAAATGATGCCAAATGACTGCAATGCACATCATCACTGGTCAATTTCTCTTTTATTCAAAATTCTGGGAAGAAACTATTGTAAAAATTACCTATAATAAAACCCAGTGTACCAAATTGCCCTTTGTTTGCACAATCACACGGATACTAGTAGATGCAGTAAAACATAATTACAGGCTGGTTTTCCAAAGGCCAGTTCTGGTTAAACGTCTCCAGTGGCATTAAAACCAGCATTAATTACCTGTCCATTGCTTTAAAGACACATAATAAATCTGTCAGCAAAGGCCAGAGTGTGTGTTTGGGTAGATGAATGCATATGTAGATTCAATTCCAGCGATTTTCTTCTATTACATTTAATCATTCTGCCCTCTCTCAAGGTCTATAATGAGGCACAGTGCCAATAATCACGGCGGGTCACTGTCTCGTCCCCTCACCCTCCTCGACGGGGCTCTATCTCCCTCTACACATGACAGATGAGCATGACGGCCACTGCTCTGTGAAACCACTGGACTTTCCCATCAGTCCAGCGCCTTATCTACACCCAGCGACAGCACGGCTGGAGCGCTTGCATTTATCCCATTTAGATAAGCTCAAGATGCTGCCATTCTCTGCGCGAGTGAATTAGAGACGGCCTGCGCTATCTCCAGTACCTGATGTGCCGTTCCAGACCTCAGAGGCCACGGGCCAGTCGCCAATACTGTCAATGAGCCCGAGAAGAGGCTGCGAGTCGCGCTGCTCTATCAGAACTGCAGGGGGAAGCAGAGAGACGAGGACAAGTCGGTTCAAATCTTTTTTAAAAGTCATAGTTTTAGTCAACTATAATAACCCTGAAACTAACCAGCTTTGAGATTCATCATAACATTACAGTGTTTAATTCAAAGCCATTTGAACTCATCCCATAAAGCATTGCTAAAAATGTAGCAGATTCAAAAATGGCATTGCAATATAGAAAACATTGATTTACAGTATAAAATAGTTTAATCACAAACACATACAAATGAGAATGTCATGAAACTCCATCATGTCGTCTGCAATGATTTATGGAATTGCACACTATACGTGTAAAATAATTCGTTTTCGAAGTTGTAAATAAAACGATTTTACATGAAAATACTATTTCAGTCTTTCTAGTGCAAAATAACACGTTTAATTCAGTGTGTTACATTTCTCTAAATATATATGAAATCATTCCTATTTTTTACAAGTAGTGATAAATCATAACTCACTCTCGTTCATGCATGAGCTGTAGAGCGTTTTGGCTTTCTTGAAGGCCTCTCTGTCGTCCTTACTTTCCATCTCCAGAACTCCTGTGAGATAATGAATCAGCACCAACAAGACGAAGCTGTTTAAAAGAAATAACACTCATGGTGTTTGTGTGAAGCTGACGTAACCCACCCTTGAGCACGATCTCCAGCTCGTCTCTCAGGATATTGAACACGCTGTGGAGTGAGCTGGTTTCGGGAATGACGTGCCGCTCGATCCAGCCTCCACATGCGTACTGATAGAAGTTCTGGCACGGCTCCACGCTGGGGTCCATGTTCTGGAGCAGTCGGGCCGCTGTGGCATTGACATGAATCAAGAAATGATTTCAGATCTAGAATATAAGTTTGGACATGGTATATAAAAGGAAAGCTTTCAGACATTACCGGCAGTGACGCACTGTGGGGTTGTACAGACATTGCTGTCAGCTTTTGATGGATATTTCAGCCCTATTGTGATGTGGTGAGATATACAACACAAATGAGGTTAATGTCTGACTGAGATCATGTGACTTAATCCACTCAAAAGTCCAGCTCTATAGTCAGAGCTTATTGCTTCAGCTTAACACTGCAGGCTAGCATGTAATATAATGCAATTTATTGAAATAAAGCTTCAGTTGTTCGCTCACTTACCAAAATTAGCCCTGAGAAATACATTTTGTAAACCTGACACTGTGGTTGGTTTCAATTGTTAATAGTAGTGCATATGTGTAGTACATGTATACTATGTGCAAATATATTGTACAGTATATGGAGTGATTATACAGAATTTATGGCAGGGCAAAACTCAAAGAAAATAAAAAATAGCAGATTTAAATGAACGGTGTGGATAAAAATCAGATAATAATATTTATGATCAACTTAACAGCATACTTTACCTTTTGACGATTCATTTAGGTTAAAACGCTCTGAAATATAAAAAGAAAATGCAAGATCTTAAAGAATATAATTGGATGTGAGAACCATTTGATAGAAGCTTTTGGCTAATTCTACATTTTATATTTATGTGAAAATTTCCGAGATATCATTATATGATAACTCTATACACGTAAGTTGCGTATATAAGTATATATATAACACAGTACCTTTTGATATATACATTATTATATAATATATTATGTAATATATATTTTTTTAAATATATATTAAATAAAATAATATATATATGAAACATACAGTACCTTTTGATATATACATTATATATATATATATATATATATATATATATATATATATATATATATAATATATTATGTAATATATCATTTCTAAAAATATATATATATTAAATAAAATAATATTATATAAATAAATAAATAAATATACAAAAACAATCATACAATTTTTATATAAATTCATTAATTAAAACTTTTTTTTTCATTCTGGTTTTCAAGGAAGTTCTTCAAAAGAAAGGTTTCACCGAGATGCTCCACGTGGGCTGTAAATAACTAAACGCGGGATATTTCTAACAAAGATCGTGAGCATGTCTGTTGTGTTTTCTGAGTGTTTTGAACATGAGTGTGACGCGTTCCCACCTCTCAGAGCTGAAGTGTAGAGCACTATGAGTCCAGCCAGAGCACAGCTCATCAGAAGAACAATAACTGACAGTCCGATCTCCACCACAGTCCAGCGATGCTTCCTCGGTTTAGTGCTTTTCTCCATGATGTCCATTTGGCTCTCTGATTTTCCCATTCTTGGAGCTGTGGAATAGAGAGAGGGCCGAGGTGCCACAGGTGGAGCATCAGAGGATCCTGCTTTACACTTTTACCTCCAAAGAAACAGTAATGCGGTGGCTGCTACTGATTAAGAGACCCGTTCAGAGATTTCACAGAGAATTAGGACGACACGTGATAGACACATGACTAGAAATACACAGTTTGACCCACGAATTTCAATTACTTTTCCCAGTCTTTGACTTTTTTAATATATATAAATAATTTTATGACGATTACACTAGGCTATATATATTACATAGTATGCATTTACTTTGATAATATAATATTATTCCTAAATGAAACGACACATTGAGTACAAAAATGTGAGGCGGGTGATTTAATGCATGATTTGCATCGATTGATTGGATTGTGAAAAGAGGGAGGTAGTACGGTGGCCGAGAAGTGCAAAACAAACCACAAATCCGAAAACAAAATAACACATTTATAAACGCAATGGAAAGACTAAAAACTATTTTGTTTTCGGAATTGTGATTTGTTTTGTACTTCTCGGCCATCGTACATTAGGCTACATCAGAATGGTGCGAATCTGAATATGAATGCGCGTTTGCTATAACAATACCAGTTTTTTCACTAGTCTTTTTTCTTTCTTTCTTTTGAATAACCTGCAATGGTGAATCGTTAACAATAGGACCAAGAATGCATATTAAGAAAGTAAATGGACTTAAATTGACTTAAAGACATGAGGCAATCAAAACATGAGGCAGTTAATGTAGCTGATAAAAGTTAATGTAGTTGATCTATTGATGGTTATATTTTTGTAATAATAATGCACTCAAAACAACAGCAACAGCTTTGTTGTGTTTAATTTTTAATGACGGCTAGATCCAAACAAGGGTAATATGAACCATTCTCGGGGTGTCTTCAACCACATCATGAAACGTATGTGATCTGTGGTTTTAGAAAAGAGTTTTTGCCTCATGACAGCATCAGCACTTTTTCTGTCTTGGAAGCTGGAAAGTGCTGATAAATTTCCTGCAAATTTTTTAATTTCCGGACTCATTTGATGTCTTAAGGCAAAACAATAATCACAGAAAAAAGTCTCACGGAAATTAGTTGCTTTTCTATTGCATTTTTAGTCACATTTGTTTTAAAGCTCTCAGCAATGCACAAGGTAAAAATGATCTGTGTGCTTTTTGATTGTAATAATCCATATTGATAAAAACACACAAATACATGTCTCCTGACAGTGTGTATGTGTACGTACTATATCATTGAAGAGACCATTTGCATTAAACTACGATATGGGAAAAATCATTAGAATCACATTTGTATTTTTAATATATTTGGTAACACTTTACAATAAGGTTCATTAGTTAACTACCTTGAACAAACAATGAACAGCTGGATTTTTATTAACAATAACAAAGATTAATACTGTAACAAATGTATTCCTCATTGTTAGATGTTCATGTCAGTTAATACATTAACTAATTAGCCTTATTGTAAAGTGTTAACCATATAGTATTACACATTGTGTATACAGTCCTAAACATCTGCCCACATCAATAAAATGGCCATATATAAGTTTAGCTTTTCTGCAAGTTATCTGTCAATTGCAATTAGACATCATAAAAACTGTACTAATAGTAGTGATACGTTTTAAAAGAAGTACAGCATGTCACATTCATTTCATTTTAACTGTCATGCGTCCAATTAGTATTTATCATGGGAAGCACTTGTAAGCACAGCTCATCTGCATGTGTGCAATGCATTAGGAAAATTAGCTGTGAGAGTAAATGATGGCTTATAGCCGTAGAGTCCCCTGCAGAAATGCCTTTAATCAAACAATCTAGTCAAGAAAAACCAGAAAGCAGCACAATAAAAGAATCTGCATGACTCTAAACAATAACTCAATAATTGATGTGCAAAATCAGTGAATCATTAATTAAAGTCCTTTTACAAACAGCTGTTGGCATCCATCATCTCAGCACTTAACTCCACCTGTAAACTACACAAAAACTGTTCCCTTCAGTTCCAACACAAAACACCCTCATGCCGTAGAATGTGAAGCGTCCGTACCTCTCTGATGATGGGGTCCTTGTTTGCCCTGTTAGGACGCCTTTCAATTTCACAAACACCCCTTCTGAGTTTGCACCCAGAGCTGGTGTGTGGTGAAATGAAGCAGCGTCCGACAGCTGGGTGTCGGGGAAGCTGTCTGTTCTGATGTTCCTCTGACTGACTGACTGAGTGAGTGAGGAAAATGCAGAGGAAGAGAGAGAGAGAAGGAGGGATGTAAAGGAGGAGGGGCGATCGAGAGACGCTTGTGCCTGATGATGGGTGTTTTTAGGAGAAATCAAGAGGAGCTTTCAGAGGAGGGTCAGTTATCAGTAATATATATATGTGTGTGTGTGTGTGTGTTTGTGTGGCCTGGTAAACCCTACATTATGGGAACATAATGTCCCAAGATGGCAATATCCAAAATCTTTGTCCAAAATGTTGCGTCCTCATGAGGAAAACAGCTAACAAATCATACTAAGTGTTTTTTGAAAATGTAAACATGCAAAAAGTTTTGTGTGATGGGTAGGGTTGGTGTAAGGGGACAGAAGATATAGATTGTACAGCATAAAAATCATTATGAAAAGTCCCCATAATACATGAAAACACGTGTGTGTGTGTGTGTGTGTGTGTGTGTGTGTGTGTGTGTGTGTGTGTGTGTGTGTGTGTGTGTGTGTGTGTGTGTGTGTGTGTGTGTGTGTGTGTGTGTGTGACATATGAGCCAATGTTTAACACTTAGAATTTGTTGAATTCAAACACTTCAATAGGTTTGTTAATAGTATTACAGTGAACCAGAATAAAAACTTCTTTTTTTTTTTTTAATTAGCCTCTTTATTTCACCTCACAGCACCTGTTAAACAGAGGTAGTCCAAATCTGGAAGAGCAGCGCAGGTTAATGTCCGCTGGCCTCTCATTATTCACAGGCCAGGTGGACTGAGGACCGCAGCGCAGTCGGGGAGCTGGCAGGAACTGACATCAGCTTGGCAGGGAAGTGAGCTTCACTCCCACCGGTGTCAGATTGAAATGGCATGATGCCCATACTCATTACCAGCCTGATTAACCACTGTAATTAGCTGATATTAGAGAAAGCGAGAGCCACCGGTGGCGACGATCAGCACTGGTGCAGAACTGCCCAGCTGTCCATATCAGTTAGCCCATCATAACACAAGTCGAGGGATAAATGCTAGAGACCAGAATAGAATGAGAACAACCTTTAGCTCACAATAGGGAACATGGGTGAATGGCTGGTAATTACGGTCGTCCATTAAAGACGATGAACTTCTGCAGGGTGATCTCTACGCAGGTTTAGATGGATATAGAAACAAGATGAGTGTGTCTATGCTCAGTTCTGCATAAAAATATATTTTTTTATTATTTCCAAATGTATTCAGTTTAGTGCTGCCTGCTAAAGTAAGCATAGTACTTAAAGGAATAGTTCACTTTAAAATGAAAATTCTGTCATTATTTACTCACCCTCAAGTTGTTTCAAACCTGTATGAGTTTCTTTCTTCAGCTGAACACAAAAGAAGATATTTTGAAGAATTTCGGTAACCATACAGTTGATGGACCCCATTGACTTCCCTAGTAGGAAGAAAACAAAACAAATGTTTGGTGACCGACATTCTTCAAAATATCTTCTTTTGTGTTCAGCAGAAGAAAGAAACAACTTGAGGGAGAGTAAATTATGACAGTGAACTATTCCTTTACTGATATGAACAAACCCATTAAAATTATGCTTGCCTATGCACTAATCATTTACATTTTAGGACAGAAATATGGTGCAGAATTTACACACTTCACCTTTAAAAATTAAAATCAACGTGAATTACCATTCACATTATGATGCATTTCTAAATGAAACGTCACATTCAACTGAAAGAAAAAAAAAGTGGGACGGGACCTGGATTGGATTGTGAAAAGTGGGAATTACACACCAGAATTGTGCAAATCTGAACACATAATAAAAAAATATAATATTAATAAAAAGCGATAAGCATCAAATTGTTAATTTTTGAACAATTCAAATCTGTCACAGTAAAAAAAAAAAATGTTATATGCATTATTGTATTATTTAACAACCAGGCTCATAAAAGAACAAGCATTACTCAGAAAACCAAATATCATTGCAATAAATATTAGTTCATCAGCAGAAACCTCATTTAAATAATGGACTTTTAACAAATATCAGCTAAGCTGCTCTTTTAAGATACGAGTTCCGCCTTAAGAGCTTAATTAAAAAGCTTTTAAAGCTTGTTTTTTCTATGTTCCTAATCATTGAGACAGTGAAGTATTTACCTGAGCGAAGTCAATCCCCGGTCTTACACAGCATGGCAAATAAATCTCTAATGACTGAATTTGTTCTCCCTGCACTGGTACACAATTAGACACGTTTTGCCAAGAAGAGCCGAGTCCTCAGTCTGCCTGCAGGTGCCTGAGCATTCAAATGACAAGCCATGAAGCCAGTAATAAGTGCAAGCAGACATCTGAGACCAAGAGCATTCATCTTTGCTTCGTGTCACATTAGAGGCCGCAGGTTCACGATTCAGCTAGAACTTCACATTAAAGCCTATGTGCAGGAGAGGTTTTATTTTAATAAGAGTTTAGAGTGCTATACATAAGATTAAAGTGCAGAGGCGAACGACACCACTTGGAAATTCGTGGAAATTTACGTTTAATAAGCATGCATCTTGGTTCCAGGAAATCAGTGCTGCTGTGGAACAGCATGTATTAATGTCAACACTCAAGCAAATGCGGTTTAAATGGTGACAATCAAACTGGATTTTGACATTTTCCAGAGTGAATGTGAGTGGTGCGTGCTTGTAAAACTCATGAGCATCTAGGATGTTATGGGTGGTTGCCGGGGCATTGCTATGTGGTTGCTAGGGTGTTGTGGATGGGTTGAAGTTTCACTTTAACTTCAAAGAGTTTTCATGCATTTTATCATCCGCCAGGTGAAAAAAAAAAAAAGTCTGATTGCTTAGAAAAGTAAACGTACCGCTCTTGTCATGATTTGAGATATCATTCATGCAGCAGAAATGATGCAGGACGAGATATGCAATGAAGTTTATTACTAGGGTTAGTGATTTGAACAAACATAACATTACATAACTTGTCTAAATGAATGTTGTATCAAACCTCTTGCCTGTAATTTTGCACATTATGCTATTTTAACTCAACAAACCTTGAGTTTGTGTGTGTGTGTGTGTGTGTGTGTGTGTGTGTGTGTGTGTGTGTGTGTGTGTGTGTGTGTGTGTGTGTGTGTGTGTGTGTGTGTGTGTGTGTAGGGATTAAAATCTACTTTTTGCCACACCTGCTAATGAGCGGTGACTTGAAAGGATAATTCACCCAAAAATGAAAATTTTGTCATCACTGGTTACCAACATTCTTTAAAATATCTTCAGAATATTCAGAAACAGAATTTTAGTTTTTGGGTTTACTATCGAAGAAAATTTACCGTTCATAAAATATTTTTTCACCAGCCATGAAACAGAAATTAGTCCTTATTAAAGTTCCAAAAGTTATTCAGTCTAGAACAGAGAGTGTTTTTTCTTTGTCTTTTGTTATTTGATTAACATTAATAACACAGACAGCTGCAGGTATATTAGGCTAATGTCACTTTAAGACCTAATGCACGAATCCAATATACTGATACACATGCTAATTATGCAATATTCTTTCTCAACTGTTTACGTTCACTTTAAACATAACTGACCGTGTTTACAAGGATACATGCCAAGATGGACATTCATTCAGAAAATTTTGTTTAAATATGTCTGTTTAAGGGCAAGAAGACTGTGGAAGTGAAAGAGAGCTCAATTCAGTATTCGCACGAGTAATAATGGAGTTCCCTTTCATGTCGTCTTGTGCTTAAATTTTTGTGATGATGCAGCATTGGCTCATCAACTGTCCCGAGCATTGTTTATGTTCCTTCAAATTCTTACAATATTGCATTTTTAGAAGAATTCATAAAAATGTTACCCGCCAACTGGCGATTATTATTGGCATTTGGCACTTGGCGAGTGTTAATTTTAGGCCCTGTGTGTGTGTTTATGTTTGTTTGTGTGTGTGTGTGTGTGTGTGTGTGTGTGTGTGTGTGTGTGTGTGTGTGTGTGTGTGTGTGTGTGTGTGTGTGTGTGTGTGTGTGTGTGTGTGTGTGTGTGTTTATGTAAATGTATACATATGTATAACCTTTTTTGTTTTTTTTGTTTTGTAACTGCATTCAATTATGTATTGATCAATACATGTAGAAAATTTTGCACATGATGTTATTTTACCTATTTGCATTTAAAAGAAACGTATTATAACGTATTATACTATACTACATTCCTCCAAATTTATGTTCAAATGAGCCAGATTGTTTCACATAACCAAATGCATTTCCATATTAGGTGGATATATGCACAAAATTACCAAATTAACATAACAAATCAAAGCGACTTACTATGATAGCTTGAGTTATAGGATAAGGCATTGCTTGCTGGAGGTGAGCGACACGAATGCTGAGGGCGTCCATCTTTTGTGCAAGCAGCTCTTGGCAGATTCATGAGCCTTGGTCATGGTGTGGTTGACCTGCCCTCCATCACACACTCATTCCAATCCCTGATTGACTGCTATGTTCCCTTTAGGAGATTTACTGCTCGAATTTAACTCATCAGACAAGGTGCAAAACAAGCAGACAGCGAGAGGCCATCAGTCAAAGTACACCCTGCAATCAGAACCTAACTTTTTGTTCGGCCAATTCGTTTGTGAATAACCTAGAATTAAAGCCTTGGTCTTAAATATAATCCTAATAGTTAAGCTCTGTAAGCTAAGCGGTCAAAATACTGTGAAGAACAAGAATCAAATGAACCTTTCTTGCTTTCTTAATTCATACTCTTGGGTCAGATTGTGAAAATTATTATTGGTGCACATTATTTCAATGAAAAATCTTTCAAACCCTCTTTATTTTTCAGCCCCTTCAACCACCTGTTATATAAGATGCAATCAAAATACAATTATTAATTCATTCTTTTTACTTAATTAATGTACTTTTAATAATTTAAATGTTATGAATTAAACATACGGCATATTTTATCGCTAGAAACTTTTTTTAATTGCCTGTTAAACATGTATTAAGCAGATAGAACCTTTTTGGCATAAAGGATTCTGAGTAAAGAACCACGGGGTTCTATATAGAACCTTTTTTTTTCTAAAAGTGACCACAGAAAATGTATCTCAGAAGGGTTTTGCCATTTAGCAGACTCTTTCTGATCCAAAGTGACTCCAATTCTCCTAGTACAACAAAGTGCTTTGCTCAAGGTCTCAGGGTCTCAACCCACAACACTCGGGCTATTAGCCAGGATCTTCAACCGCTAAGCTGCACTTCCCAAAAGTGCCTTGCAGTAGCACTTTTAATCACATGCACAACAAAATAATTATGCTGTACTTTAGGCGTCCGCTAACCTGTTATTACAGCCCATGTTTCCAAGGCAATGCGAGGAAGTGCATGAATTCCCTTGTGTAGAGGTTGACCCCTCTCCGGAAAATGCATGTTGTGGATTTTTCTTTAGCATCATTACAGCCACTTTACAGTTGTTTTATACTGCAGTGAAGTGATTTTGATAATGCCAAACCGTTAGACCTTGTTGCCCCGCATGAGCTTGTGTTCTTGCTAGATTCAACAGCACTCGGCTGGAGTCTTCTCATCTACCCGACTAATCCATTCTTATCTTAATAACATCCAGCCTCTATCTGGCACATTGCAGAAACAATCGACCCAAAAGTGCTCTTTTATCAGTGCATTCACAGCCTGTTCAATATCAGGATACCTGTTCTGTACAGCAACCGCCCCTGCTGATCTTATCGGTTTGACTCGACTTTTTCACTCTCACAACAAGTTCACATTTTCATGCTAAATCTTCCTATTCTGTTCAAATGTCATGCCTTGAAATGCATATTTAATACTTGAGCATGCATTCTACACCAGTTAAGATTAGTCATTTATACACAATAGAGGCCTACAGAAATCCAGGCATTCGCCATAACGTTGTCTAATTTGCCAAATACTGCCCTCTGTTGGAATATCTCAAATACACATGCAAATAACAGACTTTATTTCACAATCACATTAGGTCGTGAATCTAATTAGTTTAACTGATATGTTTACGTATGGCCAAAATGCTCTGTTTGTTAATGCAACCTATTTTGAATTATTCCACTATTTACATCTTGTCCACATCGTGTTTGTTTTTCTCCCTGTAGCCGTGATAAATGATCCCTCATTAATGAGCTATGAAGTATTCAAGCAGCATGCATTAATTGTCCACAGCACAGACTGTGAAGCGAGAAATCATAGGGACGGTTAGAGGTGACCTGACTCCACGACCAGCAGTGTTTAAAGTTAATGGGATGCAACACAACAGTGCAGTGGTCAGTCTAATGACATTGCACTTGCCTGGACACATTAGATACGTGCTCTGAATATGGAGAGCTACTGCGCCTACACTAGTCTGCACTGCGTCCATATCATTACTGTCCTCACTATCTGTCACATGCTGTGCTTTGATTACTGACATTATGTCTGGACAACACTAACACTTAAGAATCAAAACACAAGAACAATAAACTAATGCACAAATACATATGAAGTAATAAATGAGAGATTTTAAACGTATGCAAAAATGAGTGCGTTGCCAATGCTGTAGGGGTTGTAGCCTCTCATTTTCTTTTGATTGTGGTGTAAGAAAGAGGATTTGTTTAAATGAATTTCATAAAATCATGTAGCCTATCCTACTGTCTATGCTAATATTCCCCCCCTAAAATGAATAGCTGTGGTTTTTAGAAATATATAATAGAAACTCAATAAAAATAATTGAATGTAGCCTATATCTTTTTGTATTTCTTCTCTGTTTTTCTTTCTGTGGCTCTTACAGAATAACATTTAATTTTACACACTTTATTGTTGTGCATTTCTTAAATAAACTTAGATAAACGACAGACAGACAGACAGACAGACAGAAAGAGCGTTAGACAGACCGACCGATAGATAGATAGATAGATAGATAGATAGATAGATAGATAGATAGATAGATAGATAGATAGATAGATAGATAGATAGATATTCTTGTCCCTTTAAATAAGCCCACTGGTCACACAGATGCATTGTGGGAAATGTCCGGAGCCAATCACTGCTCTCCGTGCACTGTTTGAGTTTGACCGTTTTACGCTTGTTGCGGAAGTTTAGAATCTCTTATTCTTTTTATTTGAACATATTTCACAGTCACACAACATGGTTTAATAAACTATAATTTATATTCCAAAGAGGTAAATGTACCCGATGTAATGTGTTTAATCTGTTCCACGTCTGATTCGCGTGCTGGGGTTTTTTAACTCGTTGCTATGGCGACGGAATGGCCGCGCTCGAGCAGATAGACGGTTTACGGAAGCAGAACAAAGATTTACTGAAGAAACTGAAGAAACAAACCGAAAAACTCCAAAAACTGACTCTCTCGTGGCCGGACGAGGAAGACCAAAGTCACCGCTCTGTGAACGAAGCGTTTAACGTCGGGATTGTCCCGCGTCGAGCGCCGTTAACGGAGAGAAACGGAGCGCGTGCGGCGCGAGCTTCACCAACAGCAGAGAAAACCGGTCAAATATCCGGTCAGAACATTAAACTTCTTATCCCGATCAACGATGATGTGTGGGGTGTTGTTTACAACTTATGGGCTCAGTTTAAAGTGTGCATGGGTATCTGTAAATTAAATAGTATATTTAAATAATTTAGTAAAATTTGCTATATTTACGTTACCTTTAGTCTTAATAGACGTCATGTTCATGTCTATTTTTAATGTTGTTTAAAAGGCCCTGTATGTCTTTTCGTTCCTGTCATATATATATATATATATATATATATATATATATATATATATATATATATATATATATATATATTTATTAAGAAATCATAGAAAATATTTATATTTTGAATAAATGCTGCTCTTTTTAACTTTTTATTCATCAATGAATCCTGAAAAAGTATTACAGGTTCCAAAAAAATATTAAGCAGCACAACTGTATCAAATCAGCATATTATAATGATTTCTGAAGGATCATGTGACACTGAAGACTGGAGTAATGATGCTGAAAATTCAGCTTTGCATCACAGAAATAAATTATATTTTAAAGTATATTAAAATAGAAAGCCATTATTTTAAATTGTAATACTATTTCACAATATTACAGTTTTTAAATGCAGCCTTGATGAGCAAAAGAGACATCTTTCAAAAACATTATAAATAGTAATGTTTCTGGTACTATAATAGTACTAACCAGTTATATATATATATTCTTTCTCTCTCTCTCTCTCTCTCTCTCTCTCTCTCTCTCTCTGTATATACATATATGTGTGTGTGTGTTATCACATTTTGCTGATAAAATGTCTTTGTATCTTCAGATGAACAACTTTCTGAACATTGTGAAGACCCCACACCGGACCAACATAAACCCAAACACAAGGAAAGTTCAGAGGTGACCGAGTACAGCACACTACTGCAGGACACGGGCAACAGTCGCTGGATGGGACAGAGCCGATCTGTGAGACTGATGCTGCCCAAACCTGCACCTCTCACAGCGGATAGTCACCAGGTACGTGTACTTCAACATCAAGACTTTCAAAAAAGACAGCATGGTCAACTAATAAAACCTGGGTCATGCTAGATGGCGCCACGTATCCAGTGCACAGTAGAGAGGAAAAAGTGGTCACTTAATCTAATGGAGATCTGATGGTTTATATTGATTTCCAAAGAAGTGAAAAAAAAGCACCTACAAAGAAAAATCCCCATCTGCTACAGAGTGTTTTCATTTCAAGAGTACCAGATGTGTATTGTGTTTTTTTTCCTTTCCTTTTTTTTGGGACTGCAGAGAGAGACTGACAGCGCAACGACTGCTGGACTGGATACTCTACCAGAGAGACACATACAGCCTTTACTGGGCTATGATTGGATTGCAGGTAAGTTATTTGAATAACATTTAAATAATTAGTTTCAACTCAACAGGTTTCATTGCAGGTGCTGTTTGGAAACCAGTAAAGGAAACCGTTATGGTTTGATTTGTTTGTAGGCCTCCTGGACGCCGAGAGCTCTCTTGCCGATCGCTCTGAGCAGTTCTTCAGCGAGCTCCGCAGCTTCCGTCAGGTCAACCGAGACGAGTGCGTCCACAACTTGTTATCAGGGTCTGTAAAACTGTAGATTGTGTCGTTAGACAATGAAACCCTGATAAATAATGATTTATCGTATAATCCAATGATGGTTAGATGTCTAAAACCACCTAACCATGGTAAAATCACTGCAACACACAGGCTTTTGTTTCATAATTCCGAGACATCTCAAGTCATCCATGTCAAAAGTTGTTTCGATAATGCAAATGCTGTTTTTTTTCACAGGCTTCCATCTGTTGCTGATCTTGTGTCTTCCACACTTGATGGCGAAGAGCCGCAGGCGCCTGCAGACACGCATCAGTGTAAGAGATCTGCTGATTTGTGTTTCATAACATCGCTTTTGCACGTCATGAACGTACTAGGTACGTGAAGTCTTCATTTTCATTTGGCCTTCGGTCCACAGGCACGTTCTGCTACAGAATAAACAGTCGACTGTTCGCGGTTCCGCTGGACGCACAGGTCGGCTGTCCGGTGTGCAAGATGCCCAAATCTGAACACCCTCATACTGACACAGAGCCTGCTTTCATCAGGTGAACACAGCAAAGTGTTTATGCAATTTCTTTTTAAACTTATTCATATGGTGCCGTTAAAAAGTTTGGGGTCAGAAAGATAATGCTTAATTCAGCAAGGATGCATTGATTAAACTGATCAAAAGTGACTACAGACATTTATAATGTTGCAAAAGAATTCAATATCAATATTGATAATAATAGGAAATGTTTCTTGAGCGGCAAGGATGATTTCTGAAGGATCATGTGACAATGATGTAATGATGCTGAAAATTCAGCTTTGATCACAGGAAAAAAGTTATTCAAATAGTTGTTATTCAAATAAATGTTTCATACAAAAATCTAAAATAGTGTAGAATAGTCAGAAGTGGTTTAGTTAAATTGTTTTAAATGGTTAATGATAAATTAAGATGTCTGAAAATTATGAAAGACAAAAATGCATATGCCATTTTCTTTAGAAATATGTTTGGAGATAATGTTGTTTATACCCATTTCAAACAAAATGTTTACTTTAGTGATTAAAATTTTAATGTTTTTTTCTTTTTCTTTTTTGAATAAATTATTGGATGTAAATTCCAGATAAAGACACCCCTCCCCCCAAAACAAAAAACAAAAATTGCCGTTTCCAAGACTTGATTCGTATTGCTCCGTGAATGAGTGACTGTTTGAGTATCAGTGTCTCTCTGCGTTTGTTTCAGGATCAGTATTCCTCGCTCAACTCTGCTGCCAGCTCACCAATACAAAGCCCATCGCCGCTGCAGTTTTGATTCCTCTGACAGTCTGAGTTTGCCCTCTGTGAGTTTCATTTTGGGAAATCAGCATTAACTTATAACATATGGTACCTGTCAAAAGTTTATAAACATTACAAAGAAAATGCTCGAGAAACATTTCTGATTATTATCAATGTGCTTAACATAAGCTCTGCCTAACAAGTTTGTGGAAATGGTCATACTTTTTTCTTTGATGAATAGAAAGTTGAATGAATTAACTTTATTAAAGCATAGAAATCTTTTGTAACATTATAGTGTCTTCACTGTCACTTTTGATCAATTAAATGAGTCATTGATGAATAAAAGTATACATTTTTATTTTTTAAATCTTACCACAAATGTTTGAAATAGTATCATTGTTTCCACAAAAATGTGAAGCAGCAAAAACTTTTTTAAATATTGACAACAATAAGAAATGTTTTTTGAGCATCAAATCATCATATTAGAATGATTTCTGAAGGATCACGTGACACTGAAGACTGGAGTAATGATGCTGAAAATTCAGCTTTGATCACAGGAGTAAATTACATTTTTAAATCTATTAAAATAGAAAACAGTTCTCTTAATTAATACTAATATTTCGCAATATTACTGTTTTTATTGTGTTTTTGTTTAAATAAATTCAGCCTTTGTTGAGCATAAAAGACTTCTTTCAAAAACATGAATAAAAAAAAATCATGTTTCAAAACATTTGACGGGTACCATATATATCAACCAAAGCTACTATATGGTTGATATTTGGCTTTTGAGATCATCGCCATTGGCTAATAACGTGCCTGTCAGCTTTATTAATGGATAATTCAAATTTTTCTGATTTTCATTGATAATTTTTGTATCATAATGACTACATCATTATGATGATTATGAACAACATTTGCTAACTATTTATTCTCATGCACATATGAATTTTACAGCACTGTTTGTCCGGGTGGTCCAATCCCACCCTGAACTCTGGCTCTCAGATGAGCAGTCTGGATCTGCGGGGCTCATTGGCAAAACATGCGTCCACGAGAGGCTCATCCTCATCCTGGCTTGACAATAAACTGGTGAGATATTATAGGGAGAACAGTCCAGGTGTTAAGCGACCATTGCAGATTCTACATATTTACAATTGTCAATTTGTTAATTATTAATGGCATTTCAATATCACTTTATATGACAACAGTAGTGTTGATAATATTTATTTTATCTTACTGTTAATGTCTGTTTCATAATGCACCTGCTTTATTGGCTACAAGCGTTTTAAATTCATCTGGTTTCAGGGTGATTTCATTCAGGCATCATGCAAATCAGATAATCTATATCAGGTTTACTTTACATTCAGTAAACAGATAAAACCAAATGTAGTTTCCTGGGAAAAAGAAAAAAACATCTCATCTTATTTAGAAATCTGTTTCCTTTGAATGGCTAATGACTGAAATGCTTGTGCAGAAACATGGTCAGGTTTGTCTTGCAGTTGCATTGGAAATTTTGTGTCAGATCTGTAATGTTTATTCATTTCAGTCTTTTAATATCACACCTGCATATACATGTTAGTGTACAAGAAACTACAAGTTATTTCTAGATTAAGAAAGACATGGCTTCGTAACTGTTTATCTCGGATGATTTGTGTCAGCTCAATATTTTTGCTAACTTTCAATCACTTATAATCATATCTTTAGGATTCATCCCTGCCCAATGCATCAAGACACCAGCATTCTGACCAGCTTCAAAAAAACGTGTCTCGTTTGCCACGATATGCCTTTCAGCATTTAGACCCAAAGAGGCCAGAACCCCACAGCCGCTCTCACGCACTTTACTGACGTCTCTGCAGAGTTGCATTCAAAAAGGAGCAACGTGTGAATGTGTTTGCGTCCAGTGGATTTCCTGGATTTACTGAAATGAGTGCTTATGAACAAGTTGCTTCTTTTGTATGTGTAATAATGAAAAACCATGAATCATTTGTGTGAATCACTTCTACCATGGTGATGTTCGCTTGTTTTGTTCTAAATTTCAAATAAAGAAATGAAATGGAACATCAAGTGTAACAGTAATTTCTGTTTTCATCTGTGGCATCATTTACTGAGTCTTTTAATGTTCACTGAACATTAAAACTTTAATGTAAGTGCTTAATGTGATCTTGTAGAGTAGACTATGCAGGTTGTAAATACTCAAATATAAATGGTAAATTATGCACATATTTATATGCACATTACTGAGTTACATTAATGCACTTTATATACACTAAATAAACTAATTTGGCATAACTTAATTGCACATTACAATATTTAGTACTTTATTTACTAAATGTTGCTACTGCATGCAGAATTTGACTGCATGTATTGAACTTAATGTTTATACAATTGATGCTTAAACATGTTACTGTACGATTATTGAGGTTGCAGTTTGCATGTGTACTTAAGAAATGACTGGGAAAATATAAGGTAACTACATGCGGTTAGGTTTAGGAGTAGGTTCAGTTCCTAGTTATTGCAATTACCATAATAAGTACATGGTATGTTTATGAGGAACAGGACTGTAAAATAAAGTTCAACCGTTATTGAATTAATCTCAATGAATGTGTAAAGGTAAGGTATGCACATAATAAAAAAGCGTGTAAATAAAATGATACTAGTAGTGTGTATATGCCAACTTTCTATGAATACATACAACAGCCCCTCCTCCTCTCTGTGTGTGATTGGTCTGATGCACGGCACCCTTAAAATATAAAGGCTTTAAACTGAATGACATTTACCGCAGCGCTCAGAATCTGCATCTGCTGTTGATCATGACACCATCTACCTCAACAAGAAGCACTTTTATTCTGCTGTTTTATCTGGTGAGTTTTGCTTTCCTTTCTACTTTCGACTAGACGTTTTTCAATAATATGATTTTCAATAATCAACAATAATATTTAATCAACGGGTGTTTTTTTCTTTTCGTCCAAAGGGACTTTTATTATTGTCGGTTTAGAATAAATCAAAACTGTAGGACATGTCTCAAGACTAAGTGAGCTTCAAAATAAAGGTTCCAATTAGCGCCAAAATATTATAATATTACAATTTGATGCCACAGAAGTTGTTATTCAATTTTCACAGAGTTTTTAATTCTCTAGTTCTTCAGAAAACGAATGGAAAAACTTCAAAACAACCATTTACTGTCTAAATGGTTTATGTTACGATGAGGGAGTTTTACAAAAAACCGATTGTTCAAAGTCCAAGTAAAATGCGTCTGGAAAGGCAGTTCACTAGGTTTTGAGACACAGACAATTGTGTGCCATCGCACTCTTGGTCTTTAATGGCATTTAATAATTAGTTAAAAGTTTTGCATGCAGCCTATATAAGTTGATTTTTATTGAATATTCACACTTAGAAGGCTAAGGTATATTGAAAGAGTTAAACCAAGAGGCACTGAATGCAAAACGCTGTTTCTCAGTCACACTGACCATTGGGGACGCTTTAAACTAGCAAAACTAAACTTCTTAGTCACAAAAGAATTTCCAGTAATTTTAGTAAGAGGACAACAAAGCATTTCAGTTACTGGTAATCTTCATCTGCAGGCTAACCTAGTCATTTCTGCCCTCAGATACAGATAGAGAACTTTGAGTTGTAATAGTTCTACCACAATATGACCAAGATAAAATAACCAATCTGTAAGAGGATCTTTCAAAACAGATCACTGAGATGAACCTGGATGTAATGGACATTCAGTTTGGTTGGTTTGATACGCAGGGATCCCCTATTAAAAACCAACCCACCCACTCACAGCCTAAATGAAACAGTGTCTCTTGGCTTGCTTTTCATAACTTGTTTACCTGTACATTTTGTGTGGTTTTCTGTAGTGACCAGGTCATAAAAGCAAGCCTGATAAGAATTTTTCAGTGGGTGTTTCTCGGGTTGAGAAATTTCCATTTTGTGACCTATCTCTTATCTGACCCTTCTCTCAGGCAGTTTGACAAAAAAAACAATTACGTGCCAATGTGAATTTGTCAGTCCTCTGAATGGCACGAAAACATCCATATCCACAATCCCATCGATTGTCCTTCAATGACATTTTCCCTAGAAAACGTGGCATTATTCCTAGAATTTCCCTGGACTGTACCTGTTTTCACTCTGCGATAGGGCGACACAGAACTGTCTGTTTGATTAAATCAGATGACAGTCTCTGAACTCACCTTGTCAGCTCATTTGCTTACATCTGATGACAGATTTTAACTTTAAAACACTCTTAATAAAAGCATCTGCATTTAAATCAAGAAAGGCTGTCAAGCAGGTTGGCAAACCTACAAAACAAACAGTTCTCGTCTTCAAATGACTCTTTAAAACTGCACACAATTCCTAGTAAATTGAATTATGATGAGCTCATGCACTTTTCTCTGTATCCTCTAATAAACGCGCTTCCTTCGAGTTCATTTGGGGTCAAACTTATGTTACCTACCTGTTTTTGACCTGATTATGCAATCCTAAAACTAGTCAAAAAAAAAAAAAAAAAAACCTTCCGTTGGTTACAACAAATGTTTTGAGGGTGTTTTTTAACCTTTACTTCCTTTCAAAAAGACATTTAGGTTAAGTCAAGCTTGTTATCATTCACTATATCTGCAGGGAACATGCATAGCCAAACCTTGTTTTTTTGCCTGATGCGATCATAGAGCCTTGTTTGCTGTCATCACCTTGGGTACAACTGCGCATTTACACTCAAGTTAAACACTGTAGTAAGCCTATAGATTACTACATCTGGTTTAATGATCAACAGAATACAGAGAAACATTAAAGGCCAAAGAAAAATGCAGAAGATCTAACCTGATATAAGTAGACAATATTTATGATTAGCATTCCTAGTATTCATGTGCAAATCAGTTTTATTTGTTTTTCTTTTACAGCTTTTTCCATGTATACCCGCCAGCTGTCCAACTAAATGTGGCAATGGTAAGTTTATACCACTTCATCTTTAGCATCATTCATCAAACATACTGCCCTGAGGTGAATTAGATCAAATTTCTGATACAATCCACAGTCAGCCTATAGTATTCTGTGTAATTATACCATAATGACTGATCTCACTCCATTACTCACTCCTGAGAGAGAATTTTGATTATTATCTTAAAATAACTGATAGTAAAAAATAAAAAAAGCCACATTAAAGAGTGTGGGAAACAAAAGTGCTGGTCTTTTGAACGCTGAGACTGACGTAAATGGCATTTAAACAGATTTATCTTATGTTTTTATCAGGATTGACCAATAGTCTTAAAACAGCTTATATACTCTTAAAAAATGTTCTCAATGCAATGGTTCCCCAAAAGAACCTTTCAAAGAAAAGTTATTAAAAGAATAATAATCTGAATAACCTTTTTCCAATTGTGCAAAAAATAACTTACCTCAAAAAAAATTACCTCAACCCTCAGTAACCATTACCTTTTAAGTGTAATGTCTGAAGAAAATGACAGACATTAAACATCGTTATAGTATGCGTAAGCATGACCCAATACCCTTTTATAGTAAAACAGTGGTTACTTGCTCATCCATTCCATTTAGCTTCATGTAATTTTGTATTGCAGAAGTTTCATGCTATTAGTGGTATATATTTTGAGGCAAGCATCACTAGACAAACGATAGAAATGCAGCTTGAGGAGAAGAGAGCTCTTACTTTAAGCGGCCACACTTTTTTGCCTGCCGAAATGAACAATAACTCCTACTGTATGTACCAGAGTTATTGGTCGTGAACTCTTGAAGATGGACTCTTTCATCTTGGACAGTAAAAAAAAAACACCTTGCAACTATTCCCGAACACCTTAGAAATCACATTGAAACCATCAGGACCAGTCATAAGGTTTTGTGACACTTGTTTCCTTGTGAAATTGAAAAATCTAGTGTCATGCTGCCAGTCAACATGTAAATGTAACAGATGGGTGGTTTAAAACAGTCAATCTGTCCCTAACTGGCTTTAGAAAACATCTTCCGTGTTTTTACGCTGACCAAAAGCTTGCACCCTCTGTCACAATAAAGCCATGACTTATGTGAACTGACTATAGGGAGTTTACTCAAACTTTGACTGAATGCTTTTCCCTCGAGTTTCAGAATGTCTGTATCTGTAATTTGTGTACGAGTGTGTGCTTTGAAACTTTCTGCTAGTCACTTCAAAACTCTTGAAATCATGCTGCATAATTGCTTTTACTCCTGCACATCCAGCAGAACTGTATCACATGAAGATTACTTTTGATCTCTGTGTTCTGTTTCTCATGTAGGTTATAACAAATCCGACTGTGAGTGTAACAGTAATTGTTACCGGGCATTGAGACAGGGAATCCAGACATGTCAGTACTGCACAAAAAAGTGTTCTGGTTAGTGATTGCATGACATTTCCCAGCATTTAAATGCAAGTTAGCTTTGAAAAGGCCAACAAAACTCTGGATTAATGTCATCCTTTATTTACTTGCTTCATACACATTCCTGGTCTTACTGTATATGTGTGACTCATCAGTGCTCATTATTACATAGAAAAAAAGTAATCTTTTTTCTATGTAATTTACTTTTAAGCAATGTGTAATAACTTCCTCTGCCTCTCAAACAACATTTTATTTCGGATGATCTCACTAAGGAAGTTTTCGGGAAGGGATTATTTTCGCCATTCAATTAATTTCAATTAAAATCAAGTTACACCCCATTTTTTCTTGTTTCCTAACCCTTCTTAGGATGAAAGTGTTGTATTAACCCTTCTTAGGATGAAAGTGTTGTATTAACACTTGTTGTAAAAATTGACGAACCGTGCACAAGACTGGGAATGTGAAATAAGAAAGTAAACAGAGTAAATTTCATGTTGACTTTAACCTTAGTGTCCATTCACACAGAACGCGTTTTTCTAGACTAAAAATAAGTTCAACAACACATCTCGCGACCTAGCCTTTATCTATTTCACTGCTCGCGTCTCACGTTTCACGCGTTGTGTTCTCGCCAATTATGTGGTTTTCGTGTTGTTTGCGTGTCAGTACGTGTTGTTTTTTCACGTGTAAGCAACAAAAGTTGAACTTGTTTTAACTTGAGCGCCACGTTGTTAGATCGCTGTGTGTCGTGCACGAGCGCAGCGACCAAAGGCGTCCGTCTATGATGCATGCTTACATAGAAAAACAATAGAAAAGCAGCTTAGTCGAATGCAAAAGCGCTTTCTGTGTGAATTGTCCCTAACCTGGGTCAAGCTTAATGTAAAAAGTACACTTCAAATTGAAAGTTTTTCATACTAATTTAATTTTTTTTAAACTATAAGATGTTTGTATGTTTTAGTAGAATTATTGTCATTGACGGCTCTGTATGTCTTTGTATATTTTGGGTGGAAACAGAGGATAAAAAGCAAATGGAAGTTACTCCATGCACTCAGGAAAGCAATCGGAAGTGCTTCTGCAAACCAGGTTTTTACTGTGAGAAAGGCAACGATTATGTGACATACTGCCATAAACCATGTGTTCCCTGTAAGACTGGCACATTCTCCAGCAAACCCTCTCTGGACGCAACCTGCAAGCCTCATAAAGAGTGAGTTACATTCATACATATTAGAATATTCATGGCCCACCATGAGTCTGATACTGTTGTCACAATACCTTTAAAAAATATTTCGAAATGATCATTAATGCATGCAAGTCCCTCAGACTTCAATCCAAATAGGGGCCAGAATATTTCGGTGATGGGCTGTTTTGACCTTCATTAAACTAGCAACAGTATTTTATGGGACTGAAATACTCAAACTTTTTAATAGGCATGCTTTGTGTAAATGTGTGATTTACACAATGCATTATTTATTTTTATTGGCAATAAGCAGCTAGTCCTTCATATAACAATTCAGCATTAAAAATTTAAAGAGAATGAGAACAGCATAAATTCATTATAACAGGAAGATAAAGAGTTAGTTTCACTTTCTTTCATTTTTCTATCTATCTCTATCTCTGTTTTTTTTCACACGCACTTTCTCTATCTCTCTCACACATTTGATATCTTCTATCTGGGAAGGTTAAGGTTAACAAAAGCACAGAAAAGATTGAGTTATTTGCATATTATCTTCTATATATTTGAGGAATGTTAAACCAGCGTTAAACAAACACACAATATTAAATCAACATGAAAAGGCTGAGCTGCTCTTGTCTAATGCGTTCTCTCGGTGCCCTTTCTCACAGTTGTGCTCAGTTGGGAATGATAATGCTCAAAGAGGGCACAGCGACACAGGACAGAGAGTGTGCGAATGCCACAACAAAGATGGCAGCATCATCTACCTCCTCCATTATCATTACTACCAACTCTTCCGATACAACTCCCACCCCGAGGACAGGTACTGTTGGGATGTTTTGTTAAGACAATTATATCTTTATGGAATGGAATGTATAAAATATTTAATCTTACAGTGAAAACAATAGTAAACCTCAGGAACTTGGGCATAGAGGGCACATCATCACAGGACATAGAGGGTATGAATGCCACAACAAAGATGGCAGCATCATCTACCTCCTCCATTATCATTACTACCAACTCTTCCGATACAACTCCCACCCCGAGGACAGGTACTGTTGGGATGTGTTGATTAGACTATTATATCTTTATGGAATGGAATGTATAAAATATTTGAATCTTAAAGTGCTAAAAAAAAATTTTTTAAACCTGTAGAAGTCAGAATTGCGAGATATCAACTTGCAATTCTGAGGAAAAAAAGTCACAATTTCTAGACAAGTACAAGTAAAAAAAAAAAAATGTGTGTGTTTGTGGCGGAAACAAGCTAGTAACCAGATTTAATTCAGATTTAAAAGCATATAGCAGAGTCATAGTACCTAAAATGTAAAGGTGCAATGCGCAAGTCTCTGAGTTTTTGCAGAACTATGCCCCCTCTGGCGACAAGCGAAACTGCAACCAGACATAGCCAGGTGAGCGTGAACGCGCATGACGTCACGTCCAGTCTCAAATTCCGACCCGAATCCCTCTTATTTATTTTACTGTACAGGATTATAGAGGCAATCGCAGTGATCAGAGAAGGGCTCATTCAGCCCATCAGGCAATTGTTTAAGCATGTATGGGTTAGAAAAACGGGTATTTTTAACATGAAATGTTGCGCATTGCACCTTTAAAATGAATCAATTTTGCACAAAGAAAACGAAGCCTACTTTTGGACCAAGTTTTTTGTAGCATTATTTTCATGAAATGTATTAATGTATTACCCTAATGCAAAAAAAACCCCCTCAAATTAAAGTTTTTTTAAATAATATGGTAGTATTTTTATGCTTATTTCAATAAAAAATTAATTCATTGGATCACAGTAATGAGAATCATTACTCTTTGTGTTTCTCTTTGTCATCACCAGAGGGCAATCGACTACCAAGAGACGGCAACTCAGAAGAAAGCCAGTCCAGTTGGCTGCTGCCGCTGTTTGTCTTACTGTTGATGCTCTTGTTCATTGCTGGATTTTGTATGCTGATGAAAGGCAAGGCCCTGAAAACCCTTTCGAAATGCTTCGGTATGATATAAAGACTATAATGCATTGGATCATATGAATACTTAAGCAAGCAACAGGCTACAAATCAATACAAATAACACAACCCTGCAATGATGCTGTGTTTGTCAGCCGTAATTGTTTTGGGAATTTTCAAAACCCAAGAAACTCCTTTTGAACCACAGCATTCTGTTGTCATGTCTAAAGTGCAAGTGTAGTGGCTATAAGAGGCCTGGAATCCACCCAGATCACTTCTTACAGTAAAGCCAATTGCAATGTGTCTCACGTGCTTTTATTCCCATAAGGTCACACCTAACATATATATTCAGAGTGTTTCAGAATGACATGCATTCAACACATCCGTGGCAACCTGAGAAACCACAGAACGCCCATAAGCATGAAACATACATTTCACACTGTCACCGTGCACCTACACGAGCTGCTCTCACTGTCTGACACACACAGCATATTTACTTATTTCTTGTTTTCATTTTAGGTTTCATAAAGGGAGAACATGTAAGTACTTTTTGAGATCGCATATCACAATAAATTAAATTAACTTGATTTTGTTCATATAACTGAAGTGTTAAAGAGGACCTATTATGCACTTTTACAAAGTCTTATTTTTGGGCTCTACTTGAATATGCTTAAGCTTGAATGTTCAAAAAACACATTATTTTTTTCCCATATTTGATTGTGTTGTAGCTCTTCTCATTAAAGGGATAGTTCACTTTGAAATTAATTTTTGGTATGTTTTAGCTTACCTCAAGGGCATCCAAGATGTAGGTGTCTTTTTTTCCGCAGCAGTTTCAATTTTGATATTTTTAGGTCAAACCGTTCTTGTCTGTCAGTCGTATAATGCAGGTCTATGGTCATTATCTCAAAACACAAGCACAGAGTCCAAATTAAAACAATTCCCCGTCGTCCAAATTAAACAATTCCCCATCGTAAGTACACATTGATGGCCTGAGACACGAAACGAGCGGTTTGTGTGAGAAAACGAACAGTATTTATATCGTTTTTACCTCTTATACGCAGACATGTCCGAGTGATCTGATCTGACGTGTACGCAGACTGGTGCATAGATATATACACTAGATGTCACCTTAAAGACATTCGTTCCAATGAACTGCCGTAGACAAAGCGACATCTAGTGTATATATCTCTATGCACCAGTCTGCGTACACGTCACACACCAGGATGCGCGAGCGCCCTCAGATCACTTGGACGTGGCTGCGTATAAGAGCTAAAAACTATATAAATACTGTTCGTTTTCTCACACAAACCGCTCGTTTCGTGTCTCAGGCCATCAATGTGTACTTACGATGGGGAATTGTTTAATTTGGACGACGGGGAATTGTTTTAATTTGGACTCTGTGCTTGTGTTTTGAGACCGTGACCATAGACCTGCATTATATGACTGACAGACAAGAACGGTTTGACCTAAAAATATCAAAATTGAAACTACCGCGGAAAAAAAGACACCTACATCTTGGATGCCCTTGAGGTAAGCTAAAACATACCAAAAATGAATTTCAAAGTGAACTATCCCTTTAACGCTCCGTTTAGTTCCTGTCTCTATTTATGAAGCCCCTCCTTCTGAAAAGCACAATGTGCTCTGATTGGTCGGCTGGACCAGTGTGTTGTGATTGGTCAAGTGGTTTGAGCTTGTTTGGGAAATGTCCCGCCCCTTGACATAACCGTTGCAGAATTATACTAGTACTACTCGTACTACTTTTACCATATCTTTCTATATCAAAAATAGCAAGAGTAGTATGCTAGTATGCGGTTACGAATTCAGCATGTGAGTTTCAACACACTACTAATTAACTCAGCCAGGCCCCGCCCCTTTATTTTGCATATGCCTTGGGCAGGAGTTATTTGAATGAGGAATATTGTGACGTGTTCGTTCCCGGAAGAAAACTCAAAACTACAATGGAGGCGTTTCAGGGAGTTCAGAAACAGTGACACTGATATAGAGAATAACTCTCGCTGGAGGGACTTTGTTTCTTTGGAACTTAGCAGACCTCAAACAGCAACATTACACACTACAGAAATTTGAATATGAAAAAAAAAAGGCATAAAAGGTCCTCTTTAAAGTGAAAATTCCCCTTTAATTTTGTTTTATGGTCACTGTAGGAAGAACAGCAGCACTGGAGACAGAAAGCAGGTGACCACCAAATTTTGTCCAATTCCCAATCCAACACCTCAACAGATCACAACATGGAGACTGAGATACCGCTTGGCAGTGATGTCAGGGAGGTCAACGGTCAGAGTATGGGGATGGCACCCCAATCTAGGGGTGTGCAGCAGGTCACAGTGAAGCACGATGGGAATGGTGGGAACGTCAGCAATACTGTAGGTGAGTCCTGGAAGCCTTCCTTGAGCTTAGAGCCATTTCTGAACTTTATGTTGAATCTGCCTTCGCATTGCATTTGAACTTATTGTACAGGATCTTCGTAAATGATTCAAAGGAACATGCTGTCATGATTAAACAAAAAAGTAGATCATAGGAAGAAGTCTCTTGCTCACTCAGATCTGGAATGTATGCATGTCATGTGGACACTGCAAGAAACAAAACAAAACATCTTCTCTACTAACCTGAAATTTATTGTTGGCTCTTTGCTTTGTTCCTCTCTTGTAATTCGCTTTGGATAAAAGCATCTTCTAAATGTGTAAATGTAAATAAGATGGATTAAGTCTTTTATTGAGTTTTGTTTTCTGATAAATGTATACAAATTAAGTGATTGTATTAGTGCTGTCAAATTGATTAATCATATCTAACATAAAAGTTTATTTTTATGTAAGATATGTGTGTACATCATATATATTTATATATACAGTGTGTATTTATATATATATGTGTGTGTGTGTGTGTGTGTGTGTGTGTGTGTGTGTGTGTGTGTGTGTGTGTGTGTGTGAGTGTAGGATACCACCCACACACACACACCCACACACCCACACATATAGGCAAAAGAGCATCTTCTTTTGTGATTCACAAATGATAATACAGGGTCTGATGAGAAAATAATGACAACTAATTTTGGGGAACTTTTTACAAGCCAGAAACTGTTGCAATAATTTCAATAGAGTATTTATTTTTAGTTTTGTTAGAACCGGCGTGTCACTTAAGCCGGTTGGAGCTTGAATGTTTTAGACTAGTTATGTGATGGAAATGAGTAATTCACTTCAAGTGTTTGTCACTTATCCTTTAAGGCAGACACACCTCATGTTTCCTTTCACTTTATCTGCAAGTCCACTATTGTCTAAATTCCATTTTCACTTCCTGGTATGTGGGGGCTTTTTTCTTTTACAACTTTTTTGTTTGTTTTGGATTTCCTTTAAGCTTTTTCCTGCTCCTGTTCGAGCTGATACAAAACGGGTTGGTTCCTCTCTGTCTGCCTAGACAGAGGCCATAACTTTTACAAAATCTTGATTTAGTTTTTAGGATCTGCTGCTTGACTGTTCAAAAAACACCTTATTTATTCACATATTTAACATTATTGCAGCAACTCTCTTCTCAGTCTGTCAGTCTGGTGTGTTTCTCAAAGCTATACATGCAGACATACATACATATTTATGATTTTGGCTACAAAAAGGTATGGGCAGTATAAATTTGCTGCATTTTTGCATTGAGAGGGTATAAATAAGACCTGTTTTGGTTTAACTTCAACATCATTTGTCTATTTTAGGGTCCATCTACATCTACTCTCCTGGAACGGTGATATTAGGCTCTAACTCAGGCGATAAAAAGGAAGAGGCAGGAGTTTGCGAAGAAGCCCTTCCCCTTATCGGCGCACGGTCACCACAGCAAGAGTCAAATCCACCCTCTCAGGAGGTCAGAATAACAATGAGTGCACAGGAGAAGGCCGAGGAGGAACCGAGCTTGAGTTTTCCTGTGCCAGCAACTGGAAAGTGAGAACTTGAACATGTGGTTTCTTGCATGAACTTCAGAATAGCCTTCAACAAGGTTCCAGGTTGAATCACAAGGCTGAAAATCACAAGTGGCTAGGTGTAATATCCCTGGTAGATCGAGGCACGAAATGAATGCTAAGGTCATGGTTTCGCTTCCTGAGAAACAGACATGCTGACATAATGTATTGGTTAGGATACCTTGAATGAACTGAGAGTCGAATACAGAATGCGCAAGTGTTCCAGATGTAGAGCACCAAGTAACGAGTTTAGCCTTTTTTCACATCAAGAAGATGATTTAAGGCCGTTCACACCAAGGATGATTACTATAAAGATAACGATAAAGATATAGTTCTAAATATTACTGTATAGCAGAGTTCACACCACAGCTATAACGATTACAGCAGAGAAACGATTTCATTGGAATCACTTTCAGAAAAATTGTATCCAGCTTAATGAACGATAAAAACATTGGCAGCCAATCAGAATCCATCCTGCTGTAATGAGCACGAGCATTTAAAGTGACAGACAAGCACGCGCTTAGAATAAACAAAACTATATCATCCAATGATGTGGATGCTAATATTATCTTTATAGTTATCATTCTTGGTGTGAACGGGCATTTACCCTTAATTTACGTTTGTCAATTTTTTTTCCCGAAATGCACATCTGAATTGCTGCTGCAGCAAAAATGTCTTATGTTTTTTTGTTGTTGTTTTTTTTATGTTGCGTTTACACTTGGCATTAACATGCGACCTGTATCCGGATGTTGTCCACATACACATTGAAAAGACAAGTGTAAACGCGCTTCTGATCGGAATGTTATCCGATCAGCGTGTCCAGAGGTAGTCGAGGGCTGCGTTTACACTTGATCGGATCATAAGCCAATCAGGACATGGTGCGTTTACGTTAACATAATGTGGCTTCTGTAAAGTGGCTCATAAAGGCCTCGTTTACACTGCAGGTCTTGATGCCCAATTCTGATTTGTTGCCTATATCCGATTTTTTTGACTGTCTGTTTACACATTCTTTAAATTGTGACCCATATCCGATTCATGTGTTTACACTTGCCATATAGGCTACTATCTGAAACATATCGCGCATGCTTAAAGGGTTAAATTCTCTTGCACAAATAGACGAACACAAAATATGTTTCATGCTCTGCGATATGCAAAGTTGCCAAACACCACTTTTGAATAAGAAACAATGTCTATAAAACTCGTTAAAACTCCACGAATCACAAGCGTGTCGGTGAGAACACTCGTTAAAACAACATACACACAGCCGAACTTGACTGCACATCACATATTTGACATTATTGATACTGCTTTCATTCGTAATGCAACGGACCGATCTACGGCACATACATTAAGGGGGCTGTTCACTGTTATACAATAAAGAGCCTGCACAGCGACAAGAAATAGAAATTAACGCAAAAAAAAAAAACTGCCTAGAGCCTGTACTTACACAACACTGACAGGAGTTGCGCTCAGGAGTAGAGCAGCTGTGAACAATTTTATTTTTTCTTTTTTGAGCGGCTGCGGACAAATTCTTTCTATGCACACACAATATTACATCACAATCTGCGCGTATGTTTTAAAAATATAATTGAATATGTAAATAGTCCTAGCACTTTTAAAATTTAAATAGCCCACTTAAAGCGTTTATTACAAATAAATTACTAATTGCTTGAAATGAATAAATGTAAATTAACAAAAAATTTCGTTAAATTTACAGTCATATGAAAACACTTCCCGTGACCCTCTCCACATTCCTCTCCTACGATGACAACGTTTCGTCGGGCCATCCGTCCCTTTGCAGATCTGCGTCGGGGTTTCTCTCGTCATTAAACCGCGGAGACGTTGCCTAATGCCTCAGAAAATCCGATCTTCCTGTTTACATGACAGTCGCATTGGCACATATCCGATTTATTTCCACATATGAATGAGGCCTGAAACCGATCTGGAAATATCCGAATGCATGCGTTTTTTTCTTGTTTACACTGTCATAGAACACATCCGATCTGTGTCACATGTGAGCAAAAAATCGGAATTGGGTCACATTTCACTGGCAGTGTAAACGGGGCCAAAGTGGCTTCTGAGAACAGATCGGATCTCGCAAGAAAAAAAGGATGGCTCCGGTGCAAACAAAGTCGACCTGAAGTGGTGGGTTTTCTTTTAAAACCAGTTCCAGTCGGGGGACATTTTTACAAATCTCGCAAAATGAGGGTGAAGAGGCTGCAAGTAGCCTACTAATAAAGTGGATAGATGCCGGTAATGAGAAACGTATGGGTCCGAGAACAGCTGTGGTGGGGAAAATGCGCGTTCTTTACAGAAAATGAAGGTTCTGCAACTTTCGGATGCGAAGGCAAACATTTCAGTATTTGCGATGTACTTCGCACTCGACTGTATCGCAAAACCACACAGCTCTCAGTTCCGGAGAGAGGAGAGGGAATGACAGTAGGCTACCTTCGAACCTGGACACGCTGATCGGATAACTTTCCGATCGTGTCTCCATTCACAGGTGGACGTCAAACAATCTGCCGCTTCATATCCTCCTCAAATGTCCCCCGACTGAAAACTGTTTTTAAAAGAAATCCCACCACTAAAGGTCGACTTTGCATGTACCGGATCCATCCTTTTTTTCTTTGCATGCGAGATCCGATCTGTCATCCAGATACAGAAGCCACTTGATGTGGTCCATCATGTGGACAGACAGGTGTAAACGCACAGTGTCCTGATTGGCTTATGATCGGATCACGGTGATCGCATGTTAATGTCAAGTGTAAAGACACTGTATGAATAATTTGTGCACAGGAGGTACAGACTACAGACAGGGTGAGAAAAACGCCCACGAAGGTGTTTTGAGTTTTCACAACGTTAAAGCCTATCCTATAATAAGACTGGCGTAATAAAACTAAAATGTAGATGTTGTACATCAATTGTTTTGTTGTTTAAGTGAGTGGTCGAGAACCAAGAGACTTCATCTGTATGTTTCTAAACAGGGTTTTGTTCTACCACGTGGGTGTTTAATATGCATGTCTAAAAAAAAAACCCGACCTCACCTCTGGAAAGAAGGTGTCCGATTTAACTTCTGTGGGAGGTCGCAGCAGACTGCGTTTAACCTGCAACCTTTACATGACAACTTTAAAAACGGCAATAGAGTGCCTTCAGAAGACGCTTCATACACCTCACATCCTCCATTTACTTTTGCTTGTGTGTCAGCTTTATTTATTTTTGGTTTGTTTTGCTAATTTTGATGTTTGTCTTTGGCAGTGTGCATGGAGGTTTTGTAAATGAATGTGTTCTGAATCTGATGCTTTATTAATATAAAGTAAATAAAGTCTATCTTTATTTAGCCTACTCTATAGACTGTTTTTTGGTCATCATGGGTATATGCAAAACTCATCAAGCTGCTAGACGGTATTTTTGGGAATGATGGTCATGGGAAAAACCTATATGACCTTGACCTGCCTATCTAGACGACATATTTGAGCATAATAAAACATAAAAACATAATAAAACATAAAAACATCTATCTATCCATCCATCCATCACACACCCAGTTTACCGGTCTAGTAAACAGTAGGCTAGCCTACTCCTGATGGATTTGAACACAACATAAATGTATAATTATGAAGCCAGTTTTCTAATTTAATAACATTTGAGTGATTGAACTGAAAAATGTCTCAAACTGTTCACAAGTCAGCTTGGTGACTTAAACATAGTTCTGAAAGGGCTATTGTTTATTTCTTCTTCATTACGTTTTTTTTTTCTTTTTCTTTTTTTCGAACTCCTCATTTATTTCCAGGTTTAAATAGGTTTTTGAGTTCATGAGGAGCTCGTGAGCATTCGGGGACTTTAGAGGTCTTGTGTGTCACACACACACACACACACACACACACACACACACACACACACACACACACATATACGCCGTCGCTTCCTGGTTACATAAGCAGGGGGATTGTCGTGCAACATTTCCGGGACGCGCAGCGCGTGATGGTCAGTTCGCATTCAGTCGCGCGGGTCGCTGAAGGATAATGTTGATTCTCATCTCACGGTTATTATTTATGACGGCGGTGTGGCGCGTGGCCGAGGGGAAGGTAACGAGCAGGTTTATATGTGTGTTGCTGACAGACACAATGTAATGATTCATTCTTATACTAATGACTTTCACAAGTGTGTTTTGATAGACATGAAAAGCTACTTCTGAAAAACACTAAACGAAAAACAAAAGTTATTCTCGGATTCTAAATGTGTTTCGTAAATGAAGGATATATTTATTTTCAGTTATGTTTTGTTATTTTCCTGTTGGAACTTCCAGCCTAGGTTGCGTGTTTTGGGTACGTCTCATATAGTGAGCTGCGCACTGTTTGGGGTATCACGTGCAGAGGCAACATACAGTAGCTGTCTACCTAGGCTGCATGTTTGGACATATACAAAACCTAGTGTGCTGCCTACGTAAACATTGTGAGTGTCCTAGTGACCTAATGAGCTTCTTATTTAGGCATTGTAGGCATCTGAAATGTAGTGTGCTGCCTACTTAGACAATATTTTTGCAATCTTGGCCACCACTCTAGTGTGTGTATGAGAAAGAAAAACTGATGACCTGTGTCACCTGCCTAGTGTCTAACCCCAGATAGCATATTTTGGCATCATACAGCATGATGTACTGCCTACATAGACAGCATTTTTGGGTGTCTTGTATATCACAGCAAGTGTGCCTACACACATAACATGGGCAAAACTAGTGAACTGCCTGCCTAAATGCCATATGTTAGCATCATATGTATCTTTAAACATAGTTTGCTGCCTATTTAGACAGAATTTTCTGCATCTTGGGTAGAAGCACCACTCTATAGTCTGGATTTTTGGTCAGCATGGGCATATGCAAAACTCATCAATCTGCTAAGATAGACGGTATTTTTTGGAATGATGCATATGGGAAAAACCCAGTGACCTGCCTACCTAGATGTCATATTTGAGCACAATAAAACATAAATTACTGCCTACATAGACAGCACTTTTGGGTGACTTTGCCTAAAAAAACTGTGCTGAGCATCATAAGTATCTTACAACTATTTTTATTTTGGGTGCATAACATGGGGAAAGCTAGTGAACTTGAGCATCATAGGTATCTTAAAACATGTTTAGTCATCATGGGCATAGGCAAAAACCTATAGGCCTAAAGCTACCAATCTAGACAGTATTTTTGAACATGATAAATGAGAAAATAAAAACAATAAAAGTGTGCTGGTCTACATGGATAGCAGTGTTATCCATCAAGTGTCTCAAAACCCAAGTGTGCAGCATTTTTGGTATCAATAGACGATAAGATGCTTACCTAGTTCTAGCTCTTGTGGTGTAGATTGAGAGGGTGGGGAGTTCACGTATGTCAGTGTTTAACTAGAACACGACCGTGTACTTTACCATGCAACAAGATAGTCAAGTGAGCATGCTAATGAAGTCTTGTTAATCAGCCTTGATTTCACCTCTCAACGAAACCTTTCAAAAAGTTACATTGCAGGTTCCACTTGCTGTTCTTGATCAGTAGGTCATGGGAGAACAAACTTGAGAAATGTGCTGGAGCTCTGAACAAAGAGCATGCTTGAATAATAAACAGATATGATTCATGTATATTAAAGATTACTGAATGATTTTGGTTGGTTACAGACAATGTTTTAGTCTTTTTCACAAGAAAAACGTGCATGCATTTTTCATGCGACGTGTAAATGTGTTGCCACTGTTATCAGCTTAGAGATAGGCTTCTACTTGTTTGACTGTACTGACTTCAGTAAAGCTCACTGTTGCATGGAGGAAGTATGCTGGCCTGTATGTGGGTCGTTTCCCAGTAATACACCTCAGCAATTTCCTCTCTACATCTTGAGCGTTGTCATATGTCTGAGAGGACGTCAGTGGTTTTAGAGATGATGCAGTCGTTTTTCGTAACGTCTAATCTGCATGATAATCTCAGGATGTGCATTTCCTGCTGAAAAGCTTGATTTTTAATTTGATGTTAGTAGTTAGTCTTTTCATCTCAGATAGTTTCTTGGGCCAGCTCTTTTTTTTTTTTCTTTTTTTTTTAAGTTATAAATGAGTCATTTATGAACCCACCACATGAATTGAGTGAGACAACTCTTAGATCATTCTGTACATTTTGGTCTGAGGCAGAAAGTACAATCCTCCAGCAACTTCCTTTTTAGGAGCACGGATCAGCAACAGTGCCGATAAATGCTGTACAAATGTGCTTAGGGTTGTATTTTTAGATCTATGAGGGATTATACTAAATCCATCTTTAACTGTTTGATTGTACACACTGGGAAATACCTGGACCTTTGAAAGTGAAATATGTTTTGTAATGATTTCATATTTAACTTGTTCCTTGTTCCTGCTCCTGTTGGGCCACTGTCCTGCAAAGTTTAGCTCCAACCTACCTCAATACACCTACCTGGAAGTTTCTAGTATGCCTAGAAAGATCTTTGCCGCATCCCAATTCACATTCTTATACCATGCCCTATAAGTATAACTATAAGATCATCCTGTCAATAATCTTGTCACCGTTAAAATCCTCCACATTCAATTTAATTTGATTCCCTTCCGTATCTTATAGAAATGTAGCTGCACGTTGATCTTCCGGTCGTAGGTTTTTCATGCAGAGACTTTCCTCATGTGTTTGTAATTTGCATTATGATGCATTTAAAAGTGAATGCCCAAACGTATCTTTATAAAAGTTCACAATGCAGTTGCAGATGAAATATAATGTGGATAACATTCATGTTTTTGTCAGATTGGATACTGATAATTAATCACTCAAACCCCTTTATCTAAACCTCTCTACTTAACCGTCCTGCACATCTGCCATGTTTGTAGTTTTTCCACAACACATTTTACTCGTGTTTGTAGTTCTAATCGAATCCTCGTCCAACGCGCATTGGGTTGTGGGCAATATTAGCCGTAGAGCCGAAGATCTGCACTTCGGATTCTAACCGGAAAAAGTAGACCATCTTTGGAATACTTATTTCAACATTACTATGATTTTGGACACATTAATTCTAATTTCTAATACTATTTAGGACGGATAGTATGCGAATTTGGAGGCGGCACTTGATTAGCTGGTTCAGGTGTATTTAATTGGAGCTTAAAGCCACTTAAAGTCCAACACACCTGAAATCTGAGTGCAGTGCAGGATTGGAAACCCCTGCTATAGAAGCTCAATGCAAACATATTTACTCTTGACTGGTGCATAACTTTCTTTAGGCCTAAAATAATACGTTTTTTACATTTGATTCGGGCTTAGATGTGATCTCGATAACATGCTCTGTTATAGTCATTCATGTGGATATCAATCTAGCAAGATTCTACATATCGTTAGATATTATAAATCGCCTCTTGGTATATTTTAGGTGTGGCTGGTTTTGAAAACACATAAACAAATTCAAGCATGACTATTCAAGCAGTCAAAAAGTTCCCGATGATTTGCAAAAGTCCCTTGCTTTTCCTCTAAACAGTCTGTCTGGTTTCCCGATCTGAGTTTCCCGGTCATTATTGTTTCTCCCTCGCTAATTTGTGTATTATTATTCAGCTAGTTAATAGTAATTTCCCTCTGATATCACTTCTGCTTTTGTCCTCCTTTGCTCCACCTTCAATCCCCTCTGTCAGTGTTTATCATTTGGAGTTGTGCGTTGGACACCTTCTGCACTCAGACAGAAAACTGCTGGAGATTCTGCATGCATGCAAAGCTCAGGATATCAATCTATTGATCATAAGATTATTATAGGACAGAAAAACAATAAGCTTTGATCTTTGCCACTCTCCATTTCCTTTGGCCCAATATGGCCATTCATATCAGTTTCCTCTGTGCGTGTGGTTCACCTCTGCACTGGGAAGGTTAAGGGAGATTAGTGTGTGTGTGTGTGTGTGTGTGTGTATATGTATATGTGTGTGTGTGTATGTATATGGATATGTATATATATTCCTTTTCCTTTCAATATATTGTATTGTATTTATATGATCTATATTTACATATCAGCAACCACATTGTGGAACCCACATCTGTCAAAACATCTAGATAGTAGGGTTTGTGTGTGCTAAATTAGTGGTTGACCATGTGAGTTTTTCAGTGTTTGATAGTGATTCCTATACGGCACAATTTCAGAAATTAAATGAACAGAGTAATATTTTTGCTGAAATAAAACAGTTTTTCATATGCAATGGATTTGTCAATCTTGGTAGACTAAATAAATATGAGCTAGATAATTGGCCCGGCTTAAATATCACTCGTCTGTCACTCTTTACTGAGACTCTTTGTTGTAGTTTTTGACTAGCTTTGTAGCTGACGAGTGCAGATTTCAGACTAGTTACTGTTTCTCACGTGTCAGTGAACCTTGTATAAAAGTTGTATCAGTCCCACACTAAATACCCTAATAGTAACAGCGTTGGCGTCCTTGAGAAAAGACTTATGCACACTGTTTCGCTCACAAGCCACATGACATGTCCAAGTATCAGTTCCTGATAATTCAAGGAAAATGTCACTGTCTGATATTTTTGGCTTTGTCCCTTTATGTTCATAGGCACCACTTCCATATAGCTCAGATGGAGTATGTGACAACACAACCACTGAATATTACCAAAAAGATCTGAAAATATGCTGCAGTAGATGCAGACCAGGTAGGTTGTACAACAAGATTACAGATGTTTCTGTTTTTACCACGATAGGACAGAGTGTAACCATTTGTATTCAAAACTTTATTTGTTTTATTTAGAAACGACTGCAGGTTCTGACATATTTATATTTATTGTAGGAACACGTCTGGATAAGCCGTGCACTGTGAATTCAGACTCCATCTGTGCGCCCTGTCAAGCTGGACAGGTCTTGGAGCAATTTAACCATTTTCCCAATTGTTTCTCCTGTAAACGTTGTAAAGATGGTGAGTCAACTATTTTAATAAAATCACCCCAGAATCAAAAAGGCTTGTTTTTAGTATTCATGGGAATATATCTTTGAGGGATAGTTCATCATAAAAATTATTCCGTCATCATTTACTTTTCCTCTTGTCCTTTCAAACCATTGAAGATTTTCTTTCTTTAATAAACTACAAATGGAGAAATTTTCACACTTCAATTTTCTGTACAATGAAAGTGAATAGTGACTAGAGGCTGTCAAGCTACAAAAATGACAAAAAGCACCATAAAGTAGTCCTTAATTTCAAGTATAATCTGTGTAATCCTAATATGAGCATACAGAGGTGAAGGTTATCAGTGAATTTCTGACTATTCTTCACACAAAACTACCGTATGATTTGTGTAAATGATAAGAGAATTAGCATTTTTTGATGAACTATTCCTTTAAATATTAGAAAATTACAAATTAAAATATAAAATGTACAGATTAAACAAACTAAATGCTGATTTCCACAAAATTGCTCATGTGAGCGTTTGCAGTAAAAATTTGCATTTACTAACAATTTGCAATACATTTATTAACAGCATTTATTCATCTTTATTAACTTTAGTTTATAAAAATACATCTGTTCATTGTTAGTTCATGTTAGCTCAGGTCCATTAAAAATATTAACAGATGCAACTTTTGATTTAAATAATGTGTTAGGAAATATTGAAATTAACATTAACTAAGATTAATAAATGCTCATTTGTTAGTCACTAATATAGTTAAATATATAGCTAGTGGTGTAACGAATCACTAAACTCACGGTTCGGATCATATTACGTTTTTTGAGTCACGGATCAGCTAAATAAATAAATAAATTGGGGGGTGGGGGGTTCATGTAACTTTGCTTTTCATTTATTACTTAAAGCCCAACTTAAGTATTTCGATACCACAGAAAAAAGGGGTTCACTGTATAAATGAAGCATGTTCATCTTTCTCAAGATGTGTTTTGTTGTTTGATTAATATTAACGACATGGACATCATCAGATTTGTATAGGCTGCTGTCATTTTAAGACCTAATGAATGGATCAGATATAATGATACACATCAGATTTCTCTCTGAACTGTTTACTTTCACTTAAGACATAACTGACTTTGTGTGCGCGAACACCGAATTTACTTGTATACAAATATTTATTTCATTTTTTCCCCAACTGAATTTCTTATTGAATTGCTGCTGTTCAATTCTTCTTGTTAGAGAAAGGACAGGTTTATCATAAGAATTGCACCGCTGATACCCAAGCTGTTTGCGTTTGCAAGCCTGGAATGACCTGTGTGGACACTGTTTCTGAATGTGATCAGTGTAAAAAATATAGAATCTGCAAACCTGGTGAATACATCTTCAGAAAAGGTAAGAGGCAAACATAATCTAGCTACTGTACATAAACATTATAAGAGCCTGGGAAGCCATAATTGGAGACTTGTAGCATTTATGTCTGTTGATGAAATTCATTTTTAGCACACATTCACATCTGACATTTACAGTCTCTTTTGGGAAAATGTTAAAAAATATTGATGACTCATTCAACTTTTGTCAAATAAAATGCTCTCCAGATTACGAATGCTTCTCCCCTTAATATCTATAATCACTAAAACAACATGTAGCAAATGATTGCTGGTTACTTGCTTTATAAAAAGCTGTTTGTTTCAATGGGAAACGCATTAATTTGCCATAAAGTCATTTGATAATGTATGTGAATATTTGTTTCAGTAGACCAGTTATATGTGGCATCATCCTTGTGTTTGTGAATGCAGGATCACCTAAAGCTGATGTCGAGTGTAAAGTGTGTCTGACTGGAACGTTTTCAAACCACAGTAATGCTGAGTTCTGCCAACCACACACACAGTAAGATGTGAATGGAAAGAAAGAATCATTACTTACAAATATACACCAATGCATACGTCTTATTTGTCTTTTTTTTTTCTCGGTTAGATGCTATGGCGGTTCAGTTTTAAGACCTGGCGACTCTAAAGCTGACAGACAGTGTGATATGACACCACCCGCATCAGCATCAACAACAACAACAGAGGTTTCTCATCAGATTTCATCAATGCATTCTCACCCAAGAGGAATCAGTTCCAGTCCAAGTCAAACGGAGAATATGCTGGGAATGAACACGACCACCACACCATCTCTTCTTCCATCGAGCAGCATGACGCCAAGCACACCAGAGAACCAAACCACAATAGGCCCTAAACCAGATACCTCGATTCTAATCTACTGCACCGGTAAATATGAGGCCTTTTCATTCGAATTTAGTTTACAAACCTTATAAAAGTACCATGTTGTAACATGGTATCAGAATACTATGCAGGAAATCGGTTGCCTGGTACGAAAGTCATTTAAACAGTTTTCAGTCATTAAAGGGATATTTCACCGCTGGAAAGATGAATCAGTATTTAAATTGGGTCATTTATGTAGTAGAAATGTGAAATTATTTTAGAAGTTGGTGCCTTCTAGACTGAGAAAAGCCGGAAAATGTATTTTTGGCTCATGTGGATGAAAGACAACAACTCCCAGAATGCACTTGCTTCGCTGCTTTACGAGGACACTCCCAAGCCATGCCTACCGGTTACAGAGGGCAGTGTCGGGAGAAATGATACGACTAGGCTACTAGTGACTCGGAACTGAAAATACAGCGTTTTATCGTGAGATCCCCCTATGGGCGGGTTGAAAACATGCAGAATGAGCTCCTCCTACTGGCTGGAGTCTCTTGCCCCTGGACAAAAAAGCCTCTGATGATGACGCTAAATTACGATTTTTGTGTCATCTGAGGTTTTTCTCCAGACACACAATACAGAAATCTCTGGTCTCAGGGGGACATGAGGGAGGGAAGGACGATCACTCGAAAATACTACCGGGTTTCTACTGATACAAAGCTTAATGCTAAGTATCCCTTTAAGCACAAATATTTTACTGCAGAACGCTATGATTGACCAATCAGAATCAAGTATTCCAGAACGCAACTTAATGGAGTGCAATAGTCCCACCAACTTATTTTTATTTTAACTTCTTAGTATTTCTATAGGATTTATGAGTTTTTGTTAAAGGGGTGGTATAATGCCCTTTTCACAAGATGTAAAAAAAAAAAGTTGATGTCCCCAGAGTGTGTATGTGAAGGTTTAGCTCAAAACACCCCACAGATATTTTTATATAGCATGTTAAAATAGTCACTTTTTGAGGGTAAGCTGTTCCTTTAAATGCAAATGAGCTGCTGCTCCCGGCACAGGGGGCGGAGCTTCAAGAGCTTGTGTCCTTTTACCTCAAACAGACATGCACTGAAAATTTTTAAAACTTTTAGCCTTTTATGTTCAAACCAAAGTCAGACAATGATGGAGAGACTCAAGAAAAAGAGACACCATGTAGAAGCAACAGGACATTTCTGAATGGTTAGTTGATGAATTTATGTAGCTTATGTGTAGTTATCTTCTAGTCATTGATTAAGTCAAGTCAAGTCATCTTCATTTATATAGCGCTTTTAACAATGTAGATTGTTTCAAAGCAGCTTTACAGAGACAAGCATATAATTTAATGTAACAGAGATTGTTTTGGCTTTATAGCGGTTCTTTAATAAAGTTATTTTCAAGCTAAAGTTATTTTTGATTGATTTGCTTCCGTCGCAACGATCATTTGTTATTAAATTAGGGGCCGCTAAGACGACACCGTTCTCTCTACACAGACTTTAAACGCGAACCTGTGAGAAACGCTGATGGCGTTCACATGCGTATTTAGAATTAGTTCTATAGTTATGTGCGTTTGAATATATGTGCGCAGGTTTGGAATTCCCTACAGACCAAGCCTAAACAAAGTACTGGGCTTTCCTTATAAATTTTGATAGAGAATTTTATTTTATTTTGTCACTTCGGGTGGGAACACGAAACGAAATTTCCCGACAACGCCTTATCTGTAGAGTGGTAAAGGGATCCTCCATAGGGAGAGACTAGTTGGCACTTCAGCACTGCGTTGTCATCGGGTCCAGGTGAAGGTCCTTCATCAGATCTGGATACGGCCTGGATCCGGGAGGCTGCGGGAAAACCTCGAGATAAACACAGACACTAAAATTAGCGTAGATGCCATTCTTCTCATGATGTAACGAGTACATCAGGATTTATGGGAAGTGTTCCCGGTTCCGGCTGACCTAATCTATGCAGCCTAACATTGAATTATAGAAGTCTATAATGTATTATGTGAATGTTAGGTCAAAGAGATGTGTCTTTAATCTGGCTTTGAACTGCTTCCCGGACAATGTTAGGAAGACTGTTCCAAAGTTTTGTTGCTAAATAGGAGAAGGATCTACCGCCAGCAGTCGATTTTGATATTCTAGGTATTATTAACTAGCCGGAATTTTGAGATCGCAATAGACGTGAAGGACTATAATGCGTTAAGAGCTCGCTCAAGTACTGCGGAGCTAAACCATTTAGTGCTTTGTAAGTAATCAGCAATATTTTAAAATTTATGCGATGTTTAATAGGCAGCCAATGCAGTTTTGACAGAACCGGGCTAATATGGTCATACTTCCTGGTTCTGGTAAGAACTCGAGCTGCTGCGTTTTGGACCAGCTGTAGTTTGTTTATTAAGCGTGCAGGGCAACCACCCAGTAGAGCATTACAATAATCTAGCCTTGAGGTCATGAACGCATGAACTAATTGTTCCGCATTTGTCAATGAGAGCATATGGCGTAATTTAGATATATTTTTAAGATGGAAAAATGCGGTTTTATAGATACTAGACACTAGACTTTCAAATGAAAGATTGGTATCAAAGAGCACACCCAGATTCCTAACCGACGACGAAGACTTAACAGAGCAGCCATCAAGTGTTAGACAGTATTCTAGGTTACTACGTGAGGAAGTTTTTTTTGTCCAATAATTAGAATCTCTGTTTTTTAACATATTAGCATATATTTTGTCATGATAATCTATAAATCGTGTTCCGGGGGCGGGAGTTTATGTACATTTTAGGGTTAGTGATGTCACTAACCCTGGAGGAATGTTGTGTAGTCTCTACCAGCCGTTTGTTGTAGTCCTTAAAAACCGATTTCTTTAAAAGCAAATATCTCCCTTTGCTTTGAACTTTGAGCGTTGTAACTTTGCAGATGTTGTTTATGCTCAAACAGCAACATTACACACTAACTAAAGTTAAAAAAGTTAAATCATAATCAACCACCGGTTATAAGCCATGAACCAAAACAATCAGCTACAGGTGAATCATAACATTACAAGCTTTGATTTGAAGCTTTTTAGTTATTTTTTTTAAATCAGACAAAAAAAGTATGAGGGAAAGAACTGAAAAAGTCACTTTTTGATGCCTTGCTTGTGACAATGTTTGAATTTTTAAATTCTCTGTCATGCATTTCCTTCCTCACTTTCTGTCACTTGTAACCTTTTCATTGTTTCTTCTGTGGTCTGTCTTTATCTCTCTGTCTCTGTTCTCTTCAGTCATTGTTTGTGGTGTTCTGGTTTTGCTGGTTTTGCTGACGCTAGCAGTGATGGGGATTACTTGCATGTTACGAAAGAGAAAAGGTAATGTGGGTTTTCTTTTCAATTATTAAGAGATCAAAGAAGTTATTTTGATAGATCAGTTAAATGTTATCTGCTCTTTAGATTCAGACTCGGTACTTTAAAAAAAATTTTTTAATCATGATAACTTTTTTTTTATGCTTTCGGTGACGTCTTTCTCTAACTTTCTCCTGCAGGTGAACACAAAGTTCCAATTCCAGGGGTCAAAAAGGTACGTTTTTTTTAAAGTGCATACTGCACAGTATGTACTATGTACTACATACTATTTTTTTTATATAATTTAAAAAAAAGAAAATAGTATGTTTAAAGCAATTATTTTGGTGTAGCTTTACTATCAAACAAGGGAAACCACTAGTAAAAAAGGTAAACTACCAGCACAATGTTAATGTAAAGTTTAAGTTCTCCAATCAACAAGCTTAAATTATGAATAGCATACCATCATAATACTATTGTACTAATACTATTTCTGCCATATAAAGATATACTAAGTCTATATATCTTGTTTTGTTACATATAAAGGATAAGCATACTAGCATACTACTCTTACTATTTCTGGCAAGTAGAGATATAATAAGGCTGTGTCTGAAATCGGCCTTATACCCTTAATAAATAGGGCACTATTGAAGGGGATAGCCATTTGTAGTGGTGTCCGAAACCATATTGGACGTTATTAAGAGCACTCATTCAATCCCACAATGCACCGCAATAACGAGTGTACAAACCAACCTTTATTTACCTGACAAGAGCACAAAAAAGATTTCCAATGTTTTCACTGATCAACTTAATTGTATTTTGTAAAGATAAACATATTTGGATTTTGATGGCTGCAACACACTCCAAAAAAGTTGGGACAGAGGCATGTTTACCACTGTGTCCTATCATCTTTCCTTTTAATTACACTTTTTAATTGTTCGGGAACTGAGGATACTAACTTCTTCAAGTCAAATTTTTACCCAATCTGGCTTGATAGAAGACAGCTGCTTACCAGTCTGTGGTCATTAGGGCTGCACAATATATAGAAATTATTGAAATATCGCAAATGTATATATCGCGATAAGCATATCGCAACGGCTTGCAATAACTGTGGTCATGAACAAAAGACAAAGAGAAAATCACTCACTGCTCTCGGCTGAATAACTTTTGTAGCTTTAATAAGAATCAGTATTTATTTAATTCATACAGTGAAAAACTAAGCAGTGTTTTATTTTTACATTTGATTATTCAATTTCTGTTGTTAAATAAACCTAATGTAGGATAACCTGAAACCCTAAACCCCAAGGTTTACACTGATGTTAAAATTACACTTCTTATGCTACAGTAAAACACTGCTGTTCACTTTCAGAAGTTGTATGGATGTTTTCTTGTCACAAAAAGAATGTGAAACACATGTTGGTTATATAATTTTAAAGATAATTTAAGTTTATTTTACACACTTTAAGCATTATCGTATCGAATTTAATGAGTTATCGCATATCGCATTTTCTTCAGTATCGTGCAGCCCTAGTGGTCATCATTGTCTGATTCTCCTTTTCACGATGGGTCAAACATGAGTCACACATACATACTATGGTGTAGAGTGTCGATAAACCACTCTGATGAAGCACTTGCTGAATGAGGCCTGGCATAGTGGCATTGTCTTGCTTCTCAGGAAAGATGTGATCTTGATACCATGGCATATCTCTGTTCAATCTGAATATACACCCCCATGTCAATAATACCCTCACACACATGCAAGTCACCCCTGCCGTTTGCAGTCATTCACCTCCGTTTGCACTCATTCACCGTTTGCACTCATTCACCGCATTATGACCGAATTTTGCTTTTGCACCTGTCGCTGATGAAAGTCTGGATGGTCCCTTTTTTCCTTGGGACTGAGAACCCAAAAACAAGTCATCATGGACCACAGCACACATTTCCACTGTCTTTAAAGGGATACTCCACTTTAAAAGGGATACTCCATTTTAAAATGAAAATTCTGTCATCATATACTCACCCTTCATGTTGTTTCAATCCTTTATGAATTTCTTTCTTCCGCTGAACAGAAAGGAAGATATTTAGAAGAATGTCAGTAACCAGACAGTTTCTGGTCTCATTGGGTCTCATTGGGTCTCATTCATGAAACACGAGCTGAACGAATTTTTGTGTAAATCGTGTGTAAAGTGGTTCTGGCGTAAATTTTCGGATTCATTAAAATGTAAATCTCCACCTGCTCCCAGCCACGCGCAAACAGTGCGTTTAACATCCGAACGTTTTGCTCATTAATAAGGCTGCATTTTAATTCACCTTAATCAGGTACATATTTACACAGCATTTTGAAAAAAATATTATATATAGTAGGCCTAATTACATAAGTTTTTTCTTTTTACTTTTATTATGAGAGCCAGTAACAGCATCTGCAAATGTGAAAAAAAAGCGTGCACGCGCGTCCCATTTACGACTGATTGGAATTCATTAAAGGGATACTTCACCGTTTTTTCATATTAAACTATGTTATTCCCTTAACTAAGACGAGTTGATACATACCTCTATCGTCTCAGTGCGTGCACTAAATCCCTCTGTCTTGCGGCGAAACTTTGTTAGCCCAGTTCATTTAATACGGGCCAAGCAGAGAAGATACCAAACACCTCCACGTTTTCCCTATTTAAATACAGTTACTCGCGAAGTGTAACTCGACCTAGGACGGTGACACAAAACAAAACGTTGCGCTTTTCTAAGCGTGTAAAATGGATAACTATTTTGTATGGCGGAATACCATAGCAAGTGCTTGTAAGCACTTCGACTTGGCGCAGTAATATCTTCACTCGTGAAAAATCCTCTCACCGGCCCCCGCTCCCTCTAGTGAAGATATTACTGCGCCAAGTCGAAGTGCTTACAAGCACTTGCTATGGTATTCCGCCATACAAAATAGTTATCCATTTTACACGCTTAGAAAAGCGCAACGTTTTGTTTTGTGTCACCGTCCTAGGTCGAGTTACACTTCGCGAGTAACTGTATTTAAATAGGGAAAACGTGGAGGTGTTTGGTAGCTTCTCTGCTTGGCCCGTATTAAATGAACTGGGCTAACAAAGTTTCGCCGCAAGACAGAGGGATTTAGTGCACGCACTGAGACGATAGAGGTATGTATCAACTCGTCTTAGTTAAGGGAATAACATAGTTTAATATGAAAAAACGGTGAAGTATCCCTTTAACACACACACAAATTTCACTATCACATCTGACGTTTACGAAATATTTGTGAATCAGGAGAAGAGTTTTCGGGAAGGTCTCTTTACGCGCAAATCACTCACATATTTACTCGTATATTTGCGAATGTTTCATGAATTGACTTCCATAGTATATTTTTTTCCTACTATGGAAGTCAATGAGACCAGAAACTGTCTGGTTACTGACATTCTTCTAAATATCTTCCTTTCTGTTCAGCAGAAGAAAGAAATTCATACAGGTTTGAAACAACATGAGGGTGAGTGTATATAATGACAGAATTTTCATTTTAAAGTGGAGTATCCCTTTAAGACCATCTGAGATGAGCTCGGGCCCAGTGAACTCAACGACATCTCTGCTTAGAGCGGATGCATAGCTTTCTCCTGGCATAACAGAGATTCAAGTGGCATTTCTTGATGCAGCAGAAGACTGTGTTAAAGGTATAGCGGTGGATGTTTTACTTCCTGGTGGGTAACCTATACTATTGGTCCTCCTAATTGTCAATCATTCTGGTGAATCAATCAAACTTTTCAAAAAGTGGAGAAGGCGGGTCTTATCTAAAATTTGGAAAGATCCTCCGCTATACCTTTAAGCTTTTCCAAAATATGTGGCTATATTTAACAGAGTAGCTTTATGGTTTCTCATGCAGTGCCATCTGAGGGTTTGATGGTGACGCCTTCTTGTCTTGCCCTACAAAGCCTGAGATTTATCTGGATCCCCTGATTCTTTTCACAGTATTATGAATGGTAGATGGTGAAAAACACAAATTGTTTGCAATCTTGCATTGAGAAATGTTCTCTAATGAAACTTGGTGGTGAGCCATGACCTATCTTTGCAAGCTGTGGTGGCAAACAATTTTCAAATATTGAATAAGAGACAAACATGTAACAATTGTCTTTGAAGATGATTTATTCCCCTGCAAAAATGTCAGCAATCATACAGTCATACAAAGTGACTGCAGAGTGACAACGAGTGAAGGGCATCCTTCCTTCTTTATAGTTGTTCCTCCCCCAAGGTTGTTTCTCGAGGCTAAATGAAGATATGTCTCAGACATAACTAACACATTGTTTAGATTTGTCTATCATATTATACCCTTGAACAGAGACCCTCTGTCTCGGTCATACACTTAGTCACAGATTTACTTTTGTCAGGTCATATACATGCATACATTCATAAGGGTATGTATGGACACTATATTAATCTAATTACCATAATTGAATATAAGAAAATGCAAACATATAGAATATATTAAATTTCTTCCACACAAGCAAAGACTGAGATGCTCCTTTTATACCCAGTAAAGATACCCTTCACCTATTGCCAATTCACCTGCTTATTGTGGGCTTTTTCTAAACGGCGTAACTTGTATATTCTCTAATCTTTTAACTTTTATTTTTCCCCCGTCTCAACTTTTTTGGAGTGTGTTGCAGCCATCCAAATCAAAATGTGTTTTATCTTGACAGAATACAATTCATTTGGTCAGTGAAAACATTGGAAATCTTTTCTTTGTACTTTTGTCAGCTAAATAAAGGTTTAAGAAAATTAACAAATCACAGATTCTCTATTTTATCGCACTTTTCAAAATGTCCCAACTTTTCAGGAAATGGGGTTGTACAACAAGAAATGCTTAGCACACTAAACTAATTCGTCACATGACCTAATTTCCACATTGCATAATTCACTGTCATACATTTAATATATTAGAAATAAATAGGATTATTGTGCAGTTTTTCATTAATCCGATCAAATTACGTCTGCGTCCGAAATCACACACTTCACGACCGCTAAAAAAAAAGTATGTTCTATGTAGTATGAATGTAATCTAGACGTACTACATTTGCAATGTTGTCATTATCATGTGACCAACCAGCGTCAGTTGCGTCGCTACACTTCCCATTCATAAATCCTCTCCCATGGCCTCATGGGATAGTAAAGTGTCCATCGTAAACACACTTCAGAATCCGACCAGAAGTAGTAGGTCATCCGGGTGCTTTTTTCCTACTCTTTTATGAGTACTGTGAATTCGTACATACTACTTTTCTCACATACTGTTTTTCGCTTACTATATAGTACGGAAGTATGTGATTTTGGATGCAGCCAATGTTTTGAATGTTTGAGCACATTGCATTGTGGGATACAGTATTCCACACATCCTCATTTAATTTTTTCCCATCTCTTGTTCTCTTCAGTTAGAGCAGGATCCCTCAAAGAACAACATACCTGATTGTCAGCATCTATTAACCGCCGACAAGTGCCAGAAGGAGCCCTCCATGTCTTCATCGGACAGCCAGAGTCAGCCGGACTCCAGCCAGAGTCACATCAGCGGAGACTGGCTGGAACGCACCAGTCAGGAGGAGCTGCCGTCCGTCTCCAGCCCGTTAGTCAATCTCAGCATCACGGCCACCTTCAACTGCCAGGTGAACCCAGCCACGGCGTCCTGCTCCATCCCGATGAACACATCTGCACTGACACCCCGCGCTGAAGCTCCGGTGCCGCTTTCCCAAGAGGAGGTCTGTGTGTCCTGCCAGCAAGAGGACGGCAAAGAAGCTCTGCAGTCAGTGCAGGAGTGCGGCCCGTGTACCTTCTGATCCCATGTTACCGATCAGGCCAACTGAAAAAATGTATATGTTTAGAGAAATATATTTGCCAAATGCCCAAATGTATTGCAATATAATGTCAATCAGGGATTTAAAAAAGACTTTTATTGCGTCTTTTAAAAAAAAAAGTATTATGTAAGGCTGATATGTAAAACATATAGATTGATATACAAGCTCACATTACTACTTTAGCACTAATTTGTGTTTTTCACCATACGGTGCTGATGTATAAAAAAAAGGGTGACTGAAGGCTGATTTAATTTCACATCATTTGATGATAGGAACTTACTCGTACACACAATTTCTGGACCAGCTGGAAAAATGTGCATCCGACTTCATGCCACCAAAGCTCTATCCTCCAAAACTAATTCACCAAACAGGCGAAGTCGACAATGCTGATATTGGCATTGTTTATATATTGGCCGAAGTCTAGTGTGAATTATTTACATCAGTGATGTTTCACAGTTATAAAAAGTCATAGGTTATACTTATATTTTATACATAGTTTCATAGTCATACTTATTTAGTAATTGTCTTTGACCCAATAAGACTTAAAGCGATAGTTCACCATATGTCGTCATATACTCAACCTCAATATGTTCTGAAAGTTTCTTTGTTCTGTGGAATTTAAAAGATATTCTGAAGAATGTCGGAAACCAAACAGTTTCGGTCCACATTGACTTCCATAGTATTTTTTTTTAACCAGCAGTTGCTTGAATACTTACATTCTTCAAAATATCTTCTTTTGTGCAACTTGAGTAAATGATGACAGAATTTCCATTTTAGGTGAACTATCCCTTTAAAGAATAATAAATCGATTTGTTTAGATATATGGAGCTAGCGCCACCCAGTGGTTATTTTCTCTACCTCCCCAGTTGCAAACCTACACAGTGTTTTAAAGTCCTGTTGTTTTTCCCCCATTATAATATAAAGACTCAGTGAATGGAGGGATTACATGAGCTGAATGTGAAATAGAGACTTCTGTTGCTGCACAGGCTGTCCAAAACTTTTGTTAGATTAGAGAGTCAACACACTGTATATATTGCACTGCCAAGTATATTGCCAAATATGATAAGATATGTATATAGATATTTTTTTAAAGGTGTAAATAAGTTGTCATTGTAACATTTTGTATATACATATACACGTATAAAACCCAATTTTATTCATAATTATTTGTCTTTGTTATTTTTTTCTATTAGGCAATCTATTACTATTACTTACACAAGTTTAAGTTGAGTAACTCGTCCAGCGTCGTTTGTGCTACAGACATGGATGAAACCTCTAACTTGAGATTTCTCACCAATAATGTAGACTAAAAAATCATTTGAGTGACCTAGCAATGCCTTGGTATTATGCCAGAGAGTTTTGCACAGGAATCTACCACATGTCTAAAGCCTGGTCATAATTTATTATTGTAGTCAAGACCAAACTGTGGTTCTCCTTGCCAGAACATCCATTATACAGACGCTGTTGGTAGACCACCAGCACAAAAAGCAGTTTAAGATGAAAGTCTCTTTATTATGAGGCCGGAGGACAGCCTCCAGCGGTGGATCAATGCAGCTGTTAACAGACTTAAGGAATCAGAGAAGTTTCTCTTTAGGAGCTGATTTAATATTGATCATGCTGTTTTGATGGTTGCTGTACTCCCACGTTGATATTGCACTGTAGAGCGAGCGGCTTGCTTTTTCTGCACGTGGAACAAAGTCTTCAGTAAGCCACAGTCTGTTTGTTGTGGGACTGGTTCAGGAAATCTGGTTTTCATTTGTAGCTCATTGAGTAATCACATAATTTTTTCAGAGTTGGAACAGATGATGTAAGTATTATAATGTACAAGCACCCTTTTGGACACAGTAACACCATTGAAAACCAGTTGGGGAATATTCGGGTGTAAACACTCACGATTTTTGTTAAAATAAACAGGCATTTTGTTGTTATTAAATTAACTTACTTTTTTTTTTAATTATATACAGCGGGGGAAATAAGTATTGAACACGTCATCATTTTTCTCAGTAAATATATTTCCAAAGGTGCTATTGACATGAAGTTTTCACCAGATGTTGGTAACAACCCAAGTAAGCCATACATACAAAGAAACAAACAAAACTAAGTTCAGAAATTAAGTTATGTGTAATAATGTGAAATGACACAGGGAAAAAGTATTGAACACATGAAGAAAGGGAGGCGCAAAAAGGCATGGAAAGCCAAGACAACTGCTGAAAACTTACAGTAATTAAAAAGCAATCCAGCCCTCTGTCAGTGGAAATTAATAACAGCTGGTTCAGTCCCAAATGATGGCCTACAAAAAGGTCTCATTGCCAAGGTGTCACACAAGACACATCTCATGATGGGTAAAAGCAAAGAGCTGTCTCAAGACCTTCGCAACCTAATAGTTGCAAAACATAATGATGGCATTGGTTATAGGCGCCCTTCTAAGCTTCTGAATGGTCCAGTGAGCACTTTTGGGGCCATAATACGGAAGTGGAAAGACAATAATTTCACCATAAATTTGCCTCGACCAGTGCTCCTCGCAAGATTTCTGATAGAGGAGTGAAAAGAATAATCAGAAGAGTTGCCCAAGAGCCAAGGATCACTTGTGGAGAGCTTCAAAAAGACCTGCAGATAGCAGGTACTGTAATCTCAAAGAAAACAGTAAGTAATGCACTCCACCGCCATGGCCTGTACGCACGCTCACCACGCAAGACTCCATTACTGAAAAAAAAGCATGTTGAAGCTCATTTAAAGTTTGCTGCACAACATTTGGAAAAGCCAGTGAAATACTGGGAGAATATAGTGTGGTCACATGAGAGCAAAATTGAACTGTTTGGATGCCATAATACACACCATATTTGGAGGAGAAATGGCAGTGCACATTACCCTAAAAACACCATACAACTTGGTGTTGGCTCTTGGACAACTCTTCTGATTATTCTTTTCACTCCTCTATCAGAAATCTTGCGAGGAGCACCTGGTCGAGGCAAATTTATGGTGAAATTATTGTCTTTCCACTTCCGTATTATGGCCCCAAAAGTGCTCACTGGACCATTCAGAAGCTTAGAAGGGCACCTATAACCAATGCCATCATTATGTTTTGCAACTATTAGGTTGCGAAGGTCTTGAGACAGCACTTTGCTTTTACCCATCATGAGATGTGTCTTGTGTGACACCTTGGCAATGAGACCTTTTTGTAGGCCATCATTTGGGACTGAACCAGCTGTTATTAATTTCCACTGACAGAGGGCTGGATTGCTTTTTAATTACTGTAAGTTTTCAGCAGTTGTCTTGGCTTTCCATGCCTTTTTGCGCCTCCCTTTCTTCATGTGTTCAATACTTTTTCCCTGTGTCATTTCACATTATTACACATAACTTAGTTTCTGAACTTATTTTGGTTTGTTTCTTTGTATGTATGACTTACTTGGGTTGTTACCAACATCTGGTGAAAATGTCATGTCAATAGCACCTTTGGAAATATATTTACTGAGAAAAATGATGACTTGTTCAATACTTATTTCCCCCGCTGTATATATATATATATATATATATATATATATATATATATTAGCAAATACTGAAATCATTCATATAGATGACCATAATTTTTATGCGTGTGTGTTATATATATATAACACACACGCATAAAAATTATGGTCATCTATATGAATGATTTCAGTATTTGCTGTGATTCCTGTAGCTAAAAAATACAAATTAATTAACTTTTTATTATATAGGCTATATTTAAAAATGTTATGTTCAAATTTTATTTTGTTATTGTTTATTTCTGTTTTATTTTCAATGTCTATTTTTTTTATGCATCTTGTTTTACCCTCGTCACAGACCCAGCCTTTCAGTTTTGCAATATGAAAATCCAAGAAGTAGAGCATTATGCTGACAACTGTAAGTTTATGGGTTAAATTCCCAGGTAATGCATGATCAAATTTCTTTAGATCTACAGCTGTAAGGCAATGTATGTCACTTTCGATACATTTAGCATAAATCTAAATTTATTTTGTGTAAATCCATTTTTTTACACAGATTACATCCCTCAGTTTAGTGCATCCTTTCCATCACAGAATAAATGATAAATTGCAATGTGATATTGGAAATGAGATTGTGTTGAGAAAGAAAAAAAAAATACAGCATTTTCCTGTAACGCATGAAAGGCCACTGTTGAACAAAATAAATAGTGTGAAGGTTTGTTTTCTAAAAGTTCACAGTTTGCAGAAAGCCTTTAGGTGTTCAAGGTGAGTCATTTTAGTAAGCTGTTCTCCATTCTAATCCATCCCTGTTGTGAAACCACAGCATTATGATTATGAGTAAGCAGACAACAGAGATAGAGTTGTTTGTGGGAAATGGCTTGTTTGCGCTTTACTCTGTGACAGGATTTCCTGACATCAATTTGAGGCAGGGAAGCAAACCGATGGCCTACCCATTAACAGCACGCCGTTTCTCAAATGCAATGCAAGCTATGAATGAATTCTGATAGTACTTTGTTGCACGCTTTCATAATGAACACAGTGTGTTGCACTGAAGATACGGACCGCGGTGCAACTGAGATGCAAGCAATGAATGTAAACCACAGGACCTCAGATTTTCACACCGAAACTAGAGAGATAAAGAAGGTTTGCACTGATGTCTATCAACCTCATAAACTGCTGATTCATAAATTCTCTTTCTTCCTGTAAAGTGGGGACAGGTGAGGAAGGCATCCTTATTTCTTTTAGTTATACAGTAAGTGTTGTTAAATGTGTCTTGGCACAAGTCAAACCACGAGCACCAGAATAACTCAGCGAGAGGGTTGGTGGTCAAAGGTCAGCTTCTGAAGTGAGAAGTGTGAGGCCAGTGTCGAGAAATGTGGGTGCGTGAAAAGTGAAAACACAATTACATTGGCATTCTTTGGAAAGAGCTTTTGACAATAATAAGGACAATAATTTAGTCAGGCAGTTGACTTGTAGTTTTGCACAACACTTGTTCTGCTAACCTGAGGCCTTTGTATGGCCTACAATAATACACGCACACACACACACACACACACACACACACACACACACACACACACACACACACACACACACACACACGAACGTGTAGATGTCACGGTTTAACCCCCTCAAACGTGAAACTTACACGTTTACGTTAACACGTTCCAGTGGAGAAATACCCGAATGTTGACCTATTCTACACCAACACAGACACACCGTGTGAGACACACGCACACACACACACACACACACACACACACACACACACACACACACACACACACACACACACACACACACACACACACACACACACACACACACACACACACACACACACACACACACACGGCAAGATATTTTGAATAATGTATGGAGAAAATATGGGGTCCATGTCTGGTTACCCATATTCTTCAAAATATCTTCTTTTGTGTTCAGCTGAAGAAAGAAACTCATATAGGTTTGGAACAACTTGAGGGAGAGTAAAGGATGAAATGCTCGAGCTCTTCAAAGCGAAACTGATTCTGATTGGCTGTTACTGTTTATATCGGTCATCCGCTGGAAAAATCGTTCTAAAAGTGATTCCAACGATATAGTTTCTCTTTGCCGTTATCGTGATAGTTTGTACGAGAACTCTGCTATTCTTTTATATTTAGAATAATTTTTAGATCTACATCTTTATTGTTATCGTTTTAGTTATCGTCTTTGGTGTGAACGGGCCTTAAAAGACTTGTTTCTATATCTATGTTCAATATAAATGTATTTAAAAATGTATTTTCCTTGGGGAAATGAATAAGCAAAGCAGGACAAATTCTTCCATGATGTACTTTTGCATTAATTGCAGCAATCTTCTTCTGTCTTCTTTACACAATATTATTATTACCACACTGGAACAGGCTTCATGAGATTATTGGCAATTATGTAAAATCGTAATGCACTTTTTCCAAGTTGCACTGAGAATATATGACAATTTATAATACAATAAATTATGAAAACAATAAACTAAATGATTTGCTTTGAAATCTGGATTTTTGAATAGACTTCAAACTTTCTTTAATTTAAATAACTAAATACTATGTTGAACTCATTGTATATAAACTTGCAAATTTTTGCATCGACTTACAAATACACGCCAGCAGAGTGCGAGCAATCACTCTGATATTATCATATGCCTGTGATGAGGAAGCCGGGGCTGTACCATCACAGCAGCGGGAGGGATTCACCCTACATCCGTGTACAAATGTCCTATATACTTCACGAATCCAGCCCAGATGATAAACACAAATTAAAGTATGTCATTTTCTTAATTTCCTTACAGCGCGAATAAAAGTCAAGAGAGAGCTGTATTAGCGTGTCATTTATTTGTGTCTCCCCCCCCTGTGTGGAGTTGGTTCGTTCCGTTGCTGTGCGCCTCTGGAGCGAGTTTAGAGCTTTGGGATTGTGAAGAGCTGCGCGTGCGGTCGGTCGCTTCAGCTTTGAAGGCTCCGACATGATGAAAATGTCTAATTAAAACAACGAGCAGTTCTTCTAATTATGTGACAGTCGGTTGTTTCTAGTGTATAACGCGTCAGGACCGTTTGGGGTAAGTGAATGAACTGATAATGCCAGTTTTTTTTTCCAGAGGATTGAATACATGGAAAACCTGTTTACACATCCTGCTAGCTGGCTAATTATTTAGCAGCCGGCTTTGATAAACAACAAGATGAACAAATGGAAAAAAGGGAGGATAAATTGTTTAAAAGCTGTTTTTGGAACATAACAGTGATGCTCATAACTTTTGTGAAATTGCCATGATGTATACAGTACAGGAGCTTTCTGATTTATATACCGCTGATTTAAATGGACTTGATAACATCCATATTATCTTCAGTTGAAGTGTGGTGGCAATCTGTGTGACATTATCTATGTGTGATTCGAAGTGTTTCATTACCATTTGGGGATTTATTTTGATGATTTCAGTTGTTTATATATTACATTCTTTACATTTAAGTTAGTTGAAAAGGTCTTATTGAAAAGTGTTTAGTGACTGAGTGACAGCTTGTATAAATGAACCTGTTTTATAATTCAGTGTCTTTAATTAGCCGGTAGCGAGGGAATGTCATTTTAAATAGTTTTAGAAATTGAAAAATGCAATAATTTTAATAATTTGATTTGTTCTAATGGACTTGACAAGATTATGGAATTCCAAACCTGCTAAAAATAATTAATGTAATTATAGGAAAATAAATAAAAATAATAAAAGTAAAGTTTGTTCTTTTATTATTATTATTATTATTAAAATTAATTTCTGCAGGTTTGGGCCTCCATTCAAGATTCCTTTGTATCCTGGTAAAGTGAATGGTGACTGAGTGACAGTCTGCAAAAGAAAGAAAGAAAGAAACCAAAATGAATGTCTTTAATTAGCCTGGGAATATAGTTTCCGATTCTTAAGTGAAAATGTAATTATATTTTTAATGGGCTTGATAAGGTCCTATTGAATCCTGCAGAATGAGGGCAGTAAATAATCAGATTTTCAGGCGAGTCTCTTTTAATTAAGGAATATCAACATATTCTTGTCCGCTTTCAGTCAGTAGAAGATAAATCTGCATTCGCTCATCAATGCATGATCATTTAGGGCAAAGTCCATGTCTGAAGCATTTATACCTGGTCATCCGAGACTCTAAATGTTAAACTTAGTGTACCTGTTGCAGAATCTTTTAAATGTCTTTGCTTATTCTCTCTGTTTCAGCTTTTCCTTTCTAGAACATTTCATCTAATTCAGTCGAGGAACATTTTCAAGACTCATTTAGGAAGGCCCATCTGGTTTATAAACTCCGGGTTCGTGCATCCTGGTACCTGCACAGTGCATGACCGGTGACCCCTCCATAGATTCAAATGGCTTGCTGTCTGAAGGACGAGCTCTTGTGTTCCATTTGTCTGAGCATTTATCAAGACCCAGTCAGTTTCGGCTGCGAGCACTACTTCTGTCGTAAGTGCATCACTGAGCACTGGAGCAGACAGGAGCGTCACAGCACACGAGACTGCCCGGAGTGCAGGAGGACCTTCACGGATCCCCTTTTGTCCCCGAGCCTCAAGCTCTCCAACATCGTGGAGAGGTACGCCGCTTTCCCTCTGGACGCCATCCTCAACGCCCAGAGGAACTCGTACCCATGCAAGGACCATGAAAAGGTCAAGCTCTTCTGCTTGAGTGACAAGAGCTTGGTGTGCTTCTTCTGTGATGAGCCCGCCTTACACGAACAGCACCAAGTCACCTCCGTCGACGAAGCCTATGAGGAAATACAGGTCTGTTTTATTTATTTATTTATTTATTTATTTTTTCACCATGAAAGCTCTTATTGTTTCCATTGGCGTATTATGTGATTACGTGAACCGCAATTTTACGGTTTTCTTACAGGTTGTAAAGATCAATTAAAATGTAATGAAATAAACAAGGTGCCAGGCTTTGAGGAAGGTCAGTTCTTCTTAGGCTAGTTGGGTTAGGCGGTAACAGTATTTATCGCAATAAACATAATTCGAAGTGTTGAGAATCTGAAATCTTGCTGTTGTCATTGGGAGGGTTTCTGATCAAGAATGACGTGTGGAATCGGTGTCCAAACCCACGTTGCATTCCTTTAAAATTGTCGAAGCTCTTCAGTAGGTCATTGATTAATAAGTCTTTTGTCCATGAGTCTCATAAACACGCTCTAAACCTTGAAATTCCAGCGGTATAAACATTGTTAGCTTTTTCTGTTCAGTTAATCTGAACAGTTGGTGTATGTTCAGAGCATATTTAGTTTCTCCATCTCTGTTTTGAGATGCAAAGGAAAATTAGTGCAGAAATATGTTATTGCCATTTGAGTAGAAGCCAGTAATATCTGTTTGTTTAATCCAAACAGCTGTTCTGGTGAGATATTAATGAAGCACGTCCCATTTATTTACTTTACGGCCTTGGAAATGCTTTTGAAAATGTACTTTTCCTCCTCACTGTTCCACTGTTTTAGTGATTCAGTTTTAGTTTTAGGTCGTTTAAGAGGTTTCTTGCCTCGAATGCTTTTCATGTAACTTATTTGGTCGACGCAGGCCTCTTTGTTAGCTTCTCTTTATTCACCATACTTCCTGGTCTTTACAACCGAACATTGCCTACAGTACATGGATGTTGTAAGTAAGCACTGTTCTCAAAAGTACCATGCCTTGAAAGACGGCCAAGAATGGGTCAACTCACATTATAAACCTTTCCTATATTCTTTCTCTTTGAAGCTTAATGCATCATATTTGTTTAAAGATGTCCGTTTTTGTTATTCATGTGCTTTGTTGCACTGTGCCAGTGTACATGTTGAGCTGGACATTTTCATTTTCTGGTTCATTACATTTCATTTCATATTACACAAGCATCATGAGCTGTGCACCTCATTAAGGAGATCTACTCAATGCATAACCTTTTTCTACTTGAGAATATTTTTTTGTCATGTATGCTGAATTATTAGAATTAATAAGTTTACATTGACTGGCTGTTAATGTTTGTGGTAAAGATGCATATTTGCTTTTTGTTGTATTGAGTGATATATATTCATTTTTTTTACATTTTAATCTTTCAAATGTATGTTTTTTTTTTTTTTTTTGCACGATTAAGGGTATAATTTGATATTTACATTTATCTGAAACATTTATCTGGTCCTAATACACATTACTGTGAGCCTCTACGTTTTTTCTTTGTTAGTGCATGAAATAATGCATGGTTAGAAGATTGGGTTACACTTTATTTTAAGGTGTCATTGTTACAGTGTAATTATATATTTAAGTACTGAGTAATATTAAGCAACTACATGTACTTACAATAGGGTTAGGGTAGGATTAGGATTTGGTTGAGGGTTAGTTGCATGTAATTATACATAATTTACTGTTATTTCTATGGTAAGTACATGTAACATACAGTACTGTGCAACAGCCATGCAATTACTAACTTATTGCAATCCTTGGTAACACTTTACTTTACAGTGTCCTGATTACATACAGTACTGTGCAAAAGTCTTAGGCATGTTAATATTATTTAAAAAATAAAATCACAAATTGAATTTATTTATGATTTAACTTCTATTAACTAATTCAAATCAATAGATGGTGTAACGACCCTTTGCATTTAAAACGGCTTTTGTCCAGGTACACTTGCGCATAGTTCTTCAGGTAGCTTTTCAGGAAGGCTATTAACATGCCTAAGACTTTTGCACAGTACTGTATGTAATCAGGACACTGTAAAATAAAGTGTTACCAAGGATTGCAATAAGTTAGTAATTGCATGGCTGTTCCCTGACATAAATAGACCGGCTCTTTATCTCAACTGACTCTATAGTTTGACATATTGGTCATTCGGCACCTACTCCTATTGTCTGATAACACACATCAGAGGTGGCTAAAAGTGACACTTGCAATATAGTGCAACTTGGCCTTATCTGAATAGGACTGTTTAATTGTCTGGAAGTGAGAAAGTACTTGAGAAACAGATAGAAAACAGCATTTACACGGATGTCATTAAGACAAGCGAAGTGTTTGAGTGGAACAGATTGTTTTATACACGAGCTAACATAGAAAAACTTAAGAACTTTGTTGAGATGACATCATAAATAACATGGCGTATTTTATCCGTGCCGAAATCACTTTTGCACGTCTTACTTTCTTTAAGTTTATGTGCTGTTTTGCATATTTTGAATCATAACAGCATAATATTTTGGTCAAATTGGACCTCTATCAGAGTCCTTTAAAGGGATGGTTCGGAGTAATTTCAGCCTAACTTTCTGCAGTCAGCGCTATAGAAGGGTGAAACGCTTCTGTTGGGGAATTAATAAGCGCAACATGCTGCAGTTGTCAGACAATTAGCAGCGGTCTCTTTAGAGACACTCTCGAGGGACAGACTTTATTCCGGTCCATGTCTTTCGGGACAAATACAAGAGGTATCTTCTCTTAACCCTCAAACCGTATTCACATTACAGCCCTTAATTCCGTAATTGTGGACAAATGTGGGCACGGAGGTCTCAGGTGTGATCCAACAATTTTTTTTAAATAAATGTTATATCACTATCTTCGATAAAATAAAAACTATCCATTTATGGTGTTTTTTTTTTATTTTTGGGGTATTTTTGAATTTATTTAAATTAATAATACCATATTTTCTATTTAAAATATGCTTATTTTTATGTTATATTTAATATTTCTTTAACTTCAGTCAAAAACATCATTTCATTCAATTCAGATAGCTAAAACTTAAAAAATGTGGTGACTTTGGTGACATCTGGTGTCTTATGTTGGTATAAAATTTACAAAAAAAGCAATAATATCAATTATTTCAATAGTAAATATGGCTTTAGTACTCAATGGCTGCATATAGGCTGAACTCTATAAAACTGTTATAATAAATGTAAGTTTTTGACTTTATCACAAGTTAAAACTGTAATTTAAAAAAAATATATATATCTGTGTTAGGTGAGACAATACAAAAATGCAAAATATGCTTAGACAAATATGACCAAATATGACAAATAAGTAGTAGATCATTTATTGTTTATTTTAAACAAAAAACATCAAATTTAAAAATATAAAAAAAATGTATTGGTACAAAACTGAAAAGAATAAATTACTTTGGTGACATCTGGTGTCTTATGTTGGTATAAAATTAACAAAAAATTAATTAAAAATAAATAATATCAATAGCCACTAGATGGCTCTACTAAAGGGCTGCATGTAGGCTCTATAACTCTATAAAACACTGTTATTATGAATTTAACCACCAAGTTTTTGACTTTATCACAAGTTAAAATTGTAATAATATATATAATATATATCTTTGTTAGGTGAGACTGTACAAAGATACCAAAATATGCTTAGACAAATATGACCCATCAAATATGATGCTATAAGGAAAATACAAAGTAGTTGATCATTTATCATTTATTTTACACAAAAACATCAAATTTCAATAACTCAAAAAACTAATTGGTACCAAACAGGTAAGAATTAACAACAATAACTCAAAAAAGTAAGTGTTAAGTAAGAATAAACAGGTAAGAACAAACAATAATCATAGTTATAATGTGTTCATGCACTTGTGCGCATGTGTGTGCGTGTGCACAGGTGATTTTAGAAAATAAAATACAAATTCAGTCATTGGCTCATTCAATTCTTTGTTTTTATATGTGTGAGTGACTTTTTATAAAAAAAAACAAAAAAAAAACCGCTCTGTTATTGGCTCATTGAATGCTTTCTTTGTGTGTGTCTGTGTGTTTGTGTGTGTTTTTGTGTGTGTGTGTGTGTGAGTGTGAGTGTTTGCCACAATGAGATTGTTGTACAGGATCACCCCTTCATTTGTGTGTATGTATGATATGCATTGTGTTGGATCTATTGATTTTTTTTTGACAAAAAAAAAAAAAACGCTCTGAATTACAGTTTTTCCCATTCATTCCTATGGGTGCCCATTTTTGTCCACAAAAGCGAGATTAAGGAGTTTTTTTTTTTCACCCACTTAACATTCTTGAATCGAGTCAAATTTTTTTTTGTGTGTTCAGGTGGCAAACTTAGGAAAAGTTGCCAAGTCTTGTACCGCTCAGATTAAGGAAAGTATTTTTAAAAAATTAATACAAATTATTTTGCCCACATTTGTCCAGATTACGGTTTGAGGGTTAAGCGCTTTAAATGGCTCAGAGATACACACCGAACGCCTCCGTCATGAACATTGAGAAACTGCACACTCGCTAATGCCAAGTGTGTGTACTTCATACGCATGTTTTTCTGCAGTTTACTCTTTTAACACAACAAAGAGAAAATTGCTAGGGAATTCCTGGGCAGCTCTTGGGTGCAAATGAAACTGTTTATCCTCAACAAAGCCCTTTGGCTGAATGAGGTAATGTGCTGGATGGGGATTCATAAGATGTGGCAGTACATGTGAATCAATAAAGCCCTTGTAAGGTTTATGTAGTTAGCACTAACATGGAAAAGCTGTAGTTGTAAAGCTTATTTCTTTCTGAAACAGCGTTTTATTTGATAACTTTTGTTTTGTGCTAAATTATGCATGTTGATGTACTCATAAGCAGTGTCAATGATAGACATTGACTAGTGTTGATTGTGCAAGTTAGTCATTGGGAAATTGATGGAATTTGGTAAATTTTACAGAAATAATTCACACTACACAACAGTAAATCTATATTTGATCAGAATAAAAAAAAAGTAAACCACATTTTTTTTTACATTTGATATTATCTGGCCTTGTATATTTTTTTTATATATGACTTATTTTTCTTTTCTTTTTTTCAATAAGCAATTTTTTCCTTTTGCTCTTATGAGCTTCTGGGAAAATATAATGCTTTTTAAGCTCATGTATCTTTGTTGTTGTTGTTTATAGTCGGCTGTTTCCGGCTTCCAGATGTCTCTGGTTTTACACAACACTATTTTTGGTGAACTAGTGAATTAGTAGATTTCTGGTTTAAAGAAAATCATACACAGGCGGCACAGATCTGAACCTCAATCAACAAATGACTTAGCCTGCTAAGTTGCCAATTCATCTCTCCACTTATACTGAGCCTGTGAGAATATAGAAAGCTTATTGTACTGAAACAGACTCAAGGGGTCATTTTTTATTTGAAGTGTCACTGTTCAGTGCTTTTATTAGATTGAATAAATAGTCGACTGTCTGCAGATGTCCGCACAGGAACTTTGATTATAATGTAGTCTCTTTTAGAGCAAATTATTGCCGTTGGCTGATTTCTTTGGCTAATTAGATCATTATTACATTGTATGATGATATGTATAGATCTTCTCTTGTTCGATTTTCTTGTTCTCATCCCTTTGTTCCTTTAGTTGTGTCTATAAGTCTCTTTTCTCATACTTCATCAGTCTCCCTCTCTCTCATAGTCTTGGCTGATTTTTTTGCACATTTTTGTTGTTGTTTCTCTTATTCATGCCTCATCTCTCATGTTGTAATGACACCTTTCGAGTTCAGACGCCTCTGTTTCAGCCAGAGATTGAGTAGAGGCTGAGGGAAATGGGCTGCTGGGAAGGCAACAAAACATTCAGTGCGGGTATTCCTGTTCCATCAGCTCCCCAGACCCGTGCCAGATGAGGAACAGTTACTTAGGCGGAATGACCATGCAGGTTTCTCGTTTTATGTCATGCAGTTTTGACACGATGCTGCTTCTCATTGCACATTAACTTTGTTTTACCACTGGAATAGTTGCAACTGGTATAAAAATTGAACGTAAACTACTTACAGAGCTCCGACTTGACTTCTGCAGATTCATTTCGGCGTTGATGGTGTTGACACAGAAATGCAAAAATCTGAGTCTGAGGACGTGAACATCACTGGTTGCCATCTCGTAATTACGGTTATGACATGGCGTGAACGCAGCATAAGCTCATTGTTTTGGTTCAGGAGGAACTGTAAAGGGCTGCTGTAGTTTGTTTACGGCGCCCCGTGACTGTGTGTCTTCAACTCTTCATCGCGCTGATGATGTGTGATGATTGATGATCAGATCGAATGCAATGATTGGAAGAACATTTTTTTGTTCCTTTTATATAGCGCTTTCATAGACCTATGGCCACCAAAGCGCTTTACATAGCCTCACATTCACCCATTCACACACTCATTCATACACCGACGGCGGTGTCAGCCATGCAAGGCTCCATCCAGCTCGTCGGGAGCAGCTGGAGTTAGGTGTCTTGCTCATGGACACCTCGACACTTGGTCAGTTGGAACCGGGGATTGAACCACCAACCTTCCGATTTGTAGACAACCTACATGAACCACTGAGCCACTGCCACCCCAAAAAAAGTGTTTATGAAAAAAATGGCCTACCCTACCTTTAATGCATTATTAATGTTAGTTATTAGTTAATGCACATTTGTTAAAGGGGTCATGAACTGGCTTTTTAATTTTTTTTTTATATTGTTGTCTGAGGTCAACTTATGACATTCGCTTGGTTTTTACATTCAAAAACATAAAAATGAATAAGTAATAGGCTATTTTCTAGCCTGGTTTTGAGCCTAGCTCCTGAAACGCTCGGTTTTTTATGGGCGTGCCGCATTGAAGACTTGGAAGTAAACGCCCACTGCTATGATTGGATAACAGTTTTGCATATTATAATGAGCTTCATGTAATGCGCGAATCGGTGGGCGGGGCTAAACCGGCAGTGTTGAAGTAGGCGTTGATCTTCTTCTGCGGAGGCGGGGTTTGATACCCTTTGACCTCATAGATCCCCACTTTGAAAAACCTGTCGTTCGCTGTGTCTGGTGTCAATAAAAGCTTTTATTGGACTAACAAGGAAGTTTTCAGTTCTGAAACTTACAAGATATTCTTATAGTATGATGACCTCTTATATGTCAAAAGCTCAAGGAAAATGTGATTTCTCAGTTCATCACCCCTATAATGTTAGTCAATAAAAATATAGGGATGCACCGATGCATCGGCTGAACATCGGTAACGGCCGATATTTGCCTCGTTAACTGCCATCGGCCATCGGGAAATAAAAATGACATTCGCCGATGTCACATGGGCGTCAGTTTGGTTTGATATGCTGGGGACAGAGACGCATTCGGAAGTGCATTTTCAGAAGTGCTGGGTACAATGACGCATTTATTTATTTATTTTCTATGAGAAAACTCCTTTTCTCGAGAAAAGAACGACCATGGTGTGTAGCAGAAGAAGCGGCGGAGTATGCACGATCCGCGAGTGCTGAAGACGTTCTGCACGGCTTTGATGGGTGCGCAGGAGGACACAAATGGGCGGCGACTGCTTCTTCCAGTGGCGGGAGCTTTTCCCTCAGCGCCGTCAACAGATAGAGCGTTAACTGTACACACCGCCGCCGACTTGAGCTGCAAAGAAACTCTGGCCTCCCTGTCAAGGACTCTTGTCAAAAAGTACGGGGAAGCTTGACCGCTCTGAATCCGATTGTTAAGTCTGACGTCACGTGTGACGTTTAGCCTTTTCCGGGTCCAAGCGCTCCTCTCGTCCAGAAATAACAATGGTGGAACCTGTAAATTTATTTACGATCACGTCCTTCTTAGTGAGGCACCCTTGGCGGTCAAAAAGGGTTTAAATTCCTTTAACACCAACAGAGTGGTTAGTGAAGCTCATCACTCAGGTGGCATAATTAAGGGTAGAGTCCAGGCATCAATGAAAAAGAAGATTTACGAGGTTGAAGTGAGTTAGCTCTGGACACGGGACACAGCACTGCGGCATTGTAAAAACACTCAATAATAACCAAAACACTAGCGAAAGCGGTAGAGAGGACCTGGACTTTGGACCCGGAAAGAGTATTATCGGAGAGTGGTTACGTCACGGCTTAACAACCGAATAGTGAGTGAGAGCGCGCGCGCGGTCGGGGCTCTCTCTCTCTCTCTCTCTCTCTCTCTCTCTCTCTCTCTCTCTCTCTCTCGCAGAAGAGCGCGTGCGCGCTTAAAATGTAATATTTTGGTATGAACATTCACCCGTGTTTTTTCCCTCATAAATGCGAACACGAAAAATAAAATGAATATTATAATGTTTTTTTTGTTGGGTCAGACAATGATTACCAAATTTCTCTCTCATATTGCTCTTCATAACAACTGAAAAAGAACTTATAAATAAGGTTATAACTGTCAACCAGAAAGTGACATTAAAGGTTTTTTTTGTTTCATAAATTGGTCTGATTGAATTTGTGCTCATTCTAGGATAGTGTGATCAAGAGCCGAAAGACTTGTATGTTTCCGTGGCACAAAAGAAGGAATAAATAACAAAAAGAAAAAACATCGGCATCGGCCATCGGCCAAGTTGTTATGTTAAACATCGGTATCGGTATCGGCCCAGAATTTCCCAATCGGTGCATCCCTATAAAAATACATAGTTAATGTCGAGATTAATGGTGCTTTCATCCGAGTTCGATTGATGAGAGTTCGGATTGTTTGGGTGATGTGAATGCTGTTTTCTGAACTTGGGTGCGCATTAGTGATGGAGGGAAGTTCGGATAATTTTACTGACTCTCTTGTTTGATCTCGTTCATGTAAATGAACGAATCTTTTTTCTGAGTCATTTCGTTCATTTAAGTGGCTTTAAATGTTATACTTTTAACAGGCAAATTCATTCGGCGATTGACTACTTTTGACTACTTACTTACTTTTTCACACAACAAAATTTCAGCCACCGGAAACACTTAACTGATAAAGTGAGTCGTACAAAACCTTTCTTTTTAGTAAACTTTGTGTACACAAACAATGTAGTCAATGCTGGAGTTCATGTGTAGAGCCCCTGGTGATACTTCCAGCACAGTTTCATGTTGTGTCGAGCCTTCTTAGTGTTTTAAAAATAGCGATTTTGATGCTATCATAGAAGCGCCCCATTAGGGCTGTCAACGAATATTCTAAATTCGAATATATATTCGAATAGTTTTAAAAAACAGAAATTCGAACGTTAAAATTAATATTCAAATGTGAATTTCGAATATGGAAAAACACGGCCGCGGAAGCAGAGGCGCGCGGCTGTCTGTTTTGCGAGTGGGCGCGCGCGTTGCCTGAGGGACAGGTCACACGAGTCGCTGGAATAAATTGCAGTCAGTTTTTCCTTTTTTTAATACAAGCACCAATAATGTAAGTAGCCTTTTTCTTTTTTAATAGCGCTTTATTTTTTATGAACCTCAGGGTAAAAGTTCTTTGTTGTCACATTTCTCGGAATTGTGTGCCTCATTTTATTTAACGTTAAACAGAAATGTTCCATGTTTACCACAGCTCGCTCGGAGCGTTCAATGTCGGTTCTATACTGTAAAACTTAAATGAATGTTAATAAATTTGTTTCAATCACTGAATGAAGCCTGCTATATTTGGGACAAGAGTCGCGACCTTAAATTGCTTGCACAAAACTCTTGATCAGCACTCAACATGTGCTTATTGTTGTTAATTTAAACCGTTATGCGCAGAGAGAGCGTGAGCGCGAGGGCGCGAGAGAGAGAGAGAAAGAGTGCCTGCGAGTGAGCGAGACTGAGGTCTGCGGTCTTGGCCATTAGTTTATTTACTTGGTTTTGTGTTGGTAATACATTGTCAAATATGTTTAAACTTAAATGAACTACCTATACAAATGTATGTATGTGTCTTTGTATTAATTTGTCCTGTTATTGATGTAATGCATTGACAAAATGCGCAACCAGATGTTCGAATAGTTCGAATATTCGTATGTTTTTTAGAGGGAATATTCGAACGTCATTTTTGAGCAATTTTGACAGCCCTACGCCCCATGCACTCCCATTCAAAAGGCATTTTGACCTAAAACGAAAATACGGTCAATCTTAAAAGTGGCGTTTCCATTCTAATTATGCTTTTACACAAAAGTTTGACTCGGGTAGATTAACAAAAAGAGCCTATGTTAAATTTTGGCGAGAGTTACCCTTTTTAAAAGGGTGGTTTGGGGGTACGGTTCATGTCATCTCTTGTACGGTTCACTGCTCTGATATGTACGCAATCGTACTAAATTGCATAAACGAACTGTTACAGGGGATGGGAACGTTTCTGCTGATTTGTTAAGTGAAGTTGAGAAAGATTACCTGAAAAAGATAGACTATTGCAAATGTCATAAAGTGTGACCCGTGCAGACTAACTCATGAACAAAATGTTTAAATCATTGTTGTGTATATACTCAACAAAAAGTAGTACAAAAATAATTATTAATGGAATCATTAAATAACTGGAACCGCTTCGTTAAATTGTTTATGATTCCCATCCTTGTTCTCCTCTCATTTGTAGTCCACGCAGTCTCAACAGACTTATTAATGCTGCTTTCGTGATGTTGTTGTGCCAGTGAGCTTTTCACAAAGTACGTAATCAAGGATTCTGTTGCAGGCAGGTCTAATTGGAGCGGTTTTTTTTTTTCAGCTGCCCGGCGAGCTCGTGTCGAGCGATAAACATATGTCGGCTCTCTCTGCTGGGCCACACAACGCTGTGAGATTTGGATTTTGCCTGTTGCAGTTTATGCTTGCCGCAGAATGTTTGTGTAATCTACTTAACTTCGCATGTCTCACCCCTTTGACCTATCAGACATGGCAACAGCATCTGTTGATGGACGTTTACTCTGCTCATGCCACTCTTCTCCGTCCTTTCGTTCTCAATCTCCTCCCAGGTGATAATGTTACATTCCTAATGCACTTGAACATCGACCGGCCCAGCGGCAGCCAACCCTCTTCAACATGCTCTCTGTGTGTTTTAATGTAGAGGATAGGAATGGATTTGTTTAGAGCTCTAGTGTTTGCTTCCGGGGAAAGTGGGATTTCACTGCAAACTAATGCACTCTTAGCCCTGAAGGGGACAAGGCTTTTCTTAATGTCCTTGATGTGGGCCATCAACAATCGCCAGCACTTGCGCTCTCTCGTCTGTTTTTGTGCCGTTTCTTGTTTCCCTGTAAACCGTTTATTAAACAGGAGTTTTGACCTTTGCAAATGTTTCGATTTAATCGGAAGTGTATTTCTTACACTTCTTGCCTAAAAGTTTGGGGTTGGTAAAAACAGTAATATTGTGAAATATTATAAAAAATTTCAGCATCATTACTCAAGTCTTCAGTGTCACATGATCCTTCAGAAATCATTCTAATATGATGATTTTCTGCTCAAGAAAACACAATTTTTTTTCTTCTGTAAACCTTTTTTTTTTCATGATTCTCTGATGAATAGAAAGTTCAAAAGAACAGAATTTATTTGGAGTAAACTTTTGTAGCATTATAAATGTCTTTACCGTCACTTTTGATCAATAATGTGTCCCCGTACATTGCTTTGGTGAATTCAAAAACTGCATGCGTATCAAAGTCACTGGCATATATTCTAAATTGCATAAATACTTCAGTGCAAAATAATTGTTATTTTTGCTGTAAAGTCTTCTAAATTATCCGTTTGAGGTGAGGCTATAGTGGATTAAACTCTGTAGACGCACTTTGCTCTATTCAAAGCATTGCTTTGCGGATGGTAATGCCGTGTTTCCTGCACCTCTATCCTAAAAACAGTGTTCTGTCACATAACCATGTCTCTTCCTGTTATCCTCATGCAGACATCATGCGGATATGTGTATATATAGCTGGTCTCAACATGAATTGAAAAGTTTTAGATAATTAACCACACAGTATTTGAATTTCCATGCACAACTCATGCACTATTCCACAATAAGATGAATTTTCTTGTGTTTTTAAATATTTAGTAAAATTGTATGATGCTTGCCACTACCAGTAAGAGTATTAGTTAATACACTCAGCGTTTTTTAATTGTTTTGAAGTAAATATTTTTAATCTGAATAGTCCTTTGTCATATGGGCCCCAAAATAATAGCTTGTTTGAATGTTTCATTTTCTTTTTTCTGCAACGAAGGATCTAGTCTTTAATTTGGATCTAAGCTTTGAAGACGTGTGGGTTGAAAATGTTGTAAGGGAGCCGACTGCCTTACAAAAATGGCTTTTACTTGTTGCTGAGGCCCTAATAAGTGAACCCTAGAGAGTCTGTTGGGGGTGGGTTAATTTGAGATGCCTATGGCAGGTCTGTTTGTTCTTTGTCTCCTATAACCCCGAGACCCTTTTTACTTGATACAATGTGTGTTTTGTAGGTGTGTGCGTGGTGCTAGCAAGCGAGTGAATCTAAAATGAGTAATAGTGAGTCATCTTATGGAAATCAGCTTGAAACATCAGCTTGAGGCAGTTTTGTGATCAAAACTATATGCTGTCAACAGGCGCTGACTTCAGGAATTTCAGATAATCTGGACAATTCCTGTCCAAAAAAGAGGCCAAAACTCACATCGTTGTCATTCCTAAGTTGAGTGCTGGAAGGGCTAGATCGTATATTGAACATTCACCATCATTTTGTTGTCAATATATGGCCTATGTTGGTCAATATTCGTTGTATTGGTGCATATACTGTAAGTAGATTTTAAATATAATTTCTTCATTTGGTGAATCAGTGTGGAAAACATGACATTGCTTCTTGCATTAAACATTTTGTATCAGTTTGACAGCAATATTTCACTTAAATATCGAGATGTTTAACGTTATTCACCAAACGGCTGAAAAACATACTGTAAAAAAAAACAAATTCTAGCTATATCTCTAAGATCTGTTTTTGATCTTTGTTTTTTTGTCCCTTGCTGTCATGCAGTTTAAAGATAACCTGTGATCAACCTCAATACCTTTTGCTCTCTTTCTCTTTGAACCGTTTCATCACAATTTTCTCTCTGCTTCGACGGCATCTCACGACTTCCTTTTGAGAAACACCAGATTTTTTTTAAGAGGCTTCTGAGATTGTTACCAAGTGATTTATTTCCCCTCAGGTATGCTAACAAATGAAAAGGCAGCGGGTGGTCGTTGAGGAGTTGTCACGTTCACAGTCTTCACACGGAATCACAGCCATAGCGAACGGCACAACGGTCATGTTGCATTAGACACATTACAGGCTTTACGTGTTTGTCGGAAGGCTAATACACAGTGACAAAGCATACAGCGTAACATTCTCTCAAGCTGGCTGCTTTGCATGACGACAGTAGGAGAGATTGTGACCTGATGCAACCTTGAACAGAGAACAAGCTGGGGTTAGTTACATATTTTGCCTGTATTATTGGATATAAACACAATGGGCCTCTATTGAAGTAAAACTTCACCGAAAAATTAACATTCTGATAATTCCTCATATCATTCCGAACCCATAATAAAGGAATGATGTGACATAAGGATGAATAATTCCCTTTAGCTAATATTAGCTAATTTACTTGGATATTGATCTAATTTACTACTAATGTGTTTTATGAATGGTATCAGTTTCTTTTAGAAACACATTTTTACAGATAGTCCCATGCTACAGTAGCTTTACCTTCTTTCTGCATGGCACCATCCTAAATGACTGCATATTTGTGTGCTAATTAGATTTATAAATGATTGAATGTTTAAACTCAAGTGCATGCTTTTATTTGAGCTTCACGTTCACTGTAACCGTCACATGGTTTAACAGCACAGGAAATTTCTTTGTTTGCAGTGGAATTTAATTCTTTGGAGATTCCCTTCCTGCACATCCTGAACGAAGCGGATTTGTATGTCATCTGATAGAGGAAGTGAAAGTGGTCCTCTAAACCTCCTAAACCTTTTGAAGTCTTTAAACGCCTTCTTATGCTGATCCTCAGATATGGGATTGGTTCATGAGGACAGGTGCTTTACGAAAACTATTACAACCTGCCGCTAGTTCAGCTGAGATAAGACCACACTTTTCCCTCATTAATCTTTTTATAGGTTTATCAGAATCAATGTTATCTTCTTAATGTAACAAAAATGTCATGGGACATTATCGGCATAAGCGTAAGAAATGTACTGTCTTTGCACAATAGTGAATAAGCATTTTAGTGAGTCCCCTTGTGCCCCAAAGTGCCCTTGATTAGCCTGATGATTGTGCAGTTTGTTCCTTACATTTTATTATTATTAATATTATTATTTAAAAACAAATTTTTTTTAAATGGCCAGGTCGTCCCTGTAGTTCAGGATTTTACTTTCCCTGTAAACTGTTACTGTTTTTTTTCTTTTCGAACCACATTTTAACATTAAACCTATTCTTAAAAGGTGTTTTTTTTATTTAATATCTATATGTTTTTAGGCGTTTAATTTGCTATAATGGCTGTAAATTATATACTTACTACATAAACACTTCTTTTTATTGTGTATGGTTATGCATCCGCTTTTTAGTCGTTATATTTATCCTTATTGAGCCATGTTATTAGTGTCTAGACCCAGCTTTCTTCATGCATGTTTTTCCTGCACATCGAGCTTTGGCTATTGGTCATGACAGACAGACGCTGGCCCTCTCCTAAACCCGGATCTGTAGAGCTCCTCACCCCTGATTGGGTTTGAGAATTAGCAGAGATTACTGACCATTGTTCTGAGGCCAGCGCTAGACTAGGATGTAATCTCCTCTAATTCCTGCCCGTGATTAGCTCCAAAGGACTCAATTAGATGGCCTGGTGATGGACGTTCATTAGCACTGTACATCAGAGCATCTCTGTGCTGACATATGTTTGCTACACAACTTTGCCACGACCCTGCCTGGCAGATGGGTACTGGAATGAAGCGATGTGTGTTGCCCTCAGTAAAGGACCTTTTACGTTGCTGTTTGGGTTGGGTGAAGCGTTCCTGCCACAGGGAAATCATGCCAGACGGCCTGTGGCGAGCTACAGGCTCTGTGCGCTTCATCTGTGCCCCAGCTGAACCCCTTCATCGCTCTGCACTGTGCTTTGGCATCCATTTGGTCCGTGAGGAGCCTGAGCCTATTTTCAATTTCAGATTGAGGTGATCTGTTCAATAGCTGAAAGTCCACCGCTGAGACTCTAGAGAAATGTCCCACCATTCAATAAAGCATGACCTTAGTAGGAAGAAAAGGGTTGGATTGCACCTTGCGCTTTTTGCAAATGTTTACAGCATTTGAGAATCTTTACTCTTTTAAAGGATTAGTTCACTTTCAAACATTTTTTTTTTTTACGGATAATTTACTAACCCCGATGTCATCCATGATATCCATGTCTTTCTCTCTTCAGTCGAAAAGAAATTAAGGTTTTTGAGGAAAACATTCCAGGATTTTTCTACACAGAATGGACTTCAATTGCACCCAACTATTCCAATGTTCAAAGAAGGTTCAAATGTCCATCTCAATGCAGCTTCAAAGTCTCGACACGATCCCAGTCGAGAAATAAGGGTCTTATCTCGCGAAACGATCGGTCAAAAAAAAAAAAAAAAAAAAATATATACACACAATTTTGTTGTTGAAAATGACAGATCATTTCGCGAGATAAGACCCTTATTTCTTGACTGGGATCGTGTCGAGACTTTGAAGCTGCATTGAGATGGACATTTGAACCTTCTTTGAACATTGGAATAGTTGGGTGCAATTGAAGTCCATTCTGTGTAGAAAAATCCTGGAATGTTTTCCTCAAAAACCTTAATTTCTTTTTGACTGAAGAGAGAAAGACATGGATATCTTAGATGACATCAGGGTGAGTAAATTATCAGCAAATTTTGTTTTTGAAAGTGAACTAATCCTTTAACAAGCTGATTTTGTCGAACGCTAATCTGAGATCTCTAAATGTCTTCATCCTCATGTTCAGGGGTCAGATTCATGATGTAGCCTGGATGCCAGCCGAACTTAGCCCCGCCTACAACATTTGAGGTCGGGAAGTTCGGTCTGGACTTGATCCGTTGTGGAGCAACTATGCTCGAACCAGAGCTGTTCGGACCAATCAAATTGTCAGGGTGGGCTTTATACGATGATGGACAGATGATCAACAGTAACGTAATCATCCACGTCACCAAAGAGCGCTTGGGTTTAATTCATTTACAAAAAAGATGGCTGCCGCTGGAGAATTGAGATGTGTAGATTCCGCCATCGCACATATCTGTTATAGAAGATATCGACAGCGCATTCATTTTAAAAGAGGAACAGAGAACCGCGATCAAGGCATTTGTCGATCGGAAAGATGAATGAAGAACATACGTCACTTACTCCGTTGCTCTGATTGGTTGTAGCAGGTCTATCCAATTGAGTGCAGAGACATTTTCTTTCCTGGTTCGGTTGAAACAGAATCTATCAGTATCAGAATCTGAGTATGACGACGTCAGGCTACAATTATTGAGAAATTCTCAAAAAGTATACTCTTGAGCCCACATATTGATAGCGGCTCCCAGATGCCTGCAAATTATATACCGTAAAATACCCCCCCCCCCCACACACTCGTGGTGTTAGCACAATTGGTGTTGACGCAAGTTCCCTACTGGGAAATGGATTCACAGCTAAAACATTTCAAAGGCTGTTTTGATTTCAACACAGCGTGATGTTAATCCATGATGCATGACGTTAATAACTGTCCTCAAGGGTGAAGGATGTCATTTTGTTTGGTGCCGCTACTGGAGAAATTACATGGTTCACCTTGAAGAACCAATTTAGGGTTTTTCTTCATTCTGCAACCAGCCTTAGATGGAGCTGTTAGTGACTGCAAGGCTCATTGGACACATTAGAGTCTTTCAGCAGCTCAGTAAACAGAAGCTGCTCGTCCATTTTGATGTTTGTTTGAGTGCTGTGTTCAGCTCTGTTCAACTGCCTTTGACATCCACTGCCTGAAGCCATTTATTGTCAAACAGTGTTCGCTTTGTCCGCTGTAGGACCAGAATGAGATGACTCTACTGGGAGCTGGAAGAGGACACTTGGAAACGGAGGCCATTTAAGATTGTTGAATCAAGATTGGGTTCAAATGTTAGTTGTTTTGGTTCTACTTGTGACCATGTGTTAATGCTTTCTAAATGCGAAAAGTTAGATTTAGATGGACAAAGTGGTCGTCGAGTGCAATAGTAAGGTTCTTCAAGTAAAAAATCCCACACACTTTCTCCTAAACTGAATTTTATTTTTGTGTTGACAACAATGGGCAAAATGTTCTCTTATTAAATGCTTCAGAAATGAGTCACTAGTGCACTATCCTTAAGAATATCGACAGTACTAAATTCATACATGCCATAAAGTCAGTGTGTTTTCAAATTTCATTAAAAAAAATAAATCGTTTGCTATAGCCAATTCCTGGAAGTACACTAGCCAATCCTGAAGAGAAATCCTCCAATCAGAGAAGCTGCTGTTACCATGGAAATGACTTGCAGTGCCCAATCCCATGAAGCATTGCAAATTGCAAAATAGTCAGTATCTTTACACAATCAAACAACACAATATATATAACATTTTCCACTAATAATCAATGTAATGTTGTTGTTTTTTTGGTAAAATTGTAACATTTCATGTGATTACATCATTTGCAATACTTGATGGGATGCTTAGTTCATATTCTCATTAAAGACATTAAGTCTTACACCATTTGTGTTTTTTCATATTTATATATATACAGTACATATATATAATAGCATTGCTGCTTTTTAAATAAGCAACAAGCCGAGTATCAGAGGTTTTTATTTAATCCTAAGAAGCTTTTTTTAAGATGACATGGTTATATATTGGGCTTTGCCATAATCTCCCCAGTAAAATATATTTTTAGTTTCAGTTTTCATGCAGGCTCGTGTTGCTTTAAAACAAACTCAGTTTTCACAGTTACTGGAGAGACAATTAGGGTGAAAAAAAGGCCTAATGTATTTTGGCTAAAGTACCATCAGTCTGAGCCAAAATGAATAAACCAGAGGTGTCTTCTCTTTCTAAGGTAATGCTGCTAAACAGTCTAGTGGACAGTTTACATCCCCCTCAGCCAGTGTTTTCCAACTCACTACATCTCATCCGGCGACCTCCCTTTCTCTATCCTTCAGTTCCTGCCAACAGTGAAGGAAGCCTCTCCCTGTCCCTGTGGAGTGCTGGGATACATCTGTTGAAGAGAGAGGGCATGTTTGAGCAAACCACTCTAGATGATCTAATATAGATGGTATCTAATATAGATGGCTTGAATACTGTCTGTGTAGTTTGACAGCACACCATGCAAGACGACGACGTGTGGGTTGTTCCATACCCCTATTGCTTTTGAATGAAGTGCCTAAGTGATGTGTCAGTTCTGCCTAATTTTCTGTTTTATTCCTTGTTCCCGGCACAGCAAGTTCAAACCGCTCGGAGCTCTGTGTTTTTCTCGCTCTTAAAGGCCTTCGTGGCTTCAACAAGTCCTTTTGGCGGCGTTCAGCAGAAGCAGCAGGCGATACACGCAGTGCCTGCCAAAACACAGGATTCTGCCTAATGTGGCAAATCAACAAGACTCCCCTCATAACCACCATATTCAGTGCTTTTTTTATTGATGGATAAATGCAGGTGGGGTGGCTTTTTTTTTTTTTTTTTGGTTATGGTTTATATCACGATATAGTTATTTTTTGGGCAGGAAATTCAACCTCAAAATGTTTTATATATTGCGTAGTATTTTAGTGACTTGATAATATTTCTTAAATATTTAAATTCTTAATAATTGTAATAAAATGTATACATATATATATTATTTCATAAAACATACATTTTACATTTATTCTACTTTAAAACAAATATATATTATAATATTATACACTGGGCATCTACTATTTACATTATTAATTTATTTAATTTTTAATTATAGTATCATTTTTATTTATTTTATGAAATGTATTTATAATTATTAAAAATTATATACATATTTAAATGATGAATACTTTTTAAAAAATGACATGTAATTTTATTTATTTATTATTCTTTCTAAATTGTAGGTTTTTTTACACATCGGCATCTACATATTACTTCAATTACAATACAATACAATTTTTTATAATTACATTGTATATAAAAAATATATTTTAGATATATTTCGTTTATTTATATATATATATATATATATATAGTTTTAAAAAATGTTTATTTATTTATTATTCTTTCTAAATTGTAGGTATTTTTTTTACACATATTATTACTACAATTACAATACAATAATATTTTTAATAATTACATTGTATATAATAAATATATTTTATTTATTATAGTTTTTTAAAATGTTTATTTATTTATTAAACATTGCCCATCTAAGAGTTTTCTGTCATGCAGCGGTGCAATTTTAAAATATCCGCCATCAGGCAGAAAACTACTCCGCCAGCCACTGAAAGAGTCCATCGGTGGAAGTTTGCAGGGTAGACTATAATGTTCGCAAAGCGATTTAAAAAATGTGCCAAGTCTTAAATCGAGGTCTCAGTTCTGCGAGGGCAAATCTCTGAAGAGCCACCTTTCTTGATACTGGAATGCCATTGCATATCCATTTTGTCATGGTCCAGACGGGAGGGATGGGGAGAGTTTGCACACACCGTGTTTAGAGGAGGTCGCTGCATTCATCATTCACACGACTTGTCCTATATTCTAACCTCTAGAGAGGAAACTCTGCTCGATACAACCCACTTCCCTCATTAGCATTTTTACCTTGCATCATATTTTGAAGCCGGTTTCCTCAAAACACTGTTCATTCTCAACTATAATGACAGAATTTTTTTTTTTTTTTTAAAGCTCAGGGTTTACTCAATTCTGAGTCACTTGTTTACCCGCAAGGGAAATTTATGAGGTAGATCTAAAACAGCTTTCGGTGAGGCAGCCTCCATCGAGGTGACAGTGACAGCTTGCCGATTGCTTCTGCACTGCCTGACTTCCTATACGATTACGCTTTATTCCCAATTCCACTGATTTATTCAAATTATTGTGCATTGTAAACAATTCCTGCACTGTTTTTGTGAGTCAAAGCAATAATTCAAACCACTTTTGCTGCCAGCTTTTCCTGGTGGCCACTTCTTTGATCCACATAGCTGTGACATCCATCAAACCTGCAGGCATTCATTTTCCTCAATGCACTGGACTGAATGGGAGGGCTGGATCAGCAGGATAAAGGTCAGATTTGTCAGTTGTATGCCGTCGCTTTGTTTGTTATCGGCATCTAACGTGTAGCACAAACTTTCTCAGGCTGGAAGTCATGACAGTGATAGACACCAACCGTACTGTCAACGGTTTGTGCAATTGCGGCTGAGTTTTAAACAAAGTTCGCCTTTGTGCTTGACTGTATTTGTTGGTGCTTTTGCATTGACGTTATAACACAAAAGCACTTGGGGCAAGTCTTTTCATGGCGGCAGCACCAGGTGCAACCACACAACCTGTACTTGCAATTGAAGGATTCAACACTGTTTTGAGAAACCAGTTGAATGTATGCAAATCACGCAGACACATTTATCTTTTCCAGACTTGAGTTCTCGCCCGATTTGCTGTATGAAAGCTACGATGCATCCACCATAAATGATCTGCATCTCCACTGCATTGTCATGCTGCTGCAAGCTGTGTCAGTGTGCTGTGGCAAAGATGACGTGCTTAGACTGCAGGGTACAGCCCTCCCTCCTCTCACACAGCCTGTGGTCTCTGCTGAGACCGGGAGGAATCAGTCAGAAGCATTTGTGGCACAGTTTGAGCATTTTCATATGTAGAAAAGAGGATGAAAGGCTGTGAGATCTCTTTGGATTCACTCGGCTGCCCGATTTACGCACAGACATATTGCTTTTTATTTTTTTGTTTTCATGGGTACTCGTATCCGCTGAACCATTTTATTCCCCAGGTGAGCACAGCGGGGATGATCTTTCCTGAGATCTCACCATTACCACAGTAATGAACAGCATAGAGAGCAAGTGCAGCTGAATCACCCGCTACTTGCATAATAAACACAAACTAAGTTTGCAAAATTATACGGTGTGATACTGCAGTTTTGCAAACAGCAGAATACTTTAATGAAGTATCTCAGTTATGAGTCAGAATCCTCTCGAATGCATCCGTAAGAATAATTATGGATTATGGGTCCTTTTCACAGACCGATGACACCGTTCTACATTTATTAACATTATAAATCTAGCAACTTCAAAAATTTTGAAGAAAAAAAAAAGTACATTTGTAAGACAATACTTTGTGACCTTGGCATTACATTATAAAAAAACCCCAAATTAACGAGTGTTTCTAACACAAAGGCTGAGGGAGCAACGGTAGAAATTCAGCATCTTTTTTTTGTTCTGACCACTGCAATCGAGCTCTCGATTACTATTTTTCCACGTTTGGTAAGAGATAAAAACCCTATTATGGATTTTATCTTTTGCTATTGGATCAAATGTGAACACATAAACCATATAGGCTATGTTTTCAATTCACCACTATAGAAGTTTGCTCAACTGTGACGACTTCTGCCGAGAACCCTGGAAACGTGAATAACATCCATTTATATAACAAGTTGTTCTAACTCTCTCTTCTTCATATTTTGTTTGGATAGAACATGATTTAAAGATTGTCTTAGACTTTTGAGCTCATTGGTTTGGATCTTTTCACACCTGGCGTTGTCACGCCTGGCTCGTTTTGAGAGTTTGTTCGGAACCTGGTGTGTTTTCTCCCTTGGTTCGTTTGATTAGACATATATGAACACGGCAATTGCGCTCGTATGCACACCAAAACAATCGCTCCAAGATCGCCTGAACAAGGTGATCTTGGCCCGATTGAAAACGAACTCTGGAGCAGTTCGGTTCCCTGTTTCGGAACAAAGCAAACAGTCTACAGGTCTGAAAACGTCCTTAAAGGGATACTTCACCGATTAGCATTAAGCTTTGTATCAGTAGAAACCCGGTGGTATTTTCGAATGACTGTGCTTCCCTCCCTCATGTCCCCCTGAGACGAGAGATTTCTGTATTGTGTGTCTGGAAAAAAAACTCAGATGACTCAAAAATCGTAATTTAGCTTCATCATCAGAGGCTTTTTTGTCCAGAGGCGAGAGACTCCAGCCAGTAGGAGGAGCTCATTCCGCATGTTTTCAACCCGCCCATAGGGGGATCTCACGATATAAAACGCCGTCTTTTCAGTTCCGAGTCACTAGTAGCCTAGTTGTATCATTTCTCCCGATACGGCCCTCTGTAACCGGTAGGCGTGGTTTGGGAGTGGCCTCGTAAAGCAGCGAAGCAAGTGCATTCTGGGAGTTGTTGTCTTTCATCCACATGAGCCAAAAATACATTTTCCGGCTTTTCTCAGTCTAGAAGGCACCAACTTCTAAAATTATTTCACATTTCTACTACATAAATGACCCAATTTAAATACACATTCATCTTTACAGCGGTGAAATATCCCTTTGAAGCCAATTGTAAATTTGGTGTGAAAGTCTGATTTGTTGTTGTTCTTAAAACCATTTGACTGACTCAGACGAAGGACTCTGAAACACAGGGATTGATCATGGAACTGTTTGTATTTGCATTTGTAGGTTTTGGATGCAATGAGTAAATACTCAACAGTAGCTTTCCTATAGAGACTTAATGAATTTTAATAAATTAAGAAACACTTAATCATTTACTGATAAACAATAGAATGTCTGGGACACTAATGCTGGCGAATTGAGCAGAAATCACACCACATGAATTACTCTTGGTGGTTACGTTACAGTGCAAGCCAAGGATACTCTAGCACCACATTTATTATAACCTTTATTTTACCAGGAAAGAAGCACATTGAGATTAAGAATCTCTTTTACAAGAGCGTCCTGGCCAAGACTGACAGACACAGACACATCTATTGAGTAAGAACACCCTTTTTAGTAGGAGAAGGTTTCATGTTGATGGGTGTTTTTTATTTATTAATTCAGATATCTTGAGTTGACATCAGAAACAACTTGTAGTGATGTCTAGCAAACAGACATGTTTTGTCCTTGCAAGTTATTCATGGTGATGGCCAAATGACTCACATGTGGCCACTATGCTTATGATTCATGTTTGTTATATGTGGTTGAGTTGGTTTGATTGGACCCTGTTAAAGAAGGAGTGCAGATGACACATTTGCTGTCCTCTTCAGATGTGATTTACACACGAGTCATAAAGAGGGATGACAGAACCAGCCTTGTCCACCCAGGCTGTTTATTACTTCGGATCCTGCTGCCTTGCAGAATTATGACACCAGCGCGTACAAGGTTAGGCCAAAGTGTCCTTGATTGTGTACCCTTCGGGCTGATGAGTGCTGTAGTTGGATTATTTGGCAAACTATTTCCTCATGGCATCAAGTTGCCGTGTGAGTCAGTGGTTCTGCATTTTGTGTCATCTTGAGTGATGGAGGTGTTTTTCAGGAATGAAAAGATGTTCACCATCTTATAGGGCTGTGCAATTAATTGAATTTCGATTTCGATTTCGATTTTGGCTCCCAACGATCACCAAAATAGTACAATCGAGTAAAACGATTATTTTGCCATGTTCTGTTTTGAAAGAACGCTCTAATTTTGTCTTGTGTTCTGAATGACACGCGCACATCCGCCCCTCCCGGAGCCATAAACTCTCTCAGCTTTAATGTTTAAACTGATAAGACTTAAAAAGAAGTTAAAATGATCAACTTTAGTTACGATGCAATGCTGGCCTGATTGTGCAAGTGACAATTCCGTCATGTCCCGAATCCTAAACGCGAGAGTGTAGTTTCAACGCTTGCTTTGTCCAACCCATTTTGAGAGACCGAGAGAGAGAAGACGCGGCGCCGCATTTTAAAATGATTGATTTGATTTTATAATCTGTGTGGATTAATTTAGGCTACTCATACAATCTACATGCTAAAGTGAATCAATGTTTGCGGGGGAATTTTCCGCATTATAAATGGTAGACCTGCGGGAATTATTAATATACTCATTGAAGTATTATCTGTTATATTATTTATTTTAATAGTTAAAAAAATACAATCAATGTTCAAGAATTGTTGAAAGGTGTCTTTTTAATAAATGCAACACGTTCCCAAAGTCATGTGAAATAATCGCGTTACATAATGGTGATTTCAATAGTGACCAAAATAATCGTGATTATGATTTTTTCCATAATTGAGCAGCCCTACCATCTGATGACCCTGTGCAAGTTTCTTGGTTTTCACTCGAGGTTCATCAATAATGACTTCAAACTGCTATACTTGGAATGCATTTGTTCTCAAGGTTTGAAGGGATGCGTGAAGTATCTCGAGCACGCCTGCCGCATTTCATAATTTATGCACCCTTGATTATCTCCTTCACTCTCATCAGTGCCAGCAGTTAGAACGTATCTTTAGCTCATAGGCAGGTGGTGGTTTAATGAACCTTTGAGGAAGTTTATTGAACGTACAATGGAGCTCAACTGTAGGGTTTCTGAAGCTAAAACGCAATTCAAAATCTCTTGCGAAAGCTTCTTTGTAATAACAGCTAAACTTTAGAAGATAGATGTTATATACTTCCACTAAAGTCTTTGTATTTGTTTGCTTGCCAGTTTTCCAGTCAGAGAGGTTGCTGTCGCGGTTGGAATGGAAATCAAAAGCTTTGCAAATTAGGTTTGTGGTGAGTTTTCGCTGGGTAGCGTGGACTGGCTAGATAACATTATCTGATTGAGGGGAAGAGTAGTTCATTCATTCTTTCTTAAAGGGACAGAACATCCAAAAATCATACAATGAAAGTGGATATGGACCAACAACAGCCATGGTTAGTGGTCACCATTCATTTTCATTACATGGTAAATGGCATCATGAACATCCTGTTTTTGTTCCAAGCCATTAAGGTCATGAACGACATGAGGATAAGTAAATGATTTGGAGATTTACATAGTTTTGTTCTGATTTTCAAATATGTTTGGCTTTGTCTCATATATATAATTAAAGGGATACTCATAGGCTCATTTTACAACTCCCCCAGAGTTAAACAGTTGAGTTTTACCGTTTTTGAATCCATTCAGCCGATCTCCGGGTCTGGCGGTACCACTTTTAGCATAGCTTAGCATAGATCATTGAATCGGACAGGACCATTAGCATCTCTCTCAAAAAAATTACCAAAGAGTTTCGATATTTTTCCTATTTAAAACTTGACTCTTCTGTAGTTACATCGTGTACTAAGACCGACGGAAAATGAAAAGTAAGCAAGAAACTTTGCTGCCGTACCATGGGTCCAGCAGGCGTAATGATATGACGCAGCGCCTGAAAATAGTCCCCAGCTCGGTAACTTCCAACGTGACCGGGACTAAGTTTGTCTAACCTATTAGACTTATTTTCAGGCGCTGCGTCATATCATTACGCCTGCTGGACTCATGGTACGGCAGCAAAGTTTCTTGATTATTACGCAGGAATGAGAGTATAGTTCATAGCCATATCAGCCTAGAAAATCGCAACTTTTCATTTTCCGTCGGTCTTAGTACACGATGTAACTACAGAAGAGTCTGTAGACTCTGAAGTTTTAAATAGGAAAAATATCTAAACTCTTTGGTCATTTTTTTTGAGAGAGATGCTAATGGTCCTGTCCGATTCAATGATCTATGCTAAGCTATGCTAAAAGTGGTACCGCCAGACCCGGAGATCGGCTGAATGGATTCGAAAACGGTAAAACTCAACTGTTTAACTCTGGGGGAGTTGTAAAAATACGAAAAAAAGTTGTAAAATGAGCCTATTTCCAAAAAAAGTGGAGTATCCCTTTAATTCAGAGTTGTTGGATTGGTGTCTTTCTGAAATGCATGTGAAGAAAATGAAAAAATATTATATAATTAAATGACGTCCATTTTCTTTTGAATATGCAGCTCAAATGCAAAGATGAGTCAAGCCTGAGTGAAATAAGTTTTAGCCTTGCAATCGGCCTTCAATGAACCTCTTCCCCCTGCTGTGTGGAATCCTGGGGAAATGTCATGTCAGACTTCCTCTCGCCCGCTCAGACTGATATAAACGTGGGCCGCCTCTGACCTCCAGTGCTCTGTGCTCTCCATGCAGCTAAAACCAGCACACTCAGTCCTTTGTTCAGACATTTTGAGTGTGTGCTAACTTGATTTGCTGCTAAAATGATTCAGTTGCAGGCTCTGTGCCGAAACATTAGAAACACATTTTTTTTTAAAAGAAGTTGTTAGTTCTCTGAATACACTTTTTAAAGGTAGAGGTAAATGGCACATACAAAATATATGCTCTATAATGATCCGATAACCATTTGCGGTTTACTCCTGAAGTGCACCGGCTGGTTATGTTGCTTTAACTTGATGCAATAAAGACTTCTCTCATCTATCAGGTATGCATACTGTAACCAGGCGGTTTGGATGCTGGGAAGGGCATTTAGATACTTGTAGAGCACAGACAGCATTTCCCTGAAGTAATGAGCTTTATAAAGAAAGTAATTGTATTCTCTGCTCCTCGTCCTGGATATAATTGGGAACTATTTCAATGCTCACATGTATTTGAGTCTAATAGCTGTCAGATAATACTGCCGACCATATTGTTTTTTTTTTTGTGAACTGGGTCGTTAAAATACAGTGTGAGAAATGGATTCCAACAGCATTTCATAGTCATATTGTTCATTTTCAATGAATCACCTCTATCAAAACAACATGGTGCTGGAATGTCAGATGAATATGTTTTTCAGGATAATCTTGTTTATAAAATATGTGGCCTGGACTCATTGGTGCTTATTTCCATCTGGAACAATAAGAGCATGAGTTAGTGGTGTTTCTTGAGGCTAGCATCAAGTATTGCTAACACACTTTAGCATTAGAGTCAAATCCCTAACCGTACGTATTAAACTTCACTGTGTAATGGCCCTCGTATTAAAGAGCCCCAAAATTACATTTATTATTTGAATTTCATAATAAAATTTTTTTCGACATTTTTTATTAAACATTTTTCATATTAAAAGTAACAAAGCACAAAGCTTTTTGTGATTTTATTGGATGGCTCGCTACAAATGTTTAGTGATGTTTTGTTCATGCTGAGCATTAACAGAAAACCGCACAGACTAAAAGATTTTAGATTTTAAGAAACCATGTTACCGATTAAAATCAAGAAATTAAGATTGTCAAACCAGAGCTAGTGTCCACACAGCTGACATGTTTAACTGTTGTAGCTTATCCACGTTTTGCATGAAACAGACACTAAACACAGTCAAAACGTGCCATTGGAGAAGCACTAATTAAACATCTGTTTCAGGCACTGATTGCGGCCCTCCGAAAACATTTTGGCTCGAAACCGAAGATTTTCAGTAGCCGAAATTTCGGTGCATCCCTAATTATTATTATTATTATTTTAAAGCCACATCGATATATGAATTACAATATGATATTTTTTCCCCAAATTGTGCAGCCCTATGTTATATATTAATATATGTATATTATTCAGATGAGCTCTGGTGTATTGTAAAGGGGCTGGTGCATTTTGCCTGTTCTTATTCTGCCTCCAGGCGAGCAAACATGGCCCGTCGTCCCAGTTCTGCCACGTCCACTGCAGCAGAGACCCACTTTCCCTGACACAGACCTCTCTGGAAACTCACTGTTTATTTATTAATATCTGCTCTTTTTTTTTTTTTTTTTTTTGTAACTATAAAAACCACCATTCTCTGTACCTTTCTTACAATTTGAAACTTCCAGTCTAGATCAAAACCATGCATGAAGAGATTGAATTATAGTAATATAGGTTATTTCAGTCATAAAAGTTTTTTTTAATCAGATATCAGCATTTAGGAAGCTTCATAGAAGTTGAAGATATGAAGTCAATGTTGAATCAAATTGAAATCATTCTCATTGTTAAGGTCTTAATGGAGCTCATTTCCATTCTAACACTCCGGTATACTGAAGATAGGACCCCAGTTGCAAAGAAAAGTGCACTTTCAATCTTATGTCTGAGTTGCCCAATGATTTTTATTTTGGGTGATCATCCAGTGAAGGATTGTGTGTAGTGTCAGTAGTGTTTACATTTATGCATTTGGCAGACGCTTTTATCCAAAGCGACTTACATTGCATTTAAAGTTACACATTTACATTCTCATCAGTTCTTGCTTTCCCTGGGAATCGAACCCATGACCTTGGCGTCGCAAGTGCCAACGCTCTACTGTTTGAGCTACAGGAAAGCAAAACGGATGTGTATCATTACATTGGGTCTGTGCATTCGTCTTACATTTATGCATTTGGCAGACGCTTTTATCCAAAGCGACTTCCATTGCATTTCAAAGCACACATTTACATTCTTATCAGTTCTTGCTTTCCCTGGGAAACGAACCCATGATCTTGTCGTTGCAAGCGCCAACGCTCTACTGTTTGAGCTACAGGAACGCAAAACGGATGTGTATCATTACATTGGGTCTGTGCATTCGTCTTACATTTATGCATTTGGCAGACGCTTTTATCCAAAGCGACTTCCATTGCATTTCAAGGCACACATTTACATTCTCATCAGTTCTTGCTTTCCCTGGGAATCGAACCCATGACCTTGGCGTCGCAAGTGCCAACGCTCTACTGTTTGAGATACAGGAAAGCCATCACAATAGTATCACAATTACTGCTTATCAGAGTTGTGGTATCTCTCTTAGGAAGGCTTTGGAAGTGGTTCAGAGTAATTACTTTGGGTTAGAGGTTGCCAGATTAATGGGCAATAAATGACATGATGTGTTGCGCTGTGGTTTTCTTACAGAGGGAGATGAAGGAGCAGCTGGTGACTCTACAGGACAGCGAGAAGGGTCATACAGAGGCTTTGCAGCTACTGCAGAGGCAGCTCACCGAAACCAAGGTAAACTATTTATCAGTGTATATTATTCTGAAGAGAAAAAAAACTGATTTAGTCTGCTGCTCCATAGATCAGTTTTCCCTTGGACGTCCATCAAAGGGGCAACCCAAGCCATATAACGATTAAAGTGAATGCTGTTTGCTAGGGCTGGGTAAAGAATATCAATTTTAATCGATTCTCATTTTTACAAACCGATATTGATTCCTAAATCCAAAGAATCGATTAGCTAGTCATCCTGTTTTCAGTTGATGAATGAGTGGAACACTGTAACGCGCATCCCATCCAATAAATCACAATAATCTTTGTGCTTTGTTACTATTGATATGAAACAAAGTCTGAGATTTCAAGTTACGTCCATTTTCTTATGAAATTCAAAAACATAAATACTGTTTTGGCGCTGTGGCGTGAGATCGCTCTGGGGCAGCTCAAGAGAAGAAGCAGCGATGATCTTCTCTTCCGCCTTAATAATACCAGTTACAGTGCGAAATAAACATGAATGAGCTTCTGAAAGTGTGTTAAAAGATAGAGTACAACTCCGTATCATGTCACATGGAGTCGCTCAATCAGTGTTTCAACCGTGGAAAGACGTCAGTAAAACAGCTTGTAAACAATGTCACGTAACGTCACATTTACCTCAGAAAAACCATATCCAGTGATCATAAACTCGTCAGTCAGCTAGAAAAATTAACTCTAGAGAGGAGCATTTTGCTAAATATATGCACCATATTACATATTCATTATAATTTATAATGTTCTTCAATATTTAATGCATGTTTGAATAAATCTGGCAAGTTTTTGTGACAGCCACTATTTAAATGTTTATATTTCATTTAACTTTTATTATTATAAAAATAAATAAGTGTAATTTAAGTGTTTGTACACAAATCAGTTCATTTTTACCTTCAATATTATAGTAGGCTAATGAAGCCTAGTCGGCTACAACTGACTCCCATAGTTTACAACATTAGTTAAGAGATTTGTTTTCCTTGAGAAAATTTGCCATGTATTGAACCTGATGTCCAAAATAATCAAAATCGAATCGAAATCGAATCGAATTGTGAAATTTGTCAATACCCAGCCCTACTGTTTGCTGCTGTCATTTTGAATGCTCCTCCACTCCCTTGTAATCAGATTCACGTTATGATTTGCAATAGTAATAGAACTGTTTGCTACTAAATGTTTTAAGCCGGAGGATCGATTCTAGATTGATGGACCAACAGTGATTTATATTTATATTTATCCACATATTTGGCAGATTGATTAAAATCACTGTGATTCAAATCACCACCACATTGACATTTCACCTCTGATGGGACTCTATTAAACCACATCTGGAATCAGGACGCATAAAAATAGAAATGGAGCTGACAAACCGCTCATACTGTGCCCACCATTACAGATTCATGGCAGATCTCTCACTCTGTCCGTTGCTCATCTCTCTCTCTCTCTCTCTCTCTCTCTCTCTCTCTCTCTCTCTCTCTCTCTCTATATATATTCTGTTGACATTGAATTCCCAACTAGCAAATTGGTTTATTGAACAGGTCTTTAATCTCGACACCTTGTTTTAATCAACGGAGAGAGACTCCACAGTCAATAATGCAACTTTGTCCGTCTCCCTGCGCCCACTGTTTCTTCGCCCACTTTTTTTAATTATCCGTCTGTTTGGGATTGGGGACTAATGCAGAGAAAGAGCTTTGTGACACTGTGTGGATCTCTGGTGTCGGTCTTATTGTTCGGCAGTTAATCTTTAGCCTACACACAGTGTCTGCAACACTGGTGTGTTTGTGTGTGTGTGTGGTATGAAATATATATATTTTTTGTAATGTTTTTGTTTTATTTATGGATTTTATTTTATGTTAGTTATCTGTATTTATTCATCTTTATTTTATCTGTCTGTCTGTATTTTATATATACTATATACTTTATTTTGATGTATTTATTTATCTATATTTTTTATTTATCTGTTTTTATCTATTTATTTATTTGAAAAATATTTTATTTTCTTAATCCATACATTTTATTCATTTATTTTTTTAAATGGAGTTTAGAGGTAAAATATAATTTGAATCATTTGAATCTATAAGGGAAAGCCATCTATTTGGGAAGCCATGATTTTGAGGCGGAGGAGGACAAAAAGTGCCATCATTACAGCCTGCGAATATGCTTCAGTTATTGTGTGCGAGAGAGATCTCAGGACAGGTGGGAGCATATTGTGTTCAAATATTGGCTTTAACGAGGAGCAGTGGGTCTGAAATTTTAGGATGAGCAAGCTTAGCCAACCTTTGATATGTTATGTCAACGTGTGTCCACATTCCTCTCCTATGACGACATGATGGATATGTAGCCTAATGCCTCAGAAAATCCGAACCTGCCTGTTTACATGACAGTCGCATTGGCACATATCAGGTTTATATCTGATTTATTTCCACATATGAACGAGGCCTGAAACAGATCTCGAAATATCCGAATGCATGCGTTTTTTTCCTGTTTACACGGTCATAGAACACATCTGATCTGTGTCACATATGCGGTCAAACCTCTAACCCTAAAAGTTAAACTTGAGCATGTAGCTTATGTCAGTGATACCGCTAGTTCATGTTTACCTTGTTGGTTTTGTACTTGTTGCCACCTCCCCGCTAGCATGCTCTAGATTTATCTCGACGGCAGACTTGCTGACAGACGCCTCTCATCTGAAGTGCCGATGTTGAATCCGAATGGAAGACCCCACAAATCAAAATTGGGTCACATTTCACTGACAGTGTAAACGAGGCCTTATATTGCGAAGGTACAATGGATTGCAGACCCTGTTACATGTTGAATTTTCCTTGTAGTCTCTTAAGTCGAGTTAAACTCAGACTTGTATCCCTGTGATTGCATTTTCTGGAAGCATACCATGTTTTCGTCTCATTGATTTTACAGATTGCGTATTTATCTTGAAAGCATCTTTCAGTTCTTTCCCAGGAAAATGTAGATATAACATTGACACCAGCCAGTGGGATCCTGTGTGGATTCATTTATGCAGTGATTTAAGATGCTTACGAAGAGCCAGACGCTTGACATTGACATTCAGGACCATCATTGCAAAATGCCTCCTGCATCCCAGACTTTCCTGTAGAGATAAGAGGACGGAAGGTTATTTTACATTCGCTGTCTCAAGAGAGCTGTCACAGCACAACCTTTAGAGAAGTAGATTTATGGAGTAAACCATAAATAAAGTGGGCTCATTGCTTCCAAACGATAATAAAGTGGGCCAATTCTTAACTCTTAAAAACCTGGCTAATTCAATTCTTTGTTAGACCTTTGATCTTGTAAAGTAACTTTATCAGATCACTAGAGCTAAATATAACTTATCTATTATTATTGCTCATACACTACTGTCGATGTTTTAATGTATTTGAAAAAAAGTATCTTATGCTCACCAAGGCTGCATTTATTTGATCAGAATTTTCAGTAGGAATTATCAATGTTGTTTTGAAAACATAATATTTTTGTGGAAACCAAAAGAACAACATTAATTAGACATTTTTTTGGGTAACTTTATTAATGCCTTTACTGTCACTTTTGGTCAATTTAATGCATCCTTGCTGATAGGGATGGGACGATTACCGGTTTCACTATAAACCACGATAAAATGTACTGACGGTTAGTATTATCATTTAAAATTGAATCATCATTAAAACCGTGTTTGATTATCGCGATTTTAAAGGGGTGGTTGAGTATGATTTCACTTTTCTAACTTTAGTTAGTGCGTAATGTTGCTGTTTGATCATAAACAACATCTGCAAAGTTACAATACTCAAAGTTCAAAGCAAAGGAAGATATTTGCTTTTAAAGAAAAGGACTACAAAAAACGGCTGGTTTGGACTACACGACATTCCTCCCGGGTTAGTGATATCACTAACCCTAGAAACCCCGCCCCCGGGAACACGCAGTCCATGTTGAGAAGAGGAAAAGTTGTTGTATAAGAGTACATTTGTGAGTCAGCTCTCTCCCTCTTTGTCTGACTCCGTTTTAACATTAAAGGCAGAACAGTTTCTGTCATTTTAGTGTGTCTGCGTGAGGTAATAGCAGCTGCTAACACACACGAGCTCTTGAAACCCCGCCCTCTACAGCAGCTCATTTGCATTTAAAGGGCCAGGCACAAAACGGTGCGTTTTTGCAAACCCTCAAAACGTTACAACTTTAACTTGCTATATAAAAATATCTGTGGGGTATTTTGTGCTAAAACTTCACAGACACACTCTGGGGACATCATAGATATATTTTACATCTTGTGAAAAGGGCATTTTACCACCCCTTTAATAACTCACTGTAAATCCTGTCCAGCCAGCAACAGGCTGACGCCGGCGCAGCGCGCAATGTTGTTGTTTTTTTTTATCGAGAAGGAATGGCGGAAGGCAGATTAATGTTTTGAATCTTACATGATCACAAAAATATGATCAAACTCAGTAAACAATAAATCAACTCTGATTTCATTTTCAATACAATCGAAAATGGAGACGCAAGACGGCAAGTTGTGTTTGAATGAAACGAGAGAGCGCGTCCGTTGTGATACATGGATGTGCGCGGTGTTATAATGCATTGTTATTGACGACGGTCATTTTAAGGAAGGAAATGCCACAGAATATAATCTTGCTTAAAAAAGTGCATAGAGCTGCTTGTTTTATTTGTTGTTTGTTGATTTTCAAATATAAAACTTGTTGAAATGTTTTCAGTGTGAGCATCAGTTATTTTTGAACACTTTCATCTCGTTTTTAACAAAACCGTGATAGTATTGATAATCACGATAATTTTGGTCACTATTATCGTGATATGAAATTTTCATACCGTCCCATCCCTACTTGCTGAATAGAAGTATACATTTTTTTCAGAAAAATATCTTACTGACCCTAAACTTTTGAGCGGTCAAACCTCTAACCCTAAAAGTTAAACTTGAGCATGTAGCTTATCTCAGTGATACCGCTAGTTCATGTTTACCTTGTTGTTTTTTTAACTTGTTGCCACCTCCCCGCTAGCATGCTCTAGATTTATCTCGGCGGCAGACTTGCTGACAGACGCCTCTCATCTGAAGTGCCGATGTTGAATCCGAATGGAAGACCCCAAGGAAACATGTGTCTGATTAGCAGATGTCGAAGCGAGCGGGCTGCTTGGAGGCCGATTCATGCTAGACTCATAGGAGGTGTTTACTGGCTTTAAATAGACCCAATGTGAGACAGCGCAGCCCATGGGGAGAATGGTTTCAAGAGACCAACACCACCTCAGCATCACTGAGTCCAACTCATCCATCATGCGACGCCAGGTGGGCTGACTCAGCCGATGCAAATAACACCAGAGCAAGACGTGATCTTAATAGGATTTCATCTTCCCAGTGGCAAGGAAATCACATTTCCCTTTGGAAAGACAGAAGTGGAACAAGTCCTTTATTGTATTTGTTAGTAGGAGTAATCTTGTAATCGGTGAAGTCTATTTTTCCAGTTCTTATTATAGGCGAAGAAAGAAATGGAAATATAATACGTTTCCGAGCTTGCCTTGTTTGTATGGACGGCCATCAGTGGAACGGATTCTATCCTGCCTCGATTCGACCTTGAGGTTTCAGATCTCTGATCCGTCGACTGAACCTGATGTTCTTTACGCTTTATTGAAGATGACCGGCTTCCTCAAACATCTCGTTTTATCTCTCTTTGACTTTTTTTTTTTTTTCGTCTTCACGGTCAATGACGAGGTTTGTTAGCTAGTTTCGCAATTCTCTTTTACGTTCTGCATCATCCCCTCCGCTTTTATCTCGTTGCTCGTCTGCATGTGTAATGATGTAGACTGTCCTACAATAACCCTGAAGACTGAGGAAGGAGCAACCTATTGCCATTTCCAGTGACTATTAGACCGTGTCCCTGTCGTCCCTGACCGTGTCTCTAGTGATGCATTCATATGAGGCCGTTTCCACTTGCTTCATAGTCCATTGCGTCTCACTGAGGCTCTGCAGAAATAATAATAATGATAATAATACATATAAAAAATAGTACCGGTATAATTATTATAATATGCCCTAACACCTGTGAAGAGATGACTCTCCTGCGAGGACTTCAGATAACCCAAACTCTGAATCAATATGCACCTATGCCAATTCTTCCATATATTGTAATTATCATAATTACAACTCGTAAAAAAAATACTTCAGTGAGCTCATTGTTTCTGCCTTAAAATGATTTGTATATGTACTTTGCTCAAATACATTACTGGGACATAGTCACCTCAGATAAGAAATCACTCTAATTTGTAATGTAGTCTGTCAAGCTACTTTGAAACTATATGTATTGTGAAAGTCAAATAAATGTGAATTGAATTGAATATTATATATAAAAAAATAAATGTATGTATAATTTATAAAATAATTTCAATATAATATGTAAATTTTATTTTTGTGTACATATAAAAAATTATTTAATATTAATTTAGAGACATTAAATATAAGTACGGTTATTGAAACTGCATGCTTTTTGCTGTCCTAACCAGATAAGTCTCTTACATCTCTTACGTGTTTTTGTCTTCACGAATCCACAATGAGACACTTTTTCCAGTCACTAAATTCTCTTTATCCTCGTCACGGGTAGCTCTAGTTTCAGTTCACACTTTCACAGTTTAAAAATCAAATATGTTGTTTGTCTGTGTTTTTGTCACTTCAAGCTATATTTTATTTCAGACTGTCATTATTTCAGATTGTCATGTCATGCCTGGTTAGGACACTACCTTTTTTTTTTCCCAATGTTGGTTGTCATTGGCCACCTAGACCACATTTTTAAACTTCTCAGACTGCACATACATTATCTTTACATTACACAGAGGCATAATCACAATTTTAGAATTGATGGTCAAATTTAACTTGATGTATGAAGTTTGCTTCATTTAGACACATTACTAAATAAATGATTAGTTATTTTAGCCTTTAATGCTTGCATGAAGTTCTTTTTAATAAAAACTGTCGACTCAGAATGTACTCTTACTGTAGGCAAATTAATTGTCAGCTTGTTCAAATTATGTAAATACATTTTTGAAATCATGAGATCAGAATGAAACAGTAATTTTGTGCTTGTCAAAAAACAGACACGTACACTGCCATTCAAAAGTTTGGCCAGTTAGATTTTTTAAAGTATAGAAATTAATACTTTTTATTCACCAAGGCTCCATGTATTTGATCAAAAATACAGTTAAAAACTTAACAATATATGTTGATGAATATGAATGCATGAGTGTTCTTATGAGGATTCTTAGAAGTAGAATGTTTTTGTAATTTCATGCATCCTTGCTTTATTCATATCTTAAACAATTTTGAACAGTGGTGTATATATTTTCAGATACATTTATGAGAGAAACTTTCGGCCATTATGAGGATTTTCTAACGCGTCCATTTGCCCTAGAGTCAAGACTTGTTTAAAACAAACATGCTTGATTGACATCTCAATTAGCGTATGCACAGTGGAGGGTTGTTTATTTGAGACTGTGTGTCTCACAGTCTACCAGAAGTCCTAACTTTCTTCTCTACTTTATAGTCGTCAGCGAAGAGCCTTCGTGCCACCATCGGCGATGCGTTTGAGCGACTGCACCGTTTCCTGCGCGAGCGGCAGAAGAGCACGCTGGAGGAACTGGAGGCGGATACGGCACGCACGCTCTCTGACATCGAGCAAAAGATCCAGCGCTACAGCCAGCAGCTCCGCGACGTCAAGGAAGGCATCCAGATCCTTCAGGAGCGACTCAGCGAGACCAGCCGGCACGAGTTCTTGGAAGGAATAGCCCTGACGTCAGACAGGTACTAAGGATGCGGTGTGACTCGGAGATGAGTGGATGCGCGTATGTTGAGGGTGTTTTATATGGTAGTTTGAGATTCTCTGGTCTAAACCGTTTTGTCTTTTTTCTTGTAACTGCTGGTCAGGGAGCAAGTGATTCGTGGAGGGTATTGCTGGTGGAAGCTACCAAGGCAAGTCAGGTTATTTGACTTATGTATGTGACCATTGCCCTTTGCTGTATGTCACAGAAACCCAGTCAGGAAAAGAGACTAGTCTGCAGAACAAGGGTAAAGATAGTTAAGGGGTAGAGAGAGATCATCGATGCTTAAACAGCATAAATATGTACGTTTTATCCATTTAGAAATGCGGTTCTCTCAGAATGGCTGTGTAGCAGTTGTTCTAGGTAATGACGAGAGGGGAATGAGTTAGCCATATGGGAAAGGAATAGCATGATTAATGTTTAGGTTGAGCTAATGAAAGTGAGCTGCAGTGTTGCCCAGATTGACCTCATTCCCAAAGGCGAATTTGAGCTGTTTGTCTTTGCGGGGGCAGAAAAGCTATGTAGAAAACAGTACGATTCGAAAATGAGTGTTTGGAAAGAGGATCTAGCCATTGAGGAAGAATCGGTTGCTTGGGTTTTGGTGGGTTGCCAGTGTTGAATCTGAATAATGCAGTTGTTGTCCTGTGTCTCCACAGAATAAAGGGAAAGATCCATGAAACGAACCTCACCTACGAAGACTTTCCGACATCCAAATACATGGGGCCCCTACAATATACAATCTGGAAGTCCCTTTTTCTGGATATATCGCCAGGTAATGTTCCATAACTAAAGTTTTAAATTGTGGTATTGCACATACTATGTGTCATTATTGATCAAATGACTGCAAATAAAGGAAATTAATTTTTTTTCACTGTTCTGAATGCTTATGCCTGGAGTTTAACCACATTCAATAATCTGCACAAAAATACTAGATCAAGGTTTCCCGAACAGGGTTTATGAAGGATATTTGATGGCTTTATGAGATACCCTTGTGAATCCTGCTTGGGAAACCTTGATCTATTATTAGGGCTGGGCAAAAAAATCTATTTTTCCATGAATCGTTTTTTTAAATGTGATCGATTCTCAAAGGCCACGAATAAATGTTTTTCCATATTTATCTATTACCCAAAAGCCACTATTAGTTTTCCTACACTGTTCATAGGCTTTCAGTCTCCATGTTACAGCTAATGCTGTGAGATTTTATGTTTGTTTTATCTTAAACATAAAATAACCTGATCCTGTTTGATAAAGGCATGCGACTGTTCTGACTTGTCCAATTTTCAGCATCAATTTTTCATCTTGCATCAAAATCCTGTCTTTTTAGTGCATGCATTTGAAATATAGAGTTCTTATAGGGTTCTTTTTGAATGTACCCAAGTGTACCTAAAATAAAATATACAGGTTTGTGGCTCTTAATTTCTTTTTATTAATTAACCACTTGTAAACTTATGTTCACTGTTCTTGTTTTAATAAATATAGGATTTGTATTAAATCTATATTCATTGAGTAGAATCGAGAATCGAAATTGAATCGGAACATCTGAATCGATACCCAGCCCTATTAGTTTGTTTGTGTTTAACAAATACTTCCCAGCATCTCAAGCTGAATGCTAACATTAGCACTTTTTTGCCAAGGCAAAAATTACACCATTACTCTTACACATATTTGAGGTTCAGCCAAGCACACACTACAGGACTGAAGTGTCGCCCTTTCTATTGAGTGCACACACTAATTTCAATCTTATTTGCTGTCATGTTGGAGCTCATTTTACATCACTAATTGTAGACTATGTGGGTCAAAATTATGGTCGCTTGGTTTCCTACAAGAAACTTTAAAATTAGCACAGGGCAATTAGCTTCTGTCTTGTATGCACTTGGCCTGGCAAATTTAAACAAACCCAGCACTGTTTGTGCTACAGACATTAATGATACCTTAAAAGGTTAGTTCACCCAAAAATGAAAATTCTGTCAGTAATTAATTACTCTCATGTTGTTCCAACCCCGTGAGACTTTCGTTCATCTTCTGAACACAAATTGAGATATTTTTGATGAAATCTGAGAGCTGTCTCACTCCTCCATAGGCTTCTCTGTTATTGAAACTTGCCGGCCCAGAAAGTTAGTAAAGACAATGTTTAAAATAGTCCAAGTGACTACAGTGGCTCAACCATATGTTTATCAAGCGACGAGAATGCTTTTTGTGTGCATAAACACAAAAATAACAACTTTATTCAACTATACATTAACTTCTGTGTGGGCCTGAGTGAGTTCACGTAGTGTAACAGCGCAGCGCTTCTGGGTTGTACGTCAGAACATAGACTCACTATTATTATACTATCACGTTCTGACGTACAACCCAGAAGCGCTGCGCTGTTACACTACGTGAACTCACTCAGAGGCCCACAACCTTCTGGGAACTTTCTGGGCCGGCAAATGTCAATAACACAGAAGCCTATGGAGGAGTGAGACAGCTCTCCGATTTAATCAAAAATATCTTAATTTGTGTTCAGAAGAGGAGTGAAAGTCTTACGGGGTTGGAACAACATGAGGGAGAGTAATTACTGACAGAATTTTCATTTTTTTGGTGAACTATCCCTTTAAATTGTGCAGCTTATCTAGGAGAGGTATATTATTACTTTTCTAAGAGATCAGACCAGTGTTATATTATTATTATTTATATACTATTTATTATAGTTTTTTTTAATGTATTTTGAATTAGCTTTTGTATTTTCAGCTTTAATTGAATGTTTTTTGTAATTTTGCTGTTTTTTTGTAGTCTTTATTTATTTTAATATTACTGTTTTTAAGTTTAATAAATTTTTTCATTTCATTTTATATTATTATTTATTTTCATTTCCAGTTAGTAATTTAAGTGATTCAAATATTAGCAAAGGCAATATTTCTAATTTTCAATTATTTTTTTTTATTTATTTTTTTTATTTAACATTAATATTTTATTTCAGCTTCATTTCAGTTAACTTTTTAAAAATTATTTTTGGGGTTTTATTTTTTTAGCTCGATGGCGCATAGACAGACAGTTTGATAAAAATCCCATAGACTTGCATTGCTGGAAGCTAGCCTGAATCTAGAGACCAGAATATCATTGAAACTTTTGACCGGGGACTAAAGTAACCACCTAGAAACACCTTAGCAATCGAGTAGCAACAACCTAGCATCATGGCAGTGAGTTTTAAGCACTATTCTCATTTTGTTTAGAAAGAAATTGCATTCAATTATTATTCTCATTAAATAGCCTGTTGTTATGTGTGCATCTGTAGTACATTAATATAGTAATCATGTCCAATGATCTAATACTTATTGTGTATTTGTTAGTGCATCCAATTAGAGACGATCTAATGAACACAAACACAACCTGCATGTTTACAGCCCTGTGAATGAGATAATATACATCTGATTGAGATCTGTACGAGTGGCCCATTTTAATAGCTGCGACGAGAAGCTCTGAAGGCCTCCTTCATCTGTATTCCCTCTCAGTACCCACCTGACACAGAGCATTATTTAAAATAACACAGCAGGGAATATCTCGCTCTCTCAATCAATTGTCCAGCGTCTTTTACACCGACAGAAATAGGCAAGGGGCGACGCTCAGCCTGTCACATGAAACGAACCCAGTTCAAATCCTTCCTTCCTACACTGCTGCACTCGCCGCCTTTTATTCTGTACTGGAGTGGCGTTTTTAAAATGTATTTCTATTATCCTTATTTGTTTTTCCTCCCAACTTGAACAGCAATATTGTCTCTTTCTGAATCCAAAGCCTGTTACTGGTGCTTGTTTTGTTTGCGTGACTCAGAGAGAGAGAGCGAGAGGAGAGGCAGAGACTGATCGAAAGCAAAGACGACGGAGGTTAAATTATTTATAGGTTACCTGAAGCGCAAACTGCCAATGTCAAAGAGTGGAAATGTGGACATCCTATCCTCTGGACTGGCCTCTGGCTCTGCCATTTGTGGCGAAGGTTTTAAATAGCCAAGATGAAAATATTTAGCAAATTTCACTCTTCCTCTCATAGCATGCCCATCTATGGGCCGCAGGAAAACAAGCCAGCATGGTTTCACTTTTCACTAATTTCTTACGAAACCGTAAAAATGCACATACAGAATCGTTTCAGTGCAAAAGAATGCACAACGTGCCTGATAAGCGATCGCTTCAGATAAGCATTGCTTACCCAAGATTCTCTCAGCTTCATTTTCTCCCCACATTTCCTCATCATGCCTTATAAACATGATGTATAGTTCATTCCAGAATTATATCTTGGCGTCCTGCATATCGTAATGTGCTGCAACTGCTTGGCTCGGGTTTCTTTTTCAGGTCCAGGCTAGCTTGGACTCTTTTCGCTAAGTGGCATGTGTCCATTGTTTTGTGTCTGTATGCTGGAAGCTTGTTCTTTTTCCAGGGTTTGCTCTTCTCTCAGTCCATTCCTTTTGGCACACTTGCTCGCCATTGAACCCACAGCAAGCTGGCACCATAATGGGCACTGCAGACGGTCTGCCAGAGGCATTACTAGCCAGGCAGCGGTTGATGGATGGGTGGTTTATTTATCCTTTTTCAACCAAGCACTCAATGCCTGGCAGAAGTGCTTAAACAATGGCCAGTACTGAAAACCACACTGCCCTGTACGCTTTACTCTGATTGGTGAATGCATCTGAAAGTGTTTGCACTCAAAGGAGCGTTCGCTTGAAATGACCTGACTATAATGAATTAGACGAGGGAGTGTGTTTGTGTTCCAGAGGAGTATTATTCCACCAGCTCAGGTAGTGATTGTGTCAGCGCTTTTGATTGACAAGAATGACCTTCAAAACCATTAATTTCCAGCTGCTTATTTAGCCTTTTTGAACATTTTCTCAGAGAGAGAGAGAGAGAGAGAGAGAGAGAGAGAGAGAGAGAAATAACATGCCACAAAGTGTGAGCACATGTGCTTATGAATGCCCACATGGATGCCCAAACCACAGTCTTGCACATCTTTCTAAACTCCTAGGAAAGCGTCTTTTGGAAAATTATCAGATCAACACATAAAAGACCAATAACAGAAGAGTGATATGTTAAGGAACAGTTGATGACTTGACGATGACTGTTGAATTATTGAAAACCTGATTCACACTCAAGCTAGTAATCAGACATGATTGTGGAGTGCATGCTTTCAGTATGTATTAAAGGCATATACAATTATAATGTATGGTTTATATGCATGTGTGTATGTATATATGTGTATATGTATGTATATATGTATGTATGCATGTGTATTTTAAAAATTTACTCGTGTGTATATATATATATATATATATATATAGTGTACAGGCCAAAAGTTTGGACACATTACTATTTTTAATGTTTTTGAAAGAAGTTTCTTCTGCTCATCAAGCCTGCATTTATTTGATCAAAAATACAGAAAAAAAATGTAATATTGTGATATATTATTACAATTTAAAATAATTGGTTTTCAATTTATTATACTTTAAATTATCATTTATTTCTGTGATGCAAAGCTGAATTTTCAGGATCATTACTCCAGTCTATCACATGATCCTTTAGAAATCATTCTAATATGATGATTCATTATCAAAGTTGGAAACAGTTCTGCTGCTTAATATTTTTTCATAACCTGTGATACTTTTTTAGGATATTTGATGAATAAAAAAAATAAAAAAAAAATAAAAAAAGAAGTAAATGTTTTAAAAATAGAAATCTTTTGTAACAACAATATACACGACTGGTCAGTCATTTGGGGTCAGTAATTTTTTTTTCTTTCTTTTTTTGAAATAAATCAATACTTTTATTCAGCAAGGATGTGTTAAATTGATCAAAAGTGACAGTAAAGAAGATTTATATTATTAGAAAATATTTTTTTATTTTGAATAAATGCAGTTCTTTTTAACCTTTTATTCATCAAATATATTAGGCAGCAGAACTGTGTCCAACACTCATAATAAATCATAATATTAGAATGATTTCTAAAGACTGGAGTAATGATCCTGAAAATTCAGCTTTGCATCACAGAAATAAATGATAATTTAAAGTATAATAAATTGAAAACCAATTATTTTATATTGTAATAATATATCACAATATTACATTTTTTTTCTTCTGTATTTTAGATCAAATAAATGCAGGCTTGATGAGCAGAAGAAACTTCTTTCAAAAACATAAAAAATAGTAATGTGTCCAAACTTTTGGCGTGTGTATGTATGTATGTATGTATGTATTTTTATTAACTTGTTCCTATTTTTTATGTATTCATCTTTTATGTTTCTTATATTATTTATTTATTTGCTTATTTATTTTTATGTAATGTAATATAATAGGTCTGAGCAAGCTTATTGGATGCACTGATCTTCATTTCCTCCACCCTTATGTTCCCAGTGCCTGCTGCTTTAACCATGGACCCCATCACTGCTCACCAGCGGCTCATACTGTCGGACGACTGCACCATCGTTGCGTACGGGAACCTGCACCCGCAGCCGCTTCAGGATTCGCCACGCCGCTTCGACGTCGAGGTGTCCGTGCTGGGTGCCGAGGGCTTCTCCGGGGGCGTCCACTATTGGGAAGTGATGGTGTCCGAGAAAACCCAGTGGATGATCGGTGTGGCCAATGAGACGGTGAACCGCAAGGGCAGCATTCAGATCCAACCCAGCCGAGGCTTCTACTGCATCGTCATGCATGACGGTAACCAATACAGCGCTTGCACCGAGCCCTGGACGCGCCTCAACGTAAAGAGCAAGCTTGAGAAAGTGGGCGTCTACTTGGACTACCCCAAAGGTTTGCTGGTTTTCTACAACGCCGACGACATGTCCTGGCTCTACACCTACCGGGAGAAGTTTCTAGCCAAACTTTTTCCATACTTCAGCCCCGGCCAAAGTCACGCTAATGGAAAAAATGTGCAGCCCTTGCGAATTAACACCGTGCGTTTATAGACACCGAGTCAGCAGAGAAGTTTTGGGGGGATAAAAATAAGAAACTGGAAAAAACTAGGGTGTGTAATAAAGTTTCTTTCTTTCAGCTTACCTTAGGGCACTCGGTGGGTAGCCGACATTGTACTGAATGAAGCGATCTGACTGATGGATTGTGACGTAAGGCTCTGGAGTTGGTAAATAAAATGGAGAGCCTTGCACTTTTCTGAGAGGTGCCTATGGGCGTTTTTTGTACATTCACTGTTGCTGGTCATTTGTAATCTTGCCGTGGCCGGCTTGCTCGCCCAAGATTTCCCAGCTGCTCGCACACAATATCCCGACTTATGTTCCCTCAGCCCCTGCTGGGTCCAAACGCTCCTTTCATGGCTCTAGTCTGGAAAAAAGAGCTTATCTGTTGTGCAGACAGAAGTAAGAAATGTGTTGCCTGTTTCGTTTTGTGCAATTGGCTTTGGTGTGTTTGTGGAGTGTGTCCGGCGTCAGACTGCTAGTCGACACTAGTAGTGCTGTACGAACTTATTACTTTATTTTATTTTTCTGTAACTGCATGAACGGTGAGTGGAATATCGTGTTCCTCAGGTCATGCTTATTTGCGACGGTGATGGTGTTTGATGTCGGCGTGTTTCTGTATGCGTGAATGACTTGTGTATGTTTTTATTCCCTTTTAGTCGAGATTTAGGGCAGAGGGGCTCGAATGCCGCTAACGCATCTGCTGCTATCATAAAAAAGGGACTTTGCGCATTTGTACATATTGCAGGACAGCTTTGCCTTTGCTCAGTGAAAAGTGCGTCCTCTGCGCCTTCCTTTTCCCTTTAGCTTGCTACTGCTTTTATTTATTCATCCTGTGATTTTACTTTCTAGAACATTCCAGAGTTTGCGGTCCCGGGACGTCTCATTAGGATGGCCGAAGTGTTAAATTGGACGCTGGGTCATCTGTCAGCTTTGTCACATCAAATCAGGTGATAATACTGTGAGATGGTTAAAGACATTTCCATTTCTGAGAAACTGCATCCGTTGCTCTTTTTAAAAGTGTTGAGTCTAATGTATGTCTAAATGTATTTTTCCTAACGAGTCAATGGCTTTTTTAAAGGGTGTGTGTGGGTGTGTATGTATGTATATGTATATATATATATATATATATATATATATACGCATACACACACATACATACATACATAGATACATACACGCATACATACACGCATACATACACACATGCACACATACATACACACATGCACACATACATACACACATGCACACATACATAGATACATACACGCATACATACACACATACATACACACATGCACACATACATACACACATGCACACATACATAGATACATACACGCATACACACACACATGCACACATACATACATACACGCATACATACACACATGCACACATACATGGATACATACACACATGCACACATACATAGATACATACACGCATACATACACACATGCACACATACATACACATAGATACATACACGCATACATACACACATGCACACATACATACACATAGATACATACACGCATACATACACACATGCACACATACATACACATACATGCATACATACACACATGCACACATACATACACATACATGCATACATACACACATGCATGTGTATACATAGATACATACACGCATACATACACGCATACATACATACATACATACACATACATACATACACGCATACATACATACATAAACACATACATACACACACATACACACATGCACACATACATACACAAACATACATACACGCATGCATACACACATGCACACATACATAGATACATACACGCAAACATACACGCATACATACATACATACATACACATACATACATACACGCATACATACACGCATACACGCATACATACACATACACACATGCACACATACATAGATACATACACGCATACATACACACATGCACACATACATACACGCATACATACACACACATACATGCACGCATACATACACACATACACATACACACATGCACACATACATAGATACATACACGCATACATACATACATACATACACATACACACATGCACACATACATAGATACATACACGCATACATACACACATGCACACATACATACACGCATACATACACGCATACATACATACACACACATACATGCACGCATACATACACACATACATACATACATACATACATGGTATTTTTATAGTACATATATAATTTTTAATGGAAACACTACACCCTCTCAGAATGCTTGATTGTTCAGATGTGGCCACTGATACAATTTGGTGCATTGATGTTTTCCGAGCCTCAATTTTATATCCTGATCCCTGATGATAGCTTGTTTCTCCATGAATCCTTGTCAATGGATCAATACACCTGGTCGAAATAAATTTCTCTGATCTTACCTTGAATGACGGACAGGTTCGGAATACATTTCATGTTTTATTCTGTGCTTGAACTTCACTCCTGTTTGGTTATGATGTTACCTGTGTGTTCTGTCATTTTTGTTGTTAAAGGATAAAGGCGTTGGACATTTATAACCGAGACCTCAATGGGGTCAGTGTTACACAAGGTCGTTGCTTGTGTTATGAGGCAGTCCAATGATTATTATTATTATTGTTAGATGATGGTGACGGGTTCTTTAAGATATATAGATATATATTGCTGAGAATTGTTGTTGTTGGTGTTGATGATGATTTGTGTGTTTGGATGAAAGCTGCTTTACACCCATCATTGTCTAAACGCTCTCTGCTGAGCTCTTGAAGCTGGAGGCTCATGGAAAAGTGTTTTAATGTTCAATTAAAAACATGGTAAAACCAAAAGCATTTCTGACTCTTCATTATGTTTGAATGACTTCATTAATAGTCCAACACAGGTGCCAAAATTAACACTCGACAAGTGACAAATGAGACAAAAGAAAAGTTACTAGCCAGAGATCCAGTTGTTCAAGAATTATTTAGTCTTCAGGGCCTTCCAACTAATAGGAAGTTTTGTTTTGTTTAAATTATTCTCCAGAACTGTGGTGACACATTTTGGCCGTTAAACCACACAAACATAAATATGTGAACGAACTGGAGCAGTGTTATTTTAGTATTATTTATATACTGCTGTATTAATTAATATTTTGCATTAGCTTTTCTTTTTTCTTGTCATTTTTATTTTAATGTTTCTATTTAGCTTTAATTTATGAAATTATCAATTCATTGTCAATTTTACTTTGTCATTTTAGTACTTAAACTTATTTTATTTCAGTTAGTTACCAAGCCAACATTTCTCATTTTTAAGTTTTTCATCTCATTTATTTATTTTATTTTATTTTATTTTATTTTATTTTATTTTATTTTATTTTATTTTATTTTATTTTATTTTATTTTATTTTATTTTATTTTATTTTATTTTATTTTATTTTATTTTATTTTATTTTTTCAAGCAATGATTTTTAATAGTTTAACAGCTATGGAGGGCCAAATTACTTAAAAAATTATTAAATAAATAAAGGTTAAAATATTAAAATAAACGGCACTGATGTGGAGCAAAATTGTTGATTCGAATGACGTTTCACAGAAATACTGGCTTGTGTATCAAATGTCATTTACCGTTGGCAAAAAAAGTTGATTTTGGACTTTGGTCTAATATGGCCAGTATTTGAAATTATTATCATTATGACTCTTGAATTTTTTTTATAAATTTTTTCTAGGTAATGATTATTTTATTTCAAGTAACAAAATGTTTGGTAACACTTTAATTTAAGATGACGTAGTTACACGTTTCTACATGTACTTACTATAGTAATAACAGTGAATTATGCATAATCACAAGTAACTAACCATCAACCAAACCGGGTAACACGTTATTTTACAGTGTCCTTGTTACATGTATACATGTACTTACCATAATATTGTGATGATTAAGAGGAAATTAATGTTCGGTTGTTACAATATTAACAATAAATTATGCATAATGACATGCAACTAACCCTCAACCAAACCCTACCCTAACTCTATAGTAAGTACATGTAGTTGCTTAATATTACTCAGTACTTAAATATATAATTACACTATAACAATGACATCTTAAAATAAAGTGTAACACCCAAACGTAAGTACATGTAGTTAATTAATATTACTCAGTACTTATTTGAGGCAAGTGAAATGTAACTGCATCACCTTAAAATAAAGTGCAACCAAATGGTTTTATGGTTTTAGTTTAAAGGGATAGTTCACTTTGAAATTATTTTTTTGCGCAGACTGGTGCATAGATATATACACTAGATGTCGCCTTAAAGACATTCGTTCCAATGAACTGCCGTAGACAAGGCGACATCTAGTGTATATATCTATGCACCAGTCTGCGTACACGTCAGATCAGATCACTTGGACATGGCTGTGTATAAGAGGTAAAAACGATATAAATACTGTTCGTTTTCTCACACAAACCGCTCGTTTCGTGTCTTAGGCCATCAATGTGTACTTACGATGGGGAATTGTTTTAATTTGGACTCTGTGCATGCTCTTTGAGACAGTGACCATCGACCTGCATTATATGACTGACAGACAAGAACGGTTTGACCTAAAAATATAAAAATTGAAACTACTGCGGAAAAAAAGACACCTACATCTTGGATGCCCTTGAGGTAAGCTAAAACATACCAAAAATTAATTTCAAAGTGAACTATCCCTTTAACTATAATAACTCGGTTGCTAATCAGTGTTGTTATTGAAAACTAAAACTATTTAAAAAAAGGTTTGTGAGTGATTCAATGGCTTGTGAAAGAACAGAACCACAGCTCTTTACAAAATGATCAAATATCGAATGTCGTTTACCATTGGCAAGAGAGTTGGGTCCTGGTCCGATACACCAGTGTTTGAAATGATTTGCAACTTTCGTCTCTTTTCCAAACGGCTGCTGATGATGCATCGCAACGAATCGCTCTTGCCGTCTGAAAACAATGTATTGCAATTTGGCACTTAGTCCTCCAGACTGCAGAAAAATGGCTTGTGTGCGCGGAGAAGAATTGATTTTCCTTGCATTTTTAATGAAATCGTTGCATCAACCTGTGTCCAACAAGACACAGTGAAACTCTGGAGACTTGGGACATTGTTTATGGATCTCACAATGCACACGCTTTCTGTGTTATTACACGATAGCCGCTATCACACAGTCGCCTGCATCATTTGCTGGATACCAAGCAAAGAGTGTAATTGTGTAAGTATCCCTCGGGACACGTGTCCTGTCAAACCTATAGACTTCTTTTGTTCAATGCATCTCTGCAAGAATAGATGCTGTCATACCAATATAACTACAGTAGGTGTGGGTGGGATGAGGTTTCAGTTGGGATACTAGCTTTAAAATGAGACAAAAGTCTGAAAGAATGCTGTCACACTGTCTTAGAGAAACCTCACCATCGTTTTAATGAAATGTTCACTTTCTCACACACTTGATATACGTGAGAGGATGTCACTGCAATGCTTCCGCTTCAGGGAAGTCATTACACTTCGTGGCTGTGTCTCAAAACCTAGTGTGCAACCTATCTAGGCAGCATCTTGGACATCATATGCTGGTTTATATCACACCTAGATATGATTGGGCGTCATAAAGCATTCAAAAACAACTTTAATACTCAAAAGATCAGTATAGATGGGCGACTCAATAGGTTTCGAGATGCAGTCACTTGTGTATCTGATTATCCAAGTTGGTCTTGCTCGCTGTCCTTTCAGTTTTTTTGATCACATGACAAATGCCAACTGTCCAATATGCTGACGTTTTTATAAGCCAAACTGTTATTGCTAACCATTATTTTGAGATATTGAATTATTTTTTGAATTCACTGTAAATCACGGCTTCTAGGGGCTTATTGCTTTATTTTATATATTTTCCATTTTCGTTTTAAAAATTTTCAAATTGTGTTTTGAGTTTTTATTCATTTTCATTTTCAGGTTTAGTTTGTCATTTTAGTACATCGTTAAACTAAATGAAAATAAGAAATAATGCTGCCTCAGCAACTAGCTTAGTGTTTGTATACTTACTACATTTCATTTAATGTTTATTTAAAGTAAAAATATAGTTTTATAGTATAGTTTTAGATGTTTTTGTTAATTGAAATGAACATTAAAATAAGACATTTTGCCTTGGAAGCTATAGCTGAAATAAAATAAGCTTTAAGTTTATTTATATCTATATCTATCTCTATCTATATATATATATATATTTGCTTTCAATGTTTTTTAAGTAACAAAAATGTTTTTATAGTTTTAGTTTAACTATAATAACCCGACTGCTAACCAGTGTTTTTATTAATAACTAAAACTAATGAAATAACTTTTGTTAACTGAAGCTGATATAAAGTAAAATATTAGATGGAAATATTTGAACAAATTGAAAATTTAAAAATGTGTCCCTGGCAAGTTGTTTAAGTTGAAGTACTAAATTTACAAATAAATAAATTAAATAGGAGTATTTAAAAAATAAAATAAAAACACAACCTTACTAAAAACAAACTCAAATTAAAACGAAATCTGTAAATACTTCAAAATATTAATACATTTTCTAACAGTATATACATAATAGTAAAATAACACTGTTTGTAATGCATTTGTCACCCGGTTTTCTGATGTTGAAGGTCTGATCAGAGTTGTTTGCTCTCCTGTGTTTACAGAGATTCACTGCATGTGTCTGTGCAAGTCTGAGACGTTTATGTGCCGTCAGTTGTAGCGTTTGCCCTGTGGTGCTTTTCCAAAAGATCTGCAACTAGAGCTACAAAAGCTTCTAGGGTTTCAGCATACGGTTTCAAGTGCAGCGAAGGGAGACCTCTGGTGTTGAAATGTAGACTTCAAGAGCCTGCAAGCCCAGGTTCGTTTTCTCATTCAGCTTTTGTGATTTGTTCTTCTTTTTACATGTTCGGTCATGAAAGCGTCTTCGTAAATCTTCGGCAAGTTGCGAGGAACTTCAGAGTTTGATGAATGTGCTCATGACAAATTACCAGTGCCTTCAAGCACGTCCGTACACATTAATACTTTATTGCACATTTCGATTTTGTTATGTTAACTCTAAATGCCACTGCTCATATGTCACTATTGTTCTGTGAAGCACAGCATCCCTCGGGCCCTATTCCTTTTTTAGGGAAGCGAAAAACTGGTTTGGGTTTAAAAATAACACAACTATCTCATATGAAACCAGCTGGTGCTCTCAAAATGAACCGTTTCTTTATTTTGCACAGAAAATGCTCCTCATGAACTCCTAACACATCTGTTTCTGCAACCTTTATTTGCATTTGTCACAGGCGATCCATCAGATGCATTTGCATGGACATTGACAGGTCAGGCAATCTCCTTTCGCAGTTTTCATCTATCAGAGTTCACACTTTTTACACGCCGTCACTTACAGATCCGGGAGTCTGTTGACCGAATGAGATAAAAGTTTGAAGGTGTTCACCACCAAGTTCTCCAAGTTAAAGATAAGGAGAATATTCCCACTGACGACTGTGGGAAAAACGCAAACCAGAGCCATGCATACCAACCCTGTGAGCGTTTCTTGCCTCAAGCAGGGACTTTCCCTTTCGGGAAGCCAACAGCGTTTTCCTCCAGACCTGTTAAAAACACATTGCTCTGTTTTGACCGCCAATGATGTGACCTCTGGCAGAAGATCGGTTTTAGACTGTGCAAACATTGATGGCTTTTGTTTCTGGCTATAATTGTCTGCCAAACCGGTTTGCTGAGCACACAGGACATCATTCCCAGGACAGGACCATCGTTGCTCCCTGTAAACACACCCGGTCCTGTGAACGCCACAGCTGTTGGCTGTTTTATCTGAGTCAACCAGATTAAGTGACATATGCATTTGCCTGAGGACACCATAGTCCTTTTTCTCACCCATCTGTGTGTTTCTATACGAGTCAGACGGACTTCGGGACCTGAGCCGACCCAAGCTCCCCGTCAAACTCAACAGCACCACCATTGCAGGAAGAACCCAGGATAACTCATCCATGTCGGGAATGCATGTAACGAGGCATCCGCCTCTTCTCAAACAGGCCTCCACAGAGAACCGTTCCAGCGTCCAGTCATGACTGCAGTAGATGCCACTCACAATCCATGCTAGGAGACATCCAAAACAGCCAACAGTCCTAGAAAGACAATCAGATCCAATTGAATTTTGCTCCCAGCGTCCCGTGGTTCTCCTGTCTTGAGCGCGCAGCAGATTTACCAGCAACTCCACCGCGATCAGAGGCGGCGTCAGCAACAGCACGACTCCATAGGCCTGGCAGAGAAACAGCAGGAATCGAAGGGCGACGACATCCGAAGACACGTTAAACGGCATCAACCAGAACTCCATGAGCCGGACGCAGAGCAGAAACACTGGAGGGACAGAAAACAGGCGTCAGACTGATGAGTTAAAGGAAAACGAGGAGAAAGTGTGTGTGTGGCTCTGCTTACGGGTGACGGCGAGGTCTGTGAATAACAGCAGGCAGCAGCAGCAAACACTGACCGCAGTGATGGTGTGTGTGACTACAGACGGACACAACAGCACACTGCTCATCAGTTTACACACACACACACGGAGCGCAGCATCCAGAACACCCTCCATCTGCACAGAACAGACCAGTCAGGTGATGATGCACAAGAAAGTCAATTTATCCAGGCCCAAGATACATTAAAATTGGTTTTCTTAATACACAGAACTGGTCTTATTGTGGAGGATCCATAATGGCATCTGATCTTATTTCCCCCCAAAAATGTTTGAAATGTCTATCATGTTCAACTTCTATAATGTCTTCTATAACCTGTGTGTTTTTGTGTGTGTACTTGTACAACTATCTTTGTGTGAGGCCTGGTTTACGCATGTTTTATACTTTACACACACATATACGTACATACATGAAAATAACAGTATAAAAAAAGCATGCATATCTAAATAATTAAATAAAATCAAGAGCATTTGGTCAATTGCAATGCCATAATTCCAGGGCCAGTCCGAGCTGATTCCTCACTCACCAGAACGCAGAGATGAAGTGATGCAGCAAAGCCTGTGAGATCTGAGGTTCTTCACGTGATGCAGCGCTGAAACCACAGATCCCAGTGAAGCTCTAGCAAAGGAGCTGGAGGAACATTAGCCAAGGCACTTAGGAGACACCGAACACAGCAGCACTCACTCATTCTTTGTGAGTTTTTCAGAGTGTGTGTGTGCATTTCTCTTCACCCTCCCCCCCCGGTGGGACGTGTCTAAACAGTCAAGCTCTCACCTGGACTCAGAAGCACGTGTCTGTGCAGTGGGAGTGTCAGTGCTAGACTAGATCTCACAGAAACCAGTCCATCTGCTTCCTCCTCAAACACAAGTGTTCAGATGTGTATGTGTGAGGCAGATCTCGTGACACTGACAGCACGCGTCACGGTTCATTGAGTTTTATTTGAAACACTGACGGCGTGCGAACACTAAAGAGCTCCTGTAAGAACACTGAAGGGTGTTTTAAAACCCGTGAATCCTGGAACGGTCAGACTGAAGCAGACTGTGCTCCCGCTGCCATCTATCGTTCAGTTAAGAGAATGACAATCAACTAAGACACTAAAGAAAGGAAATTTACTTTAAAAATGTCAATGTTGCGCTTCATCATAAAAATCTTTTAATCTAAAGTCTTGTGCTTCTTAAATGCTTGAAATTGGTTTTGCAGACAATTACAGATCGAGTTCACGGATTATAAACGGTGTAAACTATATTTTTTGAAAAGGATGAGTTGGAACAGATGAAGATAAGACATCCTAAAAAGTGGTAATTCACCCAAAAATGAAAATTATCCCATAATTTACTCACCCTCAAGCCATCCTAGGTGTATATGACCTTCTTTCAGTCGAACACAGTCAGAGTTTTATTAAAAAAATACCCTGGCTCTTCCACGCTTTATAATGGGAGTGAATGTTAGCTTATATTTTGAAGCCCAAAAAAGCGCATCCATCCATCATAAAAGTAATCCATACGGCTCCAGGGGTTAATAAAGTCCTGAAGAGAAGCGATGTGTTTTTGTAAGAGACATATCCATATTTGTAACTTTATAAACTATCATCACTGGCTTCCGTTAACGGCCGTATGCGAGTCAAGTTCCGGCAGAAGAGTGACCTCTGACCTGACGCATGACGAGTGACCTCTGACCTGACGCATGACGAGTGACCTCTGACCCGACGCATGACGAGTGACCTCTGACCCGACGCATGACGAGTGACCTCTGACCTGACGCATGAGTAGTGAGGAGTAGTGTAAGCTTAGGTGAGAATAGACGCCTCTCGTGGCTCAAACAAATAGAGCTGGGCAACAAACTCAAGCTTCTTCAACATTTCTCTTTAAAAAATAATAATTTTAGATTTCTAAATCCGCGTTCGTCAATACATCATGTGTCGTCGGGTCAGAGGTCACTCTTCCGCCAGAACTAGACTCTGGTACGGCTGTTACTAGAAGCCAGTGATTATAGTTTATGAAGTTATAAACATGGATATTTTTATTACACAAACGCTTCGCTTCAGAAGGTCTTTATTAACCCCTGGAGCCGTATGGATTACTTTTATGATGGATGGATGCGCTTTTTTGGGCCTCAAAATATAAGCTAACATTCACTCCCATTATAAAGCTGGGAAAAGCCGGGATATTATTTAATATAACTCAGATTGTGTTTGACTGAAAGAAGAAAGTCATATACACCTATGGTTTAAGGGAAAGTAAATCATGGGATAATGTTTTATTTTGGGGTGTACTATCCCTTTAAGAAAATATCCAGAGTGTGCAGAGCTGGAATCTTGACAAAGAAGCTCAAATGCCTTCATTTTTGTTGTTGTTTGTTTCATATGTTTAGGTCACTGCATAATTCTCATAACAATGGTATTTCATAGGTCTGATGACTTTATTTAGATGTTGAAAATTGTAGCCTCAATAATAACTAGTAAATGTTATCCAACTTTTGGCTGGTAGTATTAGAGTATATTGTGTTGTTTTTGTCTGCACATCATATCTCTATTCTGTTCCTACCCAAATTAATGCATATAAATGTTGATATTATATGTATATGCATATTATGTTATAAAAATGCGTATTATATGTTGGTCATGAGACTGACTGTGTGATCTGTTATGAGTCAGGCAATCCATATCTCAGTATCTCATCCATATCTCAGTGCCTGTAAATCACTTCCCGGACTTCTCAGAGGAATGGAATGAACACGAAATGTTCTCGAGTCCTGATTTTGTGTGATTTTCTGGCTTGTGCTCTGCTGTATGTTTGATCATATACATGGTTTCTCCTCTAGCTGTGTCTGCAGCACCAGAAGTGAACGACAGGCGACCCGGAAGGTCTGAACTCCCTCCGAAGGCAAAGCCGAAACAACATCTCAACCTTTCTATAAATCTAGTAAATCCACCGTCGAGGTCTGTAAGGTATGTCTGTGTGTCTCTTTTCACATTCACGAATGCATAGAATTTTTTGACGTTTGCACGATGCAGTGAAACGATGCTAGTTACCACAGTCATTCGAGCGAGCAAAAAAGTTCAAATAAAAGAAAAAAAAAATCAAAAGCAGTTTCGTGTTGCAACAATATTCCCTCTGCGCTCTTCTGCATAAACACGTCAGGATAGAAATGTTACATTTTCGCGGGAGGGATGCGCGTCTGTTTCCATTTGTGTGTGTTTTTCGCATCGCATGATTGTTGTAGGAAGTCTCTCGTTTTTTTTTTTCCTCCTCTGTTTTTTTTTTTCCTCCTCCAGCCGGGCTATTCAAACCTGCAGATCTAAGTAAACAATCATTCACACACTTAATGCAAATAATGCGGCGTTTTTACGCGTCGCTCCTTTGATCTGAATTCACGCGCTTTATTTTTGTCGCTAAAAAATTTGGGATCTGCAGAATATGGCGCCCTGTCCTTATAAAAATAAGACAGGCTGCCATTTTTGTTTTCCTTTTGTCTGAAATTTTTAATAAAACTGTCTGAGAATGCGGGAGAGGCAGACACCGGGGACCTGCACTTTCTGGAGCCACGATTTTGCGAGATTTTCCGGATCTTTTTAATTTGATGTTTGATCAAAGACGACGTGCTTTAATTGGGAATGATTTCAAGGATGCCGATAGAATAAAAGAAAAAGTTGAGTAAGTTTTATCTCAGTTTATATGAAAGACTCAGAGGCGTGTCATTCCTCGCCAAAATGTGTATTTGATATTTACATGTTGTTTAAAGGTGCTTATTTGAGTATTAAATAGTTTTAAATGTTATAGGCAGCCTGTAACTCACAGACTTCTTCACCTCAGCTTCATTTAAATGAGACGAAAACTGGGGATATAGGAAGAAGTCTTTGTATTTTGCGATTTAATTCTAAAATGGGTTTCACTTTATTTTAAGGTGTCTTTGTGACCGTGTAATTATACATTTAAGTACTGAGTAATATTAATCAACTACATGTACTTACTATAGGGTTAGGTTTAGGGTTAGTTGCATGTAATTATGCATAATTTACTGTTATTACTATGGTAAGTACATGTTACAAGGACACTGTAAAATAAAGTGTTACCGAAATACTTACTATGGGGTTAGTTGCATTGCATGTAATTAAGTATAATTTATAATTATTACTATAGTAACTACATGTAACATATCTGTAACAATGGCACTGTAAAATAAAGTGTTACCCTAAAATGAATCATTCGACTCAATTTTAAAACTATTTTTGTAATGCACCTCAGATTAATGCCAATCTAAGTACAGTTACATGGTACTTCCCTGTTTGTTTGTTATTTGGTGGACATTTACTATGGTAATACCATGATATTTTTGGAAATACTTGTCAGATATGAATTTCAGTGCCACATTAGTTGAGATCTTCATAATAATTAATTATAAATTAGTTAGTGCAGATAAGCCATTTTGTATCTGAAAGTTTTTTTTACAAAACAATGCATTTTAATGTCTTTATACTAGTATTCATACAACTAACAATCCAGCACTGTACCGTGGTCTCACCACAGTAATTTATTTTTATATAGAAAAATGATTCCTTCAAGTGGTTGCATTGAACAAACAGGAACAATGACGCTCATCCTTCCGCTCAACCCAATCTTTACCTGCTCTGTTTTGCCCGTTGGGAACTCTGGACCTTTAGAAACGTTTCCATACGGTGTGATTACTTAAGGCGTATCATTTTCATACATTTCGTCTATGACACCGTGCTATGAATGTTTTGGCAGTGCTTATGGGTCTTGAGAGTGTTTGACTAAGGGGCCTTGCAGAGAAATTCATTTACCGCAGCCAAAAATAATAAAAGCGATATGTCCAGACCCTGCTGAATATTTCCTTAATGATGCTGAAAGGGTGTCTGTTTCACTTCCTGCTAAAACTGAGGGGTAGAGTTTTCACTTTTCCATATGAATCAGACGCTGCAGTTGACATTTTTAGGTTTTAACACTCAGAGACTCAAATATCATCATTTTCTTTTCTCTTTGTCACTTTGCAGTCAATGTAGTTTTCAGATCGATTTAATAAAGTGCTTTTTGTTTATTATTTTTTTCTAAATAATACGAGACTCAACTTAATTTTTAAGGTTAGTTTAATATGATTTAAGTTGAAATGACTTGTACCGCTATTTTGAGTACTTAACAATTTAAGGCAGCAACAGAACTTAAGTTTTCAAGTTAAAATAGGTTGAAATCTTTTACATTGTTGTGATAAGACTAACATAATCTGAAGAAGTTTGCACCATCACAGCAAAGCATATTTACTAAAAAAATGTAATGCATTTGTATTTTGCCATATCAATCCAACACGTAATCCTCAAGTGTTGCATTAAGAAGTTATTTGTTTGATTTTCCCAATGGGCGTCACGTTGAGGCATTATTTATTAATCTGCTATAGGTGTGTGAACTGTGTGAACAAACAGTGTGATGTTGCCCGAAATACTTGTTCCGTGTTGTATGATATTAATACCACTGTGTCATGAAAAATATGACGTAATGTACCAATGCATTTAAAGGCACAGTCTACAATTAATGTGTTAGTATTAGTGCAAGTCTTCAACAAAAAGATCTTTTGAACAATGGGAGTGATTCCATGTCACTGTAATAAAGCTTTACTATAACTCTGTACATGAAGCCAGATCCTAGTGTTTGATCTGTTTGATTTAAATCAGAATTACATCTTTTAACTAACCTCTGATATACGTCCCTGCTGGTCATGTTCTGTTATCAGTATTTTCTTGAACATCCTGTTTTATTCTCAAATATGACACTTTATGGAAGTTAAATGGGTTGTGAATGTTGTTTCTCAACTGATATACTGTTTAATTGAAGTTTTTTCCTTAGATTAGATCTGTATTTCTTATCAATATAGAATCCGGGGAGGTCAGACCTAATCTATACAATACATATTTTCCTGTTTATTTCAGTCGCCTCAGTTTCATTCATTCACATATGAGCCGAGAGCCTTTAGTGAGAATTTGTACATTTTGTAAACAATCCCACAATCCTTGTTTGCTTTTCATAGTATTGTCTTTCCCCTGGTTTCACAGACAAGGTTTAAGTCTAGTCCCAGACTAAAATGCATGTTTGAGCGGTTTCAACTGAACGCAACTTGCACTGACATATCTTGAAATATGTCACTGCCATTGTTTTGTCTCAAGATGTACACCAGTAATGTTACTTAAATGTCCTTATTGAACTAAGGCTCTATTTTAGCCTTGTCTGTGAAACCAGGCCATAATCTGGGAATCTATCTGTCCAAAATGTATGCAATCCCAAAAAGGATCCATTTGGTTGGTTGTTATCCTAGGATTGGGCAAGTAATAGTGAATGACTTCAAATAAAGCATCATTAATCAAACATGACTTTGTGTGTTTCAGAATGGCAGAACCTAGATTTAATAATCCATACTTCTGGCCTCCTCCACCTTCTATTCCTGGTCAGGTAAGGAAAATGAACGTGCATCAATGGACAGACATAATTAATCCCTGTCTTTATATTTTTTCATTTACTTTAGTTCTAGACAACCAGTCTTCAGAATCATTGTTGTTTACTAGTTGTCTTAAGTAACAGATAAGAGTGCGATTACTATATAACAGTCAGATCTTTCTCTAGTCAGCAAATGCTCTTAACCTCGTAAAGACTGACGTGTGAAATAATAGTACAATTTTTATTTTTTTGTTAAGTATTATATTTGATACATCAGTGTTTTATGACTCATATATGAAGCTCATAGGAGGAAAAACACCTCATTTTATTCAAAGGCCCAAACTGAGCAAAAATATGCAATTGCTGATATTTATGTGGCCAAAAAGAAAGATGAATTCTGATATAACGGTATAAAAGACTACTTTTATAAAATGCATATAAATATCATTTGTCATTTGTCACACACAATATGTCTTGGTAAGATGATACTTGAATGCTTCGTTTTTATTGTGGAGGGAAACATGTAATACAAGGCAATACAATGATGATTAAGAGATGTACAAATGAAAAAGCCTGAGTCATATTTGATATTCACATTTTCTAATTTTCTAAACAATGATGTATGGATAATCAAGTAAACCTAAGCTTCTTCAGTCCAGTAGGTATTTATCTTGAAATATTACTAACAATATAAAAGTTATTCTTTCATTTACTTCATAAGAATCAGTAAAGATTTCACAGAAAAGTTTTTAGAATGATACTAAAAGGTGTTTTACTTGCTAAAAAAGTAAAAATGATCAATCAGACGACAGAAGGCATGTAGTAGATTTTTTATGTTGATCATTTAAAGGCCTAAAATATGCATAAAAAAATGCATATCAAACATGATACAGCAGGCTAAACATGGGGTTAAACATGAGTTCTTCTCATCATGTCGGGACCATCAGGTTGATCTCACTTTTTCCCAGCTGGATAATCTCGTGCTGATCAACAAGATCAAAGAACAGCTGATGGCGGAGAAAATCAGACCTCCACACCTGCCGCCCACTTCTGTCCCTTCCCAGCAGCCCTTGCTGGTTCCACCCACGTCCACAGAAGGCGGGCAGCACAATATATCGACGCCCAAGCTGCAGCAGATGCCAGGACTCCACGTGCACAACAGCTCCCAGCCCGACATCGCCCTGCACGCCCGACCCGCCTCCAGCTCCGTCGCAGGTAAACCCTCACGGCATGGAGCAGAGCTGCTCACTGACACGCGTGCGCACTGCTAACTGTGCTCTTCACTCGGGCAGGTCGTATTCTGGGTGACGTCAACTTGAACCTGGACGATAAGACTGCCATTAAAGCAAGGGGATTGTGGGAAGACTGGCATTTGCGGCAAATCATAGACCAGCCATCCAGAGCCAATCATCTTTCAGGTATGTGCATGTAAAATATTGTAATTGTTTAATGCAATTATGTTTTTGCCATTATATACTTATAGAGGACCTATTATGCTTTTTTTTCCATATTCAACTTTCTTTAGTGTGTAATGTTGCTGTTTGAGGTCTGCAAAGTCCCTCCAGCGAGAGTTATTCTCTATATCAGTGTCACTGTTTCTGAACTCCCTGAAACCTGTAGTCTTGAGTTCTCTTCCGGGAACGAACACGTCACAATATTCCTCATTCAAATAATTCCCGTAGAGGCATATGCAAATTAAAGGGGCGGGGCTTGATTGAGTTAGTAAGTAGTGTGTTGAAACTCACGATTATGATAAGGGGCGGGACATTTTCCAAACACACTTGAAGCACTTGACCAGTCTGGTCCAGCCGACCAATCACAACACACTGTTCCAGCCGACCAATCAGAGCACATTGTGCTTTTTTCGGAAGGAGGGGCTTCATAAAGAAAGGAACTAAACAGAGTGTTACTGACAGACTGGGAAAAGAGGTGCTGCAACAATGGAGAATATGTGAAAACAATAAACATTCAGAATGAAAACCTGTTGTAGTAGAGCCCAAAAATAAAATCAAGACTTTGTAAAAGTGCATAATATGGCCTCTTTAATTGAGATATATTTTCAGGACTGTCACTGACGTCTTCTCGAACTGCCAACCTCAACACGTCAGACAGCGTGACTCCGACCACCCCGACCACTCCAACCACCAGCAGTCAGACTCTTTCCCCAAACCTCATCTCAGGACTGGCCGGCGGGCCCGGGATGGAGGCTTTCAAAAACAGCGGAGGACTGGCAGGACTGCTGGGTCCACCTCCCAAGAGCATAGGACGAGGTCGCAAAAAGATCAAAGCTGAAAACTCCTCTGGGCCGCTCTTAGTCGTTCCCTACCCGATCCTGGCCTCTGGAGTCGACCAATCATCTGGCATCCCTGCCAAAGAGGGCAAAACATACAGGTAGAAGTTGAAGGGTGCATTTCATGATGATTTATGTTTAAAGGAACACTTCGGCCCAAAATATTCTCCTCTAGTATTGCTCTCATATTTATTGCATGCATTTCATTTGCATAGAGATGTGGTGCATCAAGACAGTAAAGGTGCAAAGTCATGGGTTCGATTCCCAGGGAATGCATGAACTGATAAATTGCTTACTTTGAATAAGAGCAAATAAAAGATAAAAGCATCTGCCAAATTCATAAATGTTATTTAAATAGCAGTGTTATAGCGATTTAAAATAGTTGTCTTTTTGCACAAATAATTTGTGGTTATGAATTAATTTGAATTTAATTAATTTAAGAAAAATAATAATAATTCTATTGTACAATACAACTGCAAAATTACAATTCAAAATTGTATGGCTGTTTTAATTTCTTTATTTTCAAAAGTTAAACCGTCAAGCTTTTATTTAGTCAGAACGATCTTAAAGCTTCTCTTTTGTTGACAACAGCCGGTTTATAAGTTTGGAAAGATGGTTGGCACATGTTGTGTTGCTAAATGCTTGAGTGGATCAGCATTTACTGTGAACACAGTGCATATATTTATTTAATATTTATCTGATTTGATAATCAGCCAATGTCGTGATTCCGTTTTAATCCTGCAGCCCTAGATGTAAATATTGATGAATGATAACGATGATGAACATCAAACAGCATTGATTTTTTGTGTGTCTCATCTTGGTTTGATCTCTTGGTCCAAATCCAAATTGAATGGAATTCCCTTCCGTTGCAAGTGTCTTTTCACCGTAATATATGGCTCCAAACTGCAGTATATGTCATCTATAGAGATTAGCTTCCATAAATTGCTTTTATACCATTTGCAAACAGTACTAACCACATAAATAATTCTCCTGAGTCCCCCACATACCACCATTTTCAAAAAAAATAATAGATTTTTTTCCACATTTTGCAGATGTAAAGTGTGTCCGCTGACGTTCTTCTCCAAGTCGGACATGCAGATACACTCCAAGTCCCACACGGAAGCAAAGCCCCACAAGTGCCCTCACTGCACCAAGTCCTTCGCCAACGCGTCCTACCTGTCTCAGCACCTGCGCATTCACCTGGGAGTGAAGCCTTATCACTGCTCCTACTGCGAGAAATCCTTCCGCCAGCTCTCCCACTTACAGCAGCACACCAGGTACTGTAAGAGCTTGACAAGCGTGATGTGTACAAATACAACTAGCGATCGCATGGTATTACCAGAAGGATATTTCGAGATTGTAAGACATTTAATCTTGTGTTTTTACATTTTCCATCACCTTGTGTTTGTGTTTTGCATTCTACAGAATCCACACAGGTGATCGGCCGTATAAATGTCTCCATCCAGGCTGTGAAAAGGCCTTCACGCAGCTCTCCAATCTGCAAGTAAGACCCAACTATCTCTTCTTTTGTAATCGTTCACATACTTCATTAAAGGGATAGTTCACACAAAAATGAAAATTCTGTCATTAATTACTCCAAACCCATAAGACTTTCGTTCATCTTCAGAACACGAATGAAGATCTTTCATTTTGACGCTTCAAAAAGTTCATAAAGAGATCGTAAAACTAATCCATATGAATTGAATCCAAATATTTCTGAAGAGACTCGATCACTTTATATGATGAACAGATTGAATTTAGACTTTTATTCACATATAAACACTCATCAACTCACACATCATTTGTGGTAAACGGAAGCTCAATCATGTTCGTTAGATGTGAGAGAACCAATGAGGTTCATTCTCGTGTTACGCATCACGTTTGAGCTTCAGCAAGAACCAATGAGGTTCATTCTCGTGTTACGCAGCACGTTTGAGCTTCAGCAAGAACCAATGAGGTTCATTCTCGTGTTACGCAGCACGTTTGAGCTTCAGCAAGAACCAATGAGGTTCATTCTCGTGTTACGCAGCACGTTTGAGCTTCAGCAAGAACCAATGAGGTTCATTCTCGTGTTACGCAGCACGTTTGAGCTTCAGCAAGAACCAATGAGGTTCATTCTCGTGTTACGCAGCACGTTTGAGCTTCAGCAAGAACCAATGAGGTTCATTCTCGTGTTACGCAGCACGTTTGAGCTTCAGCAAGAACCAATGAGGTTCATTCTCGTGTTACGCAGCACGTTTGAACTTCAGCAAGAACCAATGAGGTTCATTCTCGTGTTACGCAGCACGTTTGAGCTTCAGCAAGAACCAATGAGGTTCATTCTCGTGTTACGCAGCACGTTTGAGCTTCAGCAAGAACCAATGAGGTTCATTCTCGTGTTACGCAGCACGTTTGAGCTTCAGCAAGAACCAATGAGGTTCATTCTCGTGTTACGCAGCACGTTTGAGCTTCAGCAAGAACCAATGAGGTTCATTCTCGTGTTACGCAGCACGTTTGAACTTCAGCAAGAACCAATGAGGTTCATTCTCGTGTTACGCAGCACGTTTGAGCTTCAGCAAGAACCAATGAGGTTCATTCTCGTGTTACGCAGCACGTTTGAGCTTCAGCAAGAACCAATGAGGTTCATTCTCGTGTTACGCAGCACTTTTGAGCTTCAGCAAGAACCAATGAGGTTCATTCTCGTGTTACGCAGCACTTTTGAGCTTCAGCAAGAACCAATGAGGTTTGTTTTTGCGCGTCAAGCCGGTTCGGTTGAGCTTCTGTTTAAGTCCGCTGATCAATGTTTATATGTAAATAAAAGCCTAAATTCAATCTGTTCATCATATAAAGCGATCGAGTCTCTTCAGAAAATTCGTACTAAACCGCTCAATTCATATGGATTAGTTTTACGATCTCTTTATGAACCCCTTGAAGCATCAAAGTGGTAGTTGCGTAACTGTCAATGGAGGGACAGAAAGATCTCGGGAGAGTAAATAATGACAGAATTAAAATTTTTAGGTGAACTCACTTTAACTATAATTACCCTGACCTCAATCCACCTGGATTCCTTCATCTGTCTGTGTGAGTGTGTGTGTGTTGGTGTATAACAAGAGCGTTGTGTTTCTGCAGTCCCACCAGAGATCACATAATAAAGACAAGCCTTACAAGTGCTCCAACTGTTACCGCGCTTACTCTGACTCCGCCTCCCTCCAAATCCACCTGTCGGCTCACGCTATCAAAAACGCCAAGGCGTACTGTTGCAGCATGTGCGGTCGAGCCTACACCTCTGTGAGTACATCATCTTTCCTCATCATCTTCAGCGTTCTCAAACTCGCAGACCAAGAACATGTGACATGCTGGATGCGCAAAAAATGCTTTTATAATTAATATTCATGCAGCATTTATGACCTAACATTATTTGAGAGATTAAAAAATGCAGGATCATAAAAAAAATAAAATAAAAAAAAGTCTATGCATAAAGGTTATTAAAATGATGGGGGGAAAATGAAATGGTGAACAGTTATAGTAAATGCAGTTCATATATATATATATATATATAATAAGATTGAGATTTTTATTATCATCATTATTTATTAAAAATGTAAAGCTATTTTAACAGTTTCAGAACAAATAGAAATGTGATTATGTAAAATAAAATGTGACCATTTAAATGAAATGTTTTTTATTTATTTAAATATCTTATTTATTTAAAGTTTATTTTAAACTTCCCAAGTAGTACCACAGGTTGAGATGCGCTGGGATGTTAATTTTTTTTTTTTTTTTTAAATAGATCAAGAATTAGAAATGTAAAATAAAAAGTGCGACAATTTATTATTTGACAATTGGTATTTTAAATATATGTATTTAAATGTCCACAGTACCACAGTTTGAGAACCAACGGGATGTGTCATTTCCAATTAAATCAACTCTTTTAGGATCTAGTGAACATGTTCAGGCAGTTTATAGTCTTCTAGCAATATATGCAATCATTGTTTTTCATGCACATCTTTAATCTTGTGATATAACGTCCCTTCCCAGGAGACCTACCTTATGAAGCACATGTCCAAGCACACGGTGGTAGAACATCTGGTGAGTCAACACTCGCCGCAAAGGACCGATTCCCCCAACGTTCCCGTTCGCATTTCCCTCATCTGAGCTCCCGGTCCTGCGGTCAGTCTTTCCCAATCTTGGCATAAGCAAGCAAAATCGCCTGTTCTCGGTGGTTTGACTTATTTTTTTTTTTAGTGTGTGTGTGTGTGTGTGTGTGTGTGTGTGTGTGTGTGTGTGTTTGTTAGTCTGTTTAATTTTTGAGAACATTCCAAAAGGTATTAGACTGTGTGGATAGAGGCTCAAAACACAGCAGCGATTTCGGAAGGTTCTAGTACACGCGTTACTCTTCTTGAACTCATTGTTGAGTCGAGAAGGAATAATCGGGAAATCCAAAGATGGTTTCACAGCACTTTCAGGCCACACAGGTTTGGCTTTAAACGTTTCTGGTCTGTTATGACAATAAAGGCATTGCTCTTGGCAGCTAAACGTTTGGGACTGTAGGTATTATGCATTATAAAATCAGAAGACATACGTTGTATGTTTTAAGCTTGGACCAAGTCCAGTACCTCCTCTCATATTTTTCTATGCTGTCTGGGAAAAATCCCCTTCTCTTGGGCAACTCAGAGTTGGTTTAGAGACCAATGGTCTTGTGTTTTGATAATGTCAATCGTAAAATGTTTTTCTTTCCTTGCTTGTAGGGAAATTGTACTAAAAATAAGTTTAGCATTCAAGTAAACTTCTCAAGAGGACTGTTATAAATCTGCAGAGGACTTTACTGACAAATCAGCACATTTAAGATGTTTTACGAGATTCATCTTTGTGCTTTACAAAAATGTTTTATTGTCTGGTGCCAAAAATTTAATATGAAAATGGCGTTTTTGGCGTGAACACGTACAGCGTTTCGAATTCACACTTTAAAAAAGTGTAAACTTGCACCAACTCAAACCCCCTGCGTTATGTTACGGATGTCAGCATGCATTTGACATTCTAGATGGGTGAGAACTGTCAGGAAATGTCCACAATCTTATATTTTGCATAAAGAAAATGAAGGTTTTTATTTTTTCATTTTTTTTTGCATTAAAGGCAGTATTTTCATCCCCTTATTATTTAAATTGTAGAGTACATTTGTACGTATGGTAGTATTTGATAGTATTTGTTGTATCGGTAACACTTTACAATAAGGTCTCACTTGTTAACATTGAACTAACAGTGAGCAATGTATTTTTCATTAATCTTTGTTATACTATGGGACTGTTGAATGCTTGAATCTGATTGGTTTGTTATACTCTGGGACTGTTGAATGCTTGAATCTGATTGGTTTGTTATACTATGGGACTGTTGAATGCTTGAATCTGATTGGTTGACGATGTATAAAGTAGTTCCAGGCAGGTTTTGACCACATTACAGTTCCATATCACTCCGCCAAATGATTTCGGTTATTTCAAAGGTCCTTACAGCTTACAACAACAAAAGAACCAAACCCACATCGAAACTGACCAAGCAAATAAATATAGTGAACAATAGGATAAAAACAACAGATTAATTCAATGCACAGAAAGCACATACTCTCTCTCTCCCACTCAAACACGTTCGTTAATAAAAATACAGATGTTCATTGTTTGTTCATGTTAGTTCACAGTGCATTAACTAATGTTAACTAATACAACTAAATGCTGTAGAAGTATTGTTCATTGTTAGTTTGTGTAGTACAACTAATGTTAACGAATGAAACCTTATTGTAAAGTGTTACCGTTGTACTAAACTTATTTCATGCTTTTATTTTAATATTAATATTAATTTGGAATAAAAAATTATGTCCAGACAGTTTTTATTACTGTATTACGGTAATGAGATTTAATTTTATTTTCACTTTTCTAGTGGTTTGGGGGGATTTTAGGAGAAAAAAATCTCATTAAAAAATGCTAAAAATCCCAGTGCTCCTACAAAACAGGCTTCATTTTCTTTTATTCATAATACAAATTCCTATTTTTTCTTTTGATTTTGGGTTGAAATATAATGTGGACATGTTCTTGAAATTCAGCCATATGCCGTTTTAAATTTCACACAGGACAGAACAATATTAGGGGGAAAAAAAATAGCTGGATTACAATGCAGAGTTGCCCATGAGATTTGTGTAGCTGAATCGATGTCTAGAATACCTCCTTGGCTTATTATACATGTTTATACTTATTACCATGTTTAAAATATTAACAACTAACATGTTAATTTTACACATTTTAAGCCTTAACCATTTTATCACTAGTTGTTTACCATCACATTTTATATATTTTATACCATATTGGTGTTTACTTGTGTATTCAGTACTTTTTATGTAATTTTATTTCCTAGCATGAACATGCTGTAAATAAACTATACAGTACTTAAGTGTTAACCAGTTTATATAAAATGACTACATGTCTAGTTATTATAAAATATACCTTTTTAATTGTCTTGAAATGTGGTACTCGATAAGATTTGCCTTGGCTGCTACGTGCAAAGTCAAGACGCGCCGGTGGAACGGACTTTGTAAAAGTAAGCAAATAAATATATGAGAAAATTCTGCATCGGTGTGTGTTTATGCATGCTAGGGTGTATCACAAATACTTTTACCTCTGATTATTAAGTCAATGCATTGATGTTAGTGAGACTTGCAAATACTTTCCCTGCTGAAAACAATGCGGAAAGATGTCAGTGTTGAAAACTGATCTTCATGTCTCTTTTGGATGAAGTCATCTGTATTGTGACAAAAAGGGAAAGAGGAGAAGCTTCTGTCCCATTAGAGCAGTTCACACTTCCCGTTTGTCCAATGCTGCAGATATACTCTCAGGTAAGCCAATTAATGACTAATAATAGAATTAATAATGCTCAGTGGTTTCTAGTATGTTGATATCCAGAGTTACACATTTGTGTTTTGGTGTCGGTGGAAGGGAACTTAAAACATTTACATTTATTCATTTAGCTGACGCTTTTATCCAAAGCGACTTACAATTGCTATGTATGTCAGAGGTCGCACGCCTCTGGAGTAACTAGGGGTTAAGTGTCTTGCTCAGGGACACATTGGTGTCTCACAGTGGATTCGAACCCGGGTCTCTCACACCAAAGGCATGTGTCTTATCCATTGCGCCACCACCACCCTAAAACAGTCTTCGATTAAACAAAACAATATACGCTAATAGTTCTCGTTCTTAGTGTGAACGGGTCTTTAAAGACGGCACATATTTGACTCAGGATCACGTCACCAGTCTCGAGTCGCACGGGTATATCTGTGGCAATAGCCAACAATACATTGTATGGGTCAAAATTATCGATTTTTATTTTATGCCAAAAATCATTAGGATATTAAGTAAAGATCATGTTCCATGAAGATATTTTGTAAATTTCCTACCGTAAATATATAAAACATGTATTTTTGTGAATGCTGCACAATCGCCAACATAAATGCACAACTTTAAAGGAGATTTTCTCAATGTTTTGATGTTTTTGCACCCTCAGATTCCAGATGTTCAAATAGTTAGTTAGAATAGATAATACTCAATATCTCGGCCAAATATTGTCCTATCATAACAAAAAATCAAAACATTTAAAAAAATGTACCCATGTGACTGGTTTTGTCGTCCAGGGTCACATATTGATTGGCTGCCCTGTCATCGTCAATGATGTTCTCACATGAGGAAAAAGGAAGCTTTTTTTGAGATAATTAAGAAATAAAAGTTATTGAGATCTTTATTTAGAAATATATATCTTTAAAAAAAAACATTGAAACAATTTACACTGAAAATAAAAGTGAAGTTGTTTATGTAGGAAAAGTGGATTGGTCCTCGCCCTCTATGACACGACTCTCAGCAGTGTCTTCCTGCTGTAAAACATGAACACAGATCACACACACCCTAAACTAAACCATCCTAAACCTGTCAATCCGATTGGAATGAATGTACTCGTGCTTACGTCACAATCGGTCTCGGCCAGTGTCGTCAGGCATTCGATGTGCTCGGACATTCGTGCCGTCGTCTGGTGTAGCTGACGGTTTTCTTCTTCAAGCAAATTTATCCTGAGGAAGTTCAACAAGAAATGTAGTTTTGATGGATGGATCGGAAAAACAAAACTACACTACTGATCAAATGTTTGGGGTTGGTAAGTTCATTTGAAAAAAGTCTCTTATTCTCAGCAAGGCTGCATTTATTTATTCAAAAATACAGTTAAATCGTTATATTGTGAAATATTATTAAAAATAATGAGTTTTAAATAGTATTAAAATAGCTGAATTTTCAGCATCATTCAGTCTTCCGTGTCACATGATCCATCAGAAATCATTCTAAATGCTTAATATTTTTTTGTGGATGCTGTGATATGTGTTTTTCAGAACGGTGTTTATTTGAAATAGACATTTTTTGTCTTTACTGTCACTAATTTCTTTTAAAAAAAAACCTGCTGACCCCAAACTTTCAAACATATTCAAAAGTACCTAATTTGCATATACCATATCACTCCGCCAAATGATTTCTGTTATTTCAAAGGTCCTTACAGCTTACAACAACAAAAGAACCAAATAATTAAAATAATTAAAAAATTTCAAATAATGAGTATTATTATTTTCAAACATATTCAAAAGTTCCTAATTTGCATATACCATATCACTCCGCCAAATGATTTCTGTTATTTCAAAGGTCCTTACAGCTTACAACAACAAAAGAACCAAATAATTTAAATAATTTTAAAAAATTAAATAATGAGTATTATTATTTTCAAACATATTCAAAAGTACCTAATTTGCATATACCATATCACTCCGCCAAATGATTTCTGTTATTTCAAAGGTCCTTACAGCTTACAACAACAAAAGAACCAAATAATTAAAATAATTAAAAAATTTCAAATAATGAGTATTATTATTTTCAAACATATTCAAAAGTACCTAATTTGCATATACCATATCACTCTGCCAAATGATTTCTGTTATTTCAAAGGTCCTTACAGCTTACAACAACAAAAGAACCAAATAATTAAAATAATAAAAAAAAAATAATAATGAGTATTATTATTTTCAAACATATTCAAAAGTACCTAATTTGCATATACCATATCACTCCGCCAAATGATTTCTGTTATTTCAAAGGTCCTTACAGCTTACAACAACAAAAGAACCAAATAATTAAAATAATTAAAAAATTTCAAATAATGAGTATTATTATTTTCAAACATATTCAAAAGTTCCTAATTTGCATATACCATATCACTCCGCCAAATGATTTCTGTTATTTCAAAGGTCCTTACAGCTTACAACAACAAAAGAACCAAATAATTTAAATAATTTTAAAAAATTAAATAATGAGTATTATTATTTTCAAACATATTCAAAAGTACCTAATTTGCATATACCATATCACTCCGCCAAATGATTTCTGTTATTTCAAAGGTCCTTACAGCTTACAACAACAAAAGAACCAAATAATTAAAATAATTAAAAAATTTCAAATAATGAGTATTATTATTTTCAAACATATTCAAAAGTACCTAATTTGCATATACCATATCACTCTGCCAAATGATTTCTGTTATTTCAAAGGTCCTTACAGCTTACAACAACAAAAGAACCAAATAATTAAAATAATTAAAAAAAAATAATAATGAGTATTATTATTTTCAAACATATTCAAAAGTACCTAATTTGCATATACCATATCACTCCGCCAAATGATTTCTGTTATTTCAAAGGTCCTTACAGCTTACAACAACAAAAGAACCAAATAATTAAAATAATTAAAAAATTTCAAATAATGAGTATTATTATTTTCAAACATATTCAAAAGTACCTAATTTGCATATACCATATCACTCTGCCAAATGATTTCTGTTATTTCAAAGGTCCTTACAGCTTACAACAACAAAAGAACCAAATAATTAAAATAATTTAAAAAAAATAATAATGAGTATTATTATTTTCAAACATATTCAAAAGTACCTAATTTGCATATACCATATCACTCCGCCAAATGATTTCTGTTATTTCAAAGGTCCTTACAGCTTACATCAAAATTAAAAAATTTCAAATAATTTCAAACATATTCAAAAGTACCTAATTTGCATGGAGGACACTGAATCCAAAGCATTTTTCTGTGCCTCTTCGAAGTCGTGCAGCTGTAAAAGAAGATCTCTCTTCTTCTGAAGCAGACTCTCATTTTCAGATGTGACCATCGTCATCATGTGTGACGTCTGATGAGGGGCAGATATCGTCATTTAAAAATCATATTCATTTTTGAATATTTTATTAGTCTGCCATTTTACCTTTTCCTCCTGTTTCCTCAGAATAAAACTCTCTTTCTCCAGCTCTTTTATTCTGTCGTCGCGCCAGCGCGTCTCTCTCAGGTAAAGCCCTCTGGCCCGGCTCAGCTTGTTTTTGTAGTGGATTCGCTTGTCGTTGTATTTACTGGAAATATAAAGCAAATACTAAAGAATCTCTTCCAAAATGCTTTACTTTAAATCACTCAACAAAAAAGCATTTTAAATTAATCTTTAATGTTTGGATCTTTCTGCAGCGCTGCTATAGCATCGAGATGCTAACTTAAATATAGTTTTGATTAATATACGTATACTTTTTTTTTTTTTTGTTAAAATTTATAATTACTCCATGACTGCTAAAAAAAGTATGTTCAGTATGAATGTGTGTAGTAAGAATGATATTCGGAAGTACTACATTCGCCATGTTGCCCTTGTCACGTGACCCACCAGTGTCAGTTATGTTGTTTCACTGCCATTCATAAATCCTCTCCCGTGGCCTCATGGGATAGTAAAGTGTCCATCATATGAATCTCACTGGAATAATAATCTCACTGGTTTTTCACCTACTATATAGTAGTTAAGTATGCAGCCCTCTTGTCTTCTCTGATGACGTGTTTACTGGCTCGAGGGCGGAGCAACCTGTCACTCACATGAGATCCACCAATAGCTAAACCACAACCATCAATCAATTCCCCACAGACAAAATCAAGTCCCGCCCACATTTGTTCTTGTTCGAGAAGCTGTTTCATTCAGATATAAGCCACAATAGGGAAGAAAAGACAATCGCAACTTGCGTTTTATGTCGACTGTAACTAAAATAACCCTGGCTCTCTGTACCTCCTCTCAGTGTCCACGCTAACTAGAGCTAGCTGAAGTTCAGTCCTCAGAGAGTCTGTCTCCTGTTGACTGCTGGTTAGTCTGTTCTTCAAGTCACTGATGTCTTGTTGGAGCTGCTTGTACAGCAAACACAAATGATTTAGAGTTAGTGCATGAGTTAAAATTGGTATATACAACTTAAACCATTGCAATCTGTTGACTAAAGCACATTTAAGATTCCCTCAGCAACACAAAGGTCAGCTCTGCATCAGGTACCCTCAGGTTCTCCTGCTCCGCGTCACTGATGCTGTGTTGAAGTTGTGTGTTGGTTCTCCTCTGGGACAGCAGCTCTTGTTTGGTGGTGCTGAGGATCTTCTGGATGCCCTGGAGCTCCTTAAACAGACTCTTCTGCTCCTCTGCCTCCCGCTGAAGCTGGACCTCCTGTGACTGATGTGAAGAAGAAGAAGAATCATTCGTTAGATTTATATAGCGCTTTACATATCCTCCTCAACCACTAAAAGTGTGTGTTCAGTGTCATTTCAGGGTCACAGCAGGGGTCCCAAACATTTTGGACAGTGGAACCCATAAAATATTTACTTGAAGTACATCCTGAGAGCCTAAGTTAATATTTCAATAATTTAGCAACATATGTCGATGGTCAAATTATATAAAATATCGAATCTCTTTCAGTAAATGTTTTATTTTGATTGTTTTTATTTTAAAGTTATTTAATATTTCTATATATAGGGATTCACAACTTGGCCACAAAAAAAAAAAAATTACAATTATTTTGACATGTATGGCAATTTTAACAGCGATATGATGATGATTAAACCAACTAAGTCCTCTTTCAGGGTCTTGATTATTATTATTATTAATAATAATAATTATTAGTTTTGACTCTAATTATAAAAACAAAGACATACATTTATTACTATTGTAAATTATAGTTGTACTGTAAAACTTTTTTTGTGATAATTGTAAAAATAACTATTTTATGTCTTAAATTCTTCACTTTTAAACGTTCAAACCCTCAAGCTTTTAACATTTAAAATCCTCAAAGTTTTATTTGGCAGAATATAGGTGAAAGTGTTGGAAATTATGCAAATGTATAAAATAAAGTGAACCAGCTAAAGCGAGCTACGAGGTAATCGACACTATTTGCTTCTGTTGAACCCGTCAGCCAATATTATTTCAACTTAGAAGAATCGTGTTAAACTGCGGAATTTGTGGTAAAAAAAAAAAAACTACATTACCCATGATTCTGTACAGAAAAATTCCAGAGAGTCGAAAGAAGCAAAACGTGCCAAAATAGCTTTTTAGCTCCTCCCGTATATATAAATATATAATCAACATTTTAAATGAGTAGTTTTATATTTCTTTATCGTTTTTAATCCGATTATGCTGTATGTAGTTCTTTCCATCACTAAAGAGGTTAAAGGGGTCATCGGATGCTAAATTCACTTTTACATGGTGTTTACATATAAATGTGTCTTTGCAGTGTGTGGACACAACCACCATACAATGAAAAAAATCCATTCACTCCTTTTTTTTTTATCTTTAAAAAGCCTAAACACTCTCAATAATCAAGATTTTCTGAGCAATATGATGTCACATTGCTCATGCTCCGCCCACGACCACTGACGGACTGTCCAGTATTAGCATATTTCCAGTATTAGCATATTTCCGCCCTGAGCCATTTGTATACTGTCTACCAAGGCGTCACTTTGTGTGTCTTGTGTCGACACCCCCCACTGAGCAGTTGCTCATTATCATTTAAAGAGACATGCACCGAAACGGGTCGCTGTGAACCGAGCTGTTTTTAAGGAGGTAAAAGGGTGTTGTTTTACACAACCATTGAGGAATTTTAACCAAAGTATGTTACAAACTTTACATGAAGACCCTAAAGAATCATACCAACTTGTGGAAAATGGGCATCCGATGTATTATTATTTTCAAACATATTCAAAAGTACCTAATTTGCATATACCATATCACTCCACCAAATGATTTCTGTTATTTCAAAGGTCCTTACAGCTTACAACAACAAAAGAACCAAAGTTCACAGTCTTGTACCTTTATCCAATTTCCAAAACTTTCAAATACAAAATGTTATGAATGAACTCGTAGCTGGTTGGCTTGATTCATGGCTTAACTCTTTAACAAAGACTTTTTTTAAGTCCCTATGGGAGAAATGAATGGAAAAAATACTTCCGGAACCAAAAACACTCCAATAGAGGTTCCTTCACACCTGGACCAAAGCTCTGGCCTGATGGATTTCCACCTGCGTGGTCTTTGTCAGCTGCCTGGTCTTCTGCTGCTCCTCCTGGAGGACAAACTTCAGCCGGCAAACTTCAGCGTCCAGACATGACAACTAAAAAAAGTCAGTGAGTTAGTCCCTAATCATAACTAATGACCAAATCAAAGTCAAATGGCTCTGGTTACCTCCTTCAGGTGTTTGTCACACTGTCTTTCCACATCCTGCACCTCCAGCTCTCGTACCTTAGATGCTAAATCTCTGATCTGTGAATGCACAAGACGCATGCATTAAAGGGATACTCCACTTTTTTTGGAAATAGGCTCATTTTACAACTCCCCCAGAGTTAAACAGTTGAGTCTTACCGTTTTCGAATCCATTCAGCCGATCTCCGGGTCTGGCGGTACCACTTTTAGCATAGCTTAGCATAGATCATTGAATCAGACAGGACCATTAGCATCTCTCTCAAAAAAATTACCAAAGAGTTTCGATATTTTTCCTATTTAAAACTTGACTCTTCTGTAGTTACATCGTGTACTAAGACCGACGGAAAATGTAAAGTTGTGATTTTCTAGGCTGATATGGCTAGGGACTATACTCTCATTCCTGCATAATAATCAAGAAACTTTGCTGCCGTATCATGAGTCCAGCAGGCGTAATGATATGACGCAGCGCCTGAAAATAGTCCCCAGCTCGGTAACTTCCAACGTGACCGGGACTAAGTTTGTCTAACCTATTAGACCTATTTTCAGGCACTGCGTCATATCATTACGCCTGCTGGACTCATGATACGGCAGCAAAGTTTCTTGATTATTACGCAGGAATGAGAGTATAGTTCCTAGCCATATCAGCCTAGAAAATCACAACTTTACATTTTCCGTCGGTCTTAGTACATGATGTAACTACAGAAGAGTCAAGTTTTAAATAGGAAAAATATCTAAACTCTTTGGTCATTTTTTTGAGAGAGATGCTAATGGTCCTGTCCGATTCAATGATCTATGCTAAGCTATGCTAAAAGTGGTACCCGGAGATCGGCTGAATGGATTAGAAAACGGTAAAACTCAACTGTTTAACTCTGGGGGAGTTGTAAAATGAGCCTATTTCCAAAAAAAGTGGAGAATCCCTTTAAAGCATTTGCTATATTAAACTTGTGTGTGTGTTTTCCTTCTCAGTCCTCACCTCCACCTGAAGGCTGCCGACGGTGGTCCTGTAATCGTCCGCCTGCTTCTCACAGAGGTTCTGAAAGTCTCGCACTAACTTCTCTGTCTCCGTCCTCTTCCTCTTCTGCTCTTCACATTCATCCACTGCTCTCCTCCGCAGATCCGCCTCCATCTCAAACTCCATCCGCAGCTTCAGCGTGACCCGGGTCAGATCCTGCAGCGTGATCAACCTCTCCTGCATCTCATCAAGACACCTGGAAAACACCAGACCATTCATTTCACAACCTGAGCTTTCCAGAGGTGTGTCACTGTTTTCTCAGCGGAATTCTTCATTGTCTTTATTCTTATAAAAATGATATATATAAATAAGGTCCATTAGCATGAGTATGTTTATCGATTATAAACAGTCAAACTGCGGTCGAACCGTTTATGAATATCCTCTTCCTGCGGCTCTTTGGATGGAGTGACAGCGCTGTCAGGGGCTTCTGCCTGTTACAGTAAAATAACATGAATCGTGTTTTTATCATTTTTTATGGTGCAACTCACTCAAGATGAATTTAAGTAATATAATGTGTGTGTACGTGTATGTGTGTGTATATATATATATATATATTAGTGCTGTGAAACGATTAATCGCATCCAAAATAAAAAAAATTTCACATAATATATGTGTGTGTACTGTGCATAATTATTTTGTATATATAAATACACACACATGCATGTATATATTTAAGAAAAATGTGTTATTTAAAATATTTATATTTCTCTATAATACAAATTATATATGTGTATATATATATACATACAGTATATTTAAGCAAATATTTCTTAAATATATACATGCATGTGTGTGTATTTATATATACAAAATAATTATGCACAGTACACACACATATATTATGCAAACACATATTTTTATTTTGGATGCGATTAATCGTTTCACAGCACTAAAATATATATATATATATATACTGTATATATATATATATATAGAGAGAGAGAGAGTATATGCAAATGTATGCAAAAGTCTCTTCTCACCAAGGCTGCATTTATTTGATCAAAATAAAGTAAAAACTGTTATATTGTGACATATTATTACAATTAAAAATAACTGTTTTCTGTGTGAATATATTGTAAAATGTAATTTATTTCTGTGATCAAAGCTGAATTTTCAGCATCATTACTCCAGTCTTCAGTGTCACATGATCCTTCAGAAATCATTCTAATATGATGATTTGCTGCTCAAGAAACATTTCTCATTATTATCATTGTTGAAAACAGTTGTGCTGCTTATTATTTTTGTGGAAACTGCAGGATTCAGGATGTTTTTGATGAATATAAAGTTCAAAACAACAGTGTTAATTTGAAATAGAAATCTTTTGTAACATTATAAATGTTTTTACTGTCACTTTTGATCAATTTAATGCATCCTTTCTAAATAAAAGTTTCTTTCAATTCCTTAAAAAAAAATCTTACTGACCTAAAATTTTTGACCAGTTATGTATGTATGTATGTGTTTATGTACATGTTTCTGGAGGAACCATTTCTTTATGTATCTTTAAATAGATTATTATCTTACCATTTCAAGCAAATTCACACGTTCTGCCTGTAGTCTCTTCACACACACCCTAAGATAACACAGTTCTTCTTCCTGTTTCTCATTTATCTCTTTTATTTTTCGCAGTTCAGCCACTTCTAAGAAAAGCAAGTCAGACCATAGGTCAGTTCAGCTGAGAGGTTGATACTACTAAGATGCACAAGACAGATAAATGAGGAATAAATGATACCACAGCGTTTCAGTTTCTCCACTTCGTGTCGGAGGTGTTCAACTTCCATTTGAGCTTCTTGCAGCTCTGGTTCTAGAACAAAAGCATGATTTTGATGTCAGTGTGTTTATGAGTGTCTTCCACCTTTTTATCCCTAGTGTGAGACCAGTGAAGTGATTAACCATAAGCCTTCTGCGTCAAGTGAGCAGACTCGAGCTCATCCGTGAGTCTGCGGATCTCCTTGTGGGCCATGGAGAGCCGGGCTGAGGCTTCTTCTACATCTCGCTCCAGTTCTTGCAACGTCCACCCCTTCAGCTTGTCATCCCCACTGCACCGCATGTCAACCGCCTGCTACAAACACAAACACTCATATAAGACCACTTGACAGTGGGTATTTTGTGTATTCCATTAACCAGTGCATGCAACTAAGATGCTGCTTCAAAGAATCCTCAACTTGCATGCTTGAGGAAAAAACTTAACAAGAAAAGGAATCAAAGGTTTTAAAGTGGTCCTTGTAGTATACTGTAAAGGTTAGTAAAAGTGTAACGTGTAAACTAAAAGAAGGTTTCAAAAGTGTAAAGTAAGTTAAAGTGTATAGTAAAATAAAGAGTAAAGTAAATTGTAAAGATGTAAAAGTGTAAAATAAAATAAACCAAAAGTTAGTAAAAGTGGTCCGTGTAAAATAAACACACAGTATACTGTAAAGGTAAGTAAAAGTGTAAAGTAAGTGTCAAGTTAGTAAACGTGTCAAGTGAAGTGTAAAGGTGAAAGTAAAAGGAATCAAAGGTTAGTAAAAGTGAAAAAAAAAGTAAAAGTGTCAAGTCAGTCAAAGTGTAAAGTAAATTGTAAAGATGGTCACATTTAAAGTAAAAGAAATCAAATGTTAGTCAAAGTGTAAAGTAAAAGTGTCAAGTAAGTAAAAGGGTAAAGTAAATTGTAAAGATGGTCAAATTTAAAGTAAAAGAAATCAAACGTTAGTCAACGTGTAAAGTAAAAGTGTCAAGTTAGTAAAACTGTAAAGTAAAGTGTAACGATAGTAAACGTGAAAGTAAAAGAAATCAAAGGTTAGTAAAAGTGGCCCTCATGTAAAATAAACACAGTATACTGTAAAGGTTGCTAAAAAAGTAAAGTAAGTGTCAATTTAGTTCAAGTGTGAAGTAAATAGTAAAGATAGTAAAAGTGAAAATAAAAAAAATCAAGGGTTAGTAAAAGTATAAATTAAAAGTGTAAAGTAAATTGTATAGATGGTCAAATTTAAAGCAAAATAAATCAAAAGTTAGTTAAAGTGTAAAGTAAAAGTGTCAAGTTAGTTAAAGTGTAAAGTAAAAGTGTCAAGTTAGTAAAATTGTAATGTAAAAGAAAGTGTAAAGTAAACTGTAAAGATAGTAAAAGTGTAAAGAAATCAAAGGTTAATAAAAGTATAGAGAAAGTAAGTTAGTAAAAGTGGTCCTTGTGTAAATTAAACACACAATAAACTGTAAGGTTTGTTGGAATCCATCTGAATTAAGACTAATAAGAAGCAATACCAACGCCTCTTAAATTTTGTTTACGCCTCTATGCTTTTTGTTGTGCATTTCAATTACATGCATCAGGTTAATTGTTATAAACATACAGGCATTAATTTCTGTTTACTCTGAGCTGCCTTTCTGAGTCCTAGGAGCCGCTTCCAAGGGCTCTGAGCGTGTAGTGGTGGTGACACCTTGTGGAAAGACGAGGAGGAATATTTATTAAGTCTCTAATCAGACATTTTACACATTCATAAAAAAAAAAACATAAAACACGAATTAGGTCAGGAACATGATGTAATATTGTTGGAAAATATAAACTATATACAGTATACTCACGTAAAGTAATATGTACTATATAGCAAATCTCAACTGCTTGACTGGTTGTATCGTTGCAAAATGTAAACTATATTATTGTCCAGCTTCAATCTGCTAAATGCGACATAAGGCATGAAGTTAAGAAATTATAAACTCTAACATCATGAATTTTTGTAAAGTTGCTTTAAAACGTGCGTATAAATAAATTTGACTTGACATGTAGGAATGTAAAACAACATGAGAACTGATTATCTTACTTTGACCACATTATCTTCACAACCCTGCGACGTCTGAACATCAGGATGGCTTGCGCTCTTCACATCCACATCCTGGCTCTGTATTTTCTCCAGCAGGGATGCTCTGTCTGCGAGGAGGTAGGCCACCTGTTCACTCAAGCTGATGGGGATGATATCAGCCAGACCTTCCTGAAGTAACATCTCGGAGACCTCGCTCCTCTGAGCCTCTGTACATATAGATTTAAATGTCATGAGTGGAGTAGAGCGAGCGGGCCTGAGGGAGGAGAGAACAGACAGAAACGCACCTTGCTGCAGGTGGATGTCGTCCAGAGAAGCACGGAGCGCTATGTTTTCTTGTTCGAGATGTAAAGCCACAGAGTCTCGGGTTTTTGTGAGACTCTTAATGTGATTGATGTATTGCTGGACCTGGGAGCACACACAATCTCTTATATATATCTACCTAAACATCTCGTTTTGTGTTCCACAGACACTCATATGGATCTGAAACAAATACAGGTGAGTAAATTATGAGTTGTTTTTTTTTCTTTAGCCCAACTCACCTTTTCAATCTCAGCGACTCGTTCCTTCTGAAGATCTTGTATCTGTTGGTTGAGGGACTTCACAGTACTTTCACTGCTCTTGTAAAGCTGCCACAGCAAAGACAAGCGCTCATTAATGGAGGCCGAGGGGTCCAAACCTTCCTCCTGCAGTCGCTGCTCCATGTCCTGCAACATCTTTCCATCCTGAACAGACATAGAGATGCATCTTATGTCTATCTATATCTGTCTGTCTGTCTGTATCTAACTGTATATATGAATCTATCTTCGATCTAAACATGAACTGATCCGAGATCAGTGTTTGATGTGTTTAGATGAGTACATCAAACACGTGATCTGCTCATGTTGTTTAAACATCCTTTGACAGCTGTTGTTGCAGATCGGAGGAGGTGGTGCACATGCGCACATCTGTTTTTCCTTTTAAACGACTTGCGGTTTTATAGCATGAAAACTTTACTACTTTCAGTTACATTTGTTTTTCTGCGAAAAGACTAGAGCGAAAGCAGCAGATAGTATGAGGTATATTTAGATAACTTATAACAGACGGATATTTACCACAAAGCCAGTTCGTGATGTGTTGCCCTTTAAAGAAAAAAGTAAAATGAGCGATTCGCCACGGAAAGGTTTATAAAAACAGATCTTACCTGTGCTGTGCACATCTCCTACCGTTATTCAAAACCATTGAAGTTACTTTTTAGTTGTTGTTAAAAGTTATTGTTTTAAAAGAGAAATATCCCGCGAAACACACGCACGCACACGTTGCCGACTGAAGCGTTCTTCTTTCTTTCAACTCGCATTCTAACAAAACGTTCAGACGTTCACGGTCGCCTAGAAACGGATGTTAATGTATCACCTTCAGAATATTTCAGCGTTTACTTGGAATGTACGTTCATCAGCGACAGCAGTGTGTGTGTGTGTGTGTGTGTGTGTGTGTGTGTGTGTCTTTGTGTGGGACGTCCTGCAAAAGAACCCCACACACTCCGCAATAATAAACGAGGTTCCCAAACAAGTAGCTATATAAGGTTCACTCACGAAACGGGTGCATTTTCCACTTTGAAAGGGTAATTTAAAAGTAAATGTTATTATATACACTTTTATTTTAAAATAATGCATCCTCATTGACAAAAGACATTTATAGGCTATGCTAACAACACATAAAAGCTGGCGTTAGTTTTTCATTGTTTTCATGAAGGACACAAAATTGGAAAAAAACAACATCATTTTTTATGGAATGACCCAGATATTAAGAGCACGTGAAGATGCATAAAATATTGTATTAAATTACTAAATGTTCCTTTCCTCTTATTAGAGTATTTATTTAGCCTGTTTATACTAAATAAAATAAATAAATAAAACCACAAATGTACAGAACAAGATAAAAATAGTTCAGTTTGGTTGAGCGGAAAGATTGAAACCCTTCACAGGGGATTTGGGTGAGAACTGATGTTTGTCTGGGTGGTCTGTGTTTCATCCAACAGGAAATATCATATCAGAACATCATTGCATTGAGTGTTGTGTAATTATGTAACAGACTCTCTCTGGGTTTGGGCGGACACAAACTCAAGCCCATTTTTAACTAACCCAAAGCTGTGGAGCTGTAAAGGAAACTCCTCCTCTAACCGAGCTCACATTCCTTCTTGGACCGTTTTTCCCAAACGTGGGAGTCTATGGAGAGAGTGAGTGAGTGAGTGAGTGGAGGAGATGAGAGAAGGGGAGGAGACCAGCTAAGAAACAACACTGGACTTCAGACGAAAGTTTCCGAAGATCTGTTGGTACGAGCACACACAAGGTAGCTGCATTTTATTTCTTCAACAACAGCGAGTATTTCCTCTCTTAAAATGAGTACTTCCAGACTTTTTAGAGCCTGATGTTCCATGGATGTACTGGTGCATAAAGAACCTATAGATCATCACGTTTACTTTAATGCACAAGAACCCTTAAGACCTAAAAGTCACACCAAGAATATGTCATTTCAAAAGAACCCTATAAAATAGTTCATTTGATCCTGAACCTAAGAGTCAAACTATTTATGTTCTCCGAGACATTCTTCTGTTTGTTTGTTTGTTCATATAGAACAATCCAGAAAAATCTTAGATGTGGAAAAGATTATGTAATCAAAATGTGTCTGTTCTGTTCTGTGTGAGGTGTTTCTGTAGCTTTTATGATTGGTAATTACAGCTCTATAATTTAAAGAACATCTTAGTAAAGTCTTGCATGGCAGAGAGAGCGACTAAAGAGCAAGAACTGTCCGAATCTGTTCCAGGAACGCGTAACGAGAAGCAACTGTCCGGCTCCATCTCCTTGCAGCAGCAGTAGGATTCACCCGTGTCAACATCTCACGCACCCTGGACCGAGTAACAAGCACACCCTGTGTGCGCAACAGGGCTCTTATCATCTGAAACAGATTTTTGAAAGGTTTCTAAATTGACATGAGATTCACAAAACAATGGCACACAAATGTGAATTAAATACAGCCTAAAGATAAAGACCACCAATTACCTCATTTCCAGAATTAGGATATTGGCTCTGAAGTTGCCTCACATGTTGTTCTAGTTCACCATCATCTATTGCAGACAGCATACTTCTAACAGGTATACCCATCAACTTTGACTTCTTGTACAGAAATGATGAGGAGCATCCCAGTATTTCAGCAGTTTTTGCAATTGTATGGCCTTGCTTCAGCAGAAATTCAATGTGTTCTCTGGTAACATCAATGGCTGGTCGGCCTTTTCTCCCTACAAAAAGAAAAAGTATTTTTTTTGTAATTTATATCAGCATACCAATTCTTATACATGCACTGAAATTGCATATAGTTAATAATAATAAACAGAGCAATTCCTAGAGGGTCCTCACCCCATCGGTGCTCTGGCCCTATATGAATAGGCCAGTAGGCTACACTGGAAATGGAGAGACTTGTGGAATTGCAAAAATATAGTATTTATTGCCGTGACCAGTGGACAGAACAGTGGTGTAAGACCAATACATTAATGACTGCATAAATAAGCACATGGATACATAGCCTACAGTAAATCAATAAATATAAAGAATTGTTGCTAAACATAATTCATTTGTGTGAGGATATATATTTTGTTTTAACATGATGCAACTGGAACAGGCTTTTTATTTCTTAGTTACTAGCCTTCAGTTAGGTAAAAGATCGTTTCATGGTTTGTGTTTTTGCCGGGAGTCTGCTAGCTGTTTACCTTGTCATTCCGGAAGTAAACAAAGCTAACTGACTGCCTGCAAAATGGTTATACTGTTTTCCTACACTATTTGAGTATCGTAAGGACCCAACGGACGTTCTGGAGCTCTTGTAATGAGTGTTTTGAGTATCATATTTCATACATCAGGTATGAATGTATATTTCATTGATCAGGTTTTTATAGCTCATATATGCAATTTAATGATAATTGACAGATTAAAAGCCACCAAAATCCTGTTGTGTCATATTTGTCATTTACATTAACATGAAAAATGTAAGTAAGTAAATACATAAATAAATAATAATAATGTATATATTATGCATACATTAATTATGTATAATAATGAATGTATACTTTATCTATGCAAACATAAAAATAAATTATAACGTCAGACCATCGACGTAAATGTCTGTTGAGAGAGCCAGTCATAGCTAGAGATAAGGAAATTAACCCACTTCTTCTTTGATTATGGCGGGGAGTGGAAATTACGTTTTTATGGATATCTAAAATAGAGCAAGGTCATGCACAATAATTTTCACTAGTCATAATGACGTTTGAGATATCTTTAACTTTCATTCTGCCTAGTCAAAATTGAATTACAGATATCTCTATCTGTCGTTTCGACTAGTCACAATTACGTTACAGATGTCTTGAATGACAATTCCAACTATCCAAAATGTAATTACGACTAGTCAGAAAGACGTTGTTGATATCTACAATGTTAATTCCGGATAGTCAAACTATAGTGTTAAAATGTTAAAAGGGCTTCCCATACATCTCTCTGATTTAGTTTAAAATATCTGAATTTCTTTTCTTAAGATGACTGAAAGTCTTACAGGTTTGGAACTATATGAGGGCGAGTAAATTATTACATTTATTTTTTTCCAAAAAAGCAGCAGCTGTGGCGTCACAGGCAGCGCGAGAACCCTATGACGTCACTGAGTTGTTCAGGTCAGCAGCGATTATCAGAATCAGTCAAATAGAGTCTACGCAGCTCGTTGAGATTCAGAATCTGACAGAATACGGTGTCATTTAATATATATACAATATAAATTGAGTTACTTTGACGGAATCTTCAGTTCAGGTGATCATAACAGTAGTTCAGTAGAGTCACTAGCGGACGAAGAGTACAAACGCAGTCTACAACTGTAAACAACAGGCAGAGACAGTGTCAATCTGATATCATATCATGTCTCCAAACTGCCCACTGGACCTGAGAGTCCCTTTGGAGGACCACCCAACAGGTACTGAGTTAATATACATCATTCAGAACTAACACATACTTAAGTAAGGCCGGGGTAATGTATGGCGACTGGCGAGGCGGTTGTTATAGCGCCTGAATCAGCCTGAAGGGGCTGTTATTTTGCTATAACAACCGCCTCACTATACACTATAATTGTATTGATAGGATTTTGCTGGAAATTACCATTTGAACTCACCATTAAAAGTCTCACCTCCGAGGCATCCTAATCTACATTTCATTCCCTCATCCCTCACCCCCTCTCTCTCATACTCAGATCACCTGAATTCACCCAAGAAAATATATAGTTTAATGTGAATGATTATCATCGAGTATTATACATATTTAGTATCATTTGAAATGTCATAAGTGCGACTGGTACAAATGCCTAATTTCCAAATAAGTAAAACAAAAGGTAATAAGGTTTTTAAGAGTTTAGGGATTACTGGCACATAAGAAAGGTGGTCTCCTGGCAAATGGTCTCCTACCCCCAAAAAGTGTAACCTCTGAATGCAAATTTCCATTGTTAGCACATGTTTCCATGTGAAAGAGGTTCTGTCTATATAATGGAATGTAGCAAAGGGTTCGGGGCCTTTCTGTACTTCAGATTAGCCTGAAGAGTAAGACTCTCAGCTTCATGTATAACGTTGGGTTTGCATCTCTTCTCTTTAATCCAGAGCATTTGATGTTTTGTATCGATTATCTTTGAATTGATTATGAAATTGGCATGATACATTTACCTGACATAATAAATTGTTACATTTGATTATTCTGACTGACTTTGACATTATTTTCATTAAAGAGTTAAAAGGAATAGTCAAACATTCGCTCACATTTAATGATGCACAGATATCATTAAAACCTTTTCATTTATTGAGTCAGATGAAATAACGAGAAAATACAAATGAGAAAATGTATTGCATTTAATCAAAAAATACGTTGCCTCGAGAAAAGACAGTAACACGAAGAGACCTTCCGCGCTGGTCGGATGCCGGACTTTGGGCCGACCGAGCGCGAGCCTACAGTTACAATCGCAAAATATCCTTTAATCTGCCAGGAAAAACTGTGACTCAAACTGTGACACAACAAAGAAATGTCCATATGGAAATAGCTCTAAGATAATACAAGTCAGGACTTTAAAGTCATGTTCAGTTAAATAGACAAAATTATGCTGTCCTTCAACATTTTTTAAAGATTTTTTGCATCTCCACAAATTTGTTAGATCGGAAATCCCAACATGGCGGCCATATGCAACTAGCCCATTTCTCTAGTGTTCTTGGAACATGAACTAGTGAATCATTGAGCTGTAATCTGTGCTAATAAAACAGACGTTTCTAATCAATATTTGTTGTTTGCAGAAAAACAGGCAAAAGGGAAGAACATGTTCAAGAGAGGATGGAAGACTCTGAAACAGTCCTTCCAAACCAAAACCAAAGTGCATCCTTTTGTGGCTGAGCAGGAATCACAGGTTCATCCAGACACAGATGGTGAGTCTCCAGTTATAACCACCCTGATTCATGGCCATTTCAGCCTGATGTTTCTGGTGTTAGTCTTCATTTTTCCTTCTCTACTCCTGTTGACTCCTCAAATATGCAGTAAAAAAATAAATAAACACACAAAAAAACATATTTATGTAGTAAAGTCTGATATTTGAGAAACATCACTAACTTGGTCAGTTTTTTAAAAACATTTTTACTAAACTGTACTGTAAATGTTTCTTATGGTGTGACATAACAAAAAACCAAGAACATTTTCAATAAATACGAGACAGGCTTTGTTGTCATCCTTTCAAAACTGCTGAAAATCACACCATTTTAAGATGAGTGAAGCTTGAAATCAAAAGATTGAAGTCTTTTAAGATTCTTTAAATGGATATTTATATTTCTATTATTTCTGTGCTATATTTTATTTTTAAAATTTGCGATATTTACATATTTGTATATTTATAGTAGTCTCTCTGCACTGGTGTCTGCACAAACTCGCTAGATCGGAAATCTAAATGGCGGCCATATGCAACTAGCCCATTTCTCTAGTGTTCTTGGAACATGAACTAGTGAATCATTGAGCTGTAATCTGTGCTAATAAAACAGACGTTTCTAATCAATATTTGTTGTTTGCAGAAAAACAGGCAAAAGGGAAGAACATGTTCAAGAGAGGATGGAAGGCTCTGAAACAGTCCTTCCAAACCAAAACCAAAGTGCATCCTTTTGTGGCTGAGCAGGAATCACAGGTTCATCCAGACATAGATGGTGAGTCTCCAGTTATAACCACCCTGATTCATGGCCATTTCAGCCTGATGTTTCTGGTGTTAGTCTTCATTTTTTCTTCTCTACTCCTGTTGGCTCCTCAAATATGCAGTAAACACACAAAAAATTAAACACAAAAAAACATATTTATGTAGTGAAGTCTGATATTTGAGAAACATCACTAACTTGGTCAATTTAAAAAAAAAAAATGTTTTACTAAACTGTACTGTAAGTGTTTCTTATGGTGTGACATAACAAAAAACTAAGAACATTTTCAATAAATACGAGACAAGCTTTGTGGTCATCCTTTCAAAACTGCTGAAAATCACACCATTTTAAGATGAGTGATGATTATATGTCCCTTATTGCAATACTCAACTGTTCTTTAAGATATTTTGAGATAAATACACATCTTCTTTTATGCCAGGTCCCTCCAAGATGGAGCAAACGCCGGACACAAATCCTGTGGATCATGACATGATGATGTGCCTGCCAGGACAGGTCTGTGAAGATCTATGTGTGCCAGGTCCATCCCAGATTAAGAAAACACAGCATGCAGATCCTGTCGCTCCTAAACTGCCGCCTGTGCCAGAGCCCTCCAGTTGTGATCTGGATGACAGTGAGTCATTATTACCTTTGTTTCATGATACTAGTGCAAAATGCCCATGCAAAATCTGTTTTTGTGTGTGTTTTTAGTAATTGTTGGTTTGGTGCCCGTGAAAGAGACTGTGAACGCATTGAATTCAGGGAGCAGGCTAGGTTACTACAAATGATGGCCGTGAATAAAATATAATATTCAGAAGTAAACAGTGTAGCTGACATATCAGAATGTTTCTTTTTAAACCACAACCTTCTTGGGGCTTCTTTGACAGATATATTTACCGATATCTTTAGCATTTCTAATCAACAACGTCAAACTTGGCACTGCACTTACTCGTGCCCGTAGCGAGACACCTGTCAAGTTTGAAATCCATCGGACTAACGGTTCGAGAGATATGCGAATAACAGACAGACTAGTGCAAAATGCCCGTGCAAAAGTTTTTGTGTGCAAAATCATTTTTTGTGTGTGTTTTTAGTAATTGTTGGTTTGGTGTGTTTGAGTGCTCATTGTTACAATTGCACAGCAAAAGTTCAGTGACATTTTTATTTGTGCATGGTTGAAAGCAAATACTGATACTGACATAATGACATACAATAAATGTGGAACATTGAACTACACGATTCAGGGAGCAGGCTACACAGGGAACTCCAAGCTACTTAAGCTCCACTGCTTTCTTCGACCCTCTCTGTGAGGGTCAAAAGCCAGAGTGGCTAGAGCGGCAAAAGCCAGTGTGTGCTTCTTTTACCGATATATATTTACCCATATTTTTTGCATTTCTAATCCAAACAATGTCAAACTTGGCACTGCACTTTACTCATGCCCGTAGCGAGACACCTGTCAAGTTTGAAATCCATAGGAATAACGGTTCGAGAGATATGCGAATAAAACACACACACACACACACACACACACACACACACACACACAGACAGAACGACGTTCCCGTAATTTATAAATAGATATAATATACAGAAGTAAACGGCGCAGGTGCAAAATCAGTTTTTGTGTGCATTTTTAGTAATTGTTCTTTTCTTGTCCCCATCTATTGAACCAGAAACAAACACACGAAAATGAACCACAAGATATTTGCTTTTAACAGTAGCAACTGGAGTCTAGCAACCAGAAAATTTTACATTTTCACACACACACACAGACAGACAGACAGACACACAGACGTTTCTGTAATTTATAGATAGATTTCTGCCATCTGTTATTTTCTACTTTTCTACTAGGCTATAATTCTGATCCTCTGACATCACGTAAAGTAACTTCTTGTAGCTGATTTGCACCAGATCAGAAATCAAAAGATTGAAGTCTTTTAAGATTCTTTAAATGGATAATTTTATTTCTATTTGATATATTTCTGTGCTATATTTTATTTTTTAATTTTTTTAAATTTTATTTTAAAAAATACATATTTGTATATTTACAGTAGGCATAATTGGTCCAGGAATCAGACATTGTGTATGTTCATGCACCATGAGTCCACGCTAATTTTCTCTTCATGTTCAGTAAAGTGAGCCAAATGAAATGAAAGCCAAATGAAGCCTGGAAATGTATGTTTTGTTTTTAATAAAAGATCAGATAAAATAAGAAAAATAACTTTATCGTTGAATTGGAATCACCAGGCTCCACCCTCGTAATCGTGATAATAGTGAAATAAAATGACTATTAATATTGTGAAATAATATGTTGGGACATTTATGCAGGCATTAAGCAGAAGTCGGGTGGATAGCGTGAGCAATTCCCATTACTTTAGATTTGTAACATTACAGATAAGATTTGAATAGTAAAATGTAAGTTATGTCATTATATCATTGCTTAATTTGACGTCAGAGATGGGTCTAATAGTTTTTTTCATTTGTTTTTTCTTCATTTCAGAAAAAGTTACAGAACATACTGTTGTGGAGCCTTTTATTCCTCCAGCAGATCCAGCTCCTGAACCATCGTCACCTGCTCCAGATCACTCCGGCGTCAAGCCAAATAGTGGTAAATCATTATTTCTCCAACATTATTTTAAACAGTATTATCTTGTTTTCCACTCAAAATAAGGCTTGTTTTTACAGAATATTAAAAATATTTCCCCCATTATAATATTATTTTCTCGACCAGCGCTGACATTTTTTAAATAAAACAATGGATCTAGCAACAGACACTCTACTGACTATAAGTAACTTTTCAACTACATGTCAACTTATTCTAACCCTCTACTAATACTCTACTAATACTCTAATGAGAGTTAGTCGACATGTAGGTGCAATGTTACTTATAGACTTATAGAATGTCTTAAAGGGACCAAAGTAACAATTTGCTGTGACCACTGACATTGATAATTAATATTATAAAAAAATAAATAAAACAAAAACAGTTTTTGATGTCTGAAATGTTCCATCCTCAGGCCTCTGGACAACTGTTTCCACATGTTCTTCTTCGGACTTCACGTCAGTTTTTGCTTGGTTCCTCCCTGATGAAGAAGAGGTTTTGTCCAGTTCTGACAGCCTCGAAGAGTTTCTGTGTTCTCCGCTGCCGGGTCAAGTTCCTGTCGAGCCAACAGAGACATCAACTGGCCGAACTGCTCAGGGTGCCGTGGAGGCTTCTCCAGTGAACAAGAGCTCAACAGGTGAGATTGAAATAAGGCTGGGCAGTGCAAAGTCTACAGATAGAGATTTAGCTATTTCATGCATAACTGAGTCAAGTTTTTAACATGTCCGCTCACATTTACTGTTGCTCGACCAGCACTGATATTTTTAAAATAAAACAATGAATCTAGCAAGCTAATAATTGTCTCATATTTTTCTGTTTGTTTTTCAGAGTCCTTTGAGTCTCTCTATAACGTGGAAAAGAAAATTGGATCCGGAGGATTTGGCAAGGTGTTCCATGGAACACGCAAATTTGATGGCAAAAAGGTCAATCTTACTGAATTGTACAAACATTTTGCTCTTGCATGCATCAAAACACATTTAAAACAATTTACAGATGGTTTAATACTTAGTACAAGGCCAGATGCTTGAATACTGTTACTGTTATTGAAACTGGGTCTTTTTTTTGTGCAGGTTGCCATCAAGCGGATAAGCAAGATTGACAACGATTGCTATCTTAATATTGTAAGTTGGCCAAAACCTGAATGTGTGTTGAGTTGTTTAAGTGCAGATTACTGTAGTTAATACACCCGTAGGAAGCATTAGGTATAAATGTGATTAACAAATAAGCCAAGAGGCACCAAATAACTTTGAGCTGAAAAGGCTCTTTTGAACGCATCTAAAAAGATCAAAGAATAGAACATTTCAAAATAATGTTTTCTTCAGATTTTTACCCAGCTAACCTTCTGTCTGCTTCTTCTCTCTAGCCTGGGTATCCCGAACCTCTCGTTACAGAAGTGGCGCTGATGCTGATGATGAGGCGAGAACCCATAAGCCCCCTCATCATACAACTATACGACTGGTTTGAACATCCTAGAAAATTCACTCTGGTTATGGAGTATCCGGAACCCTGCGAGACCTTGAAGGACGCAATTTCTCGTAGACCTTGGTCTGACTTGTTTTCAAAGGCCATCATGGTACAGGCTGTGATGGCAGTGAGAGTCTGCCACGAACATGGTGTTTTCCATAGTGACATTCATGCGCTGAATTTCCTGTTGATGAAATACGAGCTCAAGCTGATAGACTTTGGCTGCGGTCAGCTATTTAGTAGTGAAGGCTACGAGAGCAACACATACAGGGGTGAGCATTTTGGGAGTGTGGAAACCTGAAGGACTTACTAATTATTTGATGATGCTTTAAAAAAAAAGCTCAACAATGTGCAAATGTCTTTCTTACAGGAGCTCCGGGATACTGCCCACCTGAAATCTTGACAGAACCTCGATTCCACGCCGTCCCAGCAAATGTCTGGTCTCTAGGAGTGTTGCTGTACGAGTTGTCGAACAAATGTCTTCCTTTTAATAGTGCAACGGAAATCACACAAGCCGAAGTTACATTTGAAAACCCCAACTTATCCGAATGTGAGTGAATAATGATGATAACATTGATACACACACATAAAGCAAACGATTTGTACAGAAAGTAAAAGGTTGTAGTGTGTCAGAATTTTTATATATAGCTCAACGTATAGCGAGAGCTGTTTTCAAAAATGCCAGGTCACATGGTCATTACTAACCAGTTCTCTCCTTATTAAAATGTGTACAGACTGCAGGGATCTGATTAGACAGTGTCTAGACCGGGATCCATCTAAACGCCCCTGTTTAAAGCAGATATTTCAACATCCATGGTTCCATGAACATCCATGATGGTACACTAAACTAGATTGGAGAAGTTGAGGAGATTCACTCGATCAGTTTCAGGTGTGAGGAAGTGTAACAGGCAGAGTAGGATTAAATTCTGGATTATTTGTAGTGAGATTTTCAAATTTGTGTTCATTGTAATGTTCTTGTTATAGTCAAATCACCTTCATTTATATAGCGCTTGATACTATACAGATTGTTTTAAAGCGGCAGTCCTGTAGTAAACAGGAAAATAACAGAATCAGTAAACCAAACAGAATTCAATTCTGTTCTAGCTCTAAAAAAACATTCATGAGTTGACTTGTTCATATACTCTTTGTTTTGGATAGGAAATAACATACTTGCTGAGAGCTCTGAGATCGAGACTTGACCCGAAGCCAGAAGTCCAACACCAACCTGACAGAAACTCAGAGCCTGTCCACGTATGGCAAGCCGTTTTAACATTTAATCATTTAAACCGACTAGTCTCTATTTTCATGCTACTAGTACTTATTTTTTAGATACTAGTATCTATTCCATTAAGTACTAGTACTTATTCATTAGCTACTAGTGCTTATTCTTTAGGTACTAGTGCCTATTCTTTAGATACTAGTGCTTATTCTTTAGGTACTAGTACTTATTCAATAGATACTAGTACTTATTCATTAGATACTAGTACTTATTCATTAGATACTAGTACTTATTCATTAGATACTAGTTCTTATTCATTAGATACTAGTACTTATTCATTAGATACTAGTACTTATTCATTAGATACTAGTACTTATTCATTAGATACTAGTTCTTATTCATTAGATACTAGTACTTATTCATTAGATACTAGTACTTATTCATTAGATACTAGTACTTATTCATTAGATACTAGTACTTATTCATTAGATACTAGTACTTATTCAATATATACTAGTACTTATTCATTAGATACTAGTACTTATTCATTAGATACTAGTACTTATTCATTAGATACTAGTTCTTATTTATTAGATACTAGTACTTATTCATTAGATACTAGTACTTATTCAATAGATACTAGTACTTATTCATTAGATACTAGTACTTATTCATTAGATACTAGTTCTTATTTATTAGATACTAGTACTTATTCATTAGTTACTAGTACTTATTATTAGATACTAGTACTTATTCATTAGATACTAGTACCTATTAAATAGATACTAGTACTTATTCATTAGATACTAGTACTTATTCCAATAGTGACTAGTAACTATTCTTTTGTTACTAGTAACAAATAAAAATGTTTGCTATTGACTTCTATGGGGATCTGTCATTCAGATATCAACTATTCAGTTCTGACTAGTATGTATTCCAATTGTGACTAGTACATATATATTAGATACTAGTAGTTATTTATTAGGTACTAGTACTTATTTTTTAGATACTAGTACCTATTAGTAGATACTAGTATGTATTCAATAAATACTAGTACTAAGTCATTAGATACTAGTACCTCTTAAATAGATACTAGTACCTATTAAATAGATACTAGTACTTATTCATTAGATACTAGTACTTATTCAATAGATACTAGTACTTATTCATTAGATACTAGTACTTATTCATTAGATACTAGTACCTATTAATTAGATACTAGTACTTATAAATTAGCTACTAGTACTTATTGAATAGATACTAGTAACTATTTATTAGATACTAGTATTTATTCCAAATGTTACTAGTAAGATTTTTTATTTTACTAGTCACAACTGCTTTTTTACTCGTCTTATGTTATGACTAGTCAGAACGGCCACTGGATAGTTCAATTAAAAATCTTACTAGTAAAATAAAAAATCTTACTAGTAACATTTGGAATAAATACTAGTATCTAATAAATAGTTACTAGTATCTATTGAATAAGTACTAGTAGCTAATTTATAAGTACTAGTATCTAATGAATAAGTACTAGTATCTATTGAATAAGTACTAGTATCTAATGGATAAGTACTAGTATCTAGTATCTATTTAAGAGGTACTAGTATCTAATGACTTAGTACTAGTATTTATTGAATACATACTAGTATCTAGTAATAGGTACTAGTATCTAAAAAATAAGTACTAGTACCTAATAAATAACTACTAGTATCTAATATATATGTACTAGTCACAATTGGAATACATACTAGTCAGAACTGAATAGTTGATATCTGAATGACAGATCCCCATAGAAGTCAATGGCAAAAATTTGTATTTGTTACTAGTAACAAAATAATAGTTACTAGTCACTGTTGGAATAAGTACTAGTATCTAATGAATAAGTACTAGTATCTATTTAATAGGTACTAGTATCTAATGAATAAGTACTAGTATCTATTTAATAGGTACTAGTATCTAATGAATAAGTACTAGTATCTATTTAATAGGTACTAGTATCTAATGAATAAGTACTAGTATCTAATAATAAGTACTAGTATCTGTTGAATAAGTACTAGTATCTAATGAATAAGTACTAGTATCTAATGAATAAGTACTAGTATCTACTGAATAAGTACTAGTATCTAATGAATAAGTACTAGTATCTATTTAATAGGTACTAGTATCTAATGAATAAGTACTAGTATCTATTTAATAGGTACTAGTATCTAATGAATAAGTACTAGTATCTAATAATAAGAACTAGTAACTAATGAATAAGTACTAGTATCTAATAAATAAGAACTAGTACCTAATAAATAACTACTAGTATCTAATATATATGTACTAGTCACAATTGGAATACATACTAGTCAGAACTGAATAGTTGATATCTGAATGACAGATCCCCATAGAAGTCAATGGCACATTTTTTTATTTGTTACTAGTAACAAAAGAATAGTTACTAGTCACTATTGGAATAAGTACTAGTATCTAATGAATAAGTACTAGTATCTATTTAATAGGTACTAGTATCTAATGAATAAGTACTAGTATCTAATAATAAGTACTAGTAACTAATGAATAAGTACTAGTATCTAATAAATAAGAACTAGTATCTAATGAATAAGTACTAGTATCTAATGAATCTATTTAATAGGTACTAGTATCTAATGAATAAGTACTAGTATCTAATGAATAAGTTCTAGTATCTAATGAATCTATTTAATAGGTACTAGTACCTAAAGAATAAGCACTAGTATCTAAAGAATAGGAACTAGTACCTAAAGAATAAGCACTAGTAGCTAATGAATAAGTACTAGTACTTAATGGAATAGATACTAGTATCTAAAAAATAAGTACTAGTAGCATGAAAATAGAGACTAGTCGGTTTAAATCATTAAATGTTAAAACGGCTTGCCATATTATCACAAAACAATAGAACGCCGGAAGTAGCCGTGAAGCAGTGTACTGCGTCTTCCGGTTATTGCGTTCACCATGGCTGCCTATGGCAAGCCGTTTTAACATTTAATCATTTAAACCGACTAGTCTCTATTTTCATGCTACTAGTACTTATTTTTTAGATACTAGTATCTATTCCATTAAGTACTAGTACTTATTCATTAGCTACTAGTGCTTATTCTTTAGGTACTAGTGCCTATTCTTTAGATACTAGTGCTTATTCTTTAGGTACTAGTACTTATTCAATAGATACTAGTACTTATTCATTAGATACTAGTACTTATTCATTAGATACTAGTACTTATTCATTAGATACTAGTACTTATTCAATAGATACTAGTACTTATTCATTAGATACTAGTTCTTATTTATTAGATACTAGTACTTATTCATTAGATACTAGTACTTATTCAATAGATACTAGTACTTATTCATTAGATACTAGTACCTATTCATTAGATACTAGTACTTATTCATTGGATACTAGTACTTATTCATTAAATACTAGTACTTATTCATTAGATACTAGTTCTTATTTATTAGATACTAGTACTTATTCATTAGATACTAGTACTTATTCAATAGATACTAGTACTTATTCATTAGATACTAGTACTTATTCATTAGATACTAGTACTTATTCATTAGATACTAGTACTTATTCATTAGATACTAGTTCTTATTTATTAGATACTAGTACTTATTCATTAGTTACTAGTACTTATTATTAGATACTAGTACTTATTCATTAGATACTAGTACCTATTAAATAGATACTAGTACTTATTCATTAGATACTAGTACTTATTCCAATAGTGACTAGTAAGTATTCTTTTGTTACTAGTAACAAATAATTTTTTTTGCCATTGACTTCTATGGGGATCTGTCATTCAGATATCAACTATTCAGTTCTGACTAGTATGTATTCCAATTGTGACTAGTACATATATATTAGATACTAGTAGTTATTTATTAGGTACTAGTACTTATTTTTTAGATACTAGTAACTATTACTAGATACTAGTATGTATTCAATAAACACTAGTACTAAGTCATTAGATACTAGTACCTATTAAATAGATACTAGTACCGATTAAATAGATACTAGTACTTATTCATTAGATACTAGTACTTATTTAATAGATACTAGTACTTATTCATTAGATACTAGTACTTATTCAGTAGATACTAGTACTTATTCAGTAGATACTAGTACTTATTCATTAGATACTAGTACTTATTCAATAGATACTAGTACTTATTCAATAGATACTAGTACTTATTCATTAGATACTAGTACTTATTCATTAGATACTAGTACTTATTCAATAGATACTAGTACTTATTCATTAGATACTAGTACTTATTCATTAGATACTAGTACTTATTCATTAGATACTAGTACTTATTCAGTAGATACTAGTACTTATTCAATAGATACTAGTACTTATTCATTAGATACTAGTACTTATTCATTAGATACTAGTACCTATTAATTAGATACTAGTACTTATAAATTAGCTACTAGTACTTATTCAATAGATACTAGTACCTATTTATTAGATACTAGTATTTATTCCGAATGTTACTAGTAAGATTTTTTATTTTACTAGTCACAACTGCTTTTTTACTCGTCTTATGTTATGACTAGTCAGAAATGCCACTGGATAGTTCAATTAAAAATCTTACTAGTAAAATAAAAAATCTTACTAGTAACATTTGGAATAAATACTAGTATCTAATAAATAGTTACTAGTATCTATTGAATAAGTACTAGTAGCTAATTTATAAGTACTAGTATCTAATTAATAGGTACTAGTATCTAATGAATAAGTACTAGTATCTAATGAATAAGTACTAGTATCTATTGAATAAGTACTAGTATCTATTTAATCGGTACTAGTATCTATTTAATAGGTACTAGTATCTAATGACTTAGTACTAGTGTTTATTGAATACATACTAGTATCTAGTAATAGTTACTAGTATCTAAAAAATAAGTACTAGTACCTAATAAATAACTACTAGTATCTAATATATATGTACTAGTCACAATTGGAATACATACTAGTCAGAACTGAATAGTTGATATCTGAATGACAGATCCCCATAGAAGTCAATGGCAAAAAAATGTATTTGTTACTAGTAACAAAAGAATAGTTACTAGTCACTATTGGAATAAGTACTAGTATCTAATGAATAAGTACTAGTATCTATTTAATAGGTACTAGTATCTAATGAATAAGTACTAGTATCTAATAATAAGTACTAGTAACTAATGAATAAGTACTAGTATCTAATAAAAAAGAACTAGTATCTAATGAATAAGTACTAGTATCTAATGAATAAGTACTAGTATCTATTTAATAGGTACTAGTATCTAATGAATAAGTACTAGTATCTAATGAATAAGTACTAGTATCTATTGAATAAGTACTAGTACCTAAAGAATAAGCACTAGTATCTAAAGAATAGGCACTAGTACCTAAAGAATAAGTACTAGTAGCTAATGAATAAGTACTAGTACTTAATGGAATAGATACTAGTATCTAAAAAATAAGTACTAGTAGCATGAAAATAGAGACTAGTCGGTTTAAATGATTAAATGTTAAAACGGCTTGCCATAGGCTGCCTGTTATCGCTGGACTACTTCGCTCTCGCATCTCCCAAAAGTTGGTCAAGACGATGTGGTGCGACTCGTGAATGAACACTCCGAGGTAAAATCTTCCAAGCTGGAGAAAGGATACAAGTTCTTCTACGAGAATTGTATCTTTAATTATAGAGGTAAGTGGCTCGAATTCTGTTGGCGAGTTCTCGCTGATTGCTAGCTTGTTATGTTTAATAAGCTAATCGTCAGCTTGTTAGATAGGTTCTGTCATATTCGTACTCAAAGCGAGGAAGCAATAATGCAAGTAAAAGTGTTTATTTAGAATTCTCAAAGTCAGATTAAACACAGAACAAACACGGTGGCAGTTGAGTGGCGCAGGGACCTCGATGGGCGACACAGAAGATGACGGTGGTGAATGGTGATGTCCGTGAATGAAACAAATGAAGTAAATCCAGAACAGGAGCGAGGAACACACAGCAACACCAACGGGAACACCGACTCACGAACACGCCAGACTGAAGAACAACGGAGAACGCCAAACAGGAACAGGATACAACACGAGGAGACTTCACAACGATCTGACAATGAGAGGACAGAGAACGTGAGTATTCGGTTGTTAAGTCGTGACGTAACCACTCTCCAATAATACTCTTTCCGGGTCCAAAGTCCAGGTCCTCTCTACCTACCTACCGCTTTCGCTAGTGTTTTGGTTATTATTGAGTGTTTTTACAATGCCGCAGTGCTGTGTCCCGTGTCCCGAGCTAACTCACTTCAACCTCGTAAATCTTCTTTTTCATTGATGACTCTACCCTTAATTATGCCACCTGAGTGATGAGCTACACTAACCACTCTGTTGGTGTTAAAGGAATTTAAACCCTTTTTGACCGCCAAGGGTGCCTCACTAAGAAGGACGTGATCGTAAATAAATTTACAGGTTCCACCATTGTTATTTCTGGACGAGAGGAGCGCTTGGACCCGGAAAAGGCTAAACGTCACGCGTGACGTCAGACTTAACAATCGGATAAGAAGGCGCGTTGATCAGCTCCAGCTGGCGCCGTTAGTGAGCTACAGCTGTCACCACTAATCAGCGGTGACGATCCGGACCACGCCCACACACACACACACATACAACAACAATGACACGAGACAAGAAGAAGACAGTGAATTCATGAACCGTGACAGGTTCAAATACAGTCAAAAAAAGGTATCCTATTGAATAGTTAGAACAATGTGACTGATTATTAATGCTATTAAGATATTTTGGCTTTCACTTGGGTATGTCAGTGTCAGTGATTATTAAACTTTTGCCTGAGGAGCCCAAATGGCTCTAGCTAACGTTAATGGCGCGAAGTTTGGATGGTCACTTTGGCTACATTAATGTTCCGAAATGCCATTGTGGCTGTTTAAGAATCACAGGTTAAGGTTAAGTTGTATGTGGTTAACATTAAATATTGAATCCTTTTTCAGTATGATGTGATAATATTTCCCCTTTTTACTGCAGTGTCAGATTTAGTGAGTGAGGAAGTGGTAGTGCAGGCGAGCTGCTACCGTTCTATGCGAAAGAATGAAGAGCCACATACACTGCAGGTTACATTGTCAGGAGTCCGAAATCATGCTCTAGTCCCTACTCATCAATTTGCTTTACCGGTTTCCTGTAGTCTTTTATCAACAGGACATCATGTAGATAGTAGCCTAATCTTTCTGATCCCTGATGGATTTCATCAGATTTTCAGTTTGGATCCAGACAGTGCTACAGTACCAAAATACACCACACTTGTAATGTGTAGTGAATAGAGTATGGTTTCAGACCTAACGTTACACAGGTTCAGGTGCATTTGTTCAGTTCTTCTGCTGTTGCAGATGTACCTTTTTTGTTGTCCTGCTGCTGTTGCCTTAATTTTGTTCAAACTAGTTTCACAGTAATGTTCCTAGTGTCAAGTAAATGCTTCTTACTGTATTGCCTAAACATCCAAACTTGTGTTCTCCATTTCTAAATTGTGCTGCATGCCGTTAAACCTGTGGAATTAAATGGATGCTCCTGCTCGTGTGCTGCTGGAATGGCTTTATGCAACCATGTGGTAGCACTTCTGTTTCAAACGGCTCATTACTGCACCATGGGGCTGAAAACTGTGCCAACCCCACTGTCGTGCACCGGTGTGCTTCAATCATGGCACCGACCAAGGACACAGGTAAGTTTGTCAGATGCAAGTTGTGTGTTTAAAGTTTGTAAGTGCACACTGTTGGAACACTGATTCTTCACTACTGGTGTAGATGTTTCTGCACAGTGTATCCATCTACACCTCATCCATATTAATTGTTCACATGGTAATATAACATTTGTGTATGGAAGTAAAATAAATGACAAATGTTTTTTAAACAAAAAAGCTTGTTGAATTGCACTTTTTGAATTGCACAAAGCTTGCATTTTTATGGACTGAAATTCAACATGGTTGTATATTTAAGCTGTGAATATTTCAATTTAAAACATTTCACACACGTTTTCATTAACAAAAATCCAACAATCCATATTCACCTTTCAGATTTCACTTCCAAAATATTCATTCCGTTTAAAAATACAACCCATAATATTCGACATGCAATTTTCGGTCCATTTTATTTTGGGCATGACGCACACCTTTTAGATTTTTGATATTTAATCAAATAAACTGTCAAATCATGTGTAAATATTGCTATTTTTCAGTAGGTCTACTGTATGTTCTCATATTTATTTTAATATCAACTAGGCCTATCTGAAAAGTTTGCATCATGCCTGACACCTACTTGAACATTTTACAGTTGGTTTTATGACTGTAAGTCATTCTCTTCAAGCTAGAAGTTAGAAATTTGTTGAAGCAGGGTGTCAGGTTTAGAGATGAATCAAACAGGTGATTAGAATAAACAGTAATTTATTTGGAACAGAAGCACGGAACCATCAGATGTATAATTGAGTTGATATAGGCAATGTGGAATTGAATAATGAACTCAGCTGGAGAAATAACAGAATGTCTTTTGCAGATGGAGGTGACCAGGCTGGAGAACGGAAGATGAAGGAGATCAGCGGTGATGGCAGATGGTAAACAGGAACACAGACTGAAGATGAGTATCGCAGGTAAGTAGAACAGAGATTGTACCGTGTTGGTCGATGATATATCCCAGGAACTGAACAGAGGTGGTGTGGAACTCGCACTTCTCCAGTTTTGAGATAAAGTTGGTGAGCTCGCAGTTTCTCAAGGACCTGTGTGATGTGGTGTCGATGTTCAGAGAGGTCTCGGGAGTAAATGAGGATGTCATCGATGTATACCACCACAAATCGATTGAGGAACTCCCAAAATACCTCATTCATGTAGCCCTGGAATACCGCTGGAGCGTTGGACAGGCAAAAAGGCATAACCCGGTATTCGTAGTGCCCAGAGGGTGTGATGAAATAATATAGAAAGTTTTTGGGGCAGACCTGACCTGTTGAAAAGAGATGGTATTCATCCCTCCTGGGATGGTGCTGCTCTTCTCTCTAGTAATATGGCACATAGTCTTAGAGCTCAAACTTGACAATCTGGGCCTCAGGTCAGGAAGCAGACAGACTGGCTAAACCGACCGTCTGCTAGCTGTCTCACGTCACCAAGGTCAGATAAATCCCATCACAAAGAGCCTCTTTCACCTAGATATCATCATATAGAGACTGTGTCTGTTCCCCAAATTAGGACATACAAAAAAACTCCTAAACCCATTCAAGGGTAAAAATTTAATTGATGTTCATCAAATAAAAAACAGATATAATACTGATGAACAAATGATAAAGCTCGGGTTGCTGAATATTCGATCCCTTACTTCAAAAGCACTTATTGTTAATGATATGATTACAGACTATAATCTAGATGTGCTGTGTTTGACAGAAACCTGGCTAAAACCAAACGATTACATTAGGCAAGGCAAGTTTATTTATATAGCACATTTCATACACAATGGCAATTCAAAGTGCTTTACATAGGAGAAATTAAAATAATTAAAAGAAATAAGAATAATTAAAACAGTTTAGAAAAATAAAATAAAATACAGTACAGTACAAACAGTCGGACGAACAGCGGCACAGTGCTCATTCAGTAAATGCATAGCTAAACAGAAGTGTTTTGAGTCTGGATTTGAATGTGACTACTGTAGGAGCACATCTGATCTCTTCTGGAAGCTGGTTCCAGCTGCGGCTGGCATAATAGCTAAAAGCGGACTCGCCATGCTTAGAGTGAACCCTTGGTATTTCTAGCTGATATGATCCTAATGATCTGAGTGATCTGTTGGGTTTATATTCAGTGAGCATATCTGCAATGTATTGAGGTCCTAGGCCATTGAATGATTTATATACCAGTAATAATACTTTAAAATCAATCCTAAATGTAACTGGGAGCCAGTGTAAAGACCTGAGGACTGGTGTGATATGTTCATATTTTCTGGTTCTGCTCAGAATCCTGGCGGCAGCGTTCTGTATGAGCTGCAACTGTCTTATGGTCTTTTTGGGAAGGCCAGTGAGGAGTCCATTACAATAATCCACCCTGCTGGTGATGAAAGCATGCACAAGTTTCTCTAAGTCTTGTCTGGAAACAAAGCATCTAATTCTTGCAATATTTTTTAGATGATAGTATGCTGATTTAGTTATTGCTTTGACATGACTACTGAAACTAAGGTCTGACTCTAGTGTCACACCAAGATTCCTGACTTGATTTTTAGTTGTTTGACCCCTAGAGTGAAGGTATGTGTTCACCTTGAGAACTTCATCTTTGTTTCCAAACGCAATGACTTCAGTTTTGTCTTTGTTTAATTGAAGAAAGTTTTGACACATCCAACTGTTGACTTCGTCAATGCATCGGCACAGGGAGTCAATGGGGCTGTAATCGTTAGGCGAAAGGGCTAAGTAGATCTGTGTGTCGTCGGCATAGCTGTGGTAAGCAATTTGGTTCTTTCTCATTATTTGGCTCATTGGGAGCATATACAGGTTGAACAAGAGTGGCGCAAGAATTGAGCCTTGAGGGACTCCGCATGTCATGGATGTCCACTCAGACTTATGGTCTCCTATACTCACATAATAACCTCTCCCATCTAAGTATGACCTGAACCATTTTAGGACTATCCCAGAAAGCCCCACCCAGTTTTCCAGCCTGTCAAGAAGTATGTTATGATCGACAGTGTCAAATGCAGCACTGAGGTCGAGTAGTACCAGCACTGATAATTTTCCTGAATCAGTATTTAAGCGAATATCGTTTATTATCTTTATGAGCGCTGTCTCTGTGCTGTGGTGCGGTCGGAAACCAGATTGAAAATTGTCAAAGTATCCATTCGAGCTTAAGAATTTGTTCAGCTGATTTAAGACAACTTTTTCAATGATCTTGCCTATGAAAGGAAGATTTGAGATCGGTCTATAGTTGCTTAATATGGTCTTATCCAGATTGCTCTTTTTCAGGAGGGGCTTGACAACTGCAGTTTTCAGGGAGTTTGGAAAACTCCCAGAGAGAAGTGAGGCACTTACCACTTCTAAAAGATCTGCTTCTAAACTGTTTAACACACTTTTGAAAAAAGATGTGGGAAGTGTGTCAAGGGCGCATGTTGATGTTTTAAGGTGCTGTACGGTTTCTTCCAAAATTTTGCCATCAATTTCTTTGAAATCAGACATAGTAACTACTAGGGATGTCCCGATACCACTTTTTCACTTCCGATACGATACCGATGCCGCAGCTTTGGCTATTTGCCGATACCGATATCAATCCGATATTTTTATTTTATTCTTGAACTAATACTACTAATAATAAAATATATGGAAGCACTTTGCTCAATTAGCCACATAAGAACATCTCACTCAAATGGAGAACAAATACTTCTCCAGTATATAGTCCACAACAACAGTTGATAATGAAAGACTGCCACACTTTATTCAAAAGACCTTGAGATATGTTTGGTAACCTGAATGAATTTAAAATTAATTTGCTATATTTTAGATCAATATATTTGTTTCCTTAAAATGTTTATTAACTTTAACTTTATTCTAATCTGAATTATAAATAATTTATTTCTGTATAAAATAATACTACTTTTAAAAACACATTTGATTTTCTTTTTTAATCAATGTAGAATGTGTAAATTAAAAATAAACAGATTAGTGCTCTGTTTTAGGACAAGAAATGAAAAGTCCAAAAGATGAGATCATTTTTGCTTTTAAACAGCGTGTGTGTGTCTGTGTGTGTGTGATTTTGGTTGGGTGACAGTTACAGTTTGACAAGAGTTTACAGTTTGACAAAAGCACAATGTTGTGTTTTACACAAATATAAGTAGGCTAAACACTTTTTGCAGTTTTAATGATGTCCTGTATGAAAATGACGGAGTATGTTTTTATGTTTCCACTGTTCGATGGCGCCCGTGCCTCTCTCTCTCTGACACACACACACACACACACATTCCAGCATTGCAATCTTGACATCGCAGCCTGTTCATTCTGCTGCATTCACACCAAGCGCGAATAGAGCGTCAAATTTGCGTCTAGTTCGATGATTGAACAGTTTGAATCCATTCGCGCGTCAAAAGTGAATAGGACGCGCCGCGCGCGTATAATGATAAAGCGAGCATTTGAAGCGATATAGACGCGCGTTCAGAGCTAAGGCAGGGCTACAGATTAGGTGTCCCTAAAGAACCCGCATATGTCTATGCGCGTATCTAACAGTATCGTTAGTTCCGTATTACATTAAATAATGTGCACGCGAGTTTTATTTATTTTTATACCGTGTATTCTATGTGTAAATCCATGCACCCCTAATAGGTATCGGATCATAGGTATCGGATAATTTTTTTTCTCCCCTCCGATATCCGATCTAGCGTTTTGGGCCAGTATCGGCACGATACCGATGCCGTGGATCGGATCGGGACATCCCTACTTAATACATGGCTGCAAAAAACCTGCAATATAAAAGGAGTGAACTTCATTGACAACTTCAATCTTTTCTGGAGTCAGAGACAACTGTTTCATCGGGATGGCCATCACCCAAACAAACTTAGTTCAAGAGTGTTAAAGGACAATATCTACTTCTCCCTCAATCATCCTTCTGCAGTGTGTGCCAATCTGAACGGCACACACACACCTGGACACAGTATGAATGACCACGGGACTTCACTTCAGCAGCAAAATGGACATGCGGTTGACATATCACACAAGGACAATGATAACACCACTCCGCCACAACAACCTCTGCTCACGGACACAATCTCAGCTGAGCCCTGCCCACAGAGCTCACCACAGACAGACACATTAGAACTGCTCCAAGATTCAGCACCCAAGGACGACTTCGTTTTTCGGTTCGGTTTGAATTTCGTTATACCCCTACCTGCCACTGAAGCTAGATCTGTGTCTGTCAAGAAGAGATGCTTAAATGAGAACACTAGTGTACTATTTATGAAGGCAAAAGTGTGTTAAAGGGTTAGTTCACCCAAAAATGAAAATTCTGTCAGTAATTACTCACCCTCATGTTGTTCCAACCGCGTAAGACCTTCGTTCATCTTCGGAACACAAATTAAGATATTTTTTGATGAAATCTGAGAGCTGATCACTTCTCCGTAGGCTGCTAGGTGGCCCAAACTTGCTGGCCCAGAAAAGTTATTAAAGAGATCGTTAATATAGTCCAAGTGACTACAGTGGCTCAATCTTAAGTATATCAAGCGACGAGAATACTTTTTGTGCGCAAAAACAAACAAAAATAACGACTTTATTCCACTATTCATTTCCTTCTCTCTGGGCCTCTAGTTGGTTCACGTAGTGTTTTTGCGCTGCGCGTCACACACATGACCAGCGTCGGCCAATAGTGAGCCTACGTGGTGACGTGTAACACAGACGCGCTGCGCAAAAACACTACGAGGCCCAGAGAGAAGGAAATGAATAGTGGAATAAAGTCGTTATTTTTGTTTGTTTTTGCGCACAAAAAGTATTCTCGTCGCTTGATATACTTAAGATTGAGCCACTGTAGTCACTTGGACTATATTAACGATCTCTTTAATAACTTTTCTGGGCCAGCAAGTTTGGGCCACCTAGCAGCCTACGGAGAAGTGATCAGCTCTCAGATTTCATCAAAAAATATCTTAATTTGTGTTCCGAAGATGAACGAAGGTCTTACGCGGTTGGAACAACATGAGGGTGAGTAATTACTGACAGAATTTTCATTTTTGGGTGAACTAACCCTTTAACACACTTTTGCCTTCATAAATAGTACACTAGTGTTCTCATTTAAGCATCTCTTCTTGACAGACACAGATCTAGCTTCAGTGGCAGGTAGGGGTATAACGAAATTCAAACCGAACCGAAAAACGAAGTCGTCCTTGGGTGCTGAATCTTGGAGCAGTTCTAATGTGTCTGTCTGTGGTGAGCTCTGTGGGCAGGGCTCAGCTGAGATTGTGTCCGTGAGCAGAGGTTGTTGTGGCGGAGTGGTGTTATCATTGTCCTTGTGTGATATGTCAACCGCATGTCCATTTTGCTGCTGAAGTGAAGTCCCGTGGTCATTCATACTGTGTCCAGGTGTGTGTGTGCCGTTCAGATTGGCACACACTGCAGAAGGATGATTGAGGGAGAAGTAGATATTGTCCTTTAACACTCTTGAACTAAGTTTGTTTGGGTGATGGCCATCCCGATGAAACAGTTGTCTCTGACTCCAGAAAAGATTGAAGTTGTCAATGAAGTTCACTCCTTTTATATTGCAGGTTTTTTGCAGCCATGTATTAAGTAGGGATGTCCCGATCCGATCCACGGCATCGGTATCGTGCCGATACTGGCCCAAAACGCTAGATCGGATATCGGAGGGGAGAAAAAAAATTATCCGATACCTATGATCCGATACCTATTAGGGGTGCATGGATTTACACATAGAATACACGGTATAAAAATAAATAAAACTCGCGTATAGACATTTGCGGGTTCTTTAGGGACACCTAATCTGTAGCCCTGCCTTAGCTCTGAACGCGCGTCTATATCGCTTCAAATGCTCGCTTTATCATTATACGCGTGCGGCGCGTCCTATTCGCTTTGGACGCGCGAATGGATTCAAACTGTTCAATCATCGAACTAGACGCGAATTTGACGCTCTATTCGCGTTTGGTGTGAATGCAGCAAAATGAACAGGCTGCGATGTCAAGATTGCAATGCTGGAATGTGTGTGTGTGTGTGTGTGTCAGAGAGAGAGAGGCACGGGCGCCATCGAACAGTGGAAACATAAAAACATACTCCGTCATTTTCATACAGGACATCATTAAAACTGCAAAAAGTGTTTAGCCTACTTATATTTGTGTAAAACACAACATTGTGCTTTTGTCAAACTGTAAACTCTTGTCAAACTGTAACTGTCACCCAACCAAAATCACACACACACACACACAGACACACACACGCTGTTTAAAAGCAAAAATGATCTCATCTTTTGGACATTCATCATATTGCATTGGTTTTCATTTCTTGTCCTAAAACAGAGCACTAATCTGTTTATTTTTAATTTACACATTCTACATTGATTAAAAAAGAAAATCAAATGTGTTTTTAAAAGTAGTATTATTTTATACAGAAATAAATGATTTATAATTCAGATTAGAATAAAGTTAAAGTTAATAAAAATTTTAAGGAAACAAATATATTGATCTAAAATATAGCAAATTAATTTTAAATTCATTCAGGTTACCAAACATATCTCAAGGTCTTTTGAATAAAGTGTGGCAGTCTTTCATTATCAACTGTTGTTGTGGACTATATACTGGGGAAGTATTTGTTCTCCATTTGAGTGAGATGTTCTTATGTGGCTAATTGAGCAAAGTGCTTCCATATATTTTATTATTAGTAGTATTAGTTCAAGAATAAAATAAAAATATCGGATTGATATCGGTATCGGCAAATAGCCAAAGCTGCGGCATCGGTATCGTATCGGAAGTGAAAAAGTGGTATCGGGACATCCCTAGTATTAAGCCCAAGCAACCGTGAAAACCTGTTTGTTCCTCTTGCTGGGAGTGGTCCACTGATGAATGTTTGAACTTTCAGTCTTTTAAGTGTTTCAAAAAGTTCATTGAAATCCTTCTTGAGTTCTGACTGCTCTTTATGAATATCATTCTTCCCCACATGAATGATGAGTCGATTTGCAGTCTTATATTTCATCAGAATGTTCTGAAGTTCCCTGTTTATATCAGAAGTTGTTGCTTGTGGAAGGCAGCATGTAGTTGTATCCCTGCAGCTAATGTTTCTGATTATGGAGTCTCCCACTATCAGAGTCCTGGGCTCGGCTGCGCTCTGAGCTGAGTGCCGCTGTCTGCTCGACCTTGAGCGCCAGTTAGCATCAGTGTTAGCTACTGGCTGATTCAGTCTGTGTTCGATCACATTCATCACGTTTGGGGATTCCTCATTTACATTCATTAGTACTTGAAATCTGTTCTCAAGATGTATAGGCGGTGGTAGGAGACCAGTGTTTGCAATCCTTGTCAGAGTTGTATCTGGGGTAGAGGATGCTACTGCGGTAATATGTGAGGCTCGTGACAATCTGATGTCTCGAGTGCCTTTGGGTCTCGCTCCCTGTTTGTGCCATCGATTTGTAAGTCGATCGGCTTGTTTCTCTACCTGTTGAGGAGCACTAGTTTCATGGGACTCACCGGCTATATGCTGAGGGTGTCCATGACGAAGCTCTGTTGTGTGTTCCGTCTGGTTTGGTGGTCCCGTACGTAACTTTGTTTCAAGAAGTTAGTGCAGCAAGTAGATTCTTGAACCAGAAGAGGCATTTTCTCTCTTATCCTTATGAGTGTAGGCAGTTGTGTTTTCCTTTCCCCGGAATGTAAGCTGGTCGGGTAAAAGAATTCTGCGTTTTTGTAATAATCCAAACTTTGTCGTTTGAGCACTGTGCTGATTTGCTGAAGTTAAAATTAGGTGATAAAAGGAAATAAAATATGAAAATATGGGAGAGATAAAATGTAAAAGCGATAGAGCAAAGCGCGGAGCAGTTAGCAAGAGGGTCCGAACAGTAGCTGTGCAGGAAGTTCCTCTCCTTTCCTTTCCTTTCCTTTTAAGAAGTTTCTTAATAAAGACATGGAACTCTCATCACGGTAAAACGCAATGAACGAGCGTCACTCTTTTACTTTCGTTTTCAACAACGTAATTTTCTTCAGGGAAAACCAATCAAGGAAAACATATCAGGGCTCGACAGTTAAAGGGTTAATTTAGTGATAACAATTAATTAATAAAGCGGTCATTTGCCAGGTTAGGTGTTCATATAGCCTATCTCTGAAAATATGCGATTTAAAAAGCCCATTTCGAGTCTTGACTCAATTTCGACCAAATACATAACGTTAGCAAACTGTTACTGCGGTTATGGGATAGCTTACATTAACGTTACAGCACGTTATCGTTGACGTTAGCTCACTTTAACGTTAATAAAAACCTTTTCTACTTTACCTCTCTGGATCTTTGGGGAATCTATGAAATGCTAGTTGATTGGTTGTACACTGGTAGTTGTTGCAGTCGATGGCAGAACACTGTTTTCTTTGTTTCCAATTATTTCCAGACATAATGTTAATGCTGTATACGGTAGTTGTGCTAACGGTAAAGCCGTTGGTTCAGTCCAAAATGGCGACAGCGCGACAGCAGCGCCATCTAGCGATTGTTGTCAAAACTGCAACGGAGTTTCGCCTCTTGGTACTTTTATACTCTTTGCTCCTACTGGCGGTTTAGTTTCAAAGTAGCCTATCATTCTTTTCAACATTCCTTATTTGTATATTGAAAAAATATTTACACTCTCAAAGTCTCATTTAATACAGTTTTAATTTTTCAGTGTAAATTATTTAATTTGATTGGTAACAGCCTAGTGTCTTATCATTTTAATTTAATAGATTGATTAAATTTAAGAATTTGAAATGAACAATGAACTGAACAAAAAATTATTCTGAGTGTTTTCAAACAGTGATGTAATGAAACATTGACAATTTATGTTTGAAGGGAGTAAAGCCTCTGATTAGCCTATTAAGGAAATGTAATTCTGCCAAAAGAAGAACTTTTATTTTAAATAAATGTTCATTTTAAATCAGCCTACTTCAGTGTGATATGCTACCATATTATCATGCTTAAAGGGATAGTTCACTTTGAAATTAATTTTTGGTATGTTTTAGCTTACCTCAAGGGCATCCAAGATGTAGGTGTCTTTTTTTCCGCAGTAGTTTCAATTTTTATATTTTTAGGTCAAACCGTTCTTGTCTGTCAGTCATATAATGCAGGTCTATGGTCATTATCTCAAAACACAAGCACAGAGTCCAAATTAAAACAATTCCCCGTCGTCCAAATTAAACAATTCCCCATCGTAAGTACACATTGATGGCCTAAGACACGAAACGAGCGGTTTGTGTGAGAAAACGAACAGTATTTATATCGTTTTTACCACTTATACGCAGCCATGTCCGAGTGATCTGATCTGACGTGTGCGCAGACTGGTGCATAGATATATACACACTAGATGTCGCCTTAAAGACATTCGTTCCAATGAACTGCCGTAGACAAGGCGACATCTAGTGTATATATCTATGCACCAGTCTGCGCACACGTCAGATCAGATCACTCGGACATGGCTGCGTATAAGTGGTAAAAACGATATAAATACTGTTCGTTTTCTCACACAAACCGCTCGTTTCGTGTCTTAGGCCTTCAATGTGTACTTATTGACTTAATGTGTAGATAATGACCATCGACCTGCATTATATGACTGACAGACAAGAACGGTTTGACCTAAAAATATCAAAATTGAAACTACTGCGGAAAAAAAGACACCTACATCTTGGATGCCCTTGAGGTAAGCTAAAACATACCAAAAATTAATTTCAAAGTGAACTATCCCTTTAACACTAAGAATTTGAATAATTGTATTGTGATAATTATTGTGATAATAATAACTGTATTATTATTAGCCCGGTTCTGTCAACTCTGCACTGGCTCCCTATTAAACATTGTATACATTTTAAAATATTGCTGATTACTTACAAAGCACTAAATGGTTTAGCTCTGCAGTACTTGAGCGAGCTCTTAACGCATTATAGTCCTTCACGTCTATTGCGATCTCAAAATTCCGTCCAGTTGATAATACCTAGAATATCAAAATGGACTGCTGGCGGTAGATCCTTCTCCTATTTAGCAACAAAACTTTGGAACAGTCTTCCTAACATTGTCCGGGAAGCAGACACACTCTGTCAGTTCAAAGCTAGATTAAAAACACATCTCTTTGACCTAGCATACACATTATAGACTTTTATAATTCTATATTAGGCTGCATAGGTTAGGCCAGCCAGAACCGGGAACACTTCCCATAAATCCTGATGTACTCGTTACATCATAAGAAGAATGGCGTCTACGCTAATATTAGTCTCTCTGTTTATACCGAGGTTTACCGCAGTCCACCGGATCCAGGCCATATCCAGATCTGATGAAGGACCAGCGCCTGGACACGACGACAACGCAGTCCTGAAGTGTCAACCAGTCTCTCCGTTTCCTGAAGTGAGGTGGATCCCGGTCGTATCCAGATCAGATGGTGGATCTGCACCTGGACCCTAACCATGACACATCCCTGAAGTGCCAGCCTCATCAGCCCTGTGAAGGCCTCATCGACACAACCAATCTGACTTCTGACCTGTAATGCTGCCTGGATCATAATCATACACTGTTCGCTCGTTGGCCAGAGGAGAACTGGCCCCCGACTGAGCCTGGGTTCTCCCAAGGTTTTTTTCTCCATTTAATGACCTGATGGAGTTTTAGTTCCTTGCCACTGTTGCCTTGGCTTTCGGCTTGCTTAGTTGGGGACATTTAATATTCAACAATATTATTGATCTGCCTTATTAAGGGTGGACGACGATGCAATTTTCTTCTAGAAACAAACTTTGTTGTATTATTTTCATGTTATCAATGTGAAGCTGCTTTGATACTATCTGTATAGTAAAAAGCGCTATATAAATAAAAGTGACTTGACTTGACAAACGAGCAGGATTATGTGCCCCACTGTATATATATTTTGTATATATTAATGTAATGTGTATATATATAATGTATATTATATATACATATAACATACATTATATGTATATATAATATATGTATAATATATGTATAATAATGTGTATGTAAGACTGAAAATACTGGTTGAGGCCTGATTTATGGGACAAAAGGGCCCTGCTGGCCAGAGCCATAGAGAGAGAGAGCTGCGACACTCTTTGATGTCGCCGCTATGGCTGTCACGTGGTTCATGTAAGCCCCAATAGTTCCAAAATATACGCTGGCTGTCATGTTCTTCTATGGGACAGACAGCAGCGATTGCATTATTGAACGGTAAATATAAAATAAAACACACACCCAAGTACTTTTTCAGCTGTTATTGCATTTTGTTAATGTCAGTTTTGCATTTGGAGATAAGTTTTAGGCTATATTTTTGGAGGGAAAAGCTTAGTGTTCATGTTCGCATGGGTAGTAGCACTGGCTTTAGCGGCTCTAACTTAACTTTTCCATATCATTCATCTGATGATGGACGTCTCATGATATTTATTTTAGCTCAACTGGGCGTATTAGGCTATTGATTCCCGTGATTTTGCTTAGGTCTGCCGTGGCGGTCTGTTCAGAATTCGCTTAGAAGCTAGCTCACTTCTTCTGATGAAAGTGGCCACCCCCAGGACCACAACGTGAAACATGATCATGTTAAGACTAAGAATATAATTTTAAGATTAAGCCATACACATATTAACAAAACTATAACAGATTAAAAACGAATTTACGCTTTTATGTTTGGGTATATAGGTGCAGAGAGAAGATTTTTCTCTATGGCTCTGGGTTAGTGTACAGAGTAGGCTAAGAGTAAGGGTAGATGTAACTCAATCCAATTAACTAACAAAACACTTGTAACTTCTGTTACAGCTATTGAGACATCAGTTAAGCATGGCTTATACAAATGAAGGTTTTCAAATAAAATATTTTTATTAAACAATGACAGACAACAAAAATGTGTGCTTGTGTGTGAACAAGAAAAACAAAAACCAGGGGCAGGTGATCCATGAAACAGACCAGGTGATGGCCATAACAATCCTAGAGGTCCAGCATTGTTCTCACAAGCCGCTTCCCTCAAGACAACAAAACATAATGAAAAGTTAGTATATCCCAAAAAATGTAATTAAATAAAGTTGCTATAAAGGTGGTAGCGATTCATTACCGAACTCTTACTGTCACAGCTGACGAAGTCGCGCTAGCTAGCAGGCAGAGCTTGAAAATTGGTTGAAACAACCAACATAAAATATAAATAATTACGCTGTACAAATGAAGACCAGTATAAACATCGCAAAGGGCCTCTGATACAATATAGACAGTTGACAATTCAAAAGAGGTCGATATTTCAGAAACTTACCTCTGGAACAACTCGACACGCAGCAATGTAAGTGAATGGTGTCCAACGCCCAAATGACAGTGTTTGGAACTAATCCGATCTTCAAATCCCGGAAGTAGGCGGTTAAAAGCGCCGCCATTTTTTACAACGGAGGTCTATGGGAGTGTCGCAACTCTTTCTCTCTATGGCTCTGCTGCTGGCTAATTAACATTTGACCTCCCCCATACAACCTGACTTCCTCTCAGAAACTAGGAACTCACACAAGAACATGGTTTAATGTGAATATTTAACATTGACTGTTATGTTTTTGGTGTCATTTGAAATGTCTCAAAGTGAGTGGTACAGATATCTCATATCCAGATAGATAAAATAAAAGGTAATAAGGTTTATAGAAGTTTAGAGAAAACTGGTTAGGCCATTTGAGGGTGGTCTCCCCCACCCCTCATGTCACCTGGTCAGGAGGAAACTGGTTAAGCCATTTGAGGGTGGTCTCCCCCATCCCCCATGTCACCTGGTCAGGAGGATAAAGGAAGGTGTGCTCGGGCTCTCTGGGTCTTCTTTGCTGGGTACGAATGGAATAGGTGGTCTCTCTCTCTCTCTCTCTCTCTCTCTCTTTCCCTTTCTCTCTCTCTCTCTATCTCAGGTAGGCTACAAGCTGGGTAAGATTATTTGGTGTAACCAATGTATAACCATGTTCTAGATATTTGAATTGATTGTGGAATTGATCTCTGATATCTGAAATATTAAATTGTTACATGTGATTATTCTAACTGATTTTGATATTGTTCATTTAATGGTTAAAAGGAATAGTCATACATTTGCTCACCTTTAGTGAGGCACAGATGTTATTAAAACCTTTCATTTATGGAGTCAGATGAAGTAACGAGTAAATACATATGATTAATGTATTACAAATTTAACCAACCAATACTTTGCATGAGTGAGGACAGAACGCGTGAAACCTTCCCCATGTATTGGCGAACCGGCAATTGGACCAATATAGCGGGCCTTACATGTATATATATATATATACACTATTATTTTAAAATAATGCATCCTCATTGACAAAAGACATTTATAGGCTATGCTAACAACACATAAAAGCTGGCGTTAGTTTTTCATTGTTTTTTTTATGTTCATGAAGGACACAAAATTGGAAAAAGACAACATTATTTTTTATGGAATGACCCAGATATTAAGAGCACGTGAAGATGCATAAAATATTGTATTAAAATACTAAATGTTCCTTTCCTCTTATTAGAGTATTTAGCCTGTTTATACTAAATAAAATAAATAAATAAAACCACAAATGTACAGAACAAGATAAAAATAGTTCAGTTTGGTTGAGCGGAAAGATTGAAACCCTTCACAGGGGATTTGGGTGAGAACTGATGTTTGTCTGGGTGGTCTGTGTTTCATCCAACAGGAAATATCATATCAGAACATCATTGCATTGAGTGTTGTGTAATTATGTAACAGACTCTCTCTGGGTTTGGGCGGACACAAACTCAAGCCCATTTTTAACTAACCCAAAGCTGTGGAGCTGTGAAGGAAACTCCTCCTCTAACCGAGCTCACATTCCTTCTTGGACCGTTTTTCCCAAACGTGGGAGTCTATGGAGAGAGTGAGTGAGTGAGTGAGTGGAGGAGATGAGAGAAGGGGAGGAGACCAGCTAAGAAACAACACTGGACTTCAGACGAAAGTTTTCCGAAGATCTGTTGGTACGAGCACACTCAAGGTAAGCTGCATTTTTATTTCTTCAAAAACAGCGAGTATTTCCTCTCTTAAAATGAGTACTTCCAGACTTTTTAGAGCCTGATGTTCCATGGATGTACTGGTGCATAAAGAACCTATAGATCATCACGTTTACTTTAATGCACAAGAACCCTTAAGACCTAAAAGTCACACCAAGAATATGTCATTTCAAAAGAACCCTATAAAATAGTTCATATGATCCTGAACCTAAGAGTCAAACTATTTATGTTCTCCGAGACATTCTTCTGTTTGTTTGTTCATATAACAATCCAGAAAAATCTTAGATGTGGAAAAGATTATGTAATCAAAATGTGTCTGTTCTGTTCTGTGTGAGGTGTTTCTGTAGCTTTTATGATTGGTAATTACAGCTCTATAATTTAAAGAACATCTTAGGAAAGTCTTGCATGGCAGAGAGAGTGACTAAAGAGCAGGAACTGTCCGAATCTGTTCCAGGAACACGTAATGAGAAGCTCCTGCATGTAAACATGAGAGGTGGGGGCCGATTTAATGAAAACCATGAGTTAGAGAATGTTGTCTAAATACGTAATCTTACGGCCACCACAAAGGGCCTCTTGGTCTCTGATTTGGGAAGAGATCTGAAACGCAGTGCGAGTTATTTTCACTGCACAGTAGTGACATAGAGGGTGTGGAATCTTGGGATCCGTGTGTGTCGATCCCAATCTTCCTTCCCCATCCCGATCCGTCACACAGTCCTTGTATGAATGCAGGTTTTGTTGGATTCAAGCAGAAGTCTCCATTCATCTTATGGACGGAAAAGTCATGGAACGTTTGTGGAATTGCTATATGCTTTGCGTCTTGGAAACATGATGATGCAAAAGCGTCTAGCAGTGAGGTGAAAATTCATTTATAGGTATGACACCATGTATTATTACAGTGCTTGAATCAAAGTTCACACGCAAGTCCTACATTTTTCCCTGGAAAGATTCTGTCAGCAAATGGCATCATTTTGATCAAGAAAACTTCCTCATGCAGTCGAGAACATTTCCAGAGAGCCTCTATTTGGCATCATACACCAGTTTTATTCAGCAATGATACATCAAATTGATCACTTTGTTACAAAATATATTTTGAACTTTCTACTCATCAAAGAATCCTGAAAACCAAGTGAATCAGTTCCCACATTGATGATAATCAGAAATGTTTCTTGAGCAGCAAATCATCATATTAGAATGATCATGTGACACTGAAGGCTTGATGCTGAAAATGCAGATTTGATCACAGGAATAGATTAAATTTTACAATACATTCAAACAGAAAACGGTTCTTTTAAATTTTAATAATATTTCACTGTTTTACTTTATTTCTGATCAAATAAATGCAGCCTTGGTGAGCAAAGAGACTTCTTTCAAAAACATTAAACTTTTGACCTGTATAGGATGCACATTCACATCAGATAGAACAGGAGAACGTTTATCTTTCAGTTTGTTTAATCTCATTCAATGCTAGAGAACAGACTATATGTTTACACAGCGCTCATAATGTCGGCTACATCAGAGGCTTTTTAGACACATTGATAAATCCCAAATGATTCCTCATTTTCCTTTGTGAGTACATGAGATGGAAGTTCTCTAACAGAAATTCTTCTTCTTCTACCGACAGGATCCACCAAAATGTCTTTCCTGTTGATGTTTGTGACCGTTCTGCATTTGGTCACCCTGGCCATACTCTTCATTGCCACCATGGAGAAGGTTAGTCAGAACTGCAATAAAGAAACTGACAAACACACATGACCTCTGAACTATGCATTTGCTCATACAATCAAAATGTGCTCAAAATTGTCTTCTGCTGCATATTATATATATATATATATATATATATATATATATATATATATATATATATATATATATATATATATATATATATATATATATTATAAATGTAAATCACTGGAGATCAGGTGAAGCTCTTTTTCCAAAAATTGTGAAACATTTTAACAAATGAAATTTGAGAAACTCACATTTTTTAAAAGCATCTACACATCATTACATCTTAGGGGCCATTTACACTACACCGTTTTCAACTAAAAACGGAAAACTTTTTATGCTTTTTCTAGTCCTGGTGGACTTTGGGAGACATCGAGAACACGGATCTCTGGTATAAGTGCACCTATGACAACTCCACAGAAACCTGGTTATGTGCATCTGTCAAGGAGAATGGTGGGTTCCTGTTTTTAAACAGTATGAGGCAAGGCTATTAAACAAAAGTCCTAAACTAGTTTTTGTTAATACAAAAAGTTATTAACTCTTTCCCCGCCAGCGTATAAAAAAAAAGAAAAAAAAAGTTGCCAGCCACCACCAGCGTTTTTGATCATTTTCACAAAAAATATTTTGTTGTATGAATATCTGAAAATACAACATATCAAAAGAAAAGAACAGACCCTCAGCTTTTAAACTAAAAAACCTGTTTTATTCTAGCATCTAGCATTTTATTTTATTCTTTTTCTTTTTTTTTATCAACACTTGAAAATGGGGAAGTTTCCTTAAAAAAAGCATTTTGTTTGGAGTTGAGAGTTAAGCCAGTCATCAAAATATAGAAAATTGCACTAATTGAAAATAAAATGGTATTTGGGGTTAAGGTTACGGAAACTACATTTAGCATGGTAAATACACAAATCAAACATGAACTGTTAATAAAACACATGGACACTGATTTGAATGAATAGAATGAACATACATGCATGCAAATCCTTCCCAGCTTTCATTACTTACAAACTGACAACGCAATGACGTTGCATGCTCGTAATTTCATTTGCTCTTTATATGTAGATATGCAAACAATAACAAGCTACGCAAATAGTGTTAGAATAATGACACTGACATAAAGCCTGACATCTCACTTTACAGCAGATACTGAATCAATGCATGTTACATAAAAGGCATCTCTGACAGAAGAGTCAACAGTGTTTACAACACACATGTCTTTCAAAATAAAAGTCTCACATCAGAAAAAAAACATTTAGAGTTATGTTTATTTATTTATTTGACTGCACACCTGGTCGCGACCCACCAGATGAGAGACTACATTTCTACACCGAGGATGACGAATAATCTTTGTAAATAAATAGTTATTTGTGATATTCTTCTCTCTCAGAATGGCTGCAGTCAGTCCAGGCCCTCATGATATTATCTGTAGTGCTCTCCTCCATCTCCTTCATGGTGTTCCTCGGACAGCTCTTCACCATGTCCAAAGGAGGACTTTTCTACTTCACTGGTCTATGTCAATGTTTTGCAGGTAAGTGTTTTCATTAATTACTTATAAACTGATTATATATCATTTTGTATTAATTTAGGTAGGTTGGACTAGTAGGTAGGCAGAACGTTGATGACATGTTATTATTTCCTAAATAGTACCACATGTGCTGCTCCCTTGTGGACACTTTCTATATATATATTCTCACACTATTCACCTCCTCCACACACACAGGTTTTGCAGCATTTGCGGCTGTTCTGATCTACACCTTTCAAAGGAGCGAGATTCTTCAAGATGTTCAGGAACTGGAAATGGGTCGTTTCGGCTACTGTTACATTCTAGCCTGGGTCTGTGTGCCCCTTTTACTTATTAGTGGCGCACTTTATGTGCATCTGCGCAAACGGGCCTGATTTTCTGCTTAACACCATGCATGTAGTGTAGCTGTTTAGTCTGCTATGAGATTATATATGCTTATGGCTGTTTTTTGGTAAAATATTTTATGATATATGGCTTATTGTTATTTGTAATTTATTATTATCCTACTAGTTTGTAGGACCAAACTCCCAACACATGCTTTGCTGCTTTTGGGAAGTTGCATCAAAACGTGGAAACTGCTGCTTTATAGGGGCGACTTTTGTTCATCTTCAGAACACAAATGAAGATCTTTTTGATGAAATCTGAGAGCTTTCTGTCCCTCCATTGACAGCTACGCAACTACCACTTTGACGCTTCAAAAAGTTCATAAAGATATCGAAAAATGAATACATATGATTTGAGCGGTTTAATAAAAAATTTCTGAAGAGACTCGATCGCTTTATATGATGAACAGATTGAGTGTAGGCTTTTATTCACATATAAACACTCATCAACACACACATCAGTTATGGCAAACGGAAGCTCAATCATGTTCGCTTGACGTGAGAGAACCAATGAGGTCCATTCTCGTGTTACGCATCACGTTTGAGCTTCAGCAAGAACCAATGAGGTCCATTCTCGTGTTACGCATCACGTTTGAGCTTCAGCAAGAACCAATGAGGTTCATTCTCGTGTTACGCATCACGTATAAGCTTCAGCAAGAACCAATGAGGTTCATTCTCGTGTTACGCATCACGTATAAGCTTCAGCAAGAACCAATGAGGTTCATTCTCGTGTTACGCATCACGTATAAGCTTCAGCAAGAACCAATGAGATTAATTCTCGTGTTACGCATCACGTTTGAGCTTCAGCAAGAACCAATGAGGTTCATTCTCGTGTTACGCATCACGTATAAGCTTCAGCAAGAACCAATGAGGTTCATTCTCGTGTTACGCATCACGTATAAGCTTCAGCAAGAACCAATGAGGTTCATTCTAGTGTTACGCATCACGTATAAGCTTCAGCAAGAACCAATGAGGTTCATTCTCGTGTTATGCATCACGTATAAGCTTCAGCAAGAACCAATGAGGTTCATTCTCGTGTTACGCAGCACGTTTGAGCTTCAGCAAGAACCAATGAGGTTCATTCTCGTGTTACGCAGCACGTTTGAGCTTCAGCAAGAACCAATGAGGTTCATTCTCGTGTTACGCAGCACGTTTGAGCTTCAGCAAGAACCAATGAGGTTCATTCTCGTGTTACGCATCACGTATAAGCTTCAGCAAGAACCAATGAGGTTCATTCTCGTGTTACGCAGCACGTTTGAGCTTCAGCAAGAACCAATGAGGTTCATTCTCGTGTTACGCAGCACGTTTGAGCTTCAGCAAGAACCAATGAGGTCCATTCTCGTGTTACGCATCACGTATAAGCTTCAGCAAGAACCAATGAGGTTCATTCTCGTGTTACGCATCACGTATAAGCTTCAGCAAGAACCAATGAGGTTCATTCTCGTGTTACGCATCACGTATAAGCTTCAGCAAGAACCAATGAGGTTCATTCTCGTGTTACGCATCACGTATAAGCTTCAGCAAGAACCAATGAGGTTCATTCTAGTGTTACGCATCACGTATAAGCTTCAGCAAGAACCAATGAGGTTCATTCTCGTGTTATGCATCACGTATAAGCTTCAGCAAGAACCAATGAGGTTCATTCTCGTGTTACGCAGCACGTTTGAGCTTCAGCAAGAACCAATGAGGTTCATTCTCGTGTTACGCAGCACGTTTGAGCTTCAGCAAGAACCAATGAGGTTCATTCTCGTGTTACGCAGCACGTTTGAGCTTCAGCAAGAACCAATGAGGTTCATTCTCGTGTTACGCATCACGTATAAGCTTCAGCAAGAACCAATGAGGTTCATTCTCGTGTTACGCAGCACGTTTGAGCTTCAGCAAGAACCAATGAGGTTCATTCTCGTGTTACGCAGCACGTTTGAGCTTCAGCAAGAACCAATGAGGTCCATTCTCGTGTTACGCATCACGTATAAGCTTCAGCAAGAACCAATGAGGTTCATTCTCGTGTTACGCAGCACGTTAGAGCTTCAGCAAGAACCAATGAGGTTCATTTTTGCGCAGGTTCGGTTGAGCTTCTGTTTATGTTCACTGATCAATGTTAAAATGTGAATAAAAGCCTAAATTCAATCTGTTCATTATATAAAGCAATCGAGTCACTTCAGACAATTTGGACTAAACCGCTCAATTCATATGGATTAGTTTTACAATCTCTTTGAAGCGTCAAAGTGTCAGTTGTGTAGCTGTCAATGGAGGGACAGAAAGATCTCAGAACCAAAAAGATCATTTGTGTTCTGAAGAGGAACGAAAATCCTTTTTTAAATCATGCTTTAAGAAAACTGGAAAAAGTTTCTAGATCAATTCGTTGGATTCCCAACATGAAAATGTCACAACTGGAAACCTCAAACCAGTCCTTTTCCCCCCAATATTGAATATGTTACCATAAAATAGACAAGTAGAAATGCATGGATTTTAACATGCCCTTCTTGTGTAAAGAAGTACACTTTAGCATACTTTATATATAAAAGAGTACTTGCGAACTGAATGTAACGGTTTAACTACATTTAAATGAAAATGTTTTAATAGTTTATTTTAATAGAAAATCCTTTTTTAAATCATGCGTTAAGATAGAAAACTGGAAAAAGTTTCTAGATCAATTCGTTGGATTCCCAACATGAAAATGTCACAACTGGAAACCTCAAACCAGTCCTTTCCCCCCCAATATTGAATATGTGTCTTTGTATTATTATATGTTTTTATGTATGCAAACTCTATAAATAAAATATTTTTCAAAATCACAACAAATAGTTGTTGTGTTTTTGGTTAGAGTAAACAACGCTTAGAAAAAAAGAAGAATAGAATCACAAAAATGCTGCAGTTCAAGTAGGATCAACAATTGTCCACTAGAAACTTGTGAGTCGTTTATATAGTAGTGAGTTTGAATCAGTAATTAGTAACAATTTGCACTGCTAATTCAAATATTCAATTTGAACAGCTCTAATAAATGTATTGGGTTTGGTTGTTGTGCACATGACTTACAACATACCATCGTAAAACACATTCTCTGCTTTTAAAAACACGACTGATACCGTCTAAGAGACAATTGGCATTAGACGTGACACTTACAGATAGAAGAGGCGATTACAGAGGAATGTGTGCATAAATGAATTACAAGGAATTCATGCAGAACCTAAAGGTGAGCAAAGGTGAGCTCACCATACTTTCTTCATTGGCTTAAAACACACGTAGCTTCTCCGGATGTGTCTAAACATCATGTATACAGATGCTTGTGACGTGAAAAGAGACCACTAGGTGTTGAGTTCCAGCCTCGCCCCCTTTTGACTGTGACGGAAAGAAGGTCTCAATCTCTTCTCCCTGGAGAAGACTGGCTCGGCTGGTAGAACCAGTCACGATAGTGGGTCGGCGACAGAGAGGCACTCTATGTGTTTACTAAAGACACAATAAAGACAGAAATCTAATATCAGCCTTACGAGAGAGAGAGGACGAGGACTGAAGGGAGACCGGAGTGTTTCTCAACATGTTTTGTGGGATTGTTAGATGATTTGCTGACTCAAGACGTGGTTTTGCACGAAAGCTAAAAATGGGCAGATCGCAGCAATGACTTGTTGCTCACATTGGCTGGTGACGGGGAGTAATTCAACACCAGATTGAGTGAGGCCATTTAGAATGGGTGGAGATAGCAGAGATATGTCAGAACTTGACGGAAAGAGTGGATGGACTGAGGGTGTGTGAGACAGGCACAGACGGGTAAGTCTCCACTTTTAGTACATAATCTGTTCTTTTTAAGTTTTACCATAAAATATATAAGTAGAAATGCATGGATTTTAACATGCCCTTGTGAAAAAGAAGTACACTTTAGCATACTTTATAATGAAAGAGTACTTGTTACTTAAGCGCGAACTGAATGTAACGTTTTAACTACAATTAAATGAAAATGTTTTAATAGTTTAAATTTATATTCAAATCAGTTGAGGTATGCATAAGAACATTTTCATGTCAGTTTCTCCCTTAATAGACTAAATGCCGATTTGTTCTTCACTTTTGATGTAGGATAAAATACATGGTATTTAGGGTCAACTCCGATCGTATAATTGCGTTATATAAATCTTAAGTGCGAACTGAATGTAACCAATCTTTAGATATAGTCCCGCTTAAGTAAGACAACGTATATCTTTATATGTAATTTCTTAATTACTTCTATTATCTTTTGAAATATGCTTAGTGTACTGCCAGATGTAATGTCAAGCATTTATGGTAGACTAAGATTTACTCTAATGTCATTTCTATTGAAACTTGTATGTCATGTATTTAATTACACATCTGTTGTTATGATGTTGCAATTTATTACATTTACAACATGCTGACTTCAATGTACATTACTCATTAAAAGAACAGATAACACAATGCAGTTACAAGTATAATCATGTACTTTACAAATGCTTTAGTATGTTAGTCAACATATCAAAATAAGAGCACTTTAAAAAACTCTACAAAAGATTGTTAAACATGATTTAAAATATTTCTCAACTTGACATTATTACAAAGTGTTTTTTTTAAAAGCTCTCTTTAAGTATACTTAAGTGGCATTTATTTATTTTAAATATACATTTAAGATTTGAAGAACACTACAAGTGCACATTCAACACAATCAAGTGCACAAGGGTGGTAATCAAATCAAATTGATGAGGAAAAGGCTGGGAATGTTCTTAAACTCTAATGTTGCTCTTTTCCCCTCAAGACTGTATTCTAGGATATTTCAAGACTCTCCAAATCTTCCAGGAACCGCACAAACGATTCCTCCATGGAGTATCCTGCTTTTCTCTTGACATTTGGTGGCTAAAAAGAGTTAAATAGTTTCAAGGCATGAAGAAGAACCTCAACTATTTGAATAATTCACCAACATCCTCCTCCAAGAAACACAGAGGAGCTGCCAGTTATTCTCTACACATCAACATGCAGTTTTCCACAGTCATTCTTTGGTAGAAGAAGGATATCTCCATCCATCATTGGGTTCCAATCATGTCAAACTCTCAAGAGCAGAGTCTCAATGAGAACGTCATCTTCGCCCCGTTGACAGAGTCCAGTCCAGACTTCTTGCACTGCGAGGAAGAACGCTATTGTGTGGAAAGCCTGTTGAGCTCCGGTCCTGAGGCTTTCTACACCAAACTCCACCGGGAACAAATCGGATCGTTCTTGTCCACCGGCGAGGTGAACCAGATCTCCAGCTGGGCCGAGGACTATCATCAAAGCGATGCGGTCCTGGAGGATGGAAACGGTGAGGCTGAGGTCGGTTCTGAGGGGGACGACTTCTCCGGACATTATTTCCCCACGGAGTCTGACACTCCGGCTCCATGCTTGGAACTCGGATGGCCAGAAAGGTACAGCTGGATGGACATGGGTCAAGTTGAAGTATACACCAATCCTCCTGTCGAACAGGAGCCCTCCATACGAGTAGTCCTCAGGAGACTCTTACAAGGAGCCACTAGGGTAAGTCAAGTCAGCTTTATTAATATAGCAGCTGTTTAAAAGCAGCTTCACAGTAATAAACAGCTGCAAACTTAATCAAATATGAGACAAATTATGCAGTTCTAAAAAGACAGTAGTGACATTATTCGGCTTTGTGTTGATTCAGTTCAGTTCAATAACTGTGTAAAGTTCAGCAATTATGAATTGGATTCGATTGCTCTACAAGCAGAAGACAATAGTTTCGTTAGACTCAGCTTGAGTCAGTTCAATGTTGATTCAGTTCAGTTTATTAACAGTGTTGATGTTGCAAAATGCATCAATGATGAAACAATGTCAATTAAGCAATAAATCAGCTCTAAAGGAGACAGTCGGTAAGACCAGGGGCCTGATTTATTAAACGCAATTATACAGTCGGATTTTATCCAAAATACCACGGATTTTATCCTACATCAAAAGTGAAGAACAAATCGGCATTTAGTCTATTAAGGGAGAAACTGACATGAAAATGAAACCTTTTGGCCTCTCATACCAGTAATTCAATTATTTCGACATTGTTTATGAAAGCACATCAGAATATGCATGAATATAATTGACTGTACCATTTTTACTGCTTTTAATAATTGCATCCCTGAAATTAATTGATTTATATGAATGATTTCCTAATAATAATAAGTATATCAATAGAAACTGGCCCATGGGCTCACACGTTTTCTGATTTCCTTGCCCATTGATGAGTGCCGTACTTCTGATATTTGTAGGCGTTCAGTAGTTGATGCGCTTGATTTTAAAGTCGGAAGTTGAGATTGTTTTTTCAAGCAAGAAATAAAAGTTGATTTTGTCCATGGGGAATTGATTGGATGGTTGTGGTTTGCTATTGGTGGATCTCCTGTGAGTGACAGGTTGCCCCACCCTCGTCATCAGATAAGAGATGTGATTATAGATTACGAGGGCACATGAATTAAAAAATAATGATGTGCACAGATAAATTATTTATAATAAATACAGCAATATTCCTTTTGTGACTTTAAGATGAACTACGATTTATAAAGAGAAATGGATTAAAGGAACACGCCGACTTTTTGGGCTTTAGCTTATTCACCGTATCTCCCAGAGTTAGATAAAGTCAACACAGACCCTTTTCATCTCCGTGCGTGCCGTAACTCTGTCTGACGCACCCACGGTTAGCCTAGCTTAGCACAAAGACTGGAGGTAAATGGCTCCAGCTAGCATACTGCTCCCAAATAAGTGACAAAATAACGCCAACATTTTCCTATTTACATGTTGTGATTTGTTTAGTCACAGCGTGTACAAATAACAAGGTCTCATGAGACACAGGTGGGTGGGTCAGACAGCGTTACGGCACGCACGGATATGAAAAGGGTGTGTATGGACTTATCTAACTCTGGGGGATACGGTGAATAAGTTAAAGTCCCAAAAAGTCGACGTGTTCCTTTAAGAACATTCTTCTGCATACGGATAGACGTTGTATAAATCATTCGTAGGAACATTTTGGAAACTGTCATGTGTTCACATTTAGGATAATTATATATGAACATCTTTATGAATAAGCTAAAATAAGTTGGTTGAATGCAAAAGACTAAACTAAGCATGAACCAGCAGAAAGTCCACTAGTTTTTTGCATTTGTGTTGGGCAGCTGATTGCCGTTGTAACAGATAAATTGTCGGATAACGTGGTGATTGGTGACCTCCGAAACGCTGCATCCCGGGGGGTTCCGGTGTACATCATCCTCAACAGAAGATCCGCGGAGGAGAACTGCTCTCCGCACCAGCTTCAACATCCGGTGAGTGGATAAAACCATCAAAGTTAATTCTGTTGAGTACGTTGTGTAAGCTTTAAGCCACACAACTTTCATGCACACCTTAACAGACTGAACTTCAGGCTGATCCTCTAGACAAAAGACCAGACACACCTTAGTGGAATATTCTGCATCTGTCAGCAAATGTTACTCTTCATCATAGTGTTTCTCTTTCCGTGTGCAAGTATGAATGAGAAGAACTCACAAAAGCCATGGTGAACAGGTTGAACTACATTCATCTGCTGCGGATGATTGGCTTGTGGTTGTGGAATGTTTTTGGTTTGGATAATCGCTCCACCATCTAGACCTGACCTTTAGTTGAAAGCTGAAAGTTTAGCATTTTGCAGAAACCAACTGCAATCTTTATGCAGTGAAGATTAAAGGTTGTGAAACATTAGATTTTGCGATGTAGTTCAAGGGAATCTCTTCCTTGATGACATTTTCCAGAATATCATGGTGCGCATTCTTGGAGGTAAAACGTTCCAGACGCGCGACACGAAGATGGTTGTTGGAGAGCTGAAGAACAACTTTGTGTTGGTGGATCTGGAGACGGTGATGATGGGGAGCTACAGGTAAAGGAGGCTTTCATAATGGAGCTCATAAATCAGTCTTTTAATAGAGCTGAGAAACGCATTACCTGCAGTTGAAAGACTTGCTCCAGGGAACAAGGGTGTGAACCGTTTGGGATTTGAACCAACTTTTGGGTTGCCACCTCATACCATTTAAGACTTTAAGCTACACCACCCCTACATTATACAGACAATTAGTGAAATCAACACTCTGTGGGAACAATTTTTTTGTCTCTTTCACAGTTACTAAAGTATACTAAAGTATATGTCTTTTTTTGTTGTAAAGAAGTATCTTTTGCTCAGCAAGGCTGCTTTTATTTGTTTAGAAATGCAGTAAAACAGTACAATTATGAAATATTAGTTTATTTAACTGTTAACTGTTTAATTTGAATATATTTTTAAATATAATTTATTCCTGTGATCAAAGCTGAATTTTCAGCATCATTACTCCAGTCTTCAGTGTCACATGATCCTTCAGAAATCATTCTAATATTGATGCTAAAATTATTTTTATTTTTTTATTAATGTTGAAATTAGTTGCTTAATATTTTTGGAAACTGTGATAATGTTTTGTAACATTGTAAATATATTCAGTGTCACTTTTGATCAATTTAATGCATCCTTGCTGAATAAAAGTATTAATTTCTTTAAAAATGTTACTGGCCCCAAACTTTTTAATCATGATATACACTGCCCGGCCAAAAAAAAATAAAAATAAAACGATGCCGTTTGGATTTAAAGAGGCAAATGCTCAAGGGTCTATGTTTGGATCATTATTGCTGTGATTATTATGTTTCTAGCATGTTATATGTTTGGCAACCATTTTTCTAACCCTAATTGATGGAGTGTGTAGCTTTTCATTTCTTAAACAACCATGTAGGAGTAGACTTGAGTCTACAGAGTACAAGAGTGCTGGACTCTTGCATTGTCAATACAAGATCTTGTCCAAAAAATGATGCACATCTTGATGGAAATAAATGTTGTGATGTTATTTCCATCAAGAGGTGCATTCATTTTTGGTCAAGATCTTGTGTTGTCAATGCAAGAGTCTCCTCCAGCACATCCCAAAGACTTTCAATGAATTTAAGGTCTGGACTCGGAGGTGCCAATTCATGTGTGAAAATGATTCTTCAGGCTCCCTCCCAAACATTCTTTCACAATTTGAGCCTGATGAATCTTGACATTGTAATTCTGGAAAATAGCCATGATGTGTCTTCATGGTTGTTTAAGTAATGAAAAGCTACACACTCCATCAATTCGGGTTAGAAGAACTGTTGCCAAACATATAACATGCAAAGCGAGTCTCAGAAGACTTGGAAGTTTGCACATATTTACTAGTTTAGTTTAGTTTTATGGTGCTACTTTGCTCCTTTTTGGATTGTTACATCTTCTGAATCCTTTATAATCTCTTAATTTTTCTTTTTTGTCTTGGTCAGCCTTGCCTGGAGCGATGCTCACCTGCATCGTCAGCTCGTCACCGTTATGAGCGGCCCGGTTGTGGAATCCTTCGATCGAGAGTTTCGGATCCTCTATGCTGCCTCGCTTCCAATCCCAGATGCATGGAAAACTGGAAAACCAGCAACAGAACCCACAATATATAATAAACGACCACCCCTGAACATAAACAGCAACAAAATTGAACTTACCGAGTTAATCGCCAATCCTCCGCCGCCTCCTACTGACAGTCTTCTGGATTGGGAGGCGATGGGGGTCATCAAGAGATTCCCGGACAGCAAATTTAGTCCACCTGATGATGGGGAGTTGCAGTTCAATCATCGACCCCTCTTGGATAGACATCCAGGAGGATGGGAGCTCCCCTACAATGACTTTAACAGCAGACATCTGACTGGGCATCAAGAGGAGGGCAAGTAAGTACAAAATACAAAGATATTTGACCTGAGATCTAATATGTGACAGTCTCACAATTACATTAAGAAATAGGAATGGGAAAAATATTAAAGGTAGACTTGCCCTGTGGCAGTTAAAAAATAAAACTGCATGTATTCTGAGGAAGAACATTGTTTTGATTGTGCTTTTGCGTGAGTTTGCGGATTAATATGATTATCCTACTGGTTATTAAACATTTACTACTAGGTGTAAGAGATATAACCAGTTTAGAAAGGATCTCAAGCTGACTAGCAGAAGACGTTACTGTAGCTTTACCTATTATTAGACACAGTACTTCCTTGAAAATAAATTCCAGCACACTTGTTGAAATGAGCCTTCACAATAGATAAAGCTTTACAGTGAACTCTGTTAGAGAGCTACATATGGAAATGTATCTGTTCAATAAAACACCTTACTCTCCTGTTGAGCAATAAAAACGCATCTCGGCATCGCTTTGACAACATTTCAAATCCCTCAGTTCTCGCCATCTACGAAAAGTCTAGCCAATGTTGATTCTTGTTTTATTACGAGTTCTGTTTCGTTCTCTTTTCTCCAGCAGACTCTCCTCTGTTCCCCGTTTGTTTAAAACGGGTGATTCTCCGGAGGTTGGAGATTTAGCGGCTCCATGTCAACCTTTCTCGCTCCTTGTGACACTAACCTCTGACATCTCACACCAAACACACACATACATACACACACACACACACACACACACGCACACACACACACACACACACACTCAACTAACCTCTGACCTCTCACACGAGACACACGTCAAATGAGCCAGTGCAACTTTACTCTATTTACGGAAATGACGAGACACACACGGGCGAGTGACGCATGTACACAATTTTCTGCGAAAACCATCCAGACAGGTCTAAAATATAAACATATTATTGGCTGACTATAGTGAATCAAGGTAAGACAAAAACATGTTTTGGTTAATATATTGACTCATTATTTAAATTGTATATATTTCGAACAAAAACGTTACATAGTGTACCTTTAAAATAGAAAATAGTTAATCGTTATTGTAAGTTGTAATGTTTCACAAAAACAAACAAAAATCTTGCTAAATCCAAACTTTTTAATGGTAGTGAAGTGTATGACATGAAGTGAATGACATGCAAGATAGAGAAAACAAAAAACAGGTGCTGTAACTGAGAGAAATTACATAATTCTGAACGTATTTTGTGTTTTCATGAACAGCTTGTAGAATTGAATATACAGTTTTTGATATGTGATGACTAAACCCCACAATGTATGACTCCATCCATATTTAATATATTATATAATATTCTGCAAGCTGTGATAGCTTTGAAGAGCACAGTCCTGAAGCTGCTGCCTGTTGTATTTCAGAATGAAGTACAATATTTGAACTAAACTTAAACTTACTCTGTCGTATCTGCATTTTAGGTTCAATTCAATGTTTCTGTCAGACTTCAGGCATCCGGATTATCAAATACAAAGGTCAGCATTTCTCAAAAGACTTTTCATGTGAGCTCATACGGATGTATTGTTAGATGTGTTTGCGCTTCCTCTTAACATGCATGTGCTTTTCTGTTGTTTTCTGCAGGCGGCATTACTCTCCAGGAGAAATGCATAGCAATGACGTGGTGAACAGGTAAATAACCGGTCCAAAAGACTATAGGCAAGAGACAATCATGTAAGCAAATATTTGAATAGATGTTAGCAAACCTCTTAGAGATTTGTGCTTATCTCTTTCACCCAAAGACATTTGCAGATGCCTGACAGAATCACGTATCCTGTGCTGAATCCTGAAAATGAGGAGCGGTATCCTGTGTACAAATCCCGCAACATGGCATCAGAGGAAGAGATGGGACCCGCTCTGAGACGAGAGCCTTTCCTGATAAGAGACAGAGTTTTAGGAGACATGATAAACCCAGAAGGAACCACTCAAGCCAATCTAAAGGTCGGTGCTACTGGTATACGTAAGCAATAATGTACGACAGGCCGTGTTTTATTGTGAATAAAGTTACGGCTGAAAGACGTTATTAGGCACGACACAAAGCCATGATGGCCTCTCCTACATTATTGCTTTTACAAAACGGTTACCACACAGTATGAATATTAAAGCCGGAAACATGTATTAATGTTACTTTTTTTAAGTAAAATCACTCAAATCCATCCATCCGCCAGAAAAAAAATAGTCCCTGACAGTGACACTAAACGTCAAGAAAGTGTTCCTAGATGTAAAATGCCTGATGGAGCTCAAATAAAAAAGATATTAAAACAGAAAAACAAAACAAAAACAAAGACTTATCTCTTATATAGCATAACGTTTCCCATCTTTTAGTAAGCCGCACCTGTTCGCGGTACATAGCGAGTTCGCCTATGAAGCGTCATTAAACTGTATAAGATGTATAGGTTGGTACGGTGGGGTCATTTTGTACCGAGCACTTTTTTTTTTTTTTTTTTGCACAGTTTTCAGTGGTTATGGGGAGAATTATGAGAGAGAAATTTGGTGATCGTTGTTTAGGTACATTAAACCACGTAAAGCTTTTTCACATTAGGACTATATTAGGAGGACTTATATAAAGCCCACGAGAACCGTAGGGAGTCAACCCACAGCCGCTCCGCTGCCCTGCTGAAAATGTGAAGCAGAAACGCTTAATGTTAAAACATGACCTGCGCGAAAGAGGAAAAAAAAATATGAATGCGTCATTGTACCCACTACCCAGCACTTCTGAAAATGCGCTTCCGAATGCGTCTCTGTCGCCGGCACATTACAAACCAAACTGACGCCCATGATAAGATGAACAAACAGTAAAAGGCCTACCTGAAACAGAACACTTTTGAATAATATTCCCTCTGCACTTCGGAAACTGTGGTCTTACACACACACACACACACACACACACACACACACACCAACACCAACCACCCGCATAATGACAAGACTGTCTTTGACAGAGGGAGGGCGAATTAAAGATGAATAATGCAAGCATAACGCCAGCAGAGGTCACTATACTTCATATAACTAATAAACAGTTACTTTTGCAGTAATAGTAGCCTACATGCAACAGTTCTGACAGTAGGCCTAGATATTGATTGTTATGTTGTATGGGTGGAGCGCAGTGATACACAGATCTGTTCAGTGAAACGGTAATTTCTCTGCTTTATCGTTAATAAGACACGGTTATATTGGCCAATTAGCATAAAGGACTGATTGGCACTAACACACAATAATTATTGCAACTTGGTATTCAACAAAACCCCAAAATATACTGAAATACAGAAAATAAATAAAAGCAAAGCCACTCGAGGCTGTTGTTACAGTGATTTTCTATAGGATAGTTAAGGGATGTTGTTTGCTTTATTCCATTTTGACCTTATTTCATTCTTGTTTTCTTTCACAGAAACCGGGAGATCTTTCCCGAAGCAAGACTTTCAGCACTTTGAGTGACATTCTTAAACGGGTCAATTCACGTCGCAGTTCTTTAGGACAGACTAGGACAGAAAACCCAACGCCGGGCATCAGCAAATCCACACTGGAGCTCAATGTACATCGTTCAGACACGGCATCAAACGCTCGAACCACCGTAAGAGAGATTGAGATTTCTCACTTATATGCAGTTTACGTGGCAGCTGTTGGGACAAAAAGATAAACATACAATTAGCCCTAAAAGAGCCATAAAATACAATGCTCACGTTTAATGTTTCCACTGATATTTCAGGTCTTATTCGATATTAATGGAACATGATTATTTTGAATTTAATTTCTATGAAACACATTTGTGGCATGTTGTCAATTATGACATTACTCATTCCTCAGTGTGCCCATCTGTGCAAATATCTTTATATTGTTTATGCATAATCAGAAGTTCATTGTCCTAGAAAAATAGTCCCACCCACAGTTTTACTGAAGCCTATATTTTCTACTATGAAGTGCATTTCAATTTATTTATGCACATTTATGCAAAAAATGGCATGTACAAAGCTGGTGTATTTAAAGCTCAATCGTGTGATATACTTTAAAACGCTAAGAAATGACTTCACTGCTATTGTCTTTCAGAACTGTGATAATCTGCCTCTGACTCCAGCTCTGGCACTTATGAAAAAGAGAAACGATGATGTTAAATCTGGACTGTTGAGGAACATGCCCGGTGTGTTTTCTCCTGGATTCAGATCTTCCAGCTTCGGCCTGCAGAGGGAGCCATGGAGGTCTCCTTTCAGAAGCCACAGAAGTGAAGAGGAGCACTGAAGTTACGCAGGAAACCCCACACAATGACATCAATAGTGTTACAATAATTCCCACATATTTAAATATGTAAATGTTACTGTAATAAGCAAGGCTGCAGGTACGAAGGGAGTTTTCTGCTTAATGAGAATAAATATTCATCATCACTGATGTCACACTTGAAGAATAAGTCTATTATTATATGCCTGATTTACATGTGATGGACTCATGATGTATGAACTGTCATATTTTCTCAATGAAAAGGGAATGTAAATGTCAAATATTAATGCTGCCTAACATTTAATATATATACCTCCATTTATAAAATCAAATACCACAAACAAATATAAGAGACTGGCTCTTTTTATTCAAATTTGCTCAATAAGTCATCATGAAATAGTTTGCAGGCCGTTTTACTTCAGTACATCCATCGGCTGCAAAGCAAAGTTGTTTCAGAGGAGCAGGTTGTTACGGTTTGATTAAAGATTACAATACAAAGAAATACCTTTTTATCCTTTGGAACAATGTGCAATGATCAATCATTCAAAATAAGATTAGGAAAGCGTATTAAAAAAGTGAATAGGATCAAATTTTATTTCATGTTGATTTTATATCATTAGACGTGTCTGGATAGGTTGGATAGGCTGCTAAGATTAAACAAAATTCCACAAGTATAAAATAGTTTTTTATGTGACATCATAAAAAAAAAATCCTAAAAAAATTCCACTATGTAACTTGTTTTGTTTAAAATGTAATTTAAATAATGAGTTAATACATCATCAGTCCTCCTTCCCAAAATGTGTTTGTCTTATCCTGATTAACTATGGTAAGCCTATTATAAGTGTTTATGGCCTGGTTTCACAAATTCACATTTCACATTTAAGTAGCTTTTATAAATGTGCCTTAGAAAAAAAACATTAGTGGTGTGCATCTGGAGGCGAAACAATGGCAGTGACATATTTTAAGAGATATCAGTGCAAGCTGCTTTTAGTTCAAACAGCTCAAACATGCATTGTAGTCTGGGACCTGTATTTTAGAGCTGTTGGGATGGTGTTCATAGGAAATTGCGTACATGCTCGTAAATAGAGTAAAGTTACTCTGGCTGCTTTGATGCGTGTGTGTGTGTGTGTGTGTGTGTGTGTGTGTGTGTGTGTGTGTGTGTGTGTGTGTGTGTGTCTGGTGTGAGAGGTCAGAGGTTAGAGAACGAGAAAGGTTGACGTGGAGCCGCTAAATCTCCAACCTCCGGAGAATCACCCGTTTAAAACAAACGGGGAACCGAGGAGAGTCTGCTGGAGAAAAGAGAAAGAGATAGAGCTCGTAATAAAACAAGAATCAACATCAGATCGAGTGTGTGTGTGTGTGTGTGTGTGTGTGTGTGTGTGTGTGTGTGTGTGTGTGTGAGAGAGAGAGAGAGAGAGAGAACAGAGGAGAGTCTGCTGGAGAAAAGAGAACGAGAAAGAGCTCGTAATAAAACAAGAATCAACATCAGATCGAGTGTGTGTGTGTGAGAGAGAGAGAGAGAGAACAGAGGAGAGTCTGCTGGAGAAAAGAGAAAGAGATAGAGCTCGTAATAAAACAAGAATCAACATCAGACCGAGTGTGTGTGTGTGTGTGTGTGTGTGTGTGTGTGTGTGAGAGAGAGAGAACAGAGGAGAGTCTGCTGGAGAAAAGAACGAGACAGAGCTCGTAATAAAAACAAGAATCAACATCAGATCGAGTGTGTGTGTGTGTGTGTGAGAGAGAGAGAGAGAACAGAGGAGAGTCTGCTGGAGAAAAGAGAACGAGACAGAGCTCGTAATAAAACAAGAATCAACATCAGATCGAGTGTGTGTGTGTGTGTGTGTGTGTGTGTGTGTGTGTGTGTGTGTGTGAGAGAGAGAGAGAACAGAGGAGAGTCTGCTGGAGAAAAGAGAAAGAGATAGAGCTCGTAATAAAACAAGAATCAACATCAGATCGAGTGTGTGTGTGTGTGTGTGTGTGAGAGAGAGAGAACAGAGGAGAGTCTGCTGGAGAAAAGAGAACGAGACAGAGCTCGTAATAAAACAAGAATCAACATCAGATCGAGTGTGTGTGTGTGTGTGTGTGTGTGTGTGAGAGAGAGAGAGAGAACAGAGGAGAGTCTGCTGGAGAAAAGAGAACGAGACAGAGCTCGTAATAAAACAAGAATCAACATCGGCTTGGCTTTTCAGAGATGGAGAACTGAGGGATCTGAAATGTTGTAAAAGCTCTCTAACAGAGTTCATTAAGCATTATCTATTGTGAAGGCTCATTCATTATCTGTGCTGGATTATATTTTCAAGGATGTACCGTGTCTATTAATGGGTAAAGCTACAGTCTTCAGCTAGTCAGCTCGAGATCCTTTCCATCTGGTTATATCTCTTACACCTGTAGTGAATAGTTTTATGAGCAGTATGATAATCATATTCATCCGCACAGTCACGCAGAGCCGAAGCACAACCAAAACAATGCTCTTTCTTTTTTACCCCTAGAGGGCCAAAAGTTATAGTGCACCTTTAAATATTGAAAAATACAGTGGATTGTAACTGTAAATGTGTAATGATTGCATTATTATCCCCGATATAGAATGTATCTAAAAAATAATAATTGTGCAATGGTTGTGGTTCCTCTCTAAAAAATGAAATTAAAGGAAGTTGAAGAAAGGAATATCCCTGCACTTTTGATCTGGATCATCGTCATTGTCTATGAAAAAGAAACTGCAGAAAGCTGACGAGTCACTAAATGCGTCTTGAGTGTGTGTGTGTGTGTGTGTGTGTGTGTGTGTGTGTGTGTGTGAGTGTGGATGTGGGCGTACTCATGACGTTTCGGAAGTTACAAATGTGGTTTCACGCGTGAGGGTTTCAGACTCTGTATAGACGCAGCACACTAGAGAAGATCTTTATTCACAGCATCTTCCAGAGAACTGTGTGTGTGAGTGTGTGTGAAGCCTGTGAGCTGATGGACCTGTTGTGGAGGATGAAGCTGCTCTGTGGACTGATCCTGGCTGTGGCGGTCCTGGTTCTGGCTGAAGGACACAGCGTGGAATCTGGATGTGAAATATGGGATAACAGTAACGACCGCAACGTGTGCTGTAGGAAGTGTAAACCAGGTGAGTTTTGCAAAGGACTTAACTCTGGGATAAAATGATTGATAAAACCCAACATCTGTATTGTCTGCATCCATGTTTCTCAAACTCAACAGAATAAAAAACAAACAACAAAACAAAACAAAATATGGCAAGCAATTTATGCTTGTTAAACTGCAGATCTTGGGTACAAGTATCAAGATATAATATATTATAAGTTTATAGTTATAGTTTATAGTATATGTGTGAGATTCTGTTTCCAGAGTAAGGATTAGGATTCTGGGAATTTGGGTAGGAACTAGGTCTGCAAAAAGCTGGGGACAAAAGGGGCCATGTTCAGAAAGGTTTGAGAAACAATGGTCTATACTTATTGTTCGTTTTTTGTGAAGTGAATGCATGTAGTAAAAAGAGATGAAAGAAAAGATAAATATGCATTAAAAGAGCTCTTAGTACCATGGTATTCTTAGAAGTACCTCAGAGTACTATGTAAAATGGAGCAGTTCCACTGTGTTCTTTTTTTAGTAAGTGTCATGTGTGGTTGAAGAATACAAGGTAGTAGGATCCATTTGCAGATTGACTTTATTTACACAACTCAAACTATACAAAGACAGACTCAGGACTCAGGAATCAGGAAACAGGAAACAGGAACAACCAGCAAATAACATTAAGGACCCACCAAGACTGAACTAGACATACAGGCTTAAATTCAAGGGAGCTAGCAAGATAACAAGAGGGTGTAGCTAATAGGAAACACCTGTGACAGACTAATAAACATAACGGGGAGCTGCTAAACATGAAACATGACAGAAACACAGACTAGCCTTGTGACAGTATAGATTAAATCAATAAAAAAATATTTTTGTTATAAGCAGGGTTTTGTCTCGAATGGAATATCAATGGATATTGATCATTTTGTTAAACGTTACCACATTTTATTACTATAATATTATTAATAACAATGTGTTATCAAACAACACCAAAAATATCAATGTAAATGTGGGGAAAATCATATAGGTAACAATTTTTGTTGCATATTACATACATGGAGGCTTGAGAAGCTCAGATGTAGGAATTGAATACACTGTTATTAATTTGTGATAGATGAATTTGGAATAAATGACTAAACCCCAAACCTGGAATTGCTATAATAGCTATTTTTAACAAGCGACAGCACAAATATCAATGTAAATGTAGTTCACAGTATTTAGCCTGTACTTACACACGCATGAACACTGGTATAAAGTGTGTTCCTGTTTCCCCTCCCTCATGATAAAGTGTGATCATGTGATTAAAAAAACCACAATAAACAGCTGCTTTCATCCTCACAGCGCATTACTTTCGATTTGATTATCGTGCATCAGAGATAATGTTTACCGGGAGGATGTCGGGTATAGAGTGAGGTTCAGAAGTCCACTTGTAAAAATGCTTCTATTTTGCATTTTTTATTTCATCTATTATAGTCAACAATCGAAAAGTAAACATGATTTTGGTGTTTCTACCTTTTGAATCAATGACTGATGACAGCATAAAAAAAGAGCATCTTGTGCTTCATCACGACACATTTATGTATTTGATTAGTCAAATAAATATGTCATTCATTTAACATTACAATGTTTCACTGTTTTTGCAATGCATAATGGATTGGAGAATGCAGAATGTTGGTAACATTGACTTCCATAGTATTTCTTTCCTACTGTGGAAGTCAATGGGGACCAGCAACCGTTTGGTTACCAACATTCTTCAAAATATCTTCTTTTGTGTTCAGCGCATAGAAATAATTTCATACAGGTTTGTAACAACATGAGGGTGAGTAAATGATGACAGAATTTTCATTTTTGGGTGAACTATCCCATTAAGGTTCAGGAAAAAGAGGACACGTCTAAAGAGGACATAGACTGTGTTCATCCAAGGTGTGTTGTTTCTCAGATTTTAATGTGGTCTCAGACTTCTAATCCTACTGTGTGTGTGTGTGTGTGTGTGTGTGTGTGTGTGTGTGTGTTTGTTGCAGGAAACAGTCTAGTCAGTGAATGCGGTCCAGACCCGAACAAACTGTGTTCTCCCTGTGGAAATGACACCTTCATCCCCTTCGGAAACCCTGACGCAAACAAGTGGTTCTGTCTGAGGTGTGATCAGTGTACAGGAGGTACATCATACATCATTTATCATTTTAAGACTTCTTCATTATGTTTTTTTTTATTCAAGTGCTCTGAGCATCACCATACAAATGCCAAAACTGCCCTTAGCTGACGTCAGGGTTGGCGGTTCTGTGTAATAAGACAATGGCCAGTAAAAACTAGCCCAATAATGACCCAATCCCGAATAATACCAAATATCAAAATATCAAACACAGGTGGCATGCGGGTGAAAGAGAAGTGCACCGCCAGCAAAGACACAGTTTGTGGGTGTTTACAAGGATATCGATGTGGAAATGATAGATGCTCTTACTGCCTGAAGGAGTGTGGGAAGGGAGAGCAACCTGCTGGAAGAGGTGAGTCTGGATAAAGATAATCGATCAGTCTTTTGATATTATTAACTAATACGCATCTGACTGCAAAGTCTTTCTGGTATGAATTTAGGCAAGTGTGAGCCGTGTCCTCCAGGGATGTACAATGACAACATCCATCAACCCTGCGTGAACTGGACCAAGTATGATGCCTTTAACATCGTTTCTGATATCGATCTGCCTGTTAAAAATGTTTCGGAGCTGATGAAACCACATTTTATAAGCTATTTCAAAAGATGCATCTCTCAACCCACAGATGTACGCCTGACCATCCAATAAAGGTTCCTGGAAATGCATTTAAAGATGTGATCTGTGAACCTAAACCACATCCCAAACCAACAGTGTCGCCGAACAGTGATGCAGACAGCAGTACGTATGACAGAAATATAAACCCGTGGGTATGATAGTGACCTCACTGATGACCCTGACATCACAGGGAGTTTTTAAACACCCTGAAGTGGTCTTTATTTCAGATTATGGGAAACGGCCCTACATTTTTCATGCACTTGACCTTTTATAATTCATATACATACATACATACACACACACTCTTGTACATCTATCTTTATGAGGACATTCATTGACACAATGCAATCTCTAGCCGCTTACCCTAACCTTACCCATCACAACTTAGTGCCTAACCCGAACCCTGACCCTAAACCGACCCTTACCCTCATTATAACCTTATCCCTAAAACCAAGTCTTGACCCTCAAACAGGCCTTTAAAGGCTCTCAGAAAGTCAGGACCGGCCAAAATGTCCTCACTTTACTCTCTTTGTCCTCACTCCAATGGTCTAAAACTCAAACTGGTCCTCACAAAGATAGTTGTACAAGTACACACACACAGCTTGAACTTGATGTTCAATTAAATACAGAAATACATTTCAATTAAAAAAGAGCCGATAACTTGTTGTGGTCATGTCCATGAACTATGATTTGTTTAAAGCTCATTTTCAAGTGATTCACTCATCGTTGCTCTTTGCTACAGAGGTCATAGTTATTCTCATCATCTTTGGGCTCCTCTGCATAACAATACCTGTCGCTACAATCCTCTTCCTGGAGTGGAGAAGAAGGAAGGACACCCATAAAGAAAGAAAGCAACCAGGTAAACTTCATCATCTGCTGTTTTCTTTAGTCCTGCATGTTAAAGGGTTCCCGCATCTTCATGCTCTTCTGTGTGTCTTCCGTCCCGCAGGAGGACCGACTCAGACTCGTGTTCCTGAAGAGCTCAGCTTCTGTTTCCCTGAGCAGGAACGTGGCAATAGCAGCCAGAGCTCCATAGAGTCCCTGCTCTCGCAGAGCATCGGGCCTTTAGAGGCATGAACGCTGGCATCACAAATGATCATCATGTGTACTGAGGATATGTATATTGTGTTTCTATGTAATGTATAATTTATTAACTGAATTCTATTGATGCCAGTGAGATATTGTAGCCTTTAAAGTAGCTGAGGTATTTGAGATTTTTCTGTACTATGTCATATTTTCATATTAATGTTCTGCCCATGTTCTAAAGGAATACATTTTGTACTTGTTTACTGAAGGAGAAGGTTTGACCCTAAGTACCGTAGTAACTCTGAGAGGTACATGAACTTGACTAAATATTATGGTTCATTTTTGTTTAATACATTATTGTGAGTTTTTCCTACTACCTACTTCCCTACTATATAGAAAGTGAAAAACAGAATCTGACAAAAGTATGTCCGAATTCACAGTTGGCAAAAAGTACCCGGATGACCTACCGCTTCCGGGGAGATTCTGAAGTGTGTGTACGATAGACACTTTACTTTCCCACGGGAGAGGATTTATGAATGGCTGTGACCATAACCTGACATAACTAATGCTGGTAGGTCACATGACGACATGGCAAATGTAGTGAATGTAGTTGTTTTTTTGTCAGCCAAATATTTTGTTTAATATATTTAAGTAATTTAACAATGTTCTCTGATGTTGGTTAATAGTCACATGACATGCAGGTAAATTTTTTTAATTTTTTTTTTATGAGTTCACAAAATTTCAGTTTGGGAAATCCTGACCTATAACATTGTTCTGTTGTGAATCTCTTACAATGCAGGTTGTAAGTTGTATAAATGATAATTTCAGAGAATTGTTTTATGTTTGATAATAAATCAGCCTGTACAAAATCATTGTGCTCAGATTACTTTTATTATGAAAACACATAAGATGTTAACACATAATACAAAAAAAACAACAACAAAGAAATCCTCAAATATGAGACCTTTAAACTGTAGAGGTTCAGTTGCCCTTTATCCTTGAGAACAGAGGCGTTCACGCGGATGATGTCATCGCATGCACAAAAGGTTACAGTATGTGTGGGGGGGCAGAGACCTCTGCACTGAAATACTGTAGGCTGTCAGGATGTGACACCGTTTGATATTTTAATTCAACGCCATCCGAATTCCCCTGCATAGCATTACTTTAAATCCACTGAAAATTTCCAACAGCAAAAACCCTGAATCTTCACATTCTGGTAAAAGACATCTCAGGTTATTTTCTGACCTCTGACCCTTGTGTTTCGCAACACCATTAAACACAGAGCTGCTGCTCTGTTTTACAAGTGAAAATGAGGAACACAAATTTAAAAAACAAATGTGGACTAAAACGCTTTGAAAATGCTGTGAAATAATGCAATTAAAGCACAAATAAGGCAGAAATAATGCATTATATCCCTTTCACAAACAGAAAATCACAGGTCTCTGGTGTATTATCCTTCAGTTAACTCTTGTTATTTTTTTATCATTTTACCTGTTTTAGTTAACAAAGATGTTATTCCACTGCATGTACATTAAATGACTCATATAAACAAATACCTGAAGATTAAAAAAAAACTTCCTTCTATCACAATGTAACCATGAGAGTCTACAATCAAGAGATTATGCTGCAATCCATCCAAAATCAGATGTGCAATCTTTACTCTTGATATTTCTAACTTCTGACCACAAAGACGATCTATTGCCTAACACATGGAGAGTTATCTTGGCAGGTGTTTGATTGACAACAAAGATATGTCTCCTCGAAAGCAAATTATGAAGCATCACTAATAAGGCGCTGCAGTGATGATATATTTGTGTAGTGCAAACCGTATTGACAAAACCCAATACGATTTTTGGATTATTGCAGTAAATATAAGGTCTGTGACCAACAAAAGTTTGTGATTCTCACATGTTTTGTTCATCATGATAAGTGAACAACTTTATATTATAAACCATGAGGCTGAGTAGATGTAGATGAGTTTACCTGTCCAGTCTAATGACATTTAATGTCCCCGATAACCTCTATTGTCCCATTTAGCCACATGTTAGCAACTCAAGATAAGTAAAAGCTTTCAAAAATCACATTAATGATGTATTTTATGTCGTAGAATAAAACGTGAATGACCTTAACAGCATACCTTAAAACTATTGACTTGTTAAAGGGTTAGTTCACCCAAAAATGTGAATTCTGTAAATTACTCTCCCTCATGTTAATCCAACCCCGTAAGACCTTCGTTCATCTTCGGAACACAAATTGAGATATTTTTAATTAAATCTGAGAGCTGTCTCACTCCTCCATAGGCTTCTATGGGATCAAAACTTGCCGGCCCAGAAAAGTTATTAAAGACATCGCGAAAATAGTGACTAAAGTGGCTCAAAATTAAGTTTGTCAAACGATGAGAATACGTTTTGTGCGCAAAAACACGAAAATAACAACTTTATTCAACTATTTATTAACTTCTGTGTGGGCCTGTGAGTGAGTTCATGTAGTGTAACAGCGCAGCGCTTCTGGGTTGTACGTCACACATGACCAGCGTTGGCCAATAGTGAGTCTATGTTCTGACGTACAACCCAGAAGCGCTGCGCTGTTACACTACGTGAACTCACTCACAGGCCCACACAGAAGTTAATAAATAGTTGAATAAAGTCGTTATTTTGTTTGTTTATGCACACAAAAAGTATTCTCATCGCTTGATAAACATATGGTTGAGCCACTGTAGTCACTTGGACTATTTTAAACATTGTCTTTACTAATGTTTCTGGGCCGGCAAGTTTCGATCCCACAGAAGCCTATGGAGGAGTGAGACAGCTCTCAGATTTCATCAAAAAATTCTTAATTTGTGTTCCGACGATGAACAAAAGTCTAACGGGGTTTGGAACAACATGAGAGTAATTACTGACAGAATTTTAATTTTTGGGTGAACTAACCCTTTAACTCATTTCCAGGTTTTGGCCTACAATAATACACTGTCCCTGCAGCACTCTATGCTAATATTCATTTTGCAGGTGTACAATGAACAATTAACAATTAAAAAAATGACAGTGTTTGTATCATCATGTAATATAGGAACTCTGACTCAATGTATTTTGATAGATTTAAAAGCGAGTGTTTATCATTAACTATGTACATTACATTTCCCTGGCTGCCGTCATGTTTGTGTGTTGCCATTAACAACAGGATGAAATCGCAGTTGGAAAACCAACTTCAAGTGTCGTTCCAAGTTGCACACTTTTAGAAGAAAAGGTTCTATTTAGAACCCTACGGTTCTTTACACAATTTGAAAGATCTCTTTATGCCAGAAAGGTTCTATATAGGTAAATTATTTCATAATACTTTAATGTTTAATGGGTTATTTTTTGTGATTAAAGATATTTACAAGCCATTTAATTCATAAAATTGAATTGCCATGATGGAAACCCCTGAAAGGTTCTATATAGTAAATTGAAAGTGTTCTGTCAGACGCTTCATATTCAGAACCTTTCAGGGGTTTCCATCATGGGATCATTTAATGGATTAAGTTTTAATTAATTTTGTTTTAATTCATTCATTTCAATTCAATTTGATGAATTACGCAGCTCCTAAATATCCTTTAATCACAAGAATTTTTTTAAATAACCCATTAAACATGAAAGTTTTATGAAATAATTTACCTATTTAGAACCTTTCTGGCATAAAGAGATCTTTCAAATTGAGTCAAGAACCGTAGGGTTCTATATAGAACCCCATTGAACCTTTTTTTTAAATAAGAGTGCATGAATGGAACATCAGAGAATCACCAGTTATAAACTCAGTCTAACAACAAATCTGTGTCCATAACATTGACTATACAATACTTGTTTATTCAGTTTAAAAGAAAACTGAGAGACAGCACTGAATTAGTCATACGTTCACTGTTGTTTACAGTTCTCTTTCTTGTCTTTGGGTTTGTGACGTCCTGCTTTGTCGCTCTGCCGTTTAGTTGGTGGTATGAAGGTGGGTTCTGGTAAGTAGTCATAAAAGATACTGTGCGGGTTACGATTGGCCAAGCACAAATCTGCTGAGGAAACAGGAAATGACTGTTGATGTGGCGCAAAATACAGCTATTGAACTTTCCTATTATATAACATGCATTTGTACCTGACGGCGGGCTGGTGGAAATTTGGCTCTCACGCTTCCTGGCCTTGAATGTTGGGTCCAGTTCCTCTGCAATGTTGTGTATGTGTTGGTTTCGGCTGAAAAGAGATAAAAAAGGCGCGGTGCAAAGATACAGTAACTGTTGAAAGGCGTTCTTGAGAAACGGCAGATTGTGTGAATGTGTGTGATAAAGAATGTGTGACTTACAGTGCAGTGCATGGTGGGCTTGCTAGATGGTGTTCAATGGTGTAGTCTTCCTCTTCCACTGGCGAATGCAGTCCGTCTGAGTTCAGCCTCTCTCGCAGCATCTGAAGAGCCTGAAAGCAAAGACAACATGGTCTGAAATATGTCCATTTACACCAAAATTAAAATGTAAAACAAATTACAAATGAAAGGTCAATCCACACCATGAATTAAAGGGGTCATGTTATGCTTTTTTTTTCCATATTCAACTTTCTTTAGTGTGTCATTTTGCTGTTTGAGGTCTGCAAAGTCCCTCCAGCGAGAGTTATTCTCTATATCAGTGTTAATGTTTCTGAACTCCCTGAAATGCCTGCATTAGTCTTGAGTTTTCTTCCGGGAACGAACACGTCACAATATTCCTCATTTAAATAATTAATATGCAGAATAAAGGGGCGGGGCCTGGTTGAGTTGGTTAGTAGTGTGTTGAAACTGGCGGTTATGATAAGGCGGATGAACATGTTCGAAGCGATTGACCAATCACAACACACTGCTCCAGCCGACCAATCAGAGCACATTGTGCTTTTTTGGAAGGAGGGGCTTCATAGAGACAGGAACTAAACTGAGCGTTACTGACAGACTGGGAAGGGAGGAGCTGCAACAATGGAGAATATGGGAATTTTTTTTTTTAACATTCATACATGAAAATATTCTAGTAGAGCCCAAAAACAACATTGAGACAAGCGCCGTAATGGGTCCCCAATAAATGAGAAAGTCTGCGAAATATATACTGCACACCAAAAGCAAAAGCATGTGCTTTAATGCTACAGATTTCTATCACCTTAAATACTTATATACAGGGAAATAATAATTTTTGAAGTTGTAAATAAAGATTATAGGTGTACGTTTTACAAGAAAACACTATTTCAGTTTTTCTGTTTTAAAATTTCCCAATTAATTCAATGTGTTACTTGTAGTTTCTTTGTGACATTTACTAGCAATTTCTGCTTTACTTTTCACAACTGTTGAATAAAATCAGTTGTGTTGTGTTTTCATGAAGCGGATGCGGTTGGTTCAGACCTTCCTGGTTGTAGTGTTTCCTTCATCTCTTGGTTCGGCTGGTCTGGTCTGGATCTCTAGGTCTCGTGGCCTGTCGGTGACTCTTCTCTGATGGCGCTGCTGCATGTAGTGTGCAATCTCCTGATGAGCATTTATTCAGCAGTTAGAGAGTTACATCATCACAGCTGAGCTTTCTTTAGACGTTTGAGAATCAAGAAGAAGTATGTCATTTGATGTATGGAGTTAATCTCTATTCCAGGAAAATATGGAGCTGTATATTACATCTGTTTATCAATCTGTACAGTGTAATCTTAGTTATCCTGAAGATTATTTTACCTCATCTTGGGCCACTTGAGCCGCAATGAAGTCCACCTCTGATCCAGAGCTGCGAGGAAACTGCTAAACAAAAGACATAATAATAAATACTATGCGTGTTGTTTTAGTAGCATCCATCCATCCATCCATCTTCTTCCGCTTATCCGGGGCCGGGTCGCGGGGGCAGCAGTCTAAGCAGGGATGCCCAGACTTCCCTCTCCCTAGACACTTCCTCCAGCTCTTCCGTGGGGACACCGAGGCGTTCCCAGGCCAGCCGGGAGACATAGTCCCTCCAGCGTGTCCTAGGTCTTCCCCGGGGTCTCCTCGTTACATCAGGTTTGTTTTAGTAGCAAACTTATAATATAGTTTTAGTAATTATTTATATACAATTATAATATTTATTAATATTTTAAGCTTTTATTTTTACATTTTCAGTTTTCATTTAAATTCTTAGTAATTTTGTGATGTGCTTTTTTATAAAATAAAATTTGAAATATTTGTCTAATTTTTAATTTTAATTCAATAGCAATTTTAGTTCAACTTCAACTTATTTAATTTGAGTTTCACTTGAGTATCAAAAAGACATAAAAATTTATAATTTTTATTATTATTTCTATACTATTATACAGTATTTATTCATATTTTGAAGTAGCTTTTATTTTTATATTTTCATTTTTCATTTTACATTTTAGTTTAAGTAATTTTGTTATATGATTTTATAATTCGTAAAGAACAAAAACGTTTTTGTGAGGGAACGCAATTATTGACTTATTTATTTTTCCTCACCGCCATGTCCCATAAGGGCTCGGTATGCACAAAGATATTTACAATCTCCAAAAACAAAGTAATACTAGTCCCGAACCCTATGCAAACCTGAGGTTATCCATGAAAAACTAGCCAAATAAAAGTGTGTATAAGCAAATAAAGCACGTTGAATGTAACGTACATCTCTGCGAGGCAACATCTCCTCTTCCTCCTGAAGTCTACGGGCCAGCTCAGCGTCCTGAAGCACCTGCTCCCAGATTCCCAACCCTGATGGAAGGACAACAGCTTTTTAGGACCAAAGCCAACATATCAGCATGTATCTACATTAACAATACACATTTACCTTCACATAGAGGAGAAACACAGTCGTTTTCATGGTGACCAGCATCAGCCCTCCGCCGTCTCATCTCCATTTCTTCTTCTTCCTGGAGCCGTTTAGCGATTTCCTGTTCAGAAAACAATTCACACACACAATAATTCAATAATTCACACAATTCAATAATAAAAACAACTGATGCATCATGTGTCTTAATAGTCCAGTACAGCCATAAGTGAAGTCATATTTATTTAAATAGTGCGTTATACAATACAGATAATTTCAAAGCAGATTCACATTAATAAAACAGGAAGATAACAGTGTTACTATTGTAAAATTCATCAATTATGTATCAAATTAAATTTGAGCTGTAAGGCAGCTCTACAGAAGACAATGGTGTTGTTATTCAGCTCACGTCAATTCAATGTTGATTCAATTCAGTTCAATAAAAGTGTTGATGTCGCAAAGTCATTATTATAGTTTTGTTCTCATCCGATGGTGTCAGTGCAGTTAATATTACTAGTCTTTGAAACCCTAGCTGAGCAAGCCAAAGAGAAAATAACAAAACACATGCCTAGTGTGACATATTTCCGAGTGAAACGGTACATATCAGAAGTAAATATGAGATCTGGATTCATCCATTGGGAATACATTCACAAATAAGACCAGGCAATTTAATTTGTTTTCATTTTAATTTTAGTTTCAGTTTTAGTAATATTGCTAAATGCCTTTGTCTTGTTTTTTGTTTTGATTTTAATATATATTTTAATTTAGCTTTCATTTTTAACATGCAAGAAAGTAAACAGTGTTCACTATTATTTTTTAACATTGAATTTTGGCTTAACAGAAGCGGCTTCACAACGGCAGAACTGAATATATCTCTGATGCATCGGGGTGGAGGAGAGGTGATGTTCATAATAAGACCTCAGACCACACATGCACAGATACACGCACACACACACACACACACACACACACACACACACACACACACACACACACACACACACGCACGCACGCACACCCCTTGGTCTGAGTAAAGATCACACAGCAGAGGTGTCAGAGTAGGCCGTAAAAGTTCCATCATGGAGTCACTCGAACAATAGCACATGAGTGACACCCACTAGACTACATGCAGGCCAGACCCATGGAAAGTACAGCTCACACACACACACACACCTACTCTATACGTGTGACGCCCACAGAGACGCTTCTCAGGACACACACCTCGCCTGAGCACTTCTGAGGCCTCGTTTACACACTGACATCACGGAAGAAAAACACATAATTCACATGAGAGCTGAAGCATTTATTATAAAGATTCACACTCAGCAGCAGAAGGTTTGGAGAACAAACATCTGACTTTGAGGATATCACTAGATCCTAACCAGTTTCCGCCAAAATACCACATTAACCACAGTGGTTGTGTAACTACAGTAATATCATAATAAACTCATATGGGTTTAAACAGTTTTCTGAATTAGTTTGAAGTCAGCATGAAATGTAAACCGGAGGAAAATTAACAGTATTTTGGCAGTATATTTTTATTTAGCACTATTACACAGGTCTGACGTGTAATGTGACATTGTTGTCATGGTTTTGTGATCCTTTATGAATTAAATAGAGTAGGAAACCATTTTTTTTTTTAGAAAATAAAGACGGGAAGTGAGTTCACACTTTAAAAAGAACATTTAAAGTCCATTATTCAATTTAAATGTAAGGTACATTTTGAGACAAAAAGCACACACTATAAAGTATAACATCAGTTGTCCACTAGAGGACAGTAATGTAAAAAGAAGGTTTGGGCTCTACAGTTCACGCTATTAAAGGGCCAGTACACCCAAAATTTTTGATCATTTAATCACCCTCATTTGGACATAAACCATAAAGCAGATATGTATGAACAATGAGGACAGAATGACAACAGAACTATTAACTAAAAACTATTAATTCACTATATCTTCTGAAGCCGTAGGTTTGTGTGCCAAACAGAGTAAATGATGAAAGAATAAATTTTTTTGGGCTGCACTTAATTTGTTATCATTTGACTGATCGTCCATCAAGACAGTCCCTATATTTAATCAACGGGATGTCTGGATGTTCCCTGAAGGGTTTTTTACTGCATTTCTTATAAACAGACAGAGAATTCCCCAAGGGAAAGTCAATACAATGACTACACAAATAAACACACAACATCAGAGGATGCAGTTGTGTGGGCTCATGGGTATTCCAGCACTTAAGACTGAGGGTTTACAAAACTTGAGTCCTACAGACTGAAGAGTTAAAGTATGTGTAGTTAAGTTATAACAATCAACATGCCCTCAGCGCCACGGTGAGGCATTTCTCATTGTGCGGCACCATGGTGAAAGAGTTTCCATTCTGATGCCCAGCCTTACTGGCCCACCAACGATTCAGGCCTGGAGAACTCAAGTGGGAATGTGTGTGTCTAACATGCTTTTGTACAACACACACACACACACACACACACACACACACACACACACACACACACACACACACACACACACACACACACACACACACACACACACACACACACACACACACACACACACACACACACACACTTGCACATCTATCTTTATGAGGACATTCATTGACACAATGCAATCTCTCAATTACCCTAACCTTACCCATCACAACTAAGTGCCTAACCCGAACCCTTACCCTAAACCTACCCTTAACCTAATTATAACCTTATCCCTAAAACCAAGTCTTGACCCTCAAACAGGCCTTTAAAGGGGTCTCAGAAATGTCAAAATGTCCTCACTTTACTCTCTTTGTCCTCACTCCAATGGTCTAAAACTCAAACTGGTCCTCACAAAGATAGTTGTACAAGTACACACACACACACACACACCTCAATAGCGTAGCAGATCTATTCCGCCAGGACCAAACATATCAACATTGTTATATTCAATATCCATTACCAATGCCAAACACTTAGAGAGTTGTCATGACAGACATTAAGTTACGCTTTGAACCTTGCCTTTTGTCTGATTATTTCTCTATTCTTAAAGGTATAGCGGAGGATCTTTCCAAATTTTAGATAAGACCCGCCCTCTCCACTTTTTGAAAGGTTTGATTGATTCACCAGAATGATTGACAATTAGGAGGACCAATAGTTTAGACTACCCACCAGGAAGTAAAACATCCTCCGCTATACCTTTAACTATGCCAATTTAAAGCACTTTGAATGAATTGCATATAAAATTTGCTAAATATAGTGATCTAAATAGACTTGCCCTGCCAATAGTGTTTCTCTTTTGTGCTCTTGAGTGGTGTGAGCTTTATGACTTTGCATTGTTTGGAAATAGCTGGCATAGTGTTGACAAGGGTCACTCAGATAAAGATGTCATTCTAGGAAAGTATCGTCAGAAGAACAACAAGACACCGCAAAACTGCCAAGATACAGATGGATACATTTAGCCATTACTGGAAAACTGATTTTACACCCAGAATAAGAAAAGGCTACAGCTCTGTACATCAGTTCAGTTCAGTTCACTTTATTCGCCATTTGCAGTGTAAAACCACATTGGAAAAAATGTGCAAGAAGCTCAAAGTGCAATGTCAACAGGACATACCATAAAACAGACAAGCAGGTGCCACATAAAAACTCAATAGTAAAATGCTGTACAATAAAATCCATACATACATTTAGGCCCGGTTTCACAGACAGGGCTTAGATTAAGCCAGAATTAGGGCTTAGTTTAATTAGGGTATTTAAGTCATTTTTATAACCGTGCCATAGAAAATAAAATTACTGGTGTGCATCTTGAGACAAGACAATGGCACTGATGTATTTTAAGATCTGTCAGTGCAAGCTACTTTCAGTTAAAACAGCTCAAACATGCATTTTAGTCTGGGACTAGGCTTAAGCCTTGTCTGTGAAACTGGGGGTTAAAGTTCCTAATTTAAAGTGCTTTATTTAAAGTGATCACAGCTTGGGGAAATAAACTGTTTAAATGGCGATCAGTAGAACATTTGACAGAGCGATACTTTCTCCCTGAGGGAAGCATCTCAAAGAAGAAACTCAATGAGTTCCAGCTTTTACTGTACAGTAAACTATCACTTGCAATGCAAGTCTATGTGGCGTTTTCTTTGGTAATCGACAATATGCAGTAGCTTAAAGGGTATGTATGTGTGTGTATTCTGTCATTTACTCACTCTTATGTTATACAACTGTATGACTGACTGACTTCTGTGACACATAAGAAGATCTTTTGCTGAATGTTGGTCACTTAAGCCATAATTTTTCTTTTTTTGTTACACAAACACCCAGAGTAAACAACCAGAGCAGGTGCTGATGGACGTTCCTCTTCTGTTGAATCACACAAGCTGCAAACCACAACAAAACACAAAAACATCACAAGATATTGGCATTTTCTGGCAGCCTGTCCTGGTTCTTTCCGTCCTGTCCCTGGAAATGTCCCTGTTTTACACCACGGTCAAAATACCTCGCAAATAAACGTTTGCACATACATTCACACTGCTAGACTTTGTTCACAGACTGGCAGAAATACAGAAAGATAATTACCAGTACAAATCTCTTCTACCCCACTGAACTGCTCAGTTTGCAGTCTAATAATACTGTCGCCACTAGGCAGAAAGGACAGTCAACACCAGGTGTCCATGCAGAACGACTACAGCCCACATCGGGGAAAAACACCCAGAGTAAACAACCAGAGCAGGTGCTGATGGACGTTTCTCTTCTGTTGAATCACACAGGCTGCAAACCACAACAAAACACAAAAACATCACAAGATATTGCCATTTTCTGGGAGCCTGTCCTGGTTCTTTCCGTCCTTTCCCAGGAAATGTCCCTGTTTGACACCAATGGTCATTATACCTCGCAAATAAACGGCAAAAATACTAAATCAACATAGCCCGCTGGTTACCTAGATGGAAATGGCAAGATGTGCATAAATTCTAAAAGTAAACATTATACGCACGCCTCTTTTGAGGCAGAGCATTTTTTATCCGATAAGAAGACGTGCATGAACTATGTCGGAACCACATTCACCGAAAAAATCCCTCCATGTCCATCTAAAAACACAGGTGACTTTCTCTTATTAGATGATGTGATTGGAAAGCTGTATTAACCAGCAGACCAATCGCATTGCACAGCATCGCAAATGTTGTTTTGGTCATTCTGCTTTTCATCTGTTTCAAAAGATGTATGAAAAAAGAGCCACAGTTTCTTCCCCAATTGCAACAACTACTATTTTTATTACAGATATTTTGCACCAATTATCTAGGAGGTGATGATTTTGTTCTCTTGAACACAAGGGATGGAAACGGTGCTTTATTCGCAAATGTTTTATGCCATATTCCAGTTAAATTTGCAACTTTGGATGGAAACAAAGCTAATGTCTCTTTAAATAAGTCCAATTACTTTAGTCAGTCAGTCAGTCAGTCAGTCAGTCAGCTGCAACAAACAACAGCTGTTGGCCAAAGTGCTGTACAAAGTGTAAACAGGTATCCTAATGAGTAAACATAAAAACACACAAATAAACAATACACTACAATTTATACCACTAGACCCACTTACGACCATAAGCATTAGTAAATAAGTGGGTTAATCAATGTATTTTGGTGCAGTTTTTATGTAAGATGGCAGATTGTTCCAAAGCTGTGGAGCGGCCACTGAAAAGGCACAATCTCCTTTCAGTTTTAAAAGGGGTGGTATAATGCCCTTTTCACAAGATGCAAAATAAGTCTCTGATGTCCCCAGAGTGTGTATGTGAAGTTTAAGCTCAGTAAGGTCACTTTTTGAGGGTGAGCAAAAACGCAAAGTTTTTGTGTCTGTTCCTTTAAATGCAAATGAGCTGCTGCTCCCGGCACAGTGGGCGGAGCTTCAAGAGCTTGTGTCCTTAGCAGCTTCGATTACCTCACACAGACATGCACTGAAAATTTCAAAAACGTTTAGCCTTTTATGTTCAAACCAGAGTCAGAAAGATAGAGAGACTCAAGAAGAAGTGACAACATGTAGACAATATTTCTGAATGGTTAGTTGGTGAATTTATGTAGCTTATGTGTAGTTATCTTCTAGTCATTGATAAGCATATTATGTCTTGATAATCTATAAATCGTGTTCCTGGGGGCGGGTTTATGTAAATTCTAGGGTTTGTGATGTCACTAACCCGGGAGGAATGTCGTGTAGTTCCTGCCAGCCGTTTGTTGTAGTCCTTAAAAAGCAATTTCTTTAAAAGCAAATATCTCCCTTTGCTTTGAACTTTGAGTGTTGTAACTTTGCAGCTGTTGTTTATGCTCAAACAGCAACATTACACACTAACTAAAGTTAGAAAAGTGAAATCATATTCAACCACCCCTTTAAACGTGTCCTTGGGAACAGTCAGCTGTAGACTACTGGTTGACCTAAGTTTTCTAAAAGCATTATGGTGAGAGATGTATGGAGGAGCCAGTCCATGCAATCCCTTATAAGCAAAGAATAGTGTTTTGAACTCAATACTATGTTTAACTGGAAGAGAGAACAATACTGGTGAAATATGTTCGCTATAATAGACCATTACTTCCTCAAGACATTTCTCCAGACAGACGGCCTCAGAAAGCCTCTTGTAAATAGTCTTTCCACAAATACAGAAGCTCAGTGTTCAATCCAGCGGGACGTGGCCTTCAGATGAGCGGTCCACCTCCTCAGTGACAAACCACTCGTCACCCCAGAAACACCACAGACATCGCCATGGGAACACTCTCAAAAACCACTCCTGACAACAATGATGACAAAGCTGCTCCTTTAGGAGACAGAAATGTCGCCCAACAGCTCAATAAAGGACATAAAAGAATACTTGAAGCCAATGGATATCAGAGTGCAAGATCCGACTCGGGCCTCAGTCTTCTCAGTCTCTTCAATCTTTTATGTTCTTTCTGTCCTTTATTGCTCTCTGCAAAAGCATCTCTACACAACCGCCACCTCACACAGGTGTTTTAATCAGCTTAACATGAGTGGACAGATAATTAACAACAGAGCGATGAACAAAACACTTGTCATTTGTGTAGAAATGAATGGGAACAATCACAGTGTTCAATATGGTGAATGTATTAGGGGTGTAACGATACCCTCATGTCACACGATTCGATACATATCATGATACCGAACTCATGATACGATATTATTGCGATACTCCAAGATTATAATAAAAGTTTAACAAAAAATGTACTGTTGATTAAAGCTAACTTTAGTTTTACATTGGGGGTGTAAATGAATAGGCTTGGACTTGGTGCTGGAAACCCAATGGTGACACCAGAATAAAAATATTCATGATTCTGAAGCTGAAAATACAGAATTATTTTAGATGAATATGCTTGCACTCTGTCACTCACTAGACATATTTAAACTAATGTCGGCCACTTTTTACTGGTAACAAAAGACATTTGTCATTATCAGGACACACAAATATTCCCATATCCCCATTGCGTTGTTATACATTGTATTCAACATTATATTATAGAAGATTAATGTAGTACTGACATCTTTTTTTCATATTGAGTGAACCATACACAATACAGATTGTCACTATCCACGATTCATATTGTTGCCTTTTTGTATTGCGATATATTGTGACACGATATATTGTTACACCCCTAGAATGTATTGTGGTTCAGTATGTTGCCAATCATCTTTCTGATAGAGATGTTGCCTGTTTTATTTACCCTAGAATGAGCATGGACCAGATTTTAAGCATTATTTGAGCTAAAGAAGCAACATTTATGATACCAAACATCTGATAATCATAATCAAAATAAGCGCGCAGCCATCTTTAAAATTCTGTCTTTGAACTTCCGTTTTTGCAGTAGCTCTGTATATTTCTATGACATCGCTGTCGAAGAGTAATTAGCCGGAGTTATAGGGTTAGTTCACCCAAAAATATATATTTATTTCAATATATCAAAAGAAGATATTTTGAAGAATGTTGGTAACCAGACAGTTGACGGTAGCCATTAAAAAAACTTGTTTTACAGTCTGGCTTTTTAGGTTTAAAGGAACACGCTGACTTGGTACTTTAGCTTATTCACCGTATCCCCCAGAGTTAGATAAGTCCATCCATAGCCTTTTCATCTCAAAGCGTGCCGTAACTCTGTCTGACGCACCCACCGCTAGCCTAGCTTAGCACAAAGACTGGAGGTAAACGGCTCCAGCTAGCATATTGCTCCCAATAAGCCAACATTTTCCTATTTACATGTTGTGATTTGTATAGTCACAGCGTGTACGAATAACAAGGTCACATGAGACACAGCCATCTTCTAACCGTATACATACTGGGAACTATATTCTCAGAAGGCGAAGCACTGCTACTTGGGCGGAGTGATTTGTGTTTTTGGAAAATGTTGGCGTTATTTTGTCACTTATTGGGAGCAGTATGCTAGCTGGAGCCATTTACCTCCAGTCTTTGTGCTAAGCTAGGCTAGCGGTGGGTGCGTCAGACAGAGTTACGGCACGCACAGAGATGAAAAGGGTATGTGTGGACTTATCTAACTCTGGGGGATACGGTGAATAAGCTAAAGTCTCAAAAAGTCAGCGTGTTCCTTTAACTTTGTCATGTTTTGATGAAACACACCTCATCCCCTTCCTCTCGTCTCCTGGCCTCCTCAGCACACCTCTGGAGCTCTTCCTGAATCAGCTGTGCATATCTGCAGTCCTCTTCCTCCCTGAAAATCAGACAGAACGCTTGAATGATTAAATATTTGATATGATATTTATAATATATGCCTTTTTCTGTCCTCTTTTGTGCTGGTTGCAATATCATGTACACTAATCAGTAAATAATTAATACTTTTATTCAGCAAATGATGCATTAAATGAATCAAACGTGACAGTAATAGCATTTATAACGATACAAAAGGCTTCTATTACAAATGAATGCGGTTCTTTTGAACTTTCTATTCATCAAAGAATCCTGGAAAAAAAGCATCATGATTTCCACAAAAATTTGAAGCGGCACGACTGTTTTCAACATTGATAATAATACGAAATGTTCCAGCATATTAGAATGATTCCTGATGGATCATGTGACACTGAAGACTGGAGTAATGATGCTGAAAATTCAACTTTGCACCAAGGGAATAAATTATATTTTAAAAAGTATTCAAATAGAAAACTGTTATTTTAAATTGTAATAATATCGCAACATTTTTACTGTATTTTTGATCAAATAAATGCAGCCATTGGTGAGCTTCTTACAAAAAGTCTTATCGACCCCAAACTATTGAACCGTTTTGTACATAAAAACCCTAAACAAGTCCATGCACCATACAAGTGGAAAAAGCAAACTCATGTCAAGTCACGCTGATTTTACTCTCAAGCCAAACATTAATTCCTGTGTTTCTTAACTTACACCTCACAATATTCAAACTAATCAAGTTACGCAACACAATGAGTCAAGCATCTGTTTTCCACATAGTAATTTGCACAAAAAAAAATGTCTGTGGTTTAGTGATGTTGCTGATAATGCAAAGATTCAGGAAGCGTGTCGAGGCCTGACGACTCTTACAGCTGCCGCAGGTTTCGGCTGAGATCCACTCGCTGTTCCTCCTCCTCCTGAAGCCTCCGGGCCAAACGAACATCATTCTGCACCGCCTGGTTCTTCTGGATGTTGGTGCTGTAAAACTGCTCAACTGAGATGAAAAAGTTGAATCAGTCCGAGGCCTATTTTAACCCAGTGACATAAGGAAGGACGAGCAAGATTACAGGAAGTAGATGCTTATACTCACTTTCCTGCTCTTGAAGACTGTGAGCCAGAGCGCCGTCCTCTAACACAGAGAAACATTGGCACACTGCGGGGGGAAAACACACAATTATAGGCAAGAGTGTTAAACTAACTTAACTGATCATTAAAGGGTTAATTATAGGGATTTTACCACAGTAAAATGACTGTAATCTTTATAACATGGGACAACAGCAATGTCATTTATTTGATTAATAATCACAATTCTCTCATCAGATAAAATGGTTAATTTGCTGAAATGCAGTCTAATTGGTGCAACTTAAAATTCGAATAGTTATGTCACACATTTGTCTATTTCATGCAATTTACAGATTTTTTTTAGCTAGAAATATCCAGTTTATAAACATTTAATTCTGATATAGTCCATAATTTCACACGAGGAGTGAAGACACTAAAGAGATGTGGCATTTTAACATGCAAACATATTCATAAAACTATACAAGCAAATTTATTTTAAATCACTGTCATTCTTTTCAGCACAAAAATTAAATAACTTGAAATAATTTTATTTGAGAAAAGTCTGCATTATTTGCATGGCAAAAATAAAATGACCACCTGCTGAAAGCAGAGATTTTGTGTACAGTACATTCATCACGGGCAGGGTTGTTATTGTTGACTAAAACGAAAACTAATACAAATTGTTTTTTGATAAATGAAATAATGCTGAAATATCATAAAATGGCATTTGATAAAAGATTTAAACCAGGGCTCCTCGATGTAGGATTTAGGAGATGGGTAACTAAAGGTTTGACTGCTTTGTGCACCTTTGTTACACATGGAAAATTGCTGAATTAAAAGAAAATTATGATTTGAAAAAAAAACATTTTTATCGCTATCTACAAAAATAAGGAATTACTTTGAAAGGGAGTCTAAAAAAATGGATAGTACGGGGCCGAAAACACTGGTAGAGTTGATAGTTGACTCCTATACAAAGAATAATCCCAGAATAATCTCTTCTCTCTATCGGGCCATGATGGAGAATAGAAAAAACACATCTAGTTATATTAAGCAGAAATGGGAAAGAGAATTAGGGGAAGAAATTCCAAATGAAGAATGGTATTTTGCTTGCAAGACACTACATACGATTACCTATTCACAGAGATGGAAAGAGTTTGCATGGAAAAATTTAGTGCGTTATTTCATTACCCCCAAAAATTAAAAATATTACCTTTCTGGAACATGGTTTTGATGGAGATCCAAAAGATTTTAGGTTATAAAATATCAAGAAATTTCAATACATTGTATCTGGGAAACACTACACATTCAGTGTTGAAAGGAGATATACTGTATATCTTGTTAATATATTGAGTGTAGCATGTAAGAATAGCATTACAAGGCATTGGTATAAGCCGGACACCCCCTTGCTTGGAGAATAGATAAAAATGGTTAAAGAAATATATAATATGGAAGAAATGACTTTTATTTTGAGACTTAAAAAGGACTTATTATTAATATACTGGAAGTAATGGATTGAGTACTGCAATGTAAACAATCAATGATTATATGTAAAACTATGCCTGCCCCTGAACAGAATGCATACCCCCTGTTTTATTGATTGCTTCTTTTTTTATTTTCTTTCTTTCTTTCTTTTCCTCCCCCGTCTTTCTTATTGTTGAAAGCTTGAAAAATCGTCAATAAAAATACAGTAAAAAAAAAAAATTAAATGGAAATTAGAAATGTTGCCTTTTACAACTAACTGATTTAATGAATTTAATTAATTACATTTAAGCACTAAAATTACTGTACTAAAACTGAAAAAAATAAATAAAAGCCTATAAAAAAAGCTAATTCAAAAAATTTATAAACGCAATAATAGTATATAAATAATAGTAAAATAACTCTGATAATGGCAGTAGCAATGAATCAAATGATGAAGAAGAGCATTATAACCAGGAATAAAGCTATCGCTAATGCCAACCACGACATGTGGTATAATTTAAAACACTTTCCCCATTTTAATAAAGCTGATTCGGGAGTCAGGATTGCAGTGATGCTGTAAAGCTATAAATCTTGGTAATAATAATCTGCTGGATCCTCCACATCTCAGCACTCACAACTGGCCTGCAAGTTATTGTGCAAATTAAGTTTAATCATTTAATTACTCAAAATTAATTTTTTGAGTGGCATATTTGTGCAATTATTGACCACAAAATAAACAACATTATCAGTGCATGCAATTCATTCTCTAAGACCGGTTTATGTTTTGGCCCGTCTCCGCTCTGCTAATAACGCCACACTGGGGCCAAAACAGGAAAACTAAAGCCAAGCCAACTGGGTCAACAACTCTAACACAACGGCTCAGAGGAAAAGCACATAATGCCCAATAAGCTTACAGAGGTGTGTCAATGTGAACGACCAAAACCGCCAGGAGTCCACTGATCGACTATTAAACAATAGCAACCTGAAGAAAGACATCAAACACACACACACACACACACACACACACACACACACACACACACACACACACACACACACACACACACACACACACACACACACACACACACACACACACACACACACACACACACACACACACACACACACACACACACGGCTCTGCTGAAGGTCAAATAAAACCCTGCACATTAAACACACATTCAATGACAACCCTCCTTCTCTCTCTGTCTCATGCTCTCTTTAAGTAAGTATGGAAAAATCAGTGAGCTAATAAAAGCTCTCGCACAAGCATGCAAAACATCAGAGCCATAAAAGCTGACACGCCATTATAAAAGACAGGTCGTCTAATTACAGATCTGTCAGTGATAGCACATTTTTAAACACATATTAAATCCTCACAAAGACATCTATGACTAAGTAACACAGGTATGTATTGCAACTAACAGACTGTGCAAGATTAAGTACTAGTCTCAAGATAAATCTTTTTTTATTTTGCATAAGATTTACCGTTTGTAAAGATGCGCCTGCGTCCATTCGTCAAACTCTGTCTACTGTCATGAAGCACATACACACACGAGCGTGAGCTCATCCTATATATCAGTCCGTCATGCGCTTCTGTTAGTAAACAGCACTGGTGCTCAACCAGATGGATTTAACAAAAAAAAGAAAAAAAAAAAAAAGAGGAAAAGTTAGGAAAAAAACCCTCCTGGTTCATAGGCACCTCCACCCTGATCCAGGACGGAAAAGCTGACATGGCCACTCTCAGGACAGAAGCTTGTTTCATAAAGGTTGGCATACTCACAGTTAAACTAAATGCAATGAAAGGGGTTTTGTGCATAACAAGAGCCAATGTTGTGCAACTTAAAATTAGAACCGGGTTTTAGACCAGAAATAGTGACGTGCAATTCCTCAAACCAATGGAAACAGCTTTTGATGCCTTTATAATAATATTATTGTTAAAATATTATTTAAATCACAGCTGAGGATGAGGGAAAAAGTAGCAATAGTTATGAAAATTAACTCAAACCAATGGAAACAGCTTTGGATGCCTTTATAATAATATTATTGTTAAAATATTATTTAAATCACAGCTGAGGATGAGGGAAAAAGTAGCAATAGTTATGAAAATTAACTCAAACCAATGGAAACAGCTTTGGATGCCTTTATAATAATATTATTGTTAAAATATTATTTAAATCACAGCTGAGGATGAGGGGAAAAGTAGCAATAGTTATGAAAATTAAACTCAATGATTTATTCTAAAATGACATCAATCTTAAACAAAAAAAGTTAATTATCATTAAAGTGGTCTAAGGCTTATTGTTCACAAGTTTGGGGTCTGTTATTTCTTTTAACAATTTTGAATAGTCTCTTATGCTCACTAAGGCTGCATTTATTTGATTTATTTAAAAAACACTAATATTGTGAAATATTATTACAATTTAAAATAACTGTTTTCTATTTTGATATATTATAAAATGTAATTTATTCCTGTGATCAAAGCTGAATTTTCAGCATCATTACTCCAGTATTCAGTGTCACATGATCCTTCACAAATTATTCAAATACGCTGATTTGCTGATTATTGTCAATGTTAAAAATAGGTTGTGCTGCTTAATATATTTTTATGGAGACCATCTTATATTTTTCAAGAACATTTAATGAATAGGCATCAGACGAACAGCATTTATTTGAAAATAAATCTTCTGTAACATTAAATGTCTTTGCTGTCACTTTCGATAAATATAATGCATCTTTACTTGAATGAAAGTATAAGTTTCTTTTAATAAAAAAATCTTTCCGACCTCAAATGGTAATGTGGTTTTATGGTACGATTTTAAAGCTCATCTTATATTCTTTTATTGTACATAAAAACAACAATGTGAACATTATTCAAAACATCTGCTATTGTTCTACACAGAAGAAAGAAAGTCAAATAGGTTTAGAATGACATGAGGATGAGTGAATTATTAAAAAGGTAAATTAATAATTTAGGAATCACTTATGGGGCGTCCAAAATCGCATGTCTGAGTAGGGACTACTTTTGAATTTAAATTTACTTTGCAATCGTTAAAAAAAGGGCGTTCTATATAGTATGAATAATATTCGGATACTACTCTGTTGCCATACTACTATATAGTAGGGAAGTATCTCATTTCGGATGCAATGTTGCACATTTGCTTTAAAAGCAAAATTTCTGACAGCCAAATAAATAAGCGCCACCTGGAGGTGAAAAGTGAACACTGCACTAATTTTGTTAGAATAAATGTTTACGAGGTGTTAAGGATAAATAATGTCAGCCCTTAAATAGACAGAGGACGATGAAGGGTGGTCAAGCGTGCATTTGTTGGGATAAGACAGTGGTCTGTCCCATTGGTGTGACCCCCACAGCTGAGCCGAGGCCCCCGGGACAAACAGATGGTGCTATTCAAGTCCCAGAAACAAAGAGAACAGAGTAAAGACAGTAATCGGGACCCCTGCATTAAACTAGCAAGCGTCTTTTCCTGTATGCTGCTCTCCTCTTCCAATCACTCACTTTCTCCTGCAGTTCTTTGTCTATATTTGGCACGCGGAGCAGAAGCAGAAGCTATAAATATCCGGCAGCGAAGTTAAGGGAGGTTCACACATGAACTCAAAGAAACAGCTCAGAAGCTCTGCTTCAACACCCAGTTAGTTTCAGGAGCGCATTTAAGGCCTTAAAATGCATTGTGGGTAGGCATCTCACAGGGTAGGTGTTTATATAGTGTCCCGTTTCACAGTTTGTCTGCTTTCTAGGTGCAACTACAGCCGTGCGTAGGTTTATATGAACTACCAAACAGCACTTTCCTGTTCCTCCTGCGTTCTTCTTGTTTACAGATGTTTGATGTAAACTGATGTAAACTGATGTAAACTGAACTGTCTTTGTGTGCAGTAAATCTAAATTCTCCTGCACTTGAACTCTTCACACCTCTTTCCTGCCTCCAGCTTTAGGCCAAATCGGGAGAAGATTGGAATCTCGACCCAAATCCTGTTTAAGAAACAGGAACGCTGGGAAGCTCTTGAGCTCATCCAGGGCAGATAAGAGGACGAGCGTGTGGACAGATGCTCTCCAGCGCTTATCAGCAGCACACAACTCTCTCTCTCTCTCTCTCTCTCTCTCTCTCTCTCTCTCTCTCGCCCACTCGCTCGATCTGTCCTGGTCTCACATCACATTCCTGAACGGTGACCTCATCTCCTACAACACACAACAGCAGCCCTGCCAAACAACATCTGAGACAACAGCAAACCTGCACAGGGATATTAGCCAGGTGCTGATTAAGCATTCAGACAGCTTTGACCTTCATTTCTGAATACCATTGAAATACCTTTCTTTTCACTAAATTGAAAGGTTATGGATAATGCATAAATAGTTTTTACAAGTGCATTTTCTTCCTGCATGCAGTAGCTGAGATGAAGAACAGTCAGCAACAGTTAGACCTTGTCCAAACTAATATGTTTTGGTTAGAAAAGGCATCTTTTTCTCTCTGTTTAGGCCTTCTGCCCACTCTGAGACGGTGTTTATGTCCAGCAAGCTTTTTGAAATCGCGATTTTCTGAAAAACGGTAACGTCATGCGCGTGTGTATGTTCAGTCTATAGGTGTGTAATGTTGTCAATAATGATAATTGTTGTTAATGTTTTTTAAGCATTTAACGAAAATAAATAAATAAATAAATAAATAAAAAAGTCTATAGGTGTGTTTCTTTACAAAGTGACATCGCCATCTACTGGCCTGGCAGCAGAATACAGCGTTTTTAGTCGTTTTCCCGGATTCTTGTTTTACCAACATTGTCGTCTGTATGCGAAAAAAAGCAAAGGAAAAACTTTTCAGTTTTTAGTACATCGTTGTCGTGTAAATGTACGCTTAGTCAATAACCACACTGCTTACACCACACTTACAATTACAAAGGATAATTCCTCTGGTTTTCTAGAATAGATCAAGCGTGCCATGATAGCTCATAGCCTACATTATCACTTCTTGTGGTTTTTAAACTGATCGTTAACTCTTTCCCCGCCAGCTTTTTAAAAAATGTTGCCAGCCAGCGACATTTCACAAAACTTTCATGGGCCCCGGAAAATTTTGTTGTATGGATATATGAACAATATCAAAAGAAAGAACAGAAATTCTGCTTAAAAAAAATTCTAGCTTAATTCATTCTTTATTTTAAACACATGAATATGGGCGTTTTGAACAAAAAGCTGATAAAATCGTATTTTTGTTAAAGACTTCGTCCGGATCGGATTCAGAACGATGATTAAAACATAGACCGAGTAGATCGAGTCCAAGCTTCACAGTCCGATACCTGAGTCGACATTTAATTCGGTAACGCTAGGCAGTTTTGATTCATATGCTGCTGTTTAGTGTTTGATGACCGCATTAGTAATATGCATAAGCAATGCTTCTAATCGCTTGCTTCTGCTTCTTTTACGATTGCTTTTGGACCTGGAGATTCTGTCCTCCTCCAGAAGATGTGTAATAGCGCCCCCTAGTGAAAACATGGATTGCTGGAAAATTTCATCAATATGCAACTGCTAACCGCTATCCGGGTTAGCGGTATCATAAGCCATCAGGCAAGTGTTATTTAAGTGCAACTTTCTAATGCCTCGTTTTAAGAGTACAGAACCTACTTGTACTACTTTAGAAGTTTGGTACCATTCTAGGCATTATTAGTGGGGTAATTTACAGGATACATCCTTGGATGTAAGCCATTCGGCTGATATCTCTAAATAAGCTCTAACTTTAATAATGTTCGACCAAGGGGGGAGGGGTGGTGGTGTTTGACTCGAGTACATGATGCAAAGGACCCTAGGTTGAAATTACTCCGAACCATCCCTTTAAAACCAACATTGCAACATGAAACCAATTTTAAAACACTTTTTATATGGTG